>NC_132897.1:15474263-16118430 GCF_030463535.1 Salminus brasiliensis | reverse complement strand
CTCTTAGTGGCTGGGGAGCTGGGGAACCGGCACTTTCCTCCGAGCGGGTCACTGCGCGGCAGTGCCGTTTGATAAATGACAGTGGCTGGCTCTGCATGTGTCGGAGGAGACATGGTAAGTCCTTACCCTTCTAGTGTAGAGAGCACTGCTGGAGCTAGGGGGAGTTACGAAAGCGTAAGTTAATAAACAATACCAGATTCGGAGAGAAAAAAAAGGGGAAATTTTGAAGACAAACAAAAATAAATTCTTCACTCTTGAACATGTTATGATTAGTTACCTGTATTTGAGAAATAGTGGACTCTGTAGCTAATCAAACATCAAAACACAGCATATTTAACAAATAATGCACAGTTCTTTTGTTTTCCATAACATATAAAAATCAGTGTGGCCTAAACTGTTAAAAGTACAAGATCCTTTTGAACTTTTGAAGGTTCTTCTGTTTGAAACTGTAGAGGAAACTCTTAAGGAACCTTCAATGAACGTTTTTCTTCTAAAAAACTTTTTCTTGAAGGTTCCTCCACCGTTTTAAACCAAATAACCTGCTAAAATTCCTCAAATATCTTTTACTTTTAACAGCAAAGTGTTGCATAGACTTTGACAGGGTCTTAGACCTAGATTAGTAAAGAAGGCTTGAGGCATGTCGCAGGCTGTGATTAGGAACTGTCAGCTAAAATTCTTCAAAAACATCTGAAACTCTTCTAAGCAAATGTCTAAAGGTCTGAGAAGGTCAGTGCTGAGAATGCAGGGGAAGGCTCTGTAAAAGACCAAGAAATTGCTCAGAGCGCTGTTCATATGCTGGTAAGATTAGGAAATCAAAACCTTCATTCCACTGTCCAGAATCACTTGCGCAAACAAAATCTATGCTGTGAACTGATGAAATCATCAAAATCACAGTAGGTGACCTGAAGAGACACAAACTGAAATGGAATGGCACTCACACTCCCTAAATATGAGATAAAAGTTGTGAATATACTTTAAATTAAGAAAATGGAAAGACAATTCCATTTTCATTAATTTATTCTAAGAATCCTAAGTTTATGTTTTCCATATCTGAATAATAACAAAAAAAAGAAGCAAATTACTAAAAATACAAAGACTAATTTAAGATTTTGCTTCATCTTTGGGAGATCTACTTCCCAGTTTGGATCACCAATTACCCAACTCATAAATCTCATTCACAACTCGTACTACCACCCCCCACCCACGATCAAATGCAATCAAATGCTCGCAGTTACTTCAACAAAAGCAGGATACAATCTTTAAGGCTCTTGATTGTGGAAGAAACAATTAATGAGCAGGTGTCCCAATACTTTTGTCCATATAGTGTAACTACAGTTGCCACTTAGCAACACTTCTATTTCTGGATCCCAGTTTAAAGTAGTTCCAAGACATCCATGTAAAAACTAGAATAAACGTGTCTGAGTGTGTGTGAGAGAGAAATTCTGACAAAGATTTCATATCCCTTCACTCGGATCACCTGTATTGCCCCCCCCCCCTCAGGTTATGAGTTCATTTGCCTTCTTTGACTCTCTGAAACAGAGTGAAACCTGGCTGTCAAAGGACACAAACAAGCATTGATGGGATGTGCCTCTTCTATTTGTTTTGCTGAAGCTGTGAGCATGAAGGATTTCTGAGTGGGGGTGGGCTATACATTCCTGTTATTAACTAGGGGTTAGTGAAGGGCTAATGCATTGTGATGGGATTATTTTCTTCAGGCAGCTATCTAGGTCACAGTCCATTAGTCTTTTTCTAGAATGAGTGGATTCCTTCCATGATGCGTGAAGAAGACCCTCAAATCCTCTCTGAGATGATCTTCTGGACCAAGATTCCAGGTTGCGGTTAGCGTTTACTGCTTATAACCCATTTTCGGCTGACCTGCAGCTTTAAAATATCAAACTTTCATAATTCCGCTGGCTCGTCACGTGTCCAGTCGACGTTTATTGAACTCCGTGTCTTGGTAATTTGTGAGAATCAAGATCAACAAAAGGCAAATATGATCATTTAAACAGTACAGCAGCCATAAAGGATTACTTTGTCGAACTGCCAAATTGCCGGTGATCAACTCGCCCTAATGTCTTTTCGCTTGCGTTCAACAACGTGGAGGGCTATGCTATGCTGAAAATGGTGTTGCCATAATTACCAGTGGTTGCTATGACGACAAATGCCATAGTAACAGGATATGTGGTCAATGAAATAATCAGCCATTGATCACGTCAGATTCACTGTAAATTGCCTCTGGCCTGGATTTCATCGACCAGCCATAAATCGAAGTTAACCTGCCATAAGGCCTGGTGTCAATATGGAATGTTAATAGCGGAATGCTAAAGTGATGTGCCCACTCGTTTATTGAGAAAAATACATGTTGCAGGATTTCTCAGTGTGAAATAGCCAACATATCAGAGGGAACTCACTGTCATTATAACCTGAACCCCCTTCTAGTCATACATCAGTGACTATCAAGCTCACTCATCAACCCCAAGCACAGATAAATCAGCGAACACTTCACAATGCGCCTCTTTTGTCCGTCCGTTTTTCCAGACTAGGTGTCCGAACACTACACTGACTCGGAGGCCGCCATTGTGTGGATGATATGAAACATTTAGAATGCAAATTCACCAAAACACACAAAGCCAGGCTGTAGCTATGAAGCGAAGTGATGAATGCATCGCTACAAACATGCTGACATCCTAACAAACACAGCTGGCCTGTGCTAGCCTTTGCTTATGTTTCTGTTTTGCCTTACAAATGGAGGGCCTTGTTCATGATCACAGCTTTTCCACATCACAAAGGGACATGGTACCGCCACATGAATGGTGGTTTGATCACCAGCCTATTGGCTGCTTCTAGCCATTCACGCAAGCTAAAGCAAGAATGCAATTAATCTGGAAAAACAAAAAGCACATCGAGACTTTGGCCATGTGGTTTGATGTTGAGACTGTTAATGTACGGAGGAACAACAAATTGTAACTCTGCCTACAACGGTAGTTTTACTGAAATCACTCAGCACTGTTATCGCAGGGCTTTACAGTACCAGTACAGCAAAACTAGCAATAGCAGTGTGCCTCTATGTTCATTGCCAACAACATCACACTGCTCTCACAGATATTTGTAGTTTATAGTTAATAAATCAGAACTACTTATAGGACTACAACTAATTGCTGCAAATATCTTTATACATACAAACATTGACATAGTGTACATTGTAACTGCTGTTTGGTCTCATTTCTTTTCTGCAATCAGAAACACATTAGTTAGTGTCCCTCTGATTTTTCCTGCATATTCTCAGTCATGACAATCTCTGAAATGGTAACTTCTCAATAATAATAAAAAAGAATAAAAAGAATAATAATCTTATTCAGTAATAACACATACCGTGACTAATTAAAAGTTATAAAAAAGACTATTTTTTATAGATGTTCTAGTCAACATTTTAACGTTCTTTTCAACGTTTTAGCAACAATAAAATAGTGATTTTTTTTTCCTCAAGCCAAACTATAAAATCGTGTCACTCCTACAATGAGAGGTATTCATTCATTCTTCAGTTTTATCCACAGCTTTCTGGTCAGGGTCGCAGTGGGTCTGGAGCATAGCTGGAAACGCTGTGCGCAAGGCAGGAAAACCCCCTGGACAAGGCGCCAGTCCATTTCAGGGTACCACAGACTGTGTCGCTCACACCTAGGGGGAAGTTTAGCATAGCCATTCCACGTACCATGTGTGTTTTTTGGGAGGGGAGAGGAAACCAAAGTACCTGGAGCCCCACGCAGGCTGAGGGAGAACACACCAAACTTCTTACAGACCTCATAACCCCAGGCCCCTGGAGCTGCATAGTACATCCCACCTGCTGTGCCAGCGACTGGGAGATATTCCATGGTAGTTTTACTACAAATCTATTCTTAAAAATATGTTATACAGCCTTCATTTACAGATACAAAAAACACAGTAACCACAGCAATGGATACATAAATTGAAGGTGATTTATGAAGTTTTATGCCAGGCAATCTTGGGCCACTTCTCTTGGTCTATCAGTCATGAAACGCTTCTAAAAGTTTCCAGGAGTTCTTTCCATTTCAGATAAATCGAGGCTATTAAGTGAAGCTCAGGAATTACAGATGGCTAGGCATAAAGAAAGCCTCTCAACAGATGGCGTTATCCAACCTAATGGAGAAACTGCTCACTGTATCAGTCAATCAAATACAGTAAAGATAATCTGTCATTAAATTAATTAGTGCTAGTGATAATGCACTCAACCTTACACAATCAATATGTCAACAGTAGCAAATTAGTGGGAGACTCCACCAACCCGATATTAGATCTGGAACTGACACGGGATACACCACAAATTGCTGCTAACCCTGGAGAAAAGCACTGTTCGTACTTGACGGAAAAATGGCTGGGGCAACATCCACCCGTTCGATTTTACGTTCGAATAACAGCGCTAGAGGAGACAGGTACTTGAGAGAGAGTCCCAGTGGAGTCAACACTAAGCAGCCTAACAAGCCACTCTCGCACTACAAGCTTCTATATGCTTCAGCCTGGGCTTAGTAGCAGCAGCTTTGATTCTAACAATAATTGGGGTCTTGCTTCTGTCAAACTACTGCCAATAACACTAGTGAAGGTTAATAAAGGCAAGGTCTCGTGTGTGTGTGTGTGTGTGTGTGTTCCTTTGGCAGATTGTTCATGTGGGAGAGGGGAGGTAATTAGATGCCATCGGCACTTTAGCCAGGCTACGGGCTTAAACGGCTACAGTGTGTGCCCTTATCAATCACCTGTACCATAACTGAGTGAAACAGCAGTTTTCACACTGTCAAACACTGCACAGTTTACCCCCACTGCAATTCACACCATTATTTATGGGATCATTTGGTAATGCATCTTCACATGAAATATCAGGGGCACAATGTTTACAGAGGGATCTGTTGAAATCAAAGTTAAGAATGCAAAAGTCAGAGGCCACCTTTCATGCATTTCTTTTTTCCAGCCAAAACGGCCATTAAGGACAAGTCATTCATTCAGCATCAGGACAAAAACCACAAATTAAACAAAGCAAATATAGCCTCTAAAACTAAACCCAATATCAGATGTTGCAATGTTTACAGCCTGTATTCTGCTCACGACACCCACTTTCAGGGTTTCTGCAAAAATCAGTCTAAGTTCATCATCCATGTCATCATGTTCACAGTCAGTGGGGTCTGCATTCTGGGGAGGGTGATCCATGATTCCGAGAACACCAGCAGTGTCAGTGGTTTTATTTGTTCAAATGTTCTTGTTTGTCCATCTGATTTTCTCACGAAGAGCTTCTTGATCAGCTCCACATCCCTTCAGACCCGCAGCGCTGAGTCATCTTACAGTGGAGGGATAGGCAGAAAGACCTCTGGAGGTTTTCACTTTTAAAGAAAAAGTGCTTTGGGTGATTTTATGAACGGATGATTTGGGCGATTTAATGAACGGGACGTTAAGGTGGTCTTCTTGGTCTTGCACTTATTCATTTCTTTTTTGAGAGTTCTGCTTTTTCACTTATTTTTTTGCTTCGTTATGCGATGGGTCTTATATCGAATCTTTTCAGGAATGAATAGCGTCTGTTGAAGGGCGAATCTGAATTAAAATAAAACCGTGTTTTAGACATTTTAGAGACATTTACACGGTACTGTTTATAAGTTCAAGGTCCGGATACAGAATTCCACAACAGAGCATTTCAAAATAAAATTCATTCATAAATTCATTTAAATTTTCTAAATGAAGTTATGTTGAATACATACAGATCAGCCATAACAGTTTCCTCTTACCATACAGGAGCACTCTGTAGTTTAATAATTATTAATATAATTACAGTTAATTATATTAATTAATAATTAATTATTAATAATTACAGACTGTAGTCCGTCTGTTTTTCTGCAGATTTGTTAGCCTCCCTTCACCCTGTTCTGTAAAGGTAGAGGTGCACGTATTTGTCACTGTATAGTGTACAGCGAAATGTGTCCTCCGCACTGCCCCTAACACACACACACACACACACACACACACACACACACACACACACACACACACACACGTGTTAGGGGCAGTGAGTACACACACACACACCCAGAGCGGTGGGCAGCCAACTCCAGCGCCCGGGGAGCAGAGAGGGTAAAGGGCCTTGCTCAAGGGCCCAACAGTGGCAGCTCGCCGAGCCCGGGAATCGAACCCACAACCCTGTTATCGTATCCCGGCGCTCTAACCACTGAGCCACAACTGCCCCAGGACCAGGAACCCCCAGGACCACCACAGAGCAGGTATTATTTGGGTGGTGGGTCATTCTCAGAATTACAGTGACACTGATGTGGTGGTATATTAGTGTACACCTGGTATACACCACCCAGCCAACAGTGTCCTGTGACCACTGATGATGATCACAGAAGGCATGATGTTTTTCGCTTAGCAGTTCCTGATACTTGAGTCAATCCATCTCCACTTGCTGCAGGTTTCCACTGTCAAAGGGCAAAGCAGCCCCAACGCATCACCAAGCCACCATTGTGCTTCGCTGTATTCAGCCTTTCTCTTCCAGACATGCCGCTGATTCATAAGCTTGAAAAGTTCCAGCTTTGTTTAACACTTCCACAGAACAGAATCTCGCAATTGTTTTGAGCAGATTGGAGCTGACTGTTCTTGTTGCTTTTGGGTCAGCGGAGATGTTCGGGCATGGAGACCTTCAGCGCTTAGAATGCACCTTACTGTATCACCAAATCTTGCTACAGTTTGTGACCACCTGCTTCCTCAGGATAGTTTCCCGTTTCTGCCACGTCTAGGTACCGTAGCCAGTGTTCCTTTAATTTGGAAGTTGTGAACTATGCTTCCAAATGTATATTTGCTTTCGTTATTGTATCCTTTACATTGTTTGTGAAGACAACAATCTCTTCTCTGACCTTTTTGGAATAACTATCTTGGACGTGCAGTCAAACGTCACAGTCGACAAACCTCCAGACAGTCCTTTTGTATTTGAGACCTGATACAACTAATGAAGCCCATTATTTACCACCTAATTTGTAAATGTGTGCTCTTATGAGGGATTCTATTTAGGGGCATGATTAATTCAGAAACTGCTTCTAATTTTGATGGCTGATGTGAACATAATCATGCATCCACAGGCCAGCAGCTTCAGGTTATGTACTGCACTGGTGCCCCACGATTAGCTGATTACATAATTGTATGAAGGAGTAGGTGAAAAGATCAGTGAGTCCAAGTCCCCACATCTAAATACAGCCAAGTTAGTGGAGTGTTACAGGGAGGGAGAAAAAAAAAAAAGTCAAATATAATTTTGCTCACAAACAGTAAGCCTCAGACTCTCACGATAATTGTAGTGCTAATAAACAATTTTTAAAAGAGGGCTGTAATTCCATTTCGCCTAGTTTTTGCACCTGATTTTGTACCTTTTTTCCTTTCATTTTCCTTGTAAATGTTTTTGATTCCCACGCTACAAATCTGTTACAACCACGTTTAAAGGGAAAGTATCCTGTAATAAGATCATTCTCCATGCAAAAGACTCCATGTGAACACATGTCAACATCACAACAATGTGTTTCATAGTACAGAGGCATGCAAAAGTTTGGGCACAATGAACTGCCAAAAGCATTTAAGGTTTAGGGCACAAAGAAGCACTATGCAAAGGTTTGTGCACCTCCAAAGATTTCAGCTTTTAGATTTTAGAAGTTTTAGCAAAGTCTCAGAACTTAATTAGCCAGTGAGTTGTGTTGTTCACAATCATTGAGAAAAGTCAGGTAATGAAAATTTAAATGCTTTATAAATACATTGACTTTGAAATAGGCATAGAGAACAAACATTTCAAATTCTGTAAAATTACAAAATAAACATTCAAGAAAATTTATTTTAGCCATAAAAATAAAAATAAACATAAATACATAAAGTACATATACATTTTTAAAATGTTGAGAAGGTTAATTTGCATGCATTGTTGGAAAAGGTGAACGAACACAAACACCATAGTGAGATTATATTTTGTGATTATATTTTATATTTTATATCTTATTTTTAAAAAAAATAAGTCAGAGTGAAGCCTTGACCGGGACCACATTTTTAAAAACTGCAATTTTACATATCACTGATACGTTTCGGTGTTCTCCGTTTTTGGCTAAATCACAGCCCAACAACAAAATTCACAGAAATTTTATTTTGAAGGTGTAAGCTTCAGAACAGGGAGGTGGCAGCCACTGATTTCTCTTCATCTCGAGTTATTATATCTGGCACAAAATATAATCTCACTATGGTGTTTGTGTTCGTTCACCTTTTCCAACAATGCATGCAAATTAACCTTCTCAACATTTTAAAAATGTATATGTACTTTATGTATTTATGTTTATGAAAAAGCAGACTCCTACTACTGTTTCCAAGACCAATTATTAGTACAAACTAACGAACTATTCCTAGCATTGACAGAGCACTCTGAAGTAAAACATTTCACATCTCATATTTTTCCATCATCTGCTGTGTTCTCAAAATAGAAATGCCACAAATCACCATATGGTGCTTCGGCCTCAGATTTGCCACCTTCATTAGTACCTGGTGTTATATGACTGCAAAGGTGGAAACAAACAATGGTTTTCATCCTTTGTTCGGGTTCATCCTGTTATAAATAAATACAACAGAATAAGCAACACAAAAATGGTTGAAAATAGAAGAACTTTCTTCGTACTTACCTCCGAGGAGGCAGAGCTCTAGTTTCCAGCACTGCTGCCAGACCTTTCAAGTTCACTGAACAAAGATGAATGAGGGTTTTGCCCTTTGACCACTACAAAAACAATCTGTACCCTTTAATAGACACTGATTAATAGACAGTGATTATGAACCAAGAGAGAGTAATGGGCTTCATAAACATGCAAAAAAGTCAAAATACTGAATACAAAACCAATAATTTACATGTAATGATAACACTGCCTTGCAGAAGGTTTTTAGATCTTAAAGGGGAAGAGGCAGCAGGTTTATTGGGAGGAAGATGTGAATGCTGTATATCCTCTTTCTTTAAATGTATCCAATGAAAAAAGTTCACATGTAAAAGCATTGGTTGTACTGCTGAGAACAGTGCATTAAGGAAGGCTCACTGGGATGTCATTTGTAAACAAAATCAAGAGACACACTGATACCACCCTCTGCTGGACAAATCAAGGCACTGCACCATTATCCAAACGAGAATTCAGGAAATCATGTTGAAAAGACTGAAATAATAAAAAGAAATACACATCCTACATTTATTTTATTATATTTATTTACAGGACTACCTAAAACAAAAAAGGCACATGTTGGACCTCTTCCAGCATCTCTGCATTGGCTGCCATGCTCCTGAAGAATTGATTTTAATATTCTTTTGTTTTTCTTAATGGGTTAGTCCTTTTTTTAAACACTTCAGAATGTCTGTTCCAGATCAGGTGATGAGAATCTCAGGTTCTGGTTCAAGGACGAAGTGAGATAAAACATCTTTACCTATTAAAGTCTTCACATCTTTCAGTTCCAGTTTTGTTTTTGTTTATGTTTTGAGCTTTGAACTGCTTTTGGGTCATTAGAGGTGTTTTCGGGGCATGGAGACCTTCAGTGTTTAGTGTATGCCTTATTGTGGCCACCAGACATGTATAAAAGGTACTAGAGACCCAGACTTGTAATAAAAAGTACAAGTGCTCTATCAAAAAAAAGTGTCTTGAGTAGAAGTAGAGGTGTTCTTTAAGCTCCAGACTTACTTGGAGTACTCAACATTTTTTGTACTTAAGTGAGCTACCACACCACGTGGGAGACTGGGGTTCGATTCCCGGTCCGGGTGACTTTGCTGCGCTACATCAATAAGAGTCCTTGGGCAAGACTCCTAACACTACATTGGCCCACCTAGAGCGTCAGCTAAATGCCATAAATGTAATGTAAATGTAGTTTACTCTAAAATGTACTGCTTAAGTACTGAAAGTAAAAGTACAAGTACTGTGCTGTGTAGTTATTACAGAAAGCAGTCAAAAGTCTGAATATCAGTGTTTATATATTATTTTAAATGCTTAGACTTAAAGACTGACAATTCCTTTGGCTGTCGTACAAGGACAGGACTGCAAAAGATCATGAACATGAACTCTTCAATTAACTCTCTAAACAAACTCACCCCCCATAAGAAAGGCTGAACAGAACTGACTCAACCCGCCACATACAAGTGTTTCACATATAAAAAGCCGGTGAGGAAAGCAGCTTAAAACACTGAGCTTAACTACAGCTAAAAGATCTCAAGCCATTAGGCCACATACGAGTATTTAAAGGCAGTGAAGATGGGGTTTCTTCTGTTGACGTCATCTCCTAATTTGCATAATTGTTTAACTGTAGAAAAAAGGAACAACGTTGTGAGAGAGGGGGAGAAGGGGAGTAAGAAGCACCCTCTTAATAAATAAACTTTGTTTTTGCCTTTGAAATAGGCTTTCACTTCTCAAAGTAACTTTATGACTGTAGAAGGATTTGGGCATGCGCAGTTCGTTCGCAGTGTGGGTCTCCTCTGACTGTGAGACCGAGCACTGTGAGTGTTGCAGGTGCCAGTAGCTGAAGAACATGTGTGTTCACCTGTGAGTCTCTAAAAGTCTCCAATAACACCAGAAAAAGTTCGATAGATTGGTCGCTAGTCGCTCCTCTATTAAAAAAACGCTAAAGGTGTCTGGCAATGCTGGGAAGAACGGCAGCATGTTTTTTTTTTTTTTTTTAGTATTGTAACGAGTAACGATGCAGCACATAAACAATGTAACATAGTAGAGTAGAGTAAAAGTATTAAACTCATCCAAAATATGTAGTGAAGTAAAAGTGGAAGTAGAAGAATAATAAGAAAAAAATACTCCAGTAGAAACAGATACAGCATTTTAGTACTTAAGTACAGTAGTGAAGTAGTTCAACTTCCGTACTACACATCTCACACCTTCCACTCCCAGTACAACTGAAACACCAGTATAATCAGTACAGCATATCTGATTATGAGCTGAATTATGATTCTGAATCTGTTACTTTAAGGTAAAAAAAAAAAATGCACCTTAGAGTCAGGACTTCGTAACACCCCTTATGAAATCACAAAAATCACAACCTTTTTTGTAGTCTGCTAAATCATCAACCATTATTCATATTTTAAATCCTTGCTGACCATTTGAGCTACCATGTGAGTTTACACTGATGATCTCACACTGACAACACTAACGGATACCTTGCTAGAACTACAACAGCTCAAAGGCCCACTGGGAGGCTTTAAGGGAGGCAGATTATGGAAAAACTCCCATGTTCGGTGGATCGATCAATCCAGAAACTCACATCACACAACCCTGTACATTTTCCTCTGAGCTTCCTATGAGGCATTCACCACGCTGATGAGATTGGGCTCCCCCTCCTACGTCACTGGAGACCCACAGCTTGAGTAGTAGGCTTCCTCACAAGTTTAGAAATTGCTACACCTCTCCCCAGCCCCAGAGAACGGGAATACTGAATATTGAGGTCACCAACATGCTGTGCTTTCCACACTGATCCCTGCTGAGAGATCCAGCTTGTGACCAGCCTGTAGTGGTAGCTGGTTTCAGATGGTCAAGGTGGTTGAGATTTGGTCATCCAGGTGAAAGCATACCTAGTCATGCTGGTCAATCAGCACGGCATAACGTTCATGCCATCATGCTGGCCCACTAGCTTGGTGTGCCTGCTAGTCTCCAACCATCTCCAACCAACTCGACTGAAAACATACCTTATGCTGGTCATAAAATAAGCTGGACAACCAGCTTACCCAGGCTGAGCTAGCCATGCTGGGGGTTTTGTTTTTCTAGCAGGGGTATGCTGGCCGACCAACAGGACTGCACTGGGTGACAAATTGAACCAGCTTCAGACCAGTGTAAACCAGTTTAGTTAATACTGGTCAGAGCTATTTTTTTCTACATGAAATCCTTATCTAGTTACCTTCAGGTCATCCAAAACTCCCCATCTGTCCATTACTGTAATGTGGCTTTACACTCCTCTTCTATACATAGCATATTGCCACCTGAAGACCACTGCGTGCCTCACGGAGCGCGCGCTCACACTGTTGCTCTAGTCGCTGAGGGTGAGTTTCTCGAACTGATTATTTTCTTTACATTTCTAAAATGATATTTACTGTTGTTAATGAAGTCAAATCTGCCCAGTTTATTCTCATTTCTGCTCATTGCAACTCAACGTCAGTGTAGCAGGCGGCTCGTGAACGAATCATTCTTTTGAACCGGCTCTTTTCAGTAAACCGGGGCGAACCGACTCCCTGCAGTGGAAGGATTCAATTGAAGCATACCCACCAGATTTGGGTCAACATAATTAAGCTAAAATCAAATGATCATTCGGATAAAATGTTTCCCAATTCACGACGTTAAACCAGAGCATAAATACTGCACCATATTAGGGAGGAACTGTGTAGTTTTGTCTGCTGCTCTTGCCGTGTTGTTTGCACTCGCTGTGCGCCTGGTGCTACAGGTCGCTAGCTAGCATAGGCTAATACAGCCTTTTTAACACAGTTTAGAGACGTAGCTAGGTGGCGCCAAGGGGTAGCAGCTCGCCCTGGAATATTTTTCCTAATAGCCTAATAAACAGAATATATAAACTTAGCACGAAAAGTCAGGAAATGTGTGTTTGATAGATTGTTTCTTGATAATAAATCTTAAAATGTCGGAAAGCCTGTTAATTTACCTTTTAAATGGTGCCACATTTGGAAGGAGCCTGCATTTGTAGGATGAGCAGTGGAGCTGAATCTGTGGGGTGCGCCCATGGCAAAATTACCAAACAGCTTACTTCACTGTATCTATTGACCCTGGCTTGAGCTGCTGGTATCACCAGGTGCTTGATTGGCACCTGATTGGCAGAATAACCTAGCATCTGCTCCACGCCCCTAACCCAAACTTTGGTCATAACTGGGTGGCAAAGAAAGAAAAAATAGCCCAGTTTATATATATATATATATATATATATATATATAAAAGCACGACGCTTATAATAAACGACGAAAAGGACTCGGATGAATCAGACGTTCGATTCATTAAGACGGGCGATTCGAATGAGTCGACTCGGTAAAGTGAATTCCTGGGACAGTGGTTCGGCGGCTGTCGCTGCGAAGCCGAGTTCAACCCTGACCGGTCAATCGGCAGGATGAACCGAGCCAGAAAATGGCGGATATTGAGGAGTTACGGGTAGGCGCAAGTGTTATGATAGCTGGCAGCCGCTTTTCACTCCTCACAGCTTAAAGGAAGTTTACTTTTGTTCCCTGTCTTTTTTATTTTTGAACACGACGGCCGTTCCGCGGCCTGGGAGTGTTTTGCAGAGACCGGCGGTGTGTTTGAGAGTCGTAGGCCGGAGAGCTGCTAGAGTGCCACTAGAGAGCTGCTGCTGCTGCTGCTGCTGCTGCTTTAGCTTATCAAGGTGCTTTGGCTTCGGCTACATATTATTATTGTTATTATTATACTAATGCTTTGGGATTTTTTCTTCCAAGTTTCACAGCATACTGTGTGATAATTCTGCAAGAGACTTTGTTTAAAATAGCCTCACGTCCCGACTGAGCTGAAGCGATGGAGGCTCTCCGCCAATGTTTGGCTTCTCTTTTGTTGTTGTCCGCTAGCATCGTAAGTTAAGCTAGCGGCTAGCTAACAGGATTCCTCCAAACAAATGCAAAGCCAGCACAGCTGCTTAATGTTATTTAGCTAGAGAACTTGCATTGGCAAGTATTTAAGAGTCGAAATAAGAATTGATGATGATAATTTTGTAATGAACTGGACATATAACTTTGTTTTGGTTCTGCAGAAAGTCAACTGACAGCTGACTTGCGTGCCTAGCTAGCAACGCTGCTTCGTTAGCGCCCCTGCAAGACGTAGCTAGCTAGTGCTAGCTAGATAGCCTTAGTGCTGATGTCTGGTCACTGGTCATCTGCTTGATGTTGCTTTACGTTTTTAATTATTAAAAATAACTTGGACAAGATGTGGCATTTTTACTGTACTGTCTGTACTGTATTTATACTTGTAGATCCATAAAGCCTCCCCTTTGTCCTGGATGTTATAGCTAGGTCTCTCATCCTGAAGATCTTAGCTATCTTCCCATTTATTTAACAGTTAAACATGGCTACCTTTTACATAAAACCTGACTAGGAAGTTTCCTGTTCGGTTAAATGTTCTTGTTAAGCCTGTTCTGTGTCTTGTTTACAGTGTCTTATCTAATGGGTTTTGGAATTATTCTTAACATTTTAGATGCAATTCGCTCTCATTTGTAAAGGATTTTTAAAGAAAAAAGGATTAACAAGTAAGAACGATCAAGCATGGACCATATGTTGAAGGGTCAGTTGAGATTTTCTTACTCTTCTGGGGATTTCTGGTAGGGGATTGTTTGGGGAGGAGGTCAACTGTGCATAATGTATTACACTGGGGGGTGCCTGTTTCCATATTCAGCTTTTCATGTGAATGGAACCTTGACTTAGTCCATTTTCTATACCTTAAATTGTTATTAATAATTGCTAATCTGACTGCTTTAAATATGTGTCCCATTATTTTCATGTTTACAGTACACAGCATGGCATAGGATGTGACTGAATAGATTTTACAATCTGTTAAAAATTCAAATCTACCCTGTCAGGCTTTGACCCTGTGTCTGTAACCTTTTTCAGTTCCTTGTTTTAATGCCTCTGTGTATTTGTTTTGCAGAATATGGTATCAAGTTTCCGTGTCTCAGAGCTGCAGGTACTGCTAGGTTTTGCTGGAAGGAACAAGAGCGGTCGCAAGCATGAACTTCTGCTGAGAGCTTTGCATTTGCTAAAGAGTGACCGTAATCCTGCTGTGCAGATTAAAATCAAGGAACTGTATCGCCGGAGATTTCCTAGGACTTTCGACAGTCTGTCAGAGTTGTCAAGCATAAAGTCTTACTTTCAGACGGGGGACAGATCGGCGGTTGTTAGTCCGGAGCTTTCTCTTGGTGCTAATCCTTCAGACTTGGTGCATCCCCGTGTGGTCCCCTGTGCATCCCCAGTGTTTCATGACTCAAAACCCAGGATGAACATGCAGCAGCCAAGCCCACTTATGCCCCCCGTCCACCCGGACGTCCAAATGAAGTCCCTCCCATTTTATGATGTGTTGGATGTTTTGATAAAGCCATCAAGTTTAGGTAACGACTGCTGCCTTTTTTGTTTTTTAATCACTTTTAATGTTTTAGGGTTTTCAAAGGTATTTACTTTTTAAACCTAATTTTGAAATGATGCATACTTACTTTGCACACAGGGCCCAGCACTGTACAGAGATTTCATCAGGAAAAGTACTTCATCTTTGCCTTGACTCCACAGCAAGTGAGAGAAGTTTGTATTTCACGGTAAGAATTACTTCATGTCTTTTATTAATTAATTAATTCATTAATTATTATTTTTATATTATTATCTCTGGTGACTGGTTTGGTTCTCTGTTTTTGTTTGTGGCTTGTTTTAAATTACTGATGGTGTATCTGTGTCTCTTATGTTAAAAATGTTGTTGTTTGTTAAAAGGGATTTCCTTCCTGGTGGCAGAAGAGACTATATGGTTCAAATACAGTTACGGTAAGAATGGCAGTCAGTTGAATGTTGTATACTTTGTGCTTGTGTGTTGTGGTTCCTTATTGTGTAATTTATTTTGTTTTTTTTTGTGGAATGTACAAGGTTCTGCCTTTCTGAGACCAGTTGCCCTCAAGAGGACAACTATCCCAACAGTCTTTGCATCAAAGTCAATGGGAAGCTCTTTCCTTTACCAGTGAGTAATGCTATGGCTTTCAACATTTAGGGCTTGTTTCCCAGACAAGGTCTAAATGTAGTCATGGTGTATATTTTCTTTTTCGTGAAACATTTTTATTCAAAATGCTGTGAAGTTCAGAACACAGCTTGATCCCTTTCTGGAAAACTGGCCCATAGTGATTGAGTAACGAATCTGAAGATGATCATGATCTTGCATTTGTGATAGGGCTATGCACCGCCACCTAAAAATGGTGTAGAACAGAAGAGACCAGGGAGACCTTTGAACATCACGTCTCTTGTCCGATTGTCATCTGCAGTACCCAATCAGATATCGATCACGTGGGCGCCTGAAATTGGGAAGGTAGACAATTCACCTCAGCTTTTGAAGTGTAAAAGAAAATTAATATAAAAACTTAATATATGTTGGGTTTTTTTAACCATTTGTATTAACTCTTTTGCATTTCCACCCACAGACATACTCCATGTCCGTTTACTTGGTACGGCAGCTAACATCACCGTTGTTACTGCAAAGATTAAGAATGAAAGGGATCAGGAACCCTGACCATTCTAGAGCACTAAGTAAGATGATGGCTAACATTTATTAGAAATCCTTAATAGACCCAGATCTGTTGGTATTTAAAAATTCAATAGCTATTCTTGTAAAGTACATTTTTGACATGTCTTCTGTACTCAAATAAAAAAAATAAATAAAAAAAATGTCACTCATGCTTATTTTTTTAAAAGCATTAATTAAACAGAAAAACAATTCTCATTCTTTTAATTATTGTGTTTTCAGTAAAAGAAAAGCTCACAGCAGACCCTGACAGTGAAATAGCTACAACCAGTTTGCGAGTGTCTCTTATGTGCCCGGTACGTTCAGAAAGCCTTTTGTATTATTTATCTTTGCATAATACATTATATCTACTTTTGTGATTTGAATTTTGCATATATTATTACTTATTTGAGAAGTTGTTCTTGTTTTACAGCTTGGAAAGATGCGCCTTACGGTTCCCTGTCGAGCCGTTACCTGCTCTCATCTGCAGTGTTTTGATGCTGCTCTGTACCTGCAGATGAATGAGAAGAAACCTACCTGGATCTGCCCTGTGTGTGACAAGAAAGCCACATATGAGAGTCTGATTATAGATGGGTCAGTACGTCTTGGTTGTGATCGACAAGTTTGACATAATGAAGTTTACAACTTACCCTAGATAATGAAGAATCCGTAATTCTGTCTGCTTTCAGGCTGTTCATGGAAATTTTAAATGACTGCACAGATGTTGATGAAATTAAGTTCCAGGAGGACGGGACCTGGTGTCCAATGAGACCAAAGAAGGAGGCGCTGAAAGTGTCATCTCCAATTATACCCAAAATTGAGTGTAAGTTAAGTTCAGAAACAACACATTTTTCTCACAACATACGTTTCAGAAATGAGTAGACTTAATCATTCTTGTGACATTCTTGTACAGACTTGCTCTGCAATATAGTTAACTTTTTTTGCCATTTAAAACAGCATCCAAAAATTGTGATTTCTTTTTATCTTATATATATGTGTATATATACATACATACATACATACATACATACATGTAGGGAGAGAGAGAGAGAGAGAGAAAATATATATGCAATTTTATTTTACTGACAAATTAGTTGTCTAGCAGTTCTGTATCTGTACACACAGTTAGCCTAATACTTGGTTGATTGGCAGTAATTACAGCTTTAGAGCATCTTGGAAAGGAAGCTACAAGCTTGGCACACTTCTTTCTGGACATTTTTGCCAGGTTGGATGGGGAGTGTTGGTACACAGCCATTTTTAGCTCCTTCCACAGATGTTCAATTGGATTCCGGTCTGGGCTCTGGCTTGGCCACTCAAAGACTTTCATGTACTTTCTCTGAGGCCACTATCTTGTTATCTTGACTGTGTACCTTAGGTCCTTGTCATGTTGAAAGGCAAACCTTCACCCCTGTTTGAGGTTATGAGCAAGTTTTCTTGAAGGATCTCTGTATACATAGCTGCATTCATCTTCCCCTCTATCAGGACTAGTCTCCCCTGAAAAACATCCCCACATCATGATGCTGCCATCGCCATGCTTCATTGTAGGGATGGTATTAGCCAGGTGATGAGCGGTGCCTGGGTTCCTCCAGGCGTGACTCTTGGTATTCATGCCAAAATGTTCAATTTTGTTTTCATCAGTCCAGAGAATCGTGTTTCTCTTAAATAAAAAGTCCTCAAAATGCCTCCAAGCGGGCTGTCATATGCCTTTTACTAAGGAGTGGCTTTCATCTGGCGAGGCCTGTTTACCCGGATCGCCCAGTTTGGCCGGGCGGCCAGGTCTAGGACGATTCTCTGTGGTTCAAACATGTTCCATTTACAAAGGATTGTGTCCATTGTGCGTTTTGGGACCTCTGAAGATGACCCAATTTTTCAGTACCCTTCTCTATATCTATGCTGTGACACAATCCGGTTTATGAGGTCTGCAGATAGTTCCCTTGACCCCATATCTTGGAGTTTGCATCTGTGGGACCTTATATAGGCAGGTGTTAGCAAGCCACAATCATGTCCAATCAATTGAATTTCCCACAATTAAATTGTAGAAACATCTAAAATAGTATCAGTGGAAAGAAAATGCACCATAGCTTACTTTTAGTTATCATACCAATGGGGTGTAAAAATGTAAAATAAATTATTACAAACGTCTAGAAACTGTCATTGTTGGCTGTTTTGTGTAGAAATTTGTCAAAAAAATTATCTCGATCTATTGTAGAGTAAGTCTGTAACATTAAACATGGAGAATGTGTAAGGGGTATGCACGGCTTGACTGTTGACAGAGGACAGAATAATCAAGGAGAAATTGTTTGGGTCTGCACAACCCTTGACCTCTAGACCAACTCTTTCCAATTACCTTTCAGGTGCTGCCCCTGTCCGGCAGAGTGCAGTGGTTCCTCACACAGAAACCAGCAGCACAAAGAAGGCAGACGTGATTGACCTGACGCTTGAAAGCTCTTCGGATGATGAAGATGAACCAGACCCTCCCCTGAAAAAGCGCTGTGTCTATATGTCCAAACCAGAGGAGATACATAGTAAAGGGTCAGTGGTAGCTTTCATTGTTTTTCGTTGATTGTTTTAGACATGTCTAGTCAGACCAAGGAGAGCTACATGCTGTTGCATGACTGTTAAAGGGCAATAAATATTGAATGCAATGAGTTGTGTGATGCACTGATGATTTGTACATATTTAATTGAGCAGGTTTGAGAAAATAACCAGAACACGTTGTTTGTAGTAGCTAAGTAGAATTATTTTAGGTTCTTTTAGAAGCATGTTTATGACCTTTTGTTTTTGTCTTTCTTCAGGGTCTTGACCTATCAGCCATCAACGGTTCGAGTGCCAAACGTCCAGGCACTGGATGCCTCATACCTAACATCATCCATAGCAGACTATGCAGTTCCATTCCACCATTCAACGTTATCAACTATTCCCACCGATATGCAAAGTATGCTATTATCTTAATGATCCATTAGGTAATTAAAAAAAGGTGTCATCCATGAATTTTGAATTTCTGACTTTTGTTTGTTTTTGTTTTTGCTCTATACAGGTCTTGATTTATTTTCTTTACTTCAAGGAGACCCGCAGGTATGTGTCTTCAAGTCTGGATGTACATATAGACCCCTAAAAGGTCACTTGTTTTGGTCAAAATATTCTGTGGCTGTCTTTTGAAACTTGCAATATTTATGCAGTCTTCCCCAAAATTTTATTTGAAAATCTGTGTTTTTATTTAATTGAACATTGTGTTTGTAGAAATGGTTTCTCGTTGACATTAATGAGGATGTGTATCTGTGTACATTCACTGCTAACTATGTTTCCTGTATTCCAGCAGCATTACCGGAGCCCTGTGTTCCTTGACAGCCTCTCCAGCAGCATCCAGAGTGCCACTACCAGCGCTGGCCTTGTGTCCTCATCAGTCCCGTATGAGGCAGCCACACACGGAGGGAACTCGAGTCACGAAACAGGAGTCATCACTGGAGGATCCTCCAGTCTGTCGGACATTATTTCTCTGGACTGATTCAAGGTTTCGGTCACTGCAGGCCAGCACTACACAATCACCAAGCCAACTGCCATGGGCCACGTTTTCATAAACTGATGCCGGACCCTATTGTGGTTAAGCTTCATACTTACAATAACGGTAGCTGAAATTGCTGTAGATTACTGCAACAATGGGAAACAGCATGTTTTGCGTTGCGTATAGGTGTCTGTAGCACCAGCCTGACTCGTCCTCCTTCCCCATTGTCCTTTGGATTTTTAAAATAACTTTTTACCGTTGTAACAGTGACTCATTGACTCATACCCATTGCCTTTTTGATTGAATGGACTGAACAAGCAAAACCGTGAATGAAATGGTGGACTGAGAACACTGGGCACATGTTGAGTTCACGGAGGCACGTTGTGTTGGAAACTGAGTGGAGCAGGGTTTTCTGTTGGAAACTAAGTGAAATCACTCTGGGGCAGCTCTGAATTTTATTGTAGTGCTAACCAATGTATGCAGTGCAATTTTACTTCATCTCAAAGGTCCTAATTTAGCAATAAAACAAGCTTGATATGTTCTATTGCACAGTATGGTTAAAATCATAGTTAAAAAATGGTTAAAATCATAGGCTTTAATCTGGGTTCAGCTAAAATGTCAGATTACTCAGCAATTATTGGTTTTATTTTCTTTTTTTGTATCACTGTTTTAGTTCTTTTTTGGCTTTGTAGTTTTTGGGTTTTTTTTAGGGCCTGTCAGATGATTTTCTTCCATTTTGTTAATTACCAACCTTGTTTGTGGACCTGCGTTATATTTGTATGTGGGAACGTTGTCCTCTTTTTACTATTTAAACTGTACTTTTGAATATCCACCTCAAAACTCAAATTATGTTTATAATTAAAATGGAAAAAAATATGTCAGAATTGTCAATGATTTCAGTATGATGTTCTTAGTAAACAGATCAATTTCTGACTGCGTGAAATTGTTTTGCAAATCGTGAACTGCATAATTTTAAGCTTGAGCATTGGCTTAATGTTGTTGTTCCCAAACAGTTATGGATAACCATACCAATTTAATGTTCACAGCTTGCATCTCTTCTAACCTACCTTTATGTTTTTAAGGGTGCAATGACCCATATCGGTTAATTTATTTCTGGGTTTGTGGCGCTACTGCATGCTCCCAGCCATCAGCAGTTTTTTTTTGTTTGTTTGTTTTGTTCTGTTTTTTTTTTCCCTTGGGGATCTTTGAGAAAATATGAGATGGGACAAGAATTGCTTGACCACTTGGTTGGACTTAGAAACGGATGGAACATTTCTACCTTGCTAATGAGTAAGCATGTAAGTACAAGCGCAATGGAGATGGTTGGATGTATGTGGGTGTGTTGTTTGTTTTTGTTTTGTTTTGTTTTTTTCCCATTGTGGTTGAAGCAATACTTTTTATTTCGCATTTTTAATAAGCTGGGCTGAAAAACATCTTGTATAGCGCCAGAATTTTTTTTTGTTCGTGTTTTGTTTAATAACTTATTAACCAAAAGAGGAACATGGATGTCAGGACATTTTGCTTTGCAGAGAAAATTTAAAATGTTGGTCTTCTTGTATGTTCAGATATTGTATAAGGTTAAGAAATTACACATTTAAATGGATATTAAGTCATAGGCAAGGTCTCTATAGTTTCAACACTAAAGCCATACTTTTTGCATTCCAGCTGTTGGCACATTTGTTTAACAGAGGAGTTTTTAAATGCTTATGCCTCAAAATATTGAACCACTCTAAAGCACAGAGCAGTGAACTATAAAATAGGCACAATTGTGTAGCAAGTGCTTGATTAGCTGTATATTTCCCTGTAAACAAAGTTGGAAACAAAAAGCTTCCTTTTTTGGAAAGCATCCCACTGTTTTCCAACATAACCTCTACAACATTGCTGATGTTATTAAAATGGTGCTAAAGGTAATGTTTTAAAGGTGTTTTAATACAGTGTCTGGTTAAACATGCTATTAATCATTTTACCTTTTTTTTTTCCCCTCAGTTTATTGTATTCTCATTTGACATTGTCGCTGAACAGTAAATAATTACATATACTAGGGATGGTGGAAAAAACACTGAAGTGTTCTTTTTCCCCAAAGTCTGTAGACTTGGAGGGTATATTGCAAATCAGGAAGCCCACAGGATTGTCTCATAAAAACACCCCTCAACTCTCTTCCTATTGAATAGGATTGACTTTGGCCTTAATTGATCTGGCTGAATTGACAAATCCTGCTTTGTGGTATACCACACTGATCTTAGAAGTATGTTATTTATTAATATAATTGACACCATGGATAAGAACCACAAAGAGCTTGCTTTGTTTGTTTTCAAGTAAAATCACCTTTTCAGCTACTTTTTGAAGAAATGTTTACTCGCAATATTGTGTAACAGGTTTCAAATTTCAATTTTACTTTCAATGCTTAATTAAGCTGTAGTCTGTAAATTGTGTGCATTGCATTTGAAAGAACTACCTCCAGTTGACCATTGCAAAATGATGAATTCAGCCATTGACCTTGCACGTAACGTAAGGTGCTCAGTTTTTATTTGCTGTGAAGATTGAGCAATGTGGAAAACTCAAGTCAAGCTCAGTTGTTATTTTCAATGTAAACATACATTTCGTATATATATATTAGCTTTATCACAATGTAGTTAGGTAACACAGCAAGGGTAAGAGCTACCGATTGCTTAAGCGTTCTTTTGGCAATCCAGGACGGTTACAATTTGTCTAGGAAGTTGTCTAAAGCTGGGATTCCCTCCTTCAGGCCTTTGCGCTTGCGGGTCTCGGCAACAACCTGGGCAGGCCTGCTGTTGGCATCGTAGGGGTCGCCGGGCAGAATCTGCCAGTGGTTGAAGACGCACTGAGGGAAAGCCTGTCCACCTGTATTGGACCTCAGGTCAGCGGTGAAACCTGTACAGTGAAATCATTGAATAACTAGTAAATGGGCCCAGTGTTCTGTGTTGCAGTGCATTTTAATAGCACGTGTATTTGTATTTTAATGGTAAACTTACCAAAAGATTCATTTACAGGGAGATAGGCCTTCACCACAAATATAGGCGTCCCTGCCACCTGAGACTCCTCAAAGACATGGCCTCTTTTCCTGTTCAGCACGCCATAGATGCCACCCACCACCTGCTCTGGACACTAGAGGGAATATTAAGTGAGGAGTTATTGTTTATTTCATATATAACACACAAGAGTACCACCTGCCCCCAATGTAAAAGAAGTGTCTAAAGCTTATGTTAAACTAGTTGGTCATAAAATTAGAATATCATGAAGTTGATTTATTTTGATGGTTATAACTGACAACTAATAAAAACCTCAAATTCAGTATCTCAGAAAGTTAGAATATTATGAAAAGGTTCAATATTGAAGACCCCTGGTGCCACACTCTAATCAGCTAATTAACTCAAAACACCTGCAAAGGCCTTTAAATGGTACCATTGATATCTTGCACAAGGAGGGCAAGACACAAAAGGTCATTGCTAAAGAGGCTGGCTGTTCACAGAGCTCTGTGTCCAAGCACCTTAATAGAGAGATGAAGGGAAGGAAAATATGTGGTAGAAAAAAGGTGTACAAGCAATAGGGATAACCGCACCCTGGAGAGGATTATGAAACAAAACCCATTCAAAAATGTGGGGGAGATAAAGACAAAAACGACTGGACTGCTGCGGAGTGGTCCAAAGTTATGTTCTCTGATGAAAGGAAATTTTGCATTTCCTTTGGAAATCAAGGTCCCAGAGTCTGGAGGAAGAGAGGAGATGCACAGAGTACGCACTGTTTGAGCTCCAGTGTAAAGTTTTCATAGTCAGTGATGGTTTGGGGTGCCGTCATCTGCTGGTGTTGGTCCACTTGTGTTTTCTGAGGTCCAAGGTCAACGCAGCCGTCTACCAGGAAGTTTTAGAGCACTTCATGCTTCCTGCTGCTGACCAACTTTATGGAGATGCAGATTTCATTTTCCAACAGGACTTGGCACCTGCACACAGTGCCAAAGCTACCAGTACCTGGTTTAAGGACCATGACATCCCTGTTCTTAATTGGCCAGCAAACTCGACTAAACCCCATAGAAAGGTGGGATATTGTGAAGAGGAAGATACGAGACCCAGACCCAACAATGCAGATGAGCTGAGGGCCACTATCAGAGCAACCTGGGCTCTCATAACACCTGAGCAGTGCCACAGACTGATCGACTCCATGCCATGTCGCATTGCTGCAGTAAGCCAGGCTAAAGGAGCCCCAACTAGGTATTGAAAGCTGTACATGCTTATACTTTTCATGTTCATGCTTTTCATATGGCCAACATTTCTAAAAATCCTTTTTTTTTATGTATTGGTCTTAAGTAATATTCTAATTTTCTGAGACACGGAGTTGTCAGTTGTCAGTTATAACCATCAAAATTAAAAGAAATAAACACTTGAAATATATCAGACTGTGTGTAATGAATGAATATAATATACAAGTTTTACTTTTTGCATGGAATTACTAATTTTTGTGATATTCTAATTTTATGACCAGCACCTGTATATGGTATCTAAGACAGTAGGGGTTCAGCAGTTAGAGCATCAGGCTATTGATGACAGAGTTCTGAGTTCGATATCCAGGCTTGACAAGCTGCCACTGTTGGGCCCTTGAGCCCAACTATTAACTCCTCTTTCTGCTCCTAGGGCTGCCCACCGCGCAGGGCACTGTCCACTGTGTGTGTGTGGGTTCATGGCACAGATGGGTTAAAAGTGAAGGTCAAATTCCATCTGTGGCCAGCACAAAGTGTCTAACCTGTTAAAACAGATAATGGGAGTATAGGCACAAGGTACCTAATAATATGGAAACTCTGTGTAGTAATATTCAGATAAGGCAGAGTAGTAGAGCTTGTGTTGTCATGTCTATTACTAAAGATGTCAAACTCACCTGAATCTCCACCAGGTAAATAGGCTCCATGAGTCTGGGCTGAGCAGTCAGCACAGAAGCGTAGAGAACCCTTCGGGCTGTAGGAATGATCTGGCCGCCTCCTCTGTGGATGGCATCAGCGTGCAGGGTAACGTCATGGATGTCAAATCGCACTGACCTCATGTTCTCCTCGCAAAGTGCTCCCTAAAGAGATACATGAAAACGATTTTCCAGTTAATTCAATCAAGTAAACAGAAATATAAAGATGTATATATGCATATATAAGATAAATAATTGATATATTATATAATATATCCTGTGACCCAGTCCACCTTAAGCTAAGTGCACACTATATGGAAAGTGGACCTTAGCATATGCCCGTCACCCAATAAGTGTGGTCAGTTCATAATGAATGACTAATGCATTGATTTAATCTGCTTTGAAGTTATTCTATCAATTTCATGTACACATGCTGATCTATCTATTGTTTATAATAATTTCAGTCCAAAAAATGTATATTAATTTTGGTTTGGCAGTTTCTAATAAATGTAAACCAAACCCCAATAAACATTCCCAATTGCAAAGACTTTGGCATAGTATGGAATATGCTACTTAAAATGAAAATGAATTATCTGTACATTCTGTATATCTTCATTCATCTTATTTAATTTAATAAATAAATGTATTTATTTATTTTTCAATACACACTCCTCTTAAATCTGATGAGGACAAGTTAGGTCAAGTTTACCACCATCAAATCAGTGTTTCTTTTAATAACTTTTAATAACACTTATTAAGCATTTAAATATATATAGAAGACACCAGTTGGTTAAGTTTAGTAACCTTTCTCATATTTGAGATCGACCCCAGAAAAGTCTGCAGCATTTCTGGACAGTGTTGATGTACGGCTTCTCCCTTGCAGAGTAAAACCTTAACTTGATTATGTGGATTCAGCGCTGAATGGTGTTGGCTAACGAAGGCTTAACATCATTACAGACACCCCAACATTGCAGAAGTGAGGGGACATCAGCCAAATATGGCAGGAACAATTACAGAGCAATCACACTTGTAATTGTCAGGCTCCAATTTGGCAAAGATGCACGGGTACAAAATCATAGGCATTTTGATTTGTAAACATCCCTCCTGGTCAGTGTTTCTTAGTCCTGCTAACCTGGGCCACACTTTGCAATGCGTTTTTCCTATTACCAGTAAGCCTAACCTGTGAAACCTTTGGAGCTCTACTCACCTCTTTGGTTGCCCACTGGAAACCAGCTACCACGCTGTCCTTGATCTCATTCAAATACTGCACTCCCTTTGTGACATCCACAAGGATGTTGGGTCCCGTTCCATCTGGTCCAAAGCACCATATCTTACGGGCTTCAGCGACCTCCCATTCATATTTCTCAGCCAGGTAGCGAGCTCTCTGCTTAAGCTCCTGCCGAGAACTCACGTCACCTTTATCCACGTCCTCAGCCAGGCCATCCGGGAAGGGCCGGGCCTTCATGTACAGGCGGTTGTGCTTGTTGGGAGACTTGGACAAGCAGACTTGATCTGAATCATCGCTCACTGTTTCACGATACGACACCACAGGATCCGATTTCTGTAAGCAAAGGCAATTAGCAGCGTTCAAGAACATTCGAGGGCACTATTTATAAACATGTACATGCTACATCCATTCACGCCGGTAGAAGCATTCTGTTCTGAACCACTATTAAATGTGTCTATTTGGACTTAACGTTTAGTCTTAGAAACACTGAATACAAAATGTATAAAACTGTCACATCTGTATTATACAGTTCATTAGTTATCTGACTATTCACGTAAACAGCATTTCTTGAATGGCTGTGAGATAAGAAGTGATTTATCAGCGCATGTATGCACTTGATTCTCTGAGTTTATTTGGTTTTCTCATGCATGCAAACGTAACCATTGAAGCGTTGTAGAAATTAGATAAAGCTATAAGAAGGGCAGCAATTACCCTAGTGAAATCTGAGTTTCTGCATTTCAGATTTTCAAATGCATGTAAGCGCACACAATGAGGCACACCTATAAAAGGCTATATTAGGCTAATGGGGCTAATGCTTCAGAAAGTCATTAAGTATGCCACACATATGGCGGCCAGACATTTAGTTGAAAAATGCTGGCTCCTTGTACAAGATCTGGACAGATGACTGTCTGTGGGGATGAGCGCAAACTGGAATAGTTTGCAAGACAGCAAACAAAACAAAGTACATATTGTACAGTTTAGTACAGGCACAGAACAGTACATTCAACAGACTGGATGGAAAAAAACTCCTCATAAGTGGGTTTTGTCTTGTGGCTATTGCATGACTGTAAAATAGACTCTTACAATAAGTTGCTTATTAAAATGAAATCCTTTTCTAACATGCTCCACTTATAGTGTTTAACAAAAATGAATCACAGAGACTACTGTAGTGTACTGAACCATTACACCCCTGTAAACCAAGGGATTATTCATTAAAAAAGGATAAAGGAACTTAGCATAATCAGTTAATCAGTGGCTTCCCTGCCACTGTTATCCCTGGATTTTTAGTGGATATGGCTGTGTATTTAAGCAATAACTAAAGTCATCCGTCCAAAGTGCCAGTCCATACTGTAATAAGGTACTATTTGCATATTATCAATGCATACTGTCACACGTAATAAATGGCATAAATAAAACAAATAAAGCACTGCAGTGTGGTTACCCTGGCACGTAACTAAGACTCATGGCTCATAGTATCTGTTATTTCCTATAATCATTATCAACATCAGTGAGAAAATGTTCTGATCTGTCAGGTCCTAACAATAATAGGACTACTCTTCCTGCATTCCTGCCTGATTGACAGGCTTTTTACCTTCAGGGGAATACAGGCATGATCTTCCTCAAGATCTTTCAGACAGATTTCCAAATGCAGTTCTCCAGCTCCAGCCACAATGTGCTCACCAGACTCTTCAATGATGCACTGGCAAAGCATAAACAAAGTCCTATGTCATATAACACCTACTGATCAGCCATGTAAGTTTCAAACGTACTTCATGCTAATCAGAAACTCAGCAACCTGGTTGCATTGCTGTCAGTGCTTACCTGAACCATGGGGTCAGATTTGGCCAAGCGTTTAAGGCCTTCTACCAGCTTTGGGAGATCAGCTGGGTTTTTGGCTTCCACAGCCACTCTCACTACAGGGCTAACACTGAACTTCATCACTCGCATATTGTGAGCTTGCTCATAGGTGGTGATGGTACCAGTCTTCACCAAAAACTGATCTACCCCAACCAGTCCGACGATGTTCCCACATGGCACATCTTCAATGGGTTCAACGTAGCGACCCATCATCAGGATCGTTCTGCAGAGTATTACAGTGAAAAAAGTAATTTGACTATGTAATGCTTATTTATTTCCAGCATACAGTGAGATGTGTCTAACGTAATGGAGCAAACCTTTGAATTGGCTTCAAGTACAAGTCCTCCTTCTTCCCTGGGGTATAGTTTGGACCCATGATGCGAACCTTCTGCCCAGTGGAAACAATCCCAGAGAATACACGACCAAAGGCATAGAATCTACCCTTGTCACTAGTTGGTACCATTTTGGAGATATACATCATTAGCGGAGCTTTAGGATCACAGTTCTTGATACCTAAGAAATTCACATGATAAGAAAAGGGTACCCGTTGATACCATTAAGGTTGAGACAATCAGACCTGGCAACATGGTCTAAAAAAATAAAATGAAATACATTAATTTAAATATAGTCTTCTTAATTTATTAAATAGTCTTCTTTCCCACTTGCAGCTAATTTACACAAGCAGAGATATCCCATTGACATTATTTTGTCACCCAAAAGACATTGCAAATACACAATTAAACTTCTAGTTATACAAGAATATTCATAGTACATAAAAATGATAAATATAGGGTTAAATTATACAAGCGTCCAGGCCTACTCCAGGTACTGTTGCAAAGATTATTAATCCCTGAATTAACTTGTGTAGCATCCAGTTTTAAGACTTTTATTATATTCTATGTATGAAGTGTGGTTGAAAACCACAATTTTCTCAAAATACTATAACTGACCCATTGCTGATTCATCATCTCCTGGGCCTTCATACAGCAGCTCACAGCGGTACCTCTGAGCTGTGACAGGTGAGGGTAGATGGATGGTAATCATCTGAAGCAAAGCATCGCCTGCAGGCAACCAGCGGCGCATCACAGCCTGCACAAGGCATACAAGCAGCAAGTCAAATATAGCTACACATGGCTATAAAGGCAAATGTTCTATTACTTGATTTGTTACATTTACACATTATGGATTACAGGTAATATGAAGATTTGTAACCTTAAGCAGAGGCTTCCCTTCCTTCTCCTTGTCCTCAGCATCAAGCTTTACATTTAGTTTTTCTATCAGTTTCTGAGTTTCTTCTTTCTTGAAGTTCATGATGGCATCAAAAACCTTCCCAAACAAAATGAAAACATTGCAATGAAGGAATACATGCTTCTAATGTATGGTATCAAATATTGTTTCTCCTTGATATAGTTCCAATGTCAGTACCCAAACCCAAGACTTTCAGCTTTTTTCTGTGTAAAATACTGTATTGTTTTATGGTTTCTACCCTCTGCTGTTTAAGGTCCATTTGGTAAATGTTATGAGCACCATAAAGTTTTATAGTTAATTTTATATTAAATGACTGTAAATGTTAAATTTTAACATACTATTTATGTTAATTGGTCCTGTAATGCACACCTTGAAAATTGGATCCAGAACAAGTTGGCAGAAAGTGCGAGGAAGCTTCTTGCCTTCTGCATTATTTGCTGTTTTACTGAATTTCCCATTGGAAGGGTCAAAATACCTTGAGGAATTACAAAATGATACACATGATTACATCCCTTGCTTACATATTTATATCGCCACACACACTCAAGACTTGTACACCTACTCATTCATACAATGATCTAATCAGCCAATAATGTGGCAGCAGCAGTGCAATCCTTAAAACCATGCCAGCAGACTTAGGTAACGTTCACATCACCCATCAGAATGGGGAAAATGTGATCTCAGTGATTTGGAGTGTGGCATGATTGTTGGTGTCAGAGGGGGCTGGTTTGAGTATTTCTAAGATTGATGATCTCCAGGGATTTGCAGCACAACATTGGTGCGAGCTGAAAAAGTGGACTGGACAACTGTACAACTGAGGACAAAGAAAAACATAGCCTGGTCTGATGAATCACGATTTCTACGGAGGCACACAGATGGTAGGGTCAGAATTTGGCACCAACGACTTATATCCATGTGCCCAACCTGCCGTGTGTCAACAGTCTAAGCGGGTGGAGGTGTTTTAATGGTGTGGTGAATGTTTTCTTGGTACACTCTGGGCCCATTCATACTAATTGCTTGAATGCCCAGTGATGGTGTATATCCCTTAATGGTCACAACATACACATCTTCTTGTCACCAAGCAAAAGTCATCTTAACTAAATTTTAATAACATGAGAGATTTTAATAACACAACAGAATTGAATGTTCTTCAGTGGCCTTCCCAGTCACCAGATCCGAATCAAATGGAGCACATTTGTGATGTGGTAGAACAAGAGATTTGCAGCATGAAAATTTACTCAAAAAATCTTGACGAACTAATGTCAACACAGGCCCGGATCTTAAAGGAATGTTTGCTACCACTTGTGAAATCCATGCCATGAAGAATTGAGGGTGTTTTTAAGAGCTAAATGAGTCCCTACCTAGTATCAGATGCAGTCAAGGTCCTATAGGAAGACATTTCTATAGGACACACTTACTTGTCCCCCCAGAGCTTCTTCATCATCTCTTCCACCTTCTTGCAACGCTCTGCAGGGCTGACGTCTCCCTTTTTCTTTTCACCTTTGGCAGCAAACTTGGCAACATACATCTCAGCGAACTGCTTCAAGGTGAAGGCCCAGCCATGGAGGCCTGAACCAAATCCTACTGTACCGATAACAGGATCCACCTGGAATGACATGACGTGTACATTTAATTACATCACTTATAGACTGGTTTTTATTTTAAATGACTTGAAATAAAAAAAAAGCTTAGCTTCAGACTGAAAGCTAAGTTTACTGTCCCACATTTGTCTCCCTTTTCTTTTTTGCTGACTCAAAAACCTCATCCTAATCAGAGTTTTGTGATCCATTACACTACCATTTAAAATTGTAAATAACAGTGTTTGCAGATTTTATATATTTTTTACCTTAATAAAATGACCTGCTTGAAGGTTACATTAAACATAAAAAACATAAATAATTGAATGCCTAAGTAGTTTTGATCAGTTGATTTTTACCATAATATTGCCCATTGGTCCATGCTCTCCTTCACCATAGGTTGAGATGATGACATTGACATTCTCCACAATACGCTGGAAAGTCTGGTACAGCTCGTCTGCTTCCAGCTGCAGCTCGAGCAAGGCACGATCCATCTTGTTCATCATCAAGACAGGTTTGATGCGTTCGGCAATGGCCTGCCTCAAAACAGTCTCAGTCTGCACACACACGCCTGTAGAACATATTGAAACATGCTGAAGCAATGAATGAAGCAATGTCTTCTTCTTAAAGAGCACTTGAAACATAAAATTAAATATTTGTCAAACAGTTATGTTGTAATTCTGAAAAAATTAAGGCCATAACCCCCAACTCTGAAATTACATTCCACATAATGTTCAGGATTCAGACACAGTCTCAATCTTCAAGTCTAGGCTAAAAACACGTCTGTTAAGTTTAGCTTTTGGTAATTAATGTTTTCCTTTAGATAAACGTTGCAGATCCAGGGGTTCATGGACATAGGGAGTTGTGGTAAATTTGGCTTGCATGCAATGACTCAGGTTTGTAGACTGTGGAGCGGACGGACAGACAGATGCCAGTGTTTTTGGGTACTCCCGTGTCTGTGTTACCTTCTGGCTGTAGTCAGATCTGCAGGAGTCACTCTGATAATGTTCATTATCATTCTCTGCACTCCATAAATCTAATCAGAACTAATTACTAAGAACTAAATCTCTTTACCTTCTCCAAATGAATGACTTGTCCAGCCTGATCCAGATGGAAGACTGACTGCTGGACTCTTTTGTTACCCACGTCAGACCAGCTGCCCACCCTCCTCTCTGACTACCGACTATGTTGAAGTTAACATGGACTCTATTTGCTACTAATAATATTATCACCACCATTAAACATAATTACTCTCATTAGTTTTACCATCTTTCCTATGATTATATTAGTTATAATATATTATGACAATACCAGTACACCTGAAGCAGAAGAACAGTCTTTTGTGGTTGTACAATGATTTTTTTTTATCAATAGTTTAGGTGTAGTTTTAAGCAGATGAGGATGGGTCCCTCTTGTGATTCTAAGTTTCTCCCAAGGTTTCTTCCTCCAGCTTTGAAGGGAGTTTTTCCTTGCCACTGTCGCTTTTGGCTTGCTCACTGAAAAATCCCCCCTACAAACCTGAGAAACAACCAACATTCTTGTCGCACTGGTTGGATCTTTAAAAATTTAGCCAGTGCTGGAGGAAGAGTTCATTTTGGAGCATGTTGCTGGCCTAAAGGCAGGAACCTAAAGCTTGTTCAGTAAACACATCCTCAGTTTTACCTCCTCCTCCTGTTCCAGACTCTGGTTCCTTGTCTCTGTTTGTTCTAGGGTCTGGACATTGCCCCCAGCAAACTGCCAAGGAATTAACACCGTCTAGCCTATACTGTCCACTCTTATCACTGATGCTGTGTCTGTGCGGAGTCTTGTTCAGGCCAGACCAGCCTATCAGTGTGGTGCTGCAGAGCTCTAAACAACAGTCCAATTTTGTTACTTGAGAGATCAATATCCTAAAGAAACCAACTCTAGACAGCTGGCCACAACTGGCCTCTCTTTCTCCCTCAGAACAACCTCCAGCAACCCAATCAGTCTGGCTACATACCCGTGCATTCTACAGAATTTGCCTACAGAGAGGCTCCATGCAGCAAGATTAGCCGAGATCTTCTTGGCCTATCTGCAGCATCCACAAGATCCTCCTATTGTCTTTGTCAATCTTGGAATCATTGGCTTAGCATGGCAATGGTTTATGTCCTACCTGAATGGATGCTCATAGCAGGTTACATGGAGGGTGTCCACATCTGTGATTACAGTGTGTATTATACAATTATGCCTTTTTGTGACTATGGCCTGTGATTGGACATGTTACATGGCCTACTTGAACCTGGACTATATGGACTGGTGAAAAAATGCTACTCAGATCTGGGGTGGTCAGAAACTTAAACCTGCTGAAGTTGTGCACGGTCATACCTGATACACAGTCTACTACTACGAGAGCCCCATCTGTAACTCTCAGAGCAGCCGTCACCTCGGACGAGAAGTCCACGTGACCCGGAGAGTCGATCAGGTTTATGAGAAAACCACAGCCATCCTTGCATTGTTTGATGAAGGCCAAGTCATTCTCGCTGAGCTCGTAGTACAGAGAGATAGCTCTGTATTGAAGATAATACATAAGAGCCTTTAAAATAGATGGACCCTAGCTATCTGTTTTATTTAATGACTTGCTCTTTCAAATATGCAAACTGTAGGCATGTGATCAGCCAATAAAGCATACACTTTTTAGGTATCCTTTTGGTAAATTTTACCAATTTAACAAAAACAAAAATATAATGCATTTAAGGCATCATTAAACTGATAACAAACCAAAAATCAGATTGAAAAAAAGGAATGGGGTAAACCTTCAAGCCAGCATGGATACCTACGTTGACTTGATGGTGATGCACCTCTCCTGTTCATCTTTTCTTGTGTCCGTGAATCTGGTCTCACCAGCTCGTGAAGAAGCAATGATACCTGCCTTGCACACCAGTGAGTCAGTGAGAGTAGACTTGCCATGGTCCACATGAGCGATCACGGACATGTTCCTGATGTTGGACTTCTTGTCCATGATCTCCCTGATCTGGTCTACTGTAAAGTTCACCTAAAAGAGAGATGTTTGTATTTAGAACACTGCATGCCAAGTTGGGAGATTTAATTGGCTTTGCAATTTAGCAAAATCCAAGGAATTCATCATGATATAATACACACGTGGACAAAATTGTTGGTACCCCTCGATTAATGAAAGAAAAACCCACAATGGTCACAGAAATAACTTAAGTAATAATAAATAAAAATGCTATGAAAAGTAACCAATCAAAGTCAGGTTGCTTTTCAACCATGCTTTAAAAGAATTCTTTTAAAAAATAAACTCAGGAAACTGGCCTAGACAGAAATTATGGTACCCTTAGCTTAATATTTTGTTGCACAACCTTTTGAGGCAATCACTGCAATCAAACGTTTTCTATCAATGAGACTTCTGCACCTCTCAGTAGGTATTTTGGCCCATTCCTCATGAGCAAACTGCTCCAGTTGTCTCAGGTTTGAAGGGTACCTTTTCCACACAGCATGTTTCAGCTCCTTCCAAAGATGCTCAAAAGAATTTAGGTCAGGGCACATAGAAGGCCACTTAAGAATAGTCCAATGTTTTCCTCTTAGCCATTCTTGGGTGTTTTTAGCTGTGTGTTTTGGGTCATTATCTTGCAAGACCCATGACCTGCGACTGAGACCAAGCTTTCTGACACTGGGCAGTACATTTCTCTCTAGAATCCCTTGCTAGTCTTGAGATTTCATTGTACCCTGCACAGATTTAAGACACCCTGTGCCAGATGCAGCAAAGCAGTCCCAGAACATAACAGAGCCTCCTCCATGTCTCACAGTAGGGCCAGGGTTCTTTTCTTGATGTGCTTCTGTAATGTGGTGCTCACTTACAGCGTGGTAGCTCACTCAGTAGCTCACACACTGCCCCAAGTGCAGAGTCTTTAATCTTAGAGCAGGCAAAACGGAAATGATAAATAAATCAACTCAGGACTCGAACCCAGGCCGCCACGTCGCAGGACCGACGCTCTGCCACTTCCCTAAAGCAGCAGTTATAAAAGCGGCCAACAAATGAAACATAAAGGGGCCCGGCAGATCAGAACACAAGACGGGCTTAAGGCGGAACACATGAAAGGTGGGGTTAACATGCATCGAAGGGGGAAGGGCAAGGCGGTAGGCAACAGGATTGACCCGACGAAGGATCTTGAATGGTCGGAGCTGGCCTTCGCCTCCTGTCCACATAGCGCTTCTGAGCAGCTACTGCAGACAGGAGGGACCTGTGGGCTTTCTGCCAGGTTCTCCAACAGCGCCTGACCGCCTGTTCAGCCAACCGGACCCCAGTTCCTGCCTCCTGTCCTGGAAACATGGGCGGAGTGTACCCGTACTGGCACTCAAAGGGTGACATTCCCAGGGACGAGTGCCAGAGGGTGTTATGTGCGTACTCCGCCCAAATCAGTTGATCAGACCAGGTAGAAGGTGAGGAGGAGGCCAGACAGCGGAGGGTACGCTCCAGGTCTTGATTGACCCTCTCTTTCTGGCCATTAGACTGGGGGTGGAAGCCAGATGTGAGGCTGGCCTCTGCCCCCAACAGTTGGCAAAATGCACCCCAGAACCGGCTGGTGAATTGGGGCCCACGACCTGACAATGTCAGAGGGGAGTCCGTGAACCCAAACCACCTGGTTGAGTACTAGATCCGCTGTCTCCTTAGCTGATGGCTTTCCAAGCAGCCAGCCTTGGAGAACCGGTCCACAATGACTAGAATCACAGTGTTGCCACGTGACAGGTGGGACCAAGGATGCGTGGGGACAGCCAGAGGGAGCAGCAGACCAGTGGGCCTGGTTCTGGGATCTTTGCATTGAGAGCACACCAAACAGGAAGCTACATGAGCATGCAGGTCTCCTTCCATGCCGGGCCACCAGAATCGCCGTCGCAGAAGCTTGAGCGTGCGTGTAGTCCCTGGGTGTGCTGCCTTCAGTGTGCACATGGCCCCACTGAAGCACCCGTTCCCTTACAGGCCCGGGTACGTAAAGTCGATCCGGGGGGCCACCACCCGGATCAGGTTCAGTGAGGTGAGCCCGTTTGATCGCATCCTCTAGTCCCCATCGGATGGGCGCCACAATCCGGATTTTGGGGACTATAGTTGTGGGTGTGCTTCATAGAGGAGGGGGCTCCCACTGGCGAGAGAGAGCATTGGGCTTGGTGTTCTTCGAGCCTGGTCGGAGCGATAATATGAAATCGAACCGAGTGAAGAACAATCCCCACCTGACCTGGCGCAGATTAAGACGTTTGGCCTGTTGGATGTAGGCCAAATTTTTGTGATCTGTCCAGACCAGAAAGGGATGTTTTGCTCCCTCAAGCCAGTGTCTCCACTCCTCTAACACAAGCTTGACTGCCAATAATTCGCGGTCACCCACATCATAATTCCGTTCAGCTGGGGTAAGGCGGTGGGAGAAGTAGGCACCGGGGCACCTTTTGGCCAGGGCCAGACCGCTGGGAGAGGACTGCACCCACGCCTACCTCAGAGGCGTCCACCTCCACGATGAACAGAAGTTCCGGGTCGGGCAACTGGAGAACCGGGGCCGTGGTCAACAGGCGCCTTAGGGTGTCGAATGCTTCCTGGGCCTCCGTGGACCAAACAAACCTCCTTGACATCTTCCTCGTCAAAGCGGTCAAAGGGGCTGCCACGGAGCCAAAATTCCTCATGAACCTTTGGAAGAAGTTGGCAAAACCCAGGAAGCGCTGGACAAGGCGCAGAGAGGTTGGCCTGGGCCAGTTTTCCACAGCCTTGATTTTGGCCAGGTCCATGCGCAGGGTGTTGTGGGACACAACTAAGCCCAAAAAGGAGACTGATTGCACATGGAACTGTGATTTCTCCAGTTTGATGAACAGGTGGTTCTCCAGGAGTAACTGGAGAACCTGCCGGACGTAGGCAATGTGTTCGTCTACGGACTTACTATAGATGAGAATATCATCCAAATAGACGAACACGTACCTGTCCAAAATCAATGTCAGATTTTCATTTTTTTATTTTTATAGAATTTTTATTTATTATTACTTTTGTCAAATTAATAAGTTATTTGTGTGACCATTGTGGGTTTTTCTTTCATTAACTGAGAGGTACCAACAATTTTGTCCACGTGTGTATGTATGATGTGCTCTTCATATAGAAATATATTCTCTTCATTCTATATTTTATACTTAAAACGTAAACAAGGAATCAGTGATTAAGTCAAATAATTTTCACTTCTCAGTGAATGACCTGCCCATTACAGCTGTCCATAAATCCATTATTAATACATATATTATCACAGAACAATGTGTTACATCTTTAATCAACTTACGTTCTAGTGAACATTGCAAGTTCTGAACTTCTATTTGTTATCTCTGGCCTGTAGACCTCACTGAGCTCATAATAGATGAGCTCATACAACTTGTTTTTGAGTTAAAAGAGCATCACAAGGGTTTTACAAAAAATTAGTTTTGAAAGCACTTAATTATTTTCTGTATTGGCACAAAATAACTGCTCAAAATAGACAGGTATGATTTCATAAGCAAATAAAGGACATAGGCCCAAAATTACACTTGAAATCTTACCATATCTGTACCATAAACCATATTACTAAATGTGTGTTTAAACATGGGTTTTGGCAACACGGGACATTTTCGCAAAATTTTCTTCAGGATCAATAAAAGTATTTGTCTATCTACAGTATCTAAACACAGTAAAAAAAAAACCTATATGGGCAATATGGTAAAAATATTATATCACAATACTTAGACAATTTCACGAAACAATATTTATCATGATTTAGTGACAGTTTCTCAAGGACTGCTCTTCAAATACTCTCCCATACTGAGAACTGTGTATCTAAACATAGAGCTGTTACACAACCAGCAAACTCTAAGTACAGTAAATACAATCTACAGGTTATCTTACAAAGTACAGCAATGGAATTAATGGATGCTTTTTTGTGAATGATGTTTTAGATAGCCAGAAACCATTCAGATAAGCAAGCTCACATATAAAAATGACTTAAAAACTTGACAGAGTACATGCTGGATCGATTACCAAAAGGAAAATCTGTAACATAATCCAATTCTGTCTAATCTAACCTGAAACACACTGTGTGATGTGGTGTTGTTAGGTGTGTATTTCACATGCGGGGTAGTAGAATGTTTAGTATTTTAGTTTGTGCAGGATAGACAACTTTTTTAGGGATATATTTTGCTCCTGGGCTCACCCTACAGTTGGGAAGTGAAACTTGTGCTTTGAGGTCCCCTCAGAGGACACGCTTTACAGTGCATTTCTGAGCTGCATCTGAGAGATCATTAAAAGTGAAGGTTAAAGATGCAGAGCCTGGAGTAACGACGATAGAGACGCTATATTATAGGTCAGTGGAGCATCGCAATGATTTTGAAGCTGTTATTTCAAGGTGAAAATGCTACATAAAATGTGTCATTTTGATGCTAAGAAGTTCTGAAGGGACAAATATCAGATTGGCATCAGTTCACACTCAAGGTTTAAGTACTGGTATCGGTACCAGGAAAGACCAAACGTATGTATCATGCCATCTGTACTTGGGATCAAATATAAGAGCTATAATAAGAAGCAGAATCTATGAGTGGGGGAGAGCAGGAGAGAGTGATGGGATATGGAACAAAATGTATCCTAGAAATTTTTCCTTGGAGATTATTTAAATAAATAAATTGTATACATATTTTAATAAAAGCTTCTTGTTAACTAACAGTACCTCATTGACAAGAGAGGTTTTATTAGCTTGTACTTGATTTCTACCCGTCAGATAAATGCACATGCGGAAGGCTAAGCGTGAGCATGCTAGTCTCAGGTTCATAACACGCTATGTTTCTAAAAATGGCTTGAATGGATCGTGTTGGAGAGAGCAGGGTAAACATCTACCATGGATGTTCCATATAGTTCAATAAATATGTGCTTATTTTTCTGCCAATAAAGTATCTTTTTTTAATGATCACTGAGGTATGTATATAAGTCACAGCATTAACTCGGTTACAAATAAGTCTCCTAAAAACTGCGGGAAGTCCTCACAATGCTCCCGATATTAATTCTGAACAAATAATTTTATGATTTCTGTATGCACAGATTTATACTATATTTATGAGATCTATTTCAGTCATGCTGATATTTGTTGTTCTACTTTGTGGTCAAAAGTAAATGTCACTGACAATTCACTGGTTATAATTGTATTTGACACAAAAGTACTGTTTTGTCTTTATTTTTGTTTTATTGCATCAATTTACCAGACATTTTAGCAACTTTTACAACTTTGCCCTTTTGTAGTATTTTCACTCATGCCACTTTTGGCTGAACTGTTCATAAATGATTGGTGCTGAAGACAAGGTTTACGTCTCCATTTCTCCCACAAAGGTGTAGTTTGATTGTGTAAAAATTTTATTATCATTATTATGACTAATAATAGTTATTAAGCAGAAACCAAAATGGATCACGCCATGCCCATAAATACACTTTAAAAAGCATTGGAATAGCAAGGCCCATTCTTTTGTTTTTGTTATACATCAAAGACATTTAGGTGAGATCAATAGACAGAAGTTCAGTGTTTATTACTTTCTGCCATGATATTACTTGATATTAACATCTTGAAGTGTTACACAACCAATGTTTAGATGAACACATTCCTAGTATAGGAAAATAAACACTTCATATCTGGTTGCATTTCTATTGCTTGCAGTTAGTGCAACACCAAATTATTGCATTTTTGTACTTTTCTGCAGCTTTTCTCAGTGGTTATCTCTTCAGTCTCCACTTCAGGAGGTACAATTTAGACTCAGTTGGTTTAAGTCTGGTGATTGACTTTCTCCAGTCTTTTATAACTAGATACCTTATTGTGCTGGCAGAGTGTTTATTGAGATCTCACTGCATGGTGAAATTCCTCATTATTAGACCCTTGCTGTTGCATTTTTCTTCATAGCTCACACACTATTTATGCCATCAGCTGCTGTTCTCCCTGGTCAATGTTCCCTCTTTTTTCAGCCTCAAAATGAGAAGCCCAGTCCCAAATCCACTAGACTAAATCCAGGGCTCACACTAAGAGTAGACATTCAGAGATTTTGACTAATCAACAATCAATCTACCACAGCACACCTGGGCAACAAGAAACATCTGTCAGTCACATGTTTCACTAATTTTGCTCACTTGACAAATGAGAGTTGAAACAAACAAAAAAAGAAAATCAACCAGATTGAAAATAGTGTCAGTAACCAGACTTTTTGTGCCATTATTTGAGAGGCAAAGCACTTGTGAAACCCACACATTTGAAAAAACCTGTGAAAAAAACAGCACCCCGGTCTGGCTCATTGTGTGTTTACACTGACCTCCAGTTTTTAGCGTCTCTTTACTTCACCTTCCATCTCCTCAACCTCCTAGCACAGATTGTGACTGATAAAATCATGGGAGTTCAATACAAAGAACTATTGGACAGTGAAAACACTCACCTATTCTCACAACAGTAAGCCATTATGAGCTGATTTCTAAGTGTTTATAGGTGTATCATTTTACTAAAGAAGCTAAATGTTGTTGTGGGCAGTAATACTGTAATATATTCTTTCAACACCACCACTGTCCCTATACCGTTCTTATTTTCCATGCCGTATCTACATTAGATTATATCTGCACAATATCATTTATTTTACTCCAATCTTGGACATACAGAGTGTGTTATTAATACCATGGCATGTTGGATCATCTGTGACTTGTGGTGAAATCTGAAAATATCTGTATTTGTTAATATTGCAATAAATATACATATATATATATATATATATATATATATATATATATATATATATATAACCTTACTCCATCAGCTCACTCAGGCAAGAGAGTTTGCCACTGATCTGGCCAAACGCCACCTCAAAACTACGATTAATTGACTAAAGCTCAATTGCCCGTTAAGAGCTTTGGAGAAATCATTACCTCAGAGGTTCACCTGCTTTTTTCTAGCCTGCCCTGTGGATGTCTCCTTAATAAACAGGATATAAAGACCTCCAGCACTGATCTGTGGAGCAGTGATTACTGGAATGATGGTGTTACTCCATCCAGGTGGGATTATGATCATCCAACACTCTTGTCTCTGAATACAATCGAATCATCACAGCAATGGTCACAAATCTAGTAGAAAGCCTTCCCTAGACAGTTACGCCAACAAAAGCAGGATGAACTCATTTTTACCACCCTTGTTTCCGGAAGAAACAATGAACAAGCAGGTGTCCCAATACTTTTGTCCATATATTGTATACAGACACTGCATAGATACAACTAAGATTTAGAGGTGTGTTTTGTGTTTATATTAATATTATTATTATTTTATATATTTACAGCCTTTTACACTTTTAAAAGCAACTTCAGTCAAGCTTTTAATGCTTTTAGGTTTTGTAATATTATATCATCGTCCCACAACTCAGCTGCACGCCTGCGCAGTAGTGGAGCCGCGGCACCTCTGCGTTTTTTAATCCCACCGGTATTGCGGCAAGCCCCGCCTCCTGCGCTAGGAACTCCCAGCGATAGGTTCAACTTATACCTACTGACCAATCACAATTTACCTGCCGGTGACTTTCTAGCCAATCGCGGCCGGTCTTAACGCAGCACGTAGTCGGAATTCGGGTGGGAAAACAAATAACGCGGTATCTCCCTTAGCCATGCACGCAGAGACGGTGCCAGCAGACCTGCTGAGGTGGGGGAGATATCTGATATGAGGTGACGGACAGTTTTTTTACCCCATGAAGAAGCAAAAACACACATAAGAAGTCTTCCGTGACCTCTAGCACACACCGAGCTGCTCTCCACCATCTGCTCTTGCTCAATCTGGGCTCATGCAACTTTAATGAACACGGTGGGCGTGATCGAGCTATTTATAACGGAGGACCGGGGAGGTGGTGGGGTAACGCTAGTCCAATTTCTATGTATCCCGAAAATAACGCAGCGCACTTGGACTTAAAGGAAACCCTCCATTTTCTGCTCGCCCGAACCCACACCTCTCTGCAGTCTAACATCCCAGTCATTACCAAGCAAACATGCCCACCCTGCCACCCTGTCTTTCTAATAAAGACACATCTATTAGCGTTTATTTAGGACCCCTCAAATGTCCCGTGCGTCACAGCCCTCGGTGAAAACGCCCTCGAGAGGTTGAAAAACGAGAGAAATCACCCTAAGAAGGGTCCCGTTACGTCACTGACATGAGAAACATCAACGCTCCCCCGCAGCTGTTATTATGTCTGGGTTTTTGGATGGGGGGTGGGGGGTCGTGTCGCGGCTCGCTCGTGCAGTGAAAGGTCTCACCATGGTGGCGAGTTTCTCCGGGTGCGAGACGGCCTCTCTGCGGCTCCTGCGCTGTTGCTGTTGCTGCTGCTGCTGCTGCTCCTCTCTGCTGGAGGACTTTGGGGGGAAAGAGGGAGAGAGTGACGTCGAGTCTTAGTTTATGCTGCGACAGGCAGCTCCGTGGAGTCATGTGGAAGGGGTCATATGGGTCCAAACGAGCCGGACAGACCACCTGAGGCTGCGGTGAAACACTGCTCAGCTGCAGGGAAAGAAAACTGCTACAAAAAAAAAAAGAAGCTAAGCAGTCTCAGAAATGCTGCCCGAGTCCACTCCTGTGATGGAGATGGGATGATACCCATGTTTTACAAGCACCAGGTTCAGCTTCAAAACTGAATAAAATATTAAGGGGTTCTGATGTGTATGATGGATGGATCTGACAGATCTGCCAATAGAATAGGACTCACTGGAGCAGATAAACAAAACCTATTGGTACTATGCCTAGTGCCCGGTGTGGGCTAGAGGGGTATAAAGCCCCCCAGCACTGAGCTGTGGAGTAGTGGAGGAACTGTGTTCTCTGGAATGATGGATGGTGCTCCATCCAGGTGGGGTGGTGATCGTCCAACATCCTGACCTGACTAACATTCTTGTCTCACAAATGTAGTAGAAAGTCTTCCCTACAAAAGACGTTTGGTACCCTTGACTTTTGGAAGAAACAGTTAATGAGCAGGTGTCCCAATACTTTTTGTAGTATGTGTTTGCAGTGTCTGTTTTGGTCTTCTCACAGTCAAGGCCAAACCAAAGTCAAAAGTCCAGATCTTAAACCGTTTGGGAATCTGTTGAAAAATTGCAAAATCTGGAGCAAATCTGCCAGGAGGAATGGGGGCGATATATACCTAAGGTGTATGAAATAATCACTGCAATTTCAAACAGGTCAGTTTATGTATTTCTTTTTTTAAATAAACTCCTTCATGACTGCTTTAATTCTTGCACTACAACTTTCAAGCTCTTCTAATAACCTATCATACAGCCTTCTTTAGTATATCACCCAGACAATTTAAACGTTCTCACCCAGAACGATCAAAACTTATTACCATCTCATCTAAAAAATTCACCAGCTTCAGAAAACTCACATGTACAATCTCTATTCTTACACCGTGTTTTATATTTTTCTCACTTTTTGTTATTTTGTGTTTTTGTTGCATATATTTTATTATTTTTTTCTTTCCCTGCACTTCTCTTTTGTTTGTTGTTGGAGTTGTTGCTTATCTTCCCCCTTTTTATTGTTCATATTATGCAAATTAATACAAAAAAAAACACCTAATAAAAAAAAATCTTTTTCTAATCCTAATGTTTGTGTAATTCTTAACTGCATTATGATCAGTGGTTAAAGAGGTCGATTTTGGTAAGCCTGGCATAGGTTTGGCGGCATTTCTGACTTTTTTAGTCTTGGCCTTATAGTAGTTTTCCGTTTAATGGTAGGTTGGTACAACTCATGTTGACAAAACAGAGGCAGAGTCCAAAGGAAAAAAAATAAACAAACAAAAAACACTATGTAGACACTATATATATATATATATATATGTGTGTGTGTAATTTCATCAGTTCCTCCAGCAGCTCGCCTGATTTACTTTAATTAAGGACTGATTACTCTGCTGAAAAATCCAGCTTAAGACCTTCTGCTTCTGCTGATAGCTGCTTTCAGATGGCCTAAGTTGGTCCTCGATGGTCAGGGTGGTTAAAAGGCTAATCATCCAGGTGAAAACAATATACCCTATGTTGGTAATCCACCTAGACAGGAAGGCTCTCCAGCGTCTCACTGCAGGACAACTACAGGACCAGGGTCATAAGGCGGTCCCACAGCATTATCAGGGAAAGGACACACCCTCAACACAGCCTCTTCACGCTCCTGCCATTGGGCCGACGCTCCAGGAGTGTGAAGTCCAGGACAGCCAGACTGACAAACAGCCACAAGACACAAGTCGTCTGGCTTGGAAATATATATATATATATATATATATATATATATATATATATATATATATATATATATATATATATATATATAAACTGACCCTATGTTGGTAAAGAGTTAAGCTAGTCAACCATCTTAACCAGCTTGAGCTAGCCATGCTGTTTCTACCAGCAGGAGCAACTAGGGATTGGATGGTAACTGTAAATACTGGTCTTAGGGGAGGGAGGGGGGGGGGCTCTGGAAATGCTTAAGATAGCACACTCACACGTGTATTTATTGCCATTATTTATTCATTTTACTTGCATTTTAATCTTATGTATTTTTCCAACACGTCGCATGTATAATAAAAGCACGGCTAGGGGACTTTTATTTTGTATTGTGCGCATCCAGACCAGCAGATGGCAGTCAGCTCGTGCGTTTACATGAGGAGGAGGAGGGAAAGTTCAAAGCTAAAATCGTTGTGTTATTACACTTCCTATAGTTTCTCTTTTATTGCTGACCGTTAATGGCTAAGTGAATATCGACCTGGTCTCCTTATCCGTGTCGTCGACATGTCGGTCACTCGGAGTTTGTTTGACAGGTGGGCTGAGGAGAATAACAACATCATCCGAAAATGGAAGGTAGCGAAAGCATGATCTGTACTAGCTAATTAGTGCTAATTATTTATAGTAATAAATTACTTTAGCAATTGTACATATCATTTATGAATTAATTACGTTTTTAAAATAATTAAAAATAATTTCAGGAATATGAAAAATGCCGCCAGCCGCTTCAAGACACACGAAAGCAGTGTCACGCAGAGCTCCTCGACCTCCAGCAAAAAATCCAAGGTGCGTGACTTTTATTATTATTATTATTAGTAGTAGTAGTAGTAGTAGTAGTGATGTTCTGACAACCTAAACGATCATCAGTTTAAGAATGACCTCTTCCTCCTGCTGAAATGTCCACACAGGTTTACCAGCCGCCGCAGGACAGCTTAAACTTGACCTCACAGTTTCATACAACACCTTGCTGTTTTCACTCAGTTACTCCAAACCAGACGAGGGGAAGCGGCTCCTTACCGATAGTCTCATCAGAGGTAAATGTTGTTCAGCTGATGTAGAAAAGACAGAGTGCAAAAGTACACAATCCAGCTTCCAGGCTCACTTTCCTTTCATGCTGTCTAGTATTAGAAGCTGTTGGAGCCGAGGTGCCCAGTACTGATCTGGCTACATTATGGCAAGTTGTGCTGAAAGCTGTTGGTGGTGCAGAGCATCAGCCATCCATCCACCAGCTGCTGCTAGTCCAGTGGGTGATCTGGCTCTCCGAAAGTCAATTCGAAGAAATTCTTCCTCTTCTTCAGCAGATTAAACCCAAGGTAAGCGAGCACTGTTAGATGCAAACATCATTTACATGTACATTTAAGGCATATAGCAGACACTCTTGTACAAAAGTGCTTCACTGTTTACTCAGAAAATATACCCTTAGCTAGTTTGTTTCAGCTAGGATCTGGAAGATACCTGTAAGATTAGACGCTACTAAATACTAAAGTCAGTATGGAGACCATAATACGCTGCACTACACTTCACACAAGTACTTTAGGAAGAGATGGGTCATTTACAGCCCTGTTCTTACTTTAGGGAAAATCAAAAGTACACATAATTTTCCTGTTAACCCAGATACACCCAGTCAGAAGAGATGTGTTCTGATTTTTGCAGCTTTTTCCACTGGTGATTTTAGTCTGAGGTAGCACGTAATGGAAACATAAATTTCATAAACCCAACCGAGCATCACACACTAAGAGTAATCTCACATATTCTTGTTTATGTGGGTTCTCACACTGTAAGAGACAAAGGAAAAGTTTTTTTTGTCTATGTGACATATGTCTGTACTGTCTGTAAAAGTGTTTGCTTGTGTAGCTTAATGGGTAACAACATTGTAACAGCACCCTGTAGCAGACTGGGGTTCAATCCCCTGGCCAGGCAAGCGCATCATGCTCCACCACTAGTAGTCTACCAGTACTCCCCACACTACATTCTCCTACCTGTATAACATGATTCAAACATGGCCTGATTCCATCAAAAGCTGTAAATGTAAATGCTGAACTGACTAAACTGTTCCTTTATTAGTGGAAAAGTGAGAGGACCGTACTGTTCAAACGCTTGGAATCACACACACTAATAAAAAAGTATTCTGTTGAAGTAACACATGAAAAATGTTCTCTGACAGCGCCACTCCTCTATGTGGTAGGTTTCAACGGATTTATTGGAAGCTGTTACAGATGACGACATTTTTTACATTTCCATTAAAGTAGGAAAACTGCTGAGGTTTATTCTAGGGATGGGCCATCTATACTATATCATGAAATTTAAAAAAAATGCATGATATTTATCACGATACATGTGATAAGATTATTATATTATTATAAACTACTATTCAGACACTCTCCCATCATCAACATCTGCTGCACTTGATCTAATTAAACCAGTCTAATTACACTGTTTGTAATGAAACCTGCAGCTGATTAGTGGTTATTAAGCACTACCAATATCCTCCATATGCTTATTTATTTATTTTTGAAGTGGTGATCAAATCTCACAGCAGACGTTGGGTAAGATTATTTTTGTTCTTATACCTAAAGCAGTACCGTAAATCTATTGAAACAACGCTAATTATGCTCTCTCTGTCAGTGTTCTTTCAGTATTGATGCTCCCAAAAAAGCATGATCCTCATGCTCTCCATCCCAACTATAGTGTTGGTATTATTGAATTAAATGATGAATTCTTTATTATTGTAAAGTCCTTGAAGTCCAAGGTTTTGCCGAGGGTTTTCTGCATGTGCAGCAATGGGAGGGTTTAATAAGTATTAGGACTTAACGTGAAATTAGACCAAGAAACAAAGGCACTTTCACAAGGGCAAATAAGAACAGTATGAAAATCTCTTATATAAGGGCCAGTGTGTAATGATTAAGAATTAAGAACATGTTGTGTTAGCTCTGCACTCACACTGGATTCGAAATTCCAAATTAATTTTGATACATGTGATGTAGAACCAGTATTTAAACTGTATACTGGCTGCAAGCAGGTAGCACACTGTATGATGCTTGCAGCCAGTATACATTCTTGAATACTGTTTCTTCCATGGAGGTGCTCCACCATGCCTGAAAAGCATTCATTTTTAGTTTCTCCTTGTTCACAGGCCTTTTTGCCATCTGTTTTGTCTTTAGGAAGTAAGGGACAGTTTAGGTTTGTTACGGTGTGGTGTGGGGTTTGGACTCAAGTGCAGTGATCAAATGAATCTACTCCTCTTGTGGTGTGTGCTTGGTGACTGTTTGGCTTAAATTCCCAACCCTGTTTATGGGAGCCCAGCGTATTTCCACTGTGCCACCACGGCTGTGAGGGGTGGCAGCATAAACACTGATCATAAGCAACACAGAAAACGGCGGGAAAACAAACAAAGGAAAAACCAGGAGTGACGTTTACTCAAACTAAAGACAGCAACTCAAATGCTTTTCTCTTTTCTCTTTTCTCTTTTCTCTTTTCTCTTTAAACCCACTGTTACCGGTCGCCCCTCTACAAAGGTGCGACAGGGAAGTGTGTTTGGCTGGGTGTATTTATACCGTGCCACACAGGTGGGTCTGGTCAGCGTTGATTATCGCTGGGAATTCTGGGTCTTGGAGTTCTTTGCTCCAACCCCACCAGCTTTCCTACTTTGCTGGCCGGGCCCCCTGCTGGTGGCTGGCGGTACATGCTGCCTGCTCACAAGGTTGGGTTGTTGACTTGGCCTGTTCAAAACATTCCACTTTTGGGTCATTAAAAAAAGCTCCATTGTCACACTTCAGTATGTTGTCTTGCTACAAAACAAAGGTGCCGTGTTGTGTTGTTTGGAATTGAGCTGTTAAGAAGGTCTCTGTTCAGCTGCTACTTCTCTGATAAATCATCATCCGAACTGTGTGGGTTAATGACCCACGACACTTATTTGGTTCTTTCATATAGAAAATAGCATCTGCAGTTAACTCTAGATATTTCGGTTTTGCATCACCTCTTGTGGATGATGCAACAACGCAGATGGTCAACACAGCTGTGTTTACATATGTCCAAACAGTTGTGATTCCTATATGCCATTGTAAGTAAATAAAAAGGCTAATGTATGCAAATCATCTCTGTTTTGACTGGCAGCCTTGGATTGTACTTTATTTAAAATTTGGTCTGGGCCGAAAAACTGACTGGGTTATGCTAAATTACTATGGGCTTTTTGTGACATTGTAAAAACAGTATGTTCAAAACAGGCTGTTTTTGGAGCATAGTTTATATGGACCATATGGCCAATGATGAATACAGTATATTTTAAAGCTTAATCAAACACTAATTCAAAAATGGACAAACATTTGGCTGGAGTGCTGGAGTAAAAAGTACTTAGTGTCTATTTAGTGTCTAATTACTTATTACTTATGGACTGCACTCCATCTTCCTAATATACATTTATTTCTACTAATCCTCAGCTTGGACCGTGATATTTCTACATGTGGTTTTGAGACTCCAGTTAATTTATTGTAATCTCTGGTGCTCTTTTGTTTCACCTCACAGAAAAAGATCACACCGCCAGGGGATCTACTTGCAGAAATACGAAACCTGACCTTCGCCATCCAAGAAGACGCCTCCCTGCTCGTTGCTATGGCAGCCAAAGACCTTAAGGATCTTTTGCACATCTGTACTTTTATATCCAAAGGTATTTTACCCAAGCTCGTTGTACATGTGCTGCCATACTGCGATAAGACAAATGTACTCTGTTCCTATGGGTAAATAAGCACTATCTGTGTTGTAGGAGTGGAGCAGTTGAAGAAGGAGAATTATACAGATGCTCTTCTGGTTTTTCAAGAAGCTGCCACTCTCTCTTCACCCAGGGCTCTTTTGGCTCACATCTACACTCTCACAGGTCTTAGCTTCTCTAAGCTGGTAAGACGTTTTGGACTAAAATCTCAAATCCACTCACATCTCACATCCAATTAAATCTCAACTTTTTTAAATCAAACATTTTTCCAAGTGTTTGTAAGTGACATAATCCTGCTACACCTAGGATTGCCCTACTTCCTCACTTTCTCAACCCATTGACAAAACAAATCTATTTAAATAGACTCTCTGTATGAACTGGTAAATATGACTAGTCTTCTTACAGCAAGATTAATCAGTTAATATAGCAGAAAACCCTCTCGCACTATGCAGTGCTATAAACTTAAACTTAGATCTCTGATTAACAAATGCTACCTGTATCATGAATATCATATAATAAAGGCAAGATTCATTCACTTCAGTATGATCTGCCATCATATCTTTCAACAGATATTCATACAACAATCACATAAATAAAATAGCAGAAAAAATAGAGCAAATTATATCTTGGCTTTCTCTCTAAATCAGCAAAAAGCATTCAATGTTTAAAAGATTCACTCAATATTTCAAAATATTATGATGTTATGAAAGTACAAATTCAGAAACAACAAAAACAGCCCAAATTCACCAGCTTTTTCCCTGTTTTTGCTTTCCAGGGAAGGCCCCAGAGTGCCCTTCACTGTAACAGAAAGGCTTTGGAGGTGGACTTTAGCTGCCAGAGGGCACTGTATCAGAGCTCACTTGTGTACAGGCAGTTGGGCAACAGTCAGGCTGAAATAGAGGCTCTGCATCTTCTTCACTCCGTAAGCAATTATATACATGGATATACAAGGATATACAATTATATACATTTCATACAAGCTGTTTAATTCTTAAGCACAACTATTTTGCTCCTTTTCCCCAATTCCCACTTCAGTACGAAAAAATAAATGACAGGTTGTGTATTGTTTATAGGCTGCATTGTTGCATACTGAGAAAGAGCCGTCAAGTACGCCAGCCCCCCTTGTATCTCCTGATATGCTGCTTGGGAAGGAACGAATGGCTTTCATTAGCCAAACACCCTCCACTGTTTTCATACTGCACACTCTGGCACAAAGATGTGTGCTCAATCACAGGCAAGTATACTAACATAAATGATACTACACTAAAAGTGATCATTTGTTATATAGATAGGTTGCAGTGCATAAAAATATATAGTACTGTACAGTCATGAAAGTGGGTTACAACTTTCAAACAAATAAACGCAAATACAGTAACCAAAATTAAAAAGTTCTTGTTTTAAGTCAATTGTAGATATGTTAGTTAGAGGAACACAGGTTTGATTGCTGACTCTTCTGTGAACCCCAGTCACTGTATGGATACGTTCAGGTCCCCCAGCAGCTCACCTGATTTATTTTAATAAATGACGATTTAACAAATTAGGAAGTATGGTATAAAAAAAAAAGGTGGAAACAAATATATGCCTCTTTTTTATTGTATATTCACCATAATTTTTTTGCATTCTAAAAGTATTTGTGTCTCGATCAGAAATTCAGAAGGTGCTGAATGCTATCTTGACCTCTTGGCTTCTTTACAGCCAGGCTCCAGACAACATGTAAGTAATTAATTTCAGAGAATTATTTTATTAAATATATATATTTATTGCAATATATACTCTGGATTGCCAGTTTATTGGATATATATACACTGTACTTACACTCATAATCAGGTACCCTACCATATACGCATTGGTGGATAGGAACAAAGTACACAAATCCTGTAGTGAATGTCGAGAAACCCTTGTTAACATATTAGAGTAAAAATAAAAAGTGCTCTGCTAATATTTCAGATTGAGTTAAAGTGTAACTAAATTATGTAACCACTGCTCATGATTACCTGATTTGTCTTACCTGATTTGTAAACATACAGTGAGCTATTGTAGTTATACATTTTAACACATTGTACTTTCGGTACTTTTGCATGCAGTTGAAGACCAGTTTACAAACACAGCCACAACCTCCACATGCATCTTAACACTAGATTTGTCTGACATGTTTAAGGTTGCAGCTGTGTGGCTATTGCTAGCCTTTTAGCTTCTCTATTGGTCAACATATCAGCTAATTGGATCTCCTGTTATGGATCAGGCTTTGGCATTTGCCATCGGATTTTTACCACTGCACACCTACTGGTGAATTTATCAGACACACCTGCTGTGTTGTTGCACCTTGTTCGTGAATAGAGTCTGTATGTTGTCTTTCTCCGTGCTCTTCATCACTGGTTCACTCAGCAGTGTTTAATTCAAATCACCTGTGCCTGACATACTTTGGTTTACCAAACAAATAATATCTGGCAAGTGGTGGTCCTTAAGTGGACTGGTAAGAGGCTGATAAATTGTGCCAGCAACAGATGAGTGTACCAAAACCAAAAACCTGGTGACCTGTATAAGTAGAAGGAATTGTATGTATACCTGAATAAACTGGCAATTTACATGATACATGGATTCACTAACTTTTAACATCTGAATTGTCTGTATTTATTTACACAAAGCAGATACCTACCAGCGGTGGCCTCCCTTTCCCAAGAATCCCTGAAATCTACCTTGAAGCAGCATTTGCAGTGTTGAAAGCCAGAAGGTCTTGGGATGCCGTTGCCATTTGTGATGAAGTCATTGCAAAGACTTTGGATCTCGTCCCAGAGCGACTGCAGCTCCATCCACCTGCTGCACAACAGCAGTCAGCTGGCCACATAGAACTGAGTCTGGAATCTGAGACTATAGAGGAGAAATTGGACTATGTGCTCTGGTCTGGAGCAGCATACTTCCTCCAAGGACATGCATATTTGCAGCTCAAGGATACAAAAGAGGCACTGAGCACTTTTACAAGGTATAGTATGTAGCTGTTTGAATGGGCTTGAGTTTGCCGACCATTGATTTTAATGCTCTGACCTAGTGCTGTTATGTGTTTTAACTACTTTTGCAGAGCTATCAATCAACTGGTGAAAGTGTGTATTAAACAGAAACGTAAGCAAGAATTCTGTTCCTTGTCCCCTCTTAATTGCAATGCTAGTAATTATACATGTCGCACAACTATAACTTAAATGATCCAAGACTTGTCAGACAAATATTTTCACTGCATAAATAAAAGAAGTGGAAATTAAGGAACTTTAACATTTCTGAGAATATATCACAATGTTAATAAAGCCAGGGTTTTGGTATGAAATGGTTCACTGAAGACAGAGAATACATTCAAAAGCATTTTATGTGATTGCTTTCTGTTGAGTAGCTCCTGTAGTTCCTGTAACACCGCTGTGAGAAATTTGGCAATTCTCGCAAGTCTCTAGATTGGAGCGTTTTACACCATACCTCCCCAAATGTTTCACTGATCCTAATGGTTTAATTATGCAAATCTTTTTGTTGGAATTCTTCTTTAATAGGTTTGCCATAATATACAAGTATTCTTTATTCAGATCGGTTTCTGGGACATAATTATGATGATGAATATATAAGAATAAATAATGGCCTTGTCCTTTGCAGTAAGAAGTCTTGGTTAATTTCCAGCTTGAAATATGGTATTTGTCGTGATCGTGGGAAATGAACTCATGCGCTTCTCTAGGTATCGTGAACAGCTTCTGTACAGCTTAAGTCCATGTCCTTTAACTAAATTCTGCCTTTTAGATTGGACAGTGAACAATCCAGCAGAGACGGGGGATTTTCAAACTAAAGTGATGACACTAGATGCTCTAAAGGAACGAACATTGGCAGGCAGAGGGGTGTGTTTTCTCGAGAGAGGGCAGTTGAAGGAGGCTTTGAGGGACTTCCAGCTCAGTTGTCAGGCCTCCCCAGGTATGCAAGACGTCGTTGACACTAATTTCAACAAACACCTGACATTCCACTGTAGTACAACTCCTATGATGTGCCATGAACAGCTATTCCACATTGACTTCACTTTAGATAAAAATCATAAACTTCTCTGTTCACCATTCTGAGCTCAACTGCTCAGTCAAACAAAGCCTTAAAGAATCTTGCTGGTCTCAGAAAAGCCATTTCTTTGGTTCTGATGTTAGCAGGGTGTAGGAACGCTGAGATGTGGCTGGTCGAGATTTTGTGGAGGCTGGATCGCAAGGACGAGGCAGCAGCTGTGTGGAAACAAGCCCAAAAGTCCACAGATTCTTCTACAGCAGTGTAAGCTACTGAATGTGTTGTTTGTATGTTAATACCTGGTGTACGCATGGTAATAACATGTTGTTCAGGTTTGGATTTATCTTGATACACTTTGGCTGGATTCCACTGGTACTTCAGGATTAAACGGCATCTTGATGTTCATGAGCACAATCCACTGTGCTTTGGCTTGGTGATGGATGGTGGCCTGCTGTGTGCTGTTTGGAAGATAAATCACAGCTCTGACTTGTGTTTCAGAGACGTGCCCCTGTATCTGCAGACATGGCGAGAGGATGCAACACATCTTGACTGCAGCAGCCTGAACCAGAAAATGGAGGAATTCATTCACAGCTGTGGTGTAAAAACAGACAAAACCAGATAAAATAAATATTCGAACGTTCTCTTTAGACTGTGTGGTGTATATTTGAGAAATAAAAAGTTCATAACTACATTTGTCTCATGTTTTTTGGTGCAGAACCAAATAATACTTAAAAACCAACCAAACATAAAGACTTACAGTCCATTCTTATGCTCTGCTTCTTTATGGTTGGACTAAATTGTTGATTCACCGTTTATATATATATTTTTTTGTTGTTGTTGTTAAGATCATGCTCAGCTATTTGAGCTTCTGGTTTTGTCCAGTGAACCGATAGATAAATAGATAAAGCCTGTCTTTTGGAAACGGGCATTCTAACATCCTAAAAGCTGACCCTAAGAGAAGCCCTGGTAATCTTCAGCTTTGAACAGGGACTTACCAGAGCCCTGTTTCTTCATCAAGGACTCTGACTTGGCCAAATAATGTGTTGTGTGGCCTCTGATTGGTTAAAGTGGCACGCTAAGGCCTCCGTTGCTGCATCTGATTGGCGCAGCGGTCGGTGGGCGGGCGAATCGGGGCTGCGCAGAAGATGTTAGCGAGCTAAGCTGCCGTTTTGAAACTCAGTGCGGAGGAAAAGTGCTATCGGGAAGGTTGGAGTCAGTCGGTCAAGAAAGCTACTCTTACACATATTATTTATATCGTTTCACGGGGGGAGCAACATGGCTTCGGGTGGAGAGTAAGTAGAGCTTAAACAGCTGTTTATGTTCGTGGACGTTATTGCGTATTTACTCACAAGCGACTGTCGACTGTAGGTTAGCTTTCGGTCAGGTCGCTCTCCCTCCGTCTGTATTGACGAAAATACCGAATTTGCATACAATCGGGCCTCTACCACTGTCTGCACGAATAGCGCATGGGTTTCTTGTCCGTACTTGTCTTCTCTTTCATCTGTAAAAGAGGCCACCGATCTGAAACGTCCGTTATTCGTTTAATGGATATTTAGCTAGCTAGCTCGTTAGCTGCTCCGTTGGTTGCTTCCAGCTAACAGACCGCACTGAGTCATTCTCTGGTTTTGGCCTACCGGCATCAAGCGTGTTTATAACCGCGGAGTCATTGTCCGGCCACGTCCAAACTTTCCTGCTATATATCGGCAAAAGATCAGTCACTTTATCCAGTTTAGCTGAATAAAGTTTTATTCGTTTAACCGGATTTTCTCTATTAGCTAGCTAACACTCGCTAGCCACTGCTCATAATGTCCAACACACCGACGACTGGGTTAGCTCGCTAGCTAACTAGTGCTAGCTACTAGCTAACTGGCAGCGTCTTACAGCGTATACCTAGCTAGCTAAGCAAATTGCTTTTACAGTTATGTTTTTTATCGTATTGCATTTTAAACGCGCTTCATTTCAGTCTCTATTTGATTGGGTTTCTACAACCTGAGCAAATTTCGGACTCTTGTTGTACTACTTGCTAGCCTGTTGTGTTAGCTAGCTGCTCAAGCTAGCCATGCTAGCTATCTAGCTAGCTCAATGTCGAAGCATTTGCTGTGTCATTCGGGGGTTTGACAACTGTGTATGCTCATCCAGCTAGTTAACGTGATTTGCGGCTGGGATTCAATAGTTAGTAGTTATCGGCCGGCGGAATTCAAAACAAATGACTGAGGCAAAAACAAAGACGGGTTTGTAGAGCTTCACTGGGAACATTAAATTACGCACTAAAGGAAGTTAGCCAGCTAATTCTGTACAGCTAGCTACCTGATATTACCACCCCTGCTATTCATGTTGACAGTGTTGCGCTAGCTTTAGCTGGCTGGCTGGCTAGCTTACTAACGCAGTTGTTGGCCTCTCGAAACCTGCGAAACTGCCTTACGGTGATATTAAGGCACCGAGTGTAAGAGGAGGCCCTGCACGCTTTATTATTAATTTATTAATATATATATAGCGCATATATATTTTTGTCCGTACCGATATGGGCGAGCTACGCCAGTCGTTCAGGACTTCACCGTCTTTTGTAGAAAGCTCTAGAGGCTAACGTTAGAGCCACACAGGTTAGATAACACAGCTGTGCTTTCACGCAGGATTTGCTCATTCTGAAGAATGATGATCCTGTGGCAGAGCAGTTATTCAAAGTTACCTTTCGCTTTCGGCTTCACTGAAAAGTTATTTCCTCTCACGCTTTGCTGCCAAGTCTGAATGATTTATTTGGTCACTTTTTCCCCTACACAGATCCAAAAATGATGATCTTTCTACTGCCATTCTGAAGCAAAAGAACAGACCCAACAGGTTGATCGTTGATGAGTCCATCAATGAAGACAACAGCGTGGTCTCGCTCTCTCAGGTATGCCCTTGATCTTATTAAACCTTGGATATTTGTTGTTAATATTATTATTATTATTATTATTATTATTACTATTATATTTGTGGGTGTTTGTCTACCTTGTCATGTGTTCTGTGTGACTTGCAGGCCAAGATGGATGAGCTTCAGCTTTTCAGGGGAGACACTGTGCTGCTGAAAGGCAAGAAGAGGAGGGAAACCGTCTGCATCGTACTGTCTGACGACACCTGCTCTGATGAGAAGGTGCGCATGAACAGGGTGGTCCGCAACAACCTTAGGGTGCGCCTCGGAGATGTCATCAGGTAAAACTCCGCCTTTTGTTTGTGCTCTGATGGCCTATTTAAAAAAAATAAATAAATAGATAATGGCCTTTGTAATAAATGACCTCATGCTTCTCTAAGTATAGAAACACTTTGCTCGAAATGCTGATCACTTTTTCTGAATCCTGGCTAGTAGGGTTTAATGTGGTGTGTGAAATCGAATAATATAAATGCTTATTCAGTCAAATCATTCGTTTTATTTAAATGTTTTATACATTTGTTTTGTATTAGGTTTGTAGTTTTAATAGCATGTTTATAGCACTTTTAAATTTGCCACCACCACTCCCTGCTTTTACTTTGCCTTAAACTATTCACAATATTTTTCTGGCATCTGTCAAGTTGTTTTCACCCAGCACTACAACACGTACTAGTCGGCTAGATTGTGTGCTGAATACAACACCGCTTTGTATTTAAACTCTTCAAATTCGCTTTATTTTGCAGCATTCAGCCATGCCCAGATGTGAAATATGGGAAACGTATCCATGTTCTACCAATTGATGACACAGTGGAAGGGATCACTGGCAATTTATTTGAGGTGTACCTCAAGCCATATTTCCTTGAGGCCTATAGGCCAATCCGTAAAGGTAAACTTTCCCCAACGTGTTTAACTCTATTGCTTAAAATGTATCATTTGACCTGGTTACCTTTCAGGAAATGGCTGTCCCTTTACTTGTAATAAAATCTAGCTTTGTTTGACTCCTGTAAGGCTGGCTAGTAACTGTTTCTTGAGGGAGTATGACGCTGCTGACCTTTCCCCACAGGTGATATCTTCCTGGTGAGAGGAGGCATGCGTGCTGTGGAGTTTAAGGTGGTGGAGACTGACCCCAGCCCTTACTGTATAGTGGCTCCGGACACTGTCATTCACTGTGAAGGCGAACCTATAAAGCGTGAGGTATGTGCAGAATCACTTTACATATAACAAACAACTGACTAAGTAACTGTACTTGTTTACATTTGTGTACTTCTCTGGACATACTTTGGTATTGTGGGTCCTTTCCCTATTCTTTCTCTTGAGTCACCTTAACCACGTTCCCCTGAGTATTACTTTACAAGTAATTCTGCAGGGAGGTCAAGTGGTTGGCTTATAGGTTTATTCATTTCTTATTTTTAAGAAAGGTTATGTGTGAGTATTTTTAGTGTATTTATATAAAATGTGATCTAATGACTGAGACGTAACCTTCAGCCCTGTATTTGATATCACAAATGGTGTTGCATGTCTTTAGTAGTGGTATTAAATAACATGGTGTTTGAAATGTAAACCTTTGACCTGAGTAATTGTGGATTAGGTACCCAAAGGATAGTTTAAAGGTGCCGGCCTACTTTTAGATGCTCGTTTTGATGAAGACATTTCTGATTGGTGTCCTCAGAATCTTATTGTTATGGTGCCACAACTCTTTTGAATCACAGCAGAGATGCTAATTGGAGTATGTACTGAGAGCACCCGTTGAGTACCTGTGCTGTTAGTCCCCACATGCACAATAAATGTGCTTTTGATTTTCTAATGCTGCTGTTATATATGGTTAGATTCTGTAATTTATGTGATTAAAGATTGGCCTGCATTATATATGTAATTTATTTGTTTATTTAAACAAAACTGGTTACTTGGATAATGTGGATGCTTTCATCCAGGCTCCTACAGAAATACCTGTGGTTGTTTAGGATGATAGCCTTGAATAAAATGCTTAAGGATTCCCTATCGTATTGCAGCTGCTGTAAGTGTTGTAGAAGCAGATTTTGCAATGACCGTTGCTTGCACAACCCTAAACTAGTGTTATTCCTATTAATAGGATGAGGAGGAATCTCTCAACGAGGTGGGTTATGATGACATTGGAGGTGTCAGGAAGCAGCTTGCCCAGATCAAAGAGATGGTGGAGCTCCCTCTCAGGCACCCTGCTCTCTTTAAGGCCATTGGTGTGAAGGTAAGAGTGGTGCATTTTCCACATTAAGCATGAAGTTACAGATTTGTTAATAGGTGTTAATAGTGTGATTTACTGTCCAGCCTCCCCGTGGCATTCTGTTGTATGGACCCCCTGGAACTGGAAAAACTCTCATTGCTCGTGCTGTTGCAAATGAAACTGGAGCCTTCTTTTTTCTAATTAATGGTAAGGCAGAAAGTAATGAATTAAGCAGTAGATTACTTTCTTTATGAAATGAGGTGCTTTTGAAATCAATTTCTAAATATACTTGTTCACAATTCCACAGGTCCTGAAATCATGAGTAAACTGGCTGGAGAGTCTGAGAGCAACTTGCGTAAAGCCTTTGAAGAAGCTGAGAAGAACGCTCCTGCCATCATCTTTATTGATGAACTGGATGCTATTGCACCCAAGAGAGAGAAGGTGAGAAATAAGTCACCTCTTTTTGCAGGGATTTGTTTATTTTATTTTAATTTGAAGACCGAATGTTGGCTACTAATTTAATAGTTGCGCATGTTCCTTGCGAAAACTAGCAAACGGTAGCCATAATAACCAATCCCCTTAATTTGGACGCAGAGCTGCAGTGAAATCGCATGAACTAAGCGGTTGGATTAAACTGTTTACAGAGCCATAAGGCAGCAAATATTTAAATAGGTCAGTGCAGATAAATTATAATTGAGGAGACTGGTCATTAGGATAAATTTGAATGGGAGTTCTCACAACGCTCAACATGTCATTATGGATTATGGAAGTCCCACCCTTCAACAAAAAGAGACAATCAGCTTGCTGGTCATGCCTTGAACGGAGGAGGATCTATGATATTGTGTCTCCAATCAGACCATGTCTCAAAAAAGGATAACGTACACACATTGCAGTAACACACAATGCTTTTGGACTGAAAGCTAAAATAACAGTCTCACATTTCTCCCTTATTTTTCTTTTTGTGCTTAGCTGAAAAAAGATAGAAAAATGTATTGATTTTCTGTTGTATTTTATTGCTGTTACTTTTGTATTTAGCCCATAGATGTGGTTTTAAATTGAGACAAATGTTTTGGTTTATATTCTATATTAGCAGGAACTTTCACTAAAACAGTGAATTTCTGAACAAGATTTTGTCTTCATTATTAGTTAGTAAATGCATGAAACAACCTCATTTAAGCTGATGACTACATGTGAAATATATCTTCAGCGTCATCGGAATTTGCACATGTGCAGTAGTCAGATTGCAGAAAGTTAAGTGACACGGAAAGGCTCTTTAAATTAATGTTGCACTCTACCAGAGGCAGATATCTGCCAAATATAATTTTTCACTCCAATCTTCAGAGCGAGTCTTAATCAGAATAATTGATTATTCTTGAAAAAGAAAATCGCTAGATTATTTTACTGACATAATAGTGGTTTGTTGCAGCTCTAATTGTCATGTAATGAGTTTCTGTGGTGCTGTAAGCTGATCCGTTTCATCCTCCTCAGACTCATGGTGAGGTAGAGAGGCGCATTGTGTCTCAGCTGCTCACCCTGATGGACGGCCTGAAGCAGAGAGCCCATGTCATTGTCATGGCGGCCACCAATAGACCCAACAGCATCGACCCAGCTCTCAGGCGATTTGGTGAGTTGGCTGTATTAGTCTTAAAGCACATTTATTTTGTGTCCTATAATTAGTGTGTGGTAGAGAGGTTAAACTAGGGTTGAAGGATGACTGTGTATTTACCAAGCCTATTATTGGGCTGCCTAATATCAGAAAACTTATTTTGTATTTTCATATTATATAGAACTTGTACTTGCATATTTTCCAAACAAAGTACAAAATCGAGTTGACTGAGCGAGGAGTTAAAAACAGAAGCGTCTGTAGGAGAAAGCAAAGGATTGTTTCCATAAAAGGGTTCTGAAAAAAGCTACTACACAGTGTCACCTTGCACACAAAAGGAAATAGGATAGCTTTTTAGTTACACTCACTGTTTGCTTTTCATAAAGCAAATAAGGATCCTCTGTTTATTTCACAAGGGCTTATAGAAATATTACTGTCATGGTCAATGTTGTTGGTGTTGCCGTTCAGAAACATGGGATATAAGTCTTAGTTTACAGCAGCCGCACCATGCTGCAAACTTCCATGAGTGTAAGATGAGCCCTAATAGCGCAGTATGAATGTGTGTTGTGTTGGAACATCATTAAGACTTTAGTTTATAGTGAGAGTTTTTGGGCTAACCCGTCTGACAGTCACTGGATTTGTTCGTCATTCTCATCTCCATTAAAATGTCTCAAAACAAATGTAGATCTTCACAGCACTGACAAGGCAATGTAGCTGAGAACACTGTGCACAATTGCCTGTTCAAAGTAGAAAGTATTGATACCAGTGTTTTTGAACAAATCTGCTCTTAAGATGGCCAAACGAAGATGTGTGACTGGAAACATGTCAGTCCTGCTGCTTTTGGATTTTCATGTATTGTATTTATGTAGTTCTTTATGTAGCCTTGTGGACCAGTCAACAATGAGGCGAGTAGGCTTTTTCATATTCAATAAAGCTGTACATGGCAAACGTCAGATATGAAACATCTTGTCTGGTCCACTACATCTGAAGTGTTTAATCATGTTAATTTGATTATTTGCCAAACTACTGCTTAAATTATTAAAACAAGGAGTAGAGGATTGTTATACACAACAGCTTGGGACTATTAGTTTACTTGCTTTTGTTCCTATGCACTTAGCCTGAAATGTATGGAAGTGTGCAATGGTCAGTAAAATATTGTATATTATCAATTTTCAGGACCACCACATTTTGCTTATTGTTTATTGCCTTCATCTTGCAGGACGCTTTGACAGAGAGGTGGACATTGGCATTCCTGATGCTACAGGGCGACTGGAGATTCTGCAGATCCACACCAAGAACATGAAGCTGGCTGATGATGTGGACCTAGAGCAGGTGTGTTCGCGCCTATATTCTGCTCTGATGAACACTGCTACGTTAATTCTGTAGAATGCATGGCAAGATTTCTGGATGAACAGGTTCAGACGTTGGCAGAGGGCAGAAAGATGGCTTCCTCACATGGCTTGGAATGTTTTAAGATGGCTTGGAGCATGTTTTGTTATTTACACTATATTACTTACTTACTGAGGAGTATAAAACATTTTCAGTCTTTTTGGTTGAATTTTATTCTAGATGTTTACGGAGCAGTGTGCAAGTATCATGAACCTGCTGCTGTTGGCTAAGACTTATATAGCACCGAACATCTTGGGCTGCTTTCTTAGGAAATATTAGTGGATCAAGCATGTCACTCAGGACTGATAATAAAGGACCCATTTTCCACCATTGTGTCAGACGGAAAAAAACATACTTTAGTAATTAATGCTTTACTATGTAAGACTCAATTTTAAGAGACCTGTTGGGGTAGATGTATTTTAGAGGGTTGTTTGTGATGTGGTTTAAACTTTCACAACAACTCACTGATGTTTTTGGCTTTCAGGTTGCCAATGAGACCCATGGCCACGTGGGTGCTGATCTTGCAGCCCTGTGCTCAGAAGCTGCGCTGCAGGCCATCCGCAAGAAGATGGACCTCATTGATTTGGAGGATGAGACAATCGATGCAGAGGTCATGAATTCTCTGGCTGTCACCATGGATGACTTCAGGGTATGAAGTTTCACTTTTAAATTTCGAAATGCTTGCTGTTTGATACTGTAAAAAATGCAGGCAAGCACTACAAGAACCTAGAAGAAGGAAGTTGGAGAGGCTTTATTTCTAATTGTCTTGTGTTGGTTCTCAGTGGGCGCTGAGCCAAAGCAACCCATCTGCTCTTCGTGAGACTGTGGTCGAGGTGCCCAACATCACCTGGGAGGACATTGGAGGTCTTGATGATGTCAAGAGAGAACTTCAGGAGCTTGTGCAGGTAACCAGCTAGTCCTCTATTAGGTCGGGTCCTTGGTTTTCTAGATGTCCATGTCCTGATGTCCCCTCCTCTTGCTTCTTCCTCGCAGTACCCTGTGGAACACCCAGACAAATTCTTGAAGTTTGGCATGACCCCATCCAAGGGTGTGTTGTTCTATGGACCACCTGGTTGTGGTAAAACACTCTTGGCTAAGGCTATTGCCAATGAGTGCCAGGCTAACTTCATTTCCATCAAAGGCCCTGAACTTCTGACTATGTGGTTTGGAGAGTCTGAGGCCAATGTCCGCGAGATCTTTGATAAGGTAAGAAAAATGTACCTTAACGTTCATATTGTAGGAGTAATGAGGTGTACTTATGTCAGGAGCGCTCTCTGTCTCTGTCCTGGGAAACCAATGGGATGGTTTTCTAGACGGGGATTAAGCTGAGCCCTGGACTACAGAGCATTCTGAATGATGATCCTTCTTTGAAAGTCAAATTTAGTCTATGACTAGGCTTATGCCCCTCCTGGAAAACCAGCCCTAACTGAATAGTACAAAAATGGCTTAACTTTGTTATGCTGTGACACTTCAAGACTGAGGTTAAGGTTCTATGAGTGATTGAAGTCTTTATACATTAGTTGTACATGTATACTGTATGACCTGGTGAAATGGACATGGCTGATTTAATTTGTTCTTCTACAGGCCCGTCAAGCTGCTCCCTGTGTTCTCTTCTTTGACGAGTTGGACTCCATTGCTAAGGCCCGTGGTGGAAGTGTGGGCGATGGTGGTGGAGCCGCAGACCGTGTAATCAATCAGATCTTGACAGAAATGGACGGCATGTCCAGCAAGAAGAACGTCTTCATCATCGGAGCCACAAACAGACCAGACATCATTGACCCTGCCATCCTCAGGCCTGGTCGTTTGGACCAGCTCATCTATATCCCACTGCCTGATGAGAAATCACGCATGGCTATTCTCAAGGCCAACCTCAGGAAGTCTCCTATCTCTAAGGTAACTGTTTCCTCAGTTAGGGTCCATTTGTCTAAAAGTAGTGAATGAATGAAAGCAACTGCTCTGGAAATATTTTTATCACTAGCTGTTGTAGCTTATAGTTGACCAGCCAAGTTCCTTGCTTAGGTCCAAAAATTTATTATTATTATTATTATTTCTGCCTTAACCATGCTTTCTGTCATCCAAGGATGTGGACCTGGACTTCCTGGCCAAGATGACCAATGGCTTCTCTGGTGCTGACTTGACAGAGATTTGCCAGAGGGCCTGTAAGTTGGCTATTCGTGAATCCATTGAGAACGAGATCAGAAGGGAACGTGAGAGGCAGACCAACCCCTCCGCAATGGTGGGTATTTATTTATTTATTTTTTTAAGTTGGAAGTCTTTGGTGAAGTTCCAAGTAGTGAAGTATTTGCAGTACTTTCATTTGTTTCAGCCATGTGACCTTTTACTTGCAGGCGCTTGTGTTGATTAAAAGCAAAAAAAAAAAAAGGATGTTTTTGATTTGTATTTAACAGTATAGGCTTGTTCAGACAAGATACCACGAAGTTCCCAATGAGTAGTTTATAGTAGATGGATAAATGTTTCTTGAGGTGCAATTCCTCTTTCTTAAGGCGGAGTCTACCCTCAGTTATGAGATTCAATGGGGCAAATAGATGAGAGAAATCGGTGAACAACTTGCCGCTACTATACGCAGCTTTTTTTTTTTTTTTTTTTTTTTTTTTCTTCGTGAACGACGTGTCAATGTGTTAGTTTGTGACTGGTCCAGAATCACTGAAAACATTTCTGACAAACTGTTGCTTTGTTTGATTATGTAGTTATATCAGTTGATTATGTAGACGCAAGGGTATTAATGAATTGGTTTAAATGTAATTATCAGTCTGGCTGGACTTCAAGCTCAAGACACAGGAGATTGAAACGGCTTTCTTCTGTTTTCAGGAGGTGGAGGAAGATGACCCTGTGCCTGAGATCAGAAAGGACCACTTTGAAGAAGCCATGCGCTTTGCTCGCCGCTCTGTCAGCGACAACGACATCCGCAAATACGAGATGTTTGCACAGACCCTGCAGCAAAGCAGAGGCTTTGGCAGCTTCAGGTAAAGAGTTTGCTCAGAAATTCAGTCAAGTGGCTTACTGATTTAAGAAGGGTTTAGCCGAAATACTTTAACACATTTTCTTTGGATGCTTGCTAATTGCAAAACTACCTCTTCTAGATTTCCCTCCAGTAACCAGGGAGGAAGTGGACCAAGCCAGGGCTCTGCTGGCGGCAGCGGAGGGAACGTCTTCAATGAGGACAACGATGATGACCTTTACGGATAAATGTGACCACATGGCTGATTTATTCAACACAGGCCACCATGTACAAAACAGAAAACCAACTGATAATTCCACATTTTTAGGACTCTGTGCTTCTTTGATGTTTTTCTTTTTGTTTTGGTTTTTTTATTATTATCCTCTTTTTTTCTCCTCTCCTCACCCACCCCCCAGTTGTTGGAGAAAAGCATGTAGCTGCTTGTATTTTGCTCCGGTTTGTGAAAGGATGATTATTGCAGAACCTTGATCTTAACGTAATGTGGGTGGGGGTGCATTTAAGTCAATAAATACACGGTAGAGTGGCTTCATTCTTAACTTTTCACGACCTCTACAAGCAGCTTTAGTGACGGGATTTAATGCTAGCCTGTTGAAAGGAAGAAAAAATAATAAAAAAAAAAAAGAATTGCTAATGAGTTCATTTTTTATGAATGTAGCATATAATGTATTACAAGTTTGAAAAAATGTTAAAATAAAGTTCACAAAATGGGCCCAACTTCTAATGGTCTATACTAGAATTTTATTTGTATGGATTTTCAGCACACTTGAACAATGGACAGTGGGCTTGGGGAGGTAATGGTGAATAATGTAGTGGTGCCATCCACAGGGCAGAGTGGGTAAATGCACTTATGTTTCCTCCCCCTATATGTCCTGAGGATATGATTTTGGGGTGATTCATTTAAGTCAAAGTCTGTAAACCTCTTTCTTTAAAAATCCAACAGCTAGAATCTGCATAGCTGTTCAAAAATAGACTGGCCAAAAAGGATTTTCTGTCACTCTTGGACAAAGTAAAATTTTCATTTATTTACTTTTTATTCAGGCTAAATATTAATCTTTTAAATCACATCTCTTGTAAATCAGGCCACCGTGACTATTTCATTCCCCTATTAGTTCCCTGATCCATACTGTTCTGCTGTACGTGTCATGCCTAATGCTCCAGCCTTTAAACAGTGCAGCTTCCACAGGAGTTTTAACAATGACAAATCTGACCATGTCTAAAATTAGATGATTAAAGTAAGCGGAAAATCCTTTGAAATGGAGTCCTGCTGTTGCAGAGTAGCATTTCCAGTAGACTGGTGTCTCCGAGCAGTCGTAATCAGTACGCGTCATGAAAAGGAAAATGAGGATGGCTGGCATCACGCCAGACCTTCTGTCCATCCTTCTGTGGAGGGAACATTATTGCTGATACATTTTGTGCCCAGACTTTTTTTTTTATTTATTTGATTTTTTTTAGTGCTTAAATGTTCCTTTGGCTTTGAAACGGTACAAAACTCTCACCTCTATAGTTGGAATGATGAGTCTCTCCTTCCTGTCAAAAGCCTCAATTTGCTTCATGTCTTCATCGGATAATTTAAAATCAAACACCTGAGGGGAAGGAATGTAGATATACATTTAATGGATGACCTCTGCTAATATATCTTTACCCTAGACCAGGTTTCCCTGCTCAAACACACCAACTCAACCTTGCATTAGGTGTGCTTGCAGGTGGTCTTGACCTTGACAATGCAGACACCCAATTAAGATCTTTATTCTCTAGCTTTCAGACTGTAGCTAGATTTTCCCAGTTTGTGGGAACTCCTGCCCTGGTTTGTCATGTTTAGAAAATGTTAAGAAAATCATGCATGTTCCATTTATACTACGGTATATAGCACAGTTACCACAGAAACATCACTGAATGTCAGAAAAAGGATACACTACACTAAGCAAATAGAGTTCTATATATAACTACCGTCTACAAACTTTTTTTTTTCTTGTATTTGAAGAACGATTTAAGCGTTCATGGTTCTTGAAGTAGTCCTGGTTCTATAGAAGGCCTTTGATGTGCATACGTAGGTCTACAAAACAATGTTCCAGACGTTGACGTATTTAATACAGATCTGTATGTATTTATTTTCTATATCTACACATTAAAAAGCCTGTACATGTACAGCCCTTAACCACTGCAGGCCAGAGAGAAAAAGAGAAGCAACGGCAGTGAAATACTGTCAATGACCACCAGGGGGCGGAATGACAGCAAAACAGGAATGGCATTATGAGAGCCAGTACACCCACAATTTCAGAAGCCATGTTAAGCCATATTATCATAATTGTTGATGTTTTAGAATGATTATTCTTATTATTAATTACTACTATAACATATCTCTCAGACTATCCTCAAAACTGCTTACCTCAATGTTCTGCTTAATCCTGGATGGAGTGACACTTTTAGGGACGCACGTGAGTCCTCTTTGAACGTGCCATCTAGATAACATGACATTCCTCATTAATATGATGCTGCCTTGCTGTGAAACAGCAACCACTATATGGAAGATACTTTATATTGGAGATTGCTGAAGACAAATTGTTTTTTTATTATACTTTATATTTTATTTCTGATAAAAGATGGCCCATATGTACATTGCCAGACTACAAACATTTTTATTTTCTTTTTACAAAAATTACTGGCTGACTAGTCTTTTAACATTCAGTATTTATCTTGAGAAAATTGAATAATGAGAGTTGAGTACATGCTAAATTTACAGGATCAATCTATCTATCTACATAGAACTGACATATCGTGAACCTTCGCAAAACCCACTGAAAATAAAATCACTGAAAAATGAAAATCTTGCTTAACCAAAACAGCTGTGAAATGAGCCCATTCCAAAACCCTCAAACTGTTATGTAACAGTTGTCCCTCGCTATATTTACATTCCTCAGGCCTCAAGGTGCAACTCTCCTTATTACCTGATGAGAACCTGAGCCGGTGTCTTCTTGTAGCGATCCGCTATGCCCACCAGTCTTGGGTCGCCCAGCAGCGGCGGTTCGCCAGGAGAAGCCCAGGGTCGGTCGGGAGAACCCAACGGACTGTAGGCTGTCAGGACCAGCCCTCGACTCTGACAGTGAAACAGCAGCTGAGACTGCGTTAGGTATGGATGGCACTCCACCTCGGAAAGTAGGACACAAATCATTACTGATTTTGAATGGGCAGAAGGTGATAGTTGCTTGAGGTTAAAGCAACCCCAAGTGGACCTGAGCTTAAGTTCTTTAGGATTATTAGGATTTGCCTTAAATGCTCAGAGAGAGCAGTTTGCAGAACATCCCATCAGACCTACCATTTTGTAGGTGCCCTGAGCTCTTGATCCTTACACTAGCCCTTCAACTCCAAGAACTGACCACTTGCTGCCTAATATGTGTATCTCACCCCTATGACAGGGGACAGGGGCAAGATAATCAATGTTATTCAGCTTAATATTTTGGCTGCTTGGTGTATATATTGTGTTTATTTAGATATAGAACAACAAAAGAAGCCTGTGAAATCGGTGAAGTCAGTTCATTTGCGTATTGAGATGTAGAACCCGTGCTTGGTGTAGATGATTTGCAGGTGCATCCTGTCTGAAAGTAATGAATGAAACTGCGGTAACTTCATTTACATCAAAATGAATATGGCTAAAACCCAGACAACCTTGCATTAATCAATCAAGGCTAGTGAACAATTACCACTGAAATGCACTAAACCAGGGGTGGATGCTGGAGCCCAGCACAGTTTGACTGTTTCTCTGCTCTAGCACACAAACTAAACCTGTCAATTCATGAACAGATTGTGTTAATGATACCTGGTTGACCACGGGTTTGCGCTTTGCAAAGCTGATAATGTCATCAATCTGTCTGGCGTTAAAATTAGACAGGCCGAGAGATTTCACCAGACCCTGGTCCACCAGTTTCTCCATTGCTGACCATGTGTCCCTGTAATGGGTATCTGCATACCGAACAGTGCCGTCAGCTCTCCTGGGCATTAACTCAGCTCCCCTCCTGAAAGTGTGAGAGTGCGGGCAAGGTAGTGTATAGCACAGTAAGACATAAGCATAAACATGTAGCTCACAGCTTTTTGCAGTGATACAATAGCAGCCTTCAAGGAAAAAAACGTCTGTAGTTGGGTGGAGGAATGAATGAGCCATAATAGAGCTTAGAGGAATATAATGTGTGTGTATATATATATATATATATATACACATACATATACACACACACACACACAGACTGTTTAGTGTGGTATTATGTAATTGGGGTGCAACCCTGGAATCAAAAAGGAAATTGATTTTAGGTTCAGTGGATGTGAATATGTTAAAAGCTTACTCAAATGCCATTGGCCAGTGCATGAGATACAGGTCCAGGTAGTTAAGCCCGAGATCAGACAACGTCTTCCTACAAGCTGCTTCCACATCTTCAGGGTGATGCTTGGTGTTCCACAACTTGGAGGTCACAAATACATCTTCTCGTCTCAGTGGCTGGAGAGGATAAATGATCAAATGAAATTATGTGTATGCTATGCTCTTTGGATGGTTGGTATAAACATTTAAAATAGACCTCAAACCATGGAATGCACTTCACTGACGGCAGCTGGTTACCTTTCCAGGCCCCACCCGTTCAGCTATGGCATGGCCGACCTCATGCTCATTACTATAGGCCGCAGCACAATCAATGTGCCTGTAGCCACAGTCCAGTGCAGCCAGCACAGCCTGTTTCACCTAAAACAAAGTATCCATTCATAATAATTAACAGATAAACGGGTACTGCAGTTGTATGTGGATGATTAAACCTATAATCAGTAGTGGTTTAGTGGATGCTAAACTTCTACTAAAATAGATGTGCTCAGATGAGCTCAGATATTGCCACTAATTCAGCGGTTTCAGGGGTATGCAGAATTTGTGACAAGATCTGAAGATCCGGTTACTCTGTTAATATGTAAATCTGTAACTTCTGGCAGTCTTGTGACAATGAGACTACACAATCACATACACACCTGCCCTGGTGTACTCTTCCACGTTCCCAGACCCACCACCGGCATGTGCTGACCATTACTGAGTGGTATGGTGGTTAATGCCATGATCCCTTTTTATTTATTTTTTTTGGAGGGTTGGTGTGGTGCTTTGCCTTATGTTCTGCTGTTAAAAAATTAGACACCTTGAAACAAACATCCGTACAAACATAGTGCTTGTTTGCAATTTGAGAAAGCTCTATTTGGATATTTAACACCTAATAGTGTTGACTGGGTAAATTTATGTCAATGTGAATGGCATAGGATGTCTACACAAGTCAGTGGGTACATATTGACAGTGACAAAACTGTTTAACACTGTGTCTACAACTTTTCATTATGATTCATTGACTCAGTATATGAACCGCAAAAAAAAGGGGATGCCTGTACGTTTAATTCATTACAGTGAGAATTAAATTTAACACCTGCCATTGAAAGCCAACCTGCAAGTCCCGAAGTGATGGCTTAACACTCTGCCCTCAAGCTTGGTTCTATTGTATGGTTAAACAGTTTTGCCACTTGTAGATCGTTCTTTAAAAACCTTTTAAACCTTATGATATTACCATGACTGTTCAGCATTTAAACATGTGATCTCAAATGTGTTCATCAACACAGCAAAGATGTTATAGATAAATAAGTTGGGAAAAAATAGATAATATAGATTCAATACACATTTAATACACATACACTTAAGCACTGGTATGGGAGTATAGCCATTCATATTAGTATATGGACACAAAAGCTGCTGGCTCACTTTCTTCATATGTAGAACATATTTTCACACTGCCTTCATATTGCTGATGTGGGTCATTTTCCCCCTGACTTTGCAAGCAGGATCGAATTTCATGCTACAGCTAATCACATTCCAAAGATATGGCTACAGACCACCACTTGTGAATCCCTGTAGACATTAGCGAGTAGTGTATTTTTAGAGAACACAAGCTTATTTTCTTAGATTAAAGATCTCCTGCTATATTTTGTATTGATATATACTCCACATATTGTATATCATAATGTTGCCTACCTTCTAGGTTGTCTCCTGTTCAAAATGATACTGTTTAACAGACAAAGCACTGGGACAGAGGTCAAAGTCCTCGTTTACCCATTACCCAAAGGGTAACAGAACAGCTACATTATATGACAGGAGAGAGACTGGGCAATCTTTTCTGTAACTTTCAAACAACTGAACAGTATTTCAAAGTGTAAATGTCAATCATTAAAATGAACCTAAACAGAAGTATTTTGTTTAAGATCATGTATGTATATTTATATATATGTGTGTATTTTGTTTTACACATATCTATCTAAAAACACTAGTACCACCAAGACGAAAATCGAAAATTTGTCTGACAATTGATGCTAAAATTTCCTGAATGAATCATGAATCATGATAAATTCAATGTGAATTCACTGAAATACTATTACAACAGGCCTGCAGTGGGTGATCAGTAAAACAGATACAATAGGGAAAACTTCCAAACTTCAACAAGCACAGTGCATGTTTGGTCTATAAGAGAGCAGAGTCTTTAAAGTAATACATTCTTTAAAATAATGCATTACCTCAAAGTAAACTTTATATCACTTTAATATATTGATGCAAATCATCTGCAATGCCTTTAGAGTTAAAGATAAAACCAAGATTAATTTGAGTATAGAGAGAAAAGTTTTTGATCGGAGGTGTACCACATCATCTGTCAGACATGGTGGAGGCGGTGTTATGGGATAGGCATGTATGGCTGCCGATGGAACTGGGTCACTGATGTTTCTGACTGAAGTGACTGCTGAGAGAAGCGGCAGGATGAATTCTGAAGTGTATACAGCTATATTTTAGTGAATATTTAGTAAAATGCTGCAAAAATAAAATAGTACACAATAATGGCCCAGAACATGCAGAGAAAGCAACCCATAAGCTTCTTAAGGCAAAGAAAAAAAGAGTCTCTTACTGCAAGTTCTCACTTACAGAAGACAAAACTGAAGTTCACAGACAAGAAGGGATGAACACTCACAGAGATGGAACAAAGCAAGATAGTTTAATGAACTCAACAGATTATTAAACAAGGTGCTATAAAAGCAAAGTGTAGCAACTAAGAGCCAGAATGAGGAACAAAACAGAAAGTGATAAACAAGATCAGGGAGGAGCAGGGGCAACAGGTGATGAGTGGGATATAAGTAGAAGGTAAACTAAGGAGGGGGACAACGGAACGCCACAAGCCTAGCTTGGGATACAGGGGTAACCAGAACCTAGATCCAGAGCGGCGCTCTGTGAACACACAGGGGTAGCTGGAGAGCCAGCTGCCTGACTAGATAACAAGGTATGTTATCTATGTTGAGTATGAGTATGTTGTGACTGCCTTGAGCCGGGGTCGCCTAGGAGCATGAGCAGGAAGCGAACATAACACGCTTGCCTCTCAAATCAGACTATGATATATCTTGACTAAGAACGAATCACTTGCCAACCTGAACATGCCACCAACATGTGATGAATCACAGAGAGTTAAGGAGATTCAATTCACAGCAAGGAGTAGCCATCATGGAGCTCCTTAAATGCTCCCAGTCCCAGGTGCAACTCATGAACAACAAACGAACACCAGTGAACAATAATGAACTGTAATGAACAGGAAGTGAGGCAGAAGTCATATGGGCCTGTGGGTGGCGGCCTGGGATTGCACCAGGGGAGGGCGCGATAACGAGGGCCTGACACTATATACACTATATTGTCCAAAAGTGTTTACTCACTCATCCAAATCATTCAATTTAGGTGTTCCAATCAATTCCATGGCCACAGGTACATAAAACCAAGCACCTAGGCATGCAGACTGCTTTTACAAACATTTGTGAAAGAATGGGTCGCCCTCAGGGGTTTAGTGAGGTCCAGCGTAGTACCTTCAAACTTTATGTGGCTCAAGAACTGTGCGTAGATAGCTTCATGGAATGGGTTTCCATGGCCAAGCAGCTGCATCAAAGCCGTACAACACCAAGCTCAATGCAAAGCGTCAGATGCAGTGGTATAAAGCACGCCACCACTGGACTGTGGAGCAGTGGAGACATGTTCTCTGGAGTGACGAATCACACTTCTCCATCTGGACGAGTCTTCCAGCAGGACAATGTTACCAAGCATTTCCCTAGAGTTGCGACAAAATGGGCAACAAGATGAATGTACTGGCCATCTCAGAGTCCTGACCTAAATTTCACAGAAATATGTGGGCTGAACTGAAAAATAGTTGGCCCTGCTATGTCACCTATTCATTTTGGTGACATAATCCTGCATGGCAACATAATAATGCATAGCACAACAGAGCAATGCCTGCACTCAGGTCTAGCTCTTACAGCTCTCCAGGTCTCGCCTGCCAAACAAATATGCATTTCATAACTGCTGCAAGTGCTGTGACATGACAGTGTGTTCTGCACAAGGCCCACTTGACTTCCCTTATGTGGTCAGGCAAGCTTGCTGTCTTAGTCATCCCTCATGGGGAAAAACACCCTGCTGGAATATTCTAGTGCACAGTTTGAGTTTACATGCCTGTCAAAAGATTTCACCTCTTAATAACAGCACAGTCATGTTTATATCAGTGGTGTAGAAATACTGTAATGTACAATTATTACATTGATATGTATGCATGTATGTATGTAGACTATACATAATGTATGGATATGCACATGTGCTGCTGAAAACCTACCTTCAAATGTCAGTAAGGTAGAAACTTCAGTTAAACAGTCTAATTTGACAATGTTCAAATAGGTCCTGAACCATTCTGTTTCTATTGACCTCTGAAGCTGTCCTGTAAGTTGTGCAACAAGACCTCGATGGATCTCATCAATGAGTCTTGGGTGCCCATGACCTTGTCGCTGGTTCAAGCAAATGGAGTATGGAGTAAATGGAGTAAAAATACTTTAATTTCAGCTTTCTGTCCTTTCAGCGGCAGTCGTTCTCCTCTGAACGTGTAATGTGGGTTTTTCTATCAGCCAGACTTGAGTTTGTCCTGTGGTAAGCAGACTGTTATCCTGCTAACTGAGCTAATGCTAATCAGCTTCTCTCTACAGATTCACGTTCCGTTTGTTGTGATGATTTAACACTTTCTGAATGACATATAAAATTGCACTTATCCTCTTTGTCCACCTTGTGAGCAAACTGAACTTTGTATTTGATCATTTTTCAGTTTTTAAAACAGGGCAGGTTAAGGTGATAAAGAGGCCACAGACAGCCGTCCCTGGTAATACCGAATACTGCTGTAATACTTTTGGGTGTTTTTTTTTTTTTTTAAGTGAATACTGCCCAATCCTAATTGTGATCATCGATATTTTCATTACTGCTAATTACCATTCACTTTCAGAATTTTTGTATATTACATCTCAAATAAATGAGCACACAACAAACTAATGTCAAACCTCACTGTTCTTTTAACCTGTACTGGAACAAGACTGCCATGATTTTTTGTCACAAGATGGCACTCAAGACTCTGACCTAACTTTCTAAAGTTAGTCCATGAGCACAAGGAGAGTAGAGCACCTCAGATTTCAAACTGCAGTAGAACAAGATTTCATTTACACAAGTCGAGTTGCTCAATCGAACCACATATACCAACATACAGCAATAAAGCTTCACCCTCCACCCCAAAACCCCCAGTATTGTAATATTGTGAGCTGCCATTGCAGTTTAACCTCAGCTGTCAGCAGGTTTACCAGTGGTTTCTAGCACACAGCTTTTTTTTCTACAGGGTATCAGCAGCAAGCAGAGAGAACCTTCTGGAACTTGGCAGTCACAGTGGTCTGGCCTTTAGGAAATGGACTCAGCCCAGAGCGAAGCTGATTCACTGTCAAAGACATGAGCCCGCAGCCCTCCTGTTATTGTGACGAGTTATTGCTGCAAGAGTACACAAGGTTTGTGCAATGGCCTCTGAGCGTGTTGTTATCTCCGAATCCGAGATTAGGTTCTCGTAGAAGTTGTGTTTTCTCACACACCGTGTGATCACAGTGAAATTCTCCATTACCACTCCTACTGCAGCGTCCAAATGGAAGGCATGACATCATGCATACTATGCTCACATTCCTAAAAGTCCCATTAAGCATGTTTCGGGAACAGGCTCCTTTTTTAGGCTGCCTGAGTTGCCATAATCATGACGTTTTCTCATATTTCCCATATTTGCTGTGTTAAAAAAAAGTGATGATTGCTCTAGAGAAAATGAACAGAGATCTAGAAAGCTGACTGTTTGTCTTGGAGTTGGTTCTGCCGTGCTGAGAAAGTGCTATGTTGGTCTGAGGACACACTAAAAATCTGGAGAATTTCTTGGTAGTTCTAAACTTATTTACAGAAAACTTCCTTCAACTCCCATAGAACTCAACTCAGTGGCAAAATACATATTACACATCATTACTTTGTAAACGGCCATAACTTCATGATCATAATCAGAATAAGACATGCCTAAAATGTCTAGCCTTTGCACGCTGAAATTACACAAATTCTTAGCATGATCAATGTTACATGCAACATCATTTCACAATGTTATCATGGAACAGGCCTACATCAAAAGCCTGTAAAACCTTTCCATGCAATGTTCCAGTCCATAACCAAACTGAAAAAAAGAAGAGCAGTTTTAGTTTTAGACAAGCCCTGGTAATCTGCTGCCACAAAGTAGTTGCTGTGTCTTTTTTTTATATTACCACACTATTGGTCTTAACATCATACTAATGATTCTGCATTTGCTTGTGGCTTTAATTGTCACAATTGAGCACTAATGCTTTCTTTAGGACTCATGTTACTAACGAGCTAACAGATACTGCTGTAACTTAAAAAAAGGAACATAGTTGTGTGCATGTTCTGCTGATGCAATTTGAGAATGTACCGAACCGCTACAGATCAACAAATCAGTTAGTATACACAAAAGGAAAAAAATCCATCTGATTATAATGTACTTTGCAAAACATTGTTAACATTTGGCCTGTATTCACAGTACCTTTTCAGGCCATTTGTTCTGTTACATTCAGACTAATTTGTTTAAAATTTCTGATGCGGTTACACTATAATTGCGGTTTCATATTTTAAAATCTTGACATCTTAAACTCTGGCAGTTGTTTATGATAAATAACTCATTTTTAGTCATTTTTTCTTTACACTAGCTTCCACTGACAGTCCCGAACATTTAGTAACGTTGCTGTTTTGGAGATTCTGGAGAGGGTAATGTGTGGCAGCAATGATATGTACAGTACCAACATATTAATCATACCCTTGACCAACAGCATATTTGGACTTTTGTCTAATGTATTGGTGTTTATTTGCACTTATTATATTGTTATATTGTGTTTTATGGGCAAGAAAACACTTATTGCTGAGATTTTACTGTTTAAACAATGTGCACTGTTGGATAGCACTACATATATGTAAAATAATACATATTGTACCATACAATTTTACCTTAACATCATTCAAAAAACATATATATTTGTTTGTTTCATTAAAAGAACAGTTCACAGGCATTGGTTATTCTTGCCATTTCTCAAACATATCGAATATTGAAACAATTTATGTGTTACAAACAAAAAAGGGATTCTGAATAGTTTATCCTAAGGCCAAAGGGTGTACATCATATTCACCAGTCATACACTGTGTTTCCAAATCCCTAGTAGACATAGATAGCATTGTAGTAAAGACCTGATTTAATGAACCGTCTGTTGACACATTTCTTCATAGATGTATTTCATATTTAATGTGTTTCGTGACAGCCAAACCTTGCATGAGCTCCTAATGTATTTCTGGGAGTTGCGACACTGCCTTATGTTCATACCTTCGTAAGTTCTTATCTACCGTGTTCTCATGTGTCACATTCAGTAGTCTACCATATCTGTTTTACTGTCCTCTTGATCTTAGGGTCTGTTTTTATTTTTGCTGGTATACCTACTTGACCTCAACCCTGTACTATCTGGGGTGGCAGAAGGAGGTGAAGGATGTATTCCCCTTTTGAATGGGTTCTGTGGTTAACTGGATATGTCAAGGTATCACACAACGCAACAATGCAAGCACTCTGGTCCCAAAGTTATCTAATTTCATTTTATGTATCTCAAAAAGGTTTACACAAGAAATCCACCACACAAAAGCCCATTTAGTCAAGGTATTTGGTTTATTTTCTGTCTTTGTAAAACAATTTCCTTAACACCAAAAAGAGTCATAACTACTAAAATTAAAAAAAAGAAAAAACAACACATTCAGAACAAGCTTTAGCCCCGCCAAAGCACTAGTCCAAAAGGCCTCAACACCGAAATCACAGTGAACTGACACTGTTTCCTCTCTACTGAATGTCACTTGCTTAGCAAATTCCACACATTTTGAACCCAGTTACAAGGCTGGATTTACTTCAATACATGAGTTCAAAGCTGATACTACAAAAAAGGTGATCCAAAAACTTGAATGTTTGATCTGGGACGCAGGAACCAAAAACAAGTGTCAGAAGGTCCAGTGTCCCAAATGATCACATTATATTGCGAAACACAAATAACGTGAAAAACGTCAATAAAATAAACAGACATCCTTGCACGAAACTCCTACAGGTAAACTCGGACAAGGCAATCGTCTGGGGTGACAAACGCGCTTTGCGTTCTATCTCTGGTTTGGACAGGTCCAACTGTGCGGACACATGTCAGATATTACATGTGCTGTGGGCAAATCCTGTTTGTATTAGAGAAAATCTGATAAGTCTGGAAGTGTGGGCTCAAGCTTGATTGTCCATAGAAAAAACGATCACTCAAATGCAGTCAATATAGCAAAAAAGACGATACTCCATAAATCCGTTGTGAAGGGTACAAATGTGTATAAATCTTTGTCTTTTCAAATCAAATCGAGAAAGCTGTAGCTAATGAATATACAGTTTGCACATCTAAATTCATAAAATGCATCAACAGTCGTACTAAAACTGAAGTAGGAACGTCTTTCTCCATTACTTCTTGTGCAAACAAACACTAGAAGAGTGGCATGCAACATTTTGGACACCCCTGGTCAATATTTCTGTTTCTGGTAAATTTTGGTAAGATTCTTGGATTCTGCATCGCATATGCACTGTCCTCCACTCACAAGATTAACAATTGGAGAGGTGATCATTTCTGCACGTGTTTCTCAAAACATGCTTATGTTCTTTGTGTCCAAAAAGTTGCCAAAATTTATCAGCCTTTAAAACAACTTCTGATGCTGAATGTTATGGCGAGGACACAGGACATATCTTCTGCATAAAGGTTATATTTGTGGTTTTGCTGCACAGTTGAACAGTGCTTTACTACTTCAGGGTCTGCTAAATCTTCCTAAAGGTCTTTTCAGGCGGTTAGTTTGAGGAGTTTTGAAATTTGCTTCACCTGGCTTTTCCTAACTATGTCTGTGAACAAGCTAGAACCCTAAAGAGCTAATTAAGAGCCAAGTCTAAGAAGTGTCTGTAAGGTTAAAGCCGATTCTCAGTCTGCGTTCTTGCGTCTGTTCTTGTGGACTTGTGAAACGTCATCAGTCGCAAGTACTGTTCCAATCAAAAGTCAGCATCTAGCCATGTACAGTTTAAATGCCCTAATGTTTTCTTGCTGTGGTGTGATCTAGGGACAGCCAAATATCCCAGAATGCATTTTGCACCATGCTGCTGTTCCAATTGCAGAATGACTTCCAGTCCTCAGGAGTTTGTACTTGTAGTCAAATCTGCCCAGCCTGTATTACAAAGTACAGTAGTCCAAACGTTGCATACGTTATATTGAGAGGGGGGGAAGCAAACATTTGCTTATTTACTTTTCTTTTAATAAAAATAACATACTAATATTGCTGTTGAAAATAAAGTTTCATCTTTAACTACTCACGTAAAAATTCACAGTAACAAAAAAATTGATTAGGGCTGCTGAAACCTTTGCATGCCACTGTATTTAGTTTAACCACACCTATGTGCTTTTAACAGTGTAAGCAATACATGTTTAAAACCTACCATAACCCTCATCTTTCGACTTCACAGTTTTCTGAAATGGACACTCAAAAAGTGCTCAGACAGGTTTCAGACAAGCTTATATATATATATATATATATATATATATATATATATATATATATATATATATATATATACATATATATATATATATATACATATATATATATATATATGGCTAAAATGAAACCTGATGAAGTTAAAATTTCACTGCTATAGGTTGACTATATACACTGCTATATGTGGACTCAAATCTCCCAACATGACAGAAGATACATGATTGTCTGATACAGTCCACGTAGAGGATATACTTTAAATAAAACTCTGGGCTATTTTAAAGAGCCTCTATAAAACACATTTACACTGATAAAGGAATATTGAAGCAATTCCTAAACATAGTCTAAAGCCCTCTTCGGATTGGATTTCCAATGTGAGGCGACATCTGCCTGGAAAATCGCAAGGCTATGTATCCGGGCAGGACTAAAAAGATCAGACCACCACTGAGTTCAGTGAAATAACAGCAGGTAATGCGGCGTTCAATTTTCTCAAAGAACGAGAGAGAAACCACAGAGATGGCTGATCTAGAAATAGAATCTCAGAGGAACTCCTGTGAAGAAGATAATTATCCCCGAACCCCAAGTAAATTGAATTCTGTCCGAATAGAGCTAAAAGCAATCAACAAAACAACGTTTTTTTCCCAGTTACAGTACATGATCAGAAAAATTATTCTTATAGGACATCTGCATACAAACAAACAGAGTGAACTATAGACTGGAAATATGTGCCCCCTTGTACTACGGGGGAATGTGGGCTTTTAAAGAGGCTGTCAACTTATTTAGGTTCATCTGTTTACGCTTTTAGTTATAGGGGTCTGCATGTATTGTATGTCAAATAAACAAAAATATTGGTAATTCTGATTGATTTTTGCTTCTTTGGATCCCTCAAACCAATCAGAAATAAGGGCAGAGCTTCTTGTCAGCAGATTCTTTTTAGAGCCCCAACCCAATGGATTATAAACCAGTGAGTACGCTTGCTTGCCTGTCCTCAATGTGTGTTGTGAATAAAAAAAATCTGCCTGTATTGCCTACCTTACAAAAGTGAAACTAGGCTTTGGAGAGCAGTTCGATGATAGAGCTGATCTGTTCATTTTCTCTTTCTGCTGTGTCTGGAGTGTGGAAGTAAATAAAAAAAAGTTCCTTCTACAAAGTCTGTTGACTAGTCCATAACATGCTAACATTGCTTTAACGATAACAATTTATCACCTATCATAGCCACATGGCCACAATTCAGTGTTATAACAATATAACAGTGTTTCCCGAACTAAACAATACTTACTTGCATTAGCCATTAACACTTACCATAGCGGTTCCTATAGAAACTCCTGATTGAACTTTACATCAGTAATCTAATTCTCACAGATTCCCTTTAAAAAATAGGGTAAAAAAAATGCCCACAAAGTCCTGATCAGGCAGAGAAAATGAAATAATTGTAAATATTGTTTAGTATTTTAGTCTAGTTCTTTTTTTCAAAACGGACTTTGGCCAATGATCATGAAGTCATTATTCTTTATTTCGTTTTAATCTGCAAAGTTGACAGCCCTTCAGAAGCATGCTAAACCTGCACTAATCATTTCTGCTTATTCAGTGGAGAATACAGTACCATAATAGGTCTTGGTTGAGGTGAAAACACTACAGTCCTTACTGATTATGTCAACTGTTGTAACAGTACTCTAAAAAACCTAGTGAAAAAAAGAACTGTTCGTTTGAGCCATATTAAGGCACTCAAAGATTCTGTGATTAGCAAATGTGGTAAACATGCCATTAAAGACTTGTAATAAATGACAGCACCTTATTGTCTGGTGACTGAGAACAAAGCACCTTTACACTGCTGGGTTGGGTCTGCGCATATAAATGGATCAAATGGTTAGTGTTGAACTAGCCCATCAATCTAAATGACCCAAAAGTTCTGCTTTATTTAAAATCCAATGGTCTTAAATAGGGGACATATTAAGGAGGTACAGCAATCAAGCAAGTCTTTTAAAATCAGTGTAGCATCAATGTGAAGCTCTCATTAAATGTGATCTTTGTAGCATTTTGTCCCTTCCCCTTTGTCCCGTTGTCCTTGCGGAAAAAGATTATTTGGGGGATATGAAAAAGAAAGTTCAGGCTATTCCTAAACATGGATAACAGAAAAATCCTTGAGCTTCAAGGTAGTGAACTGCTTTGAAATTCCTAAAAACAATTTCCAACTGTTCACAAAAGGGCAAAAAATAACTTAAAACAGTAATAAAATATGAAATAAATTTCCCGTCCTGGACATTTGTCATTCCATGGAATCAGTGTCCTAATGAAATTCCTTTAAGACTGGGGTAAGTGCTGTTTGATGATCTCTTTGGACTGAGGAGGTATCCGGTCTGGAAAGCGCACCTGGAATTCCACTATCATGTCACCACGCTGGGAAGGATTCTTGGGGAAAGGCAAACCCTCGCCCCTAAGTCTCTTGATGGTGCCTGGTTTAATGATGTCGTTGCAGGGCAGCGAGATGATCCGATTCTCCATGGTGGGAATGTTTACCGTGCAACCACACAGGGCCTACCAAAAGAACATAATAGAGAGAGTCTTGTCAGATATCTGCAATGCTGACTGTTATAAAATGAAAAGGACCTAGAAAATAACAATAACCTAGTATGAAGACATTTCTCACTTAGAATAACAGACAATAAAAGCTGCACAAATCATCAGGTATTGTTGTATCCTAGATTTCTAGTGACTCATGCCTGGCTCACACTAAAAAACAATCTGACTGGTTTGCCCAGTCCAACAATCATGAAAGATGTCACCAATTTGGAATGAAACAAGGATTTTATCCAGATCCTGTGCTGCGGAGTATGTCCAAACTTAACATTAGGGATACCATGATCCGAGGCCAAGATGGATCTGATCCTATCTTTGTTTCTATAAACAATACAGCCACACAATTTAGATACAATGCTAATAATAGTGAAGTAAACCACTTTGCTTTTGGTAAGCAGTTGTAAACAATGTGACACTCTTGACTGATAGATTTTGTTTGGTAGCAATATCTTATAATACAGTGTGACTGATATTTAATTTGTTGTCGACTACTGATGTGAAATTGCTGTTATGGTGTTGTGAATGCACTATGATTTGGTTTTCTATAAGGAATATAATAGAACAACAGATATTTGCCTGAAGTATATTCTCATGTTGCACGGTAAATAGATTCTATTGTAATGTGGTGCTCACTTACAGCGGGGTTTAAACCCAGGCCGCCATTTCGACGGGCCGGCATGCTACTGAGTGAGCTACCACGATCACGTGACCAACGGCCCCAAGTGCAGAGTCTTTGATCTTAGAGCAGGCAAAACGGAAATAATAAATAAAGGAACTCGGGACTCGAACCCTGGTCGACGCTCTGCCGCTTCCCAAAAGCAGCAGTTATAAAAGCGACCAACAAATGAAATGTAAAGGGGTGGATTTAAGAAACAAAGAAGACGCTAACACGCGCACACACACACACACACACACACACACACACACACACACACACACTGGGAAACAGACTCGGGAGAAACACATGACGGGGAGTGACACCCACTCAGCCTTCAACTCGAAAACTACTGACTGACTGACACAGACACACTCACGACCAAAAGATCCAGCAGTGGGGCAACTGGATCGGTGTGCTTAAATAGCCTACTTCCCAGGTGTAGGGAATTGGGCTCAGTTACTGGCTGGGGTGACTCAGGACCTCCCCCTGGTGGCAGGAGGAGGCCTTGCCCTAGAGCTGCCCCTTACAGGACACCCCCCTGAGGGGCAGCACCCGATGTCCCCAACCCAGCAGCACGGTCCCGACGAAATGCCCGGATGAGCTCGGGGTCCAGAATGTGGCGGGAGGGCACCCAGCGGAGGGTACGCTCCAGGTCTTGATTGACCCTCTCTGTCTGGCCATTAGACTGGGGGTGGAAGCCAGATGTGAGGCTGGCCTCCACCCCCAACAGTTGGCAAAATGCACCCCAGAACCGGCTGGTGAATTGGGGCCCACGGTCTGACAATGTCGGAGGGGAGTCCGTGAACTAGATCCGCTGTCTCCTTAGAGAGAGGTCACCCACATCATAATTCTGTTCAGCTGGGGTAAGGCGGTGGGAGCAGTAGGCGCAGGGGTGCAGCTTTTGGCCGGGGCCAGACCGCTGGGAGAGGACTACACCCACGCCTACTTCCGAGGCATCAACCTCCACGATGAACGGAAGTTCCGGGTCGGGCAACTGGAGAACCGGGGCAGTGGTCAACAGGCGCCTTAGGGTGTCGAACGCTTCCTGGGCCTCCGTGGACCAAACAAACCTCCCTGACATCTTCCTCGTCAAAGCGGTCAAAGGGGCTGCCACGGAGCCAAAATTCCTCACGAACCTTTGGAAGAAGTTGGCAAAACCCAGAAAGTGCTGGACAAGGCGCAGACAGGTTGGCCTGGGCCAGTTTTCCACTGCCTTGATTTTGGCCGGGTCCTTGAGCAGGGAGATTGACTGCGCATGGAACTGTGATTTCTCCAGTTTGATGAACAGGTGGTTCTCCAGGAGCAACTGGAGAACCCGCCGGACATGGGCGACGTGTTCATCTATGGACTTACTATAGATAAGAATGTCATCCAAATAGGTGAACAAGTACCTGTCCAAAGCCCCCCGAAAGACCTTGTTGATATACCGTTGGAAGATGGCGGGCGCATTCATCAAACTGAATGGCATGACGAGGTTCTCGTAATGCCCAGACGGGGTGATGAACGCCGTCTTCCACTCATCACCCTCTTTTACCCTGACCAGGTTGTAGGCACTGCACAGGTCCAGCTTGGTGAAGATGGAGGCCTGCTGCAGTGCCTCAAAGGCTGAGGTCATGAGGGGTAACGTGTAGCGGTCTTTAATCGTTATTTTATTGAGGCCTCTGTAGTCAATACATGAGGAGTCAAAACCTTCGGGACTGGTTCAGTACCCACAGTAACCCTAGGGGCATGAGGCATGAGGACCGACAGACTGGCCCCCATGCCAAGACAGACCGGGATAGCCAGTCCACATGGGGGTTATGATGCTGGAGCCAAAGGACAACCCGGCACCAACTGCAGGTCAGGAGCACTGATAATGAAAAACACTATCTGCTCGGTGTGAGGACCAACTCACAGCGTGAGAAGGTGGGTTTGGTGGGACACCACCCCGGACAGTGACTGACCGTCTACGACCGACCCAAAGAGAGCCTGAGACAGCAGGTGGGCCCCGAGGAGCTCGGGAGGCTCTGGCACCCCATGCCCTTCGCCTCTCCTCAAGACGGTTATCAACCTATTGGGCCAACTCAATGAGTCGATCGAGGGAGGTGGGAGGGTCACGGTAGGCCAGCTCATCCTTGAGCTCCTCACTTAGACCATGGTGGAAAGCTGAGGTGAGAGCGCTGGCATTCCATCCGCTCTCTGCCGATAGCATGCGGAAATCAAGGCGTAATCAGCCACCGACCATTTTCTCTGACGCAGGTGCAGGAGGCGGGACCCCGCCTCGTCTCCACGGATGGGGAGGTCGAAGGTTTGTGGCAGCACCGCCGCAAACTGGGCCGCAGAGGCACATACGTCAGGTTGGTACTCCCACACCGGGGTGGCCCAGGCTAATGTCCTACCAGTGAGGAGAGAGATGATATACGTATATATACCTATATATGATAACCACCTTAGCACGCTCTGACGGAAAGCGGGACGGCTGCTGCTCGAATGCCAGCGAACACTGGAGGAGGAACCCTCTACAGCCTCCAGGTTCACCAGCGTAGCACTCTGGGGCCCGGTAGAGAGAGAGTTGAGCACGAGGCACCATGGCCTCCTCCTGGGGAGTTTGCTAGACAGTGAGCTGTGCTACCAGAGTTGTCAGACCTTGCAGCTGAGAAAGAATCTGCTGCAGGGCCTGCTCATGCCTCCCTACAATCGCCCCCTGACTAACTAGAGCGATCTTTTCCTGCTCTAGATGAGGGTCCATGCTGGGTCCATGTCTCAGGCTGGACCTTTCTATAGGGGTTTGAACCCAGGCCGCCGTGTTGGCGGGCCGGCGCGCTACTAAGTGAGCTACCACAATCACATAACCAACGGCCCAAAGTACAGAGTCTTTAATCTTAGAGCAGGCAAAAAACGGAAATGATAAATAAAAGAATTCGGGACTCGAACCCAGGCCACCGCGTCACAAGACCGACACTCTGCCGCTTCCCCAAAGCAGCAGCTATAAAAGCGGCAAAAAAAGGAAATGTAAAGGGGTGGATTTAAGAAACAAAGGAGACGTCGCGTCTAACGCAAAATAAAGGCGGGAAACAAACAAACAAAGGATGCCAGGGGATAGCTGGCTGCCTCTTTAAAACTTGAGGGAAATGTAACTAAGGGCAAAAAGGATCTCCCAAAAGAAACTAGAAAACTGGGAAGTTACAGGGAAGGCAGACACTCCTGCCTTCCTCTGCTGCACGAGTGTATGTGTGCAAACACTTGCGCACACACACACAGACACACACACACACACAGACACAGGCACACACACCAGGGAAGGCAGACACTCCTGCCTTTCTCTGCTACACGAGTGTATGTGTGCTAATACGCGCACATACACACACTGCACAAACACAGGGAAACAGACTCGGGAAAAACACATGAAGGGGAGTGACACCCACTCAGCCTTCAACTCGAAAACCACTGACTGACACACAGACACATACACCACCAGAGTCAAAAGATCCAGCAGTGGGGCAACTGGATTGGTGTGCTTAAATAGCCTACTGCCCAGGTGTAGGGAATTGGGCTCAATTACTGGCTGGGGTGACTCGGGACCTCCCCCTGGTGGCAGGAGGAGGCCTTGCCCTAGAGCTACCCCTTACATCTAGTCTGCAAACAATAACCCGTTCTGTTACCTTCTGTTACGCTCCTTAAGATTTTTGTTTTTGGGGCTTTAATAACTTTTAGAACATTCACAAACTCCATATTCAATGACAAAGAATGAGTCTGGGTTATTTTTTATTTTTATCACTGGACTATGAGTTTTTAATCATTTTTAAAATCTGGCACTACTTGCATTTTTTCTGTGTCAAAATATTGTGATGCTTATCTGCTATCAAGCATTTCTATTTATTTGCATTGTATCAAAACTATTTTGTGACCAATAGAAATAATATAAAATGTTACCCTTTTATTAATAGTTGAGTTAAGTTTTTATTCTTCTCCCGTAAAGTTGCTATTCTGGATATACAAGTTTTTTTGTGTAACGTCAAAGGTATTATATGTTCTGAAACTGTATTTAAGTTATATATATTTTGGATATTATATTTTTGTGTAATCACTGACCCTCCATCCCCAAAATAGTAATTTAGGGCTGCTATTCAATATTTTTCATGTACAAATCTAAACAGGAATATAACATTTATTTCTCTAGGATAACAAATACTAGGATGGAAAAATGCAGATATTACTGTAAGCCAGCATCACTTAAATGTTCTGTTCTTCCAGACTACAACAAATGCCTCGTCAAATATTAGTCTGGAACATTGGTCAAATCTTGCTGATAATGTTTTTTCTATTACTGATACAGATGCAATATAGTCCCTAACAACGACCATTATTGATATAATTGCACTGGTTCTTTATTCAAAGACTAAGCCTGCATATGCCAGTAATGTCTAGAACTGAGTCTTTTATTACGGTCAACAGCTGTGCCCCATGTGTGCCAATGCCAATGATAAAATGGTGATGTCAGAATATAATTTTTAAAGCTAATGTTAAAGATCTTTTGTTGTAGATGTTTCTAAATGTGATTTTGAATGAAACAATAAGCTTTTGTTTCATGTTAGACGTTCTGGCTTTGTTAGCATTTTTGTGCAGTTGTCAGATATGACTGTTTACTTCTATAATCTGCCATTGGTCTTGATAATACAAGCTGAAGTATTAACAAGAGCCACAAATGAAGTGAAAGTTTAGCACTGAAACGATTTAAAATGAAAATCCCATCTAATAACAAATGGATGTATGAAGGTGCAGCTAGCTTTGAATGAATTCTCTTTACAGTAGATATATTGGTTAGATATACTACATTAAAATATACATGTTTTAAAGCTGGAGGGACGGCTAATAATGCCCATTTGATAGAAGTGATTTATGACATAACCTCTAGTGCTCAATTAATCATTGCTCTTTGCCCCCGTCACCCCATGACCTAATGATTTGTCCACAAGGCTGAAATACTGCTATGAAGGGCATGTCTAAAACACAGCTTTAGCAAGCCTCAACATAGAAAGAACCAACATAAAGGTTGCCGATGACTCACTGATGTACTGTGAGAATGTTTAGGACTTGGCTTACGTAAATGTGGATAAATAACTGTCTGATGTCTGCCATCTAAGTGAGTTTGCTGGTTGGTAGTAAAGGGGGGCTAATGGCTCGTACTGAAAGCTAATTTTAGCTGCTGCTCTCATTTTGCAGCACTAATGGAGTAACTAAAGAATCAGTTGAGGTCGTAAATACTTGCCAGGTTTTTCAGAGTGGTTTAAACCCATCTATGACTACAAACAATTTTCCTCAGTTGGACTTCTGGCTTTTCTCATAATTGATGGTTGGGTTATAGAGAACATGATTTCGGGAAGCAAACAGAAGGTACAGTTTTAAGACGGAGGCAGCAGCTGCAGAGTATGACTCAACAAAACCATTACCTGGCCAAAGTTGTGAAAAACAAAGTTGATGAAGTTTAAAGCAACTGACATAAGCAACTAACTTTTTAGACCATCTCCACAGAACCCTAAATCAAACCCTCAAGAATTACTTGCCATCTTAGCCTGTCTTCCTAATTCAGGATGTGGAAGATGACTAAATCCGAGAAGTTAAATCTGTGACAGAACTCCAGTTTCCAACAGTCTGCATTCTTTAACCATTAATTCATCTCAGCTTAAGGAGGGAGAGCTTATCTATAGCTTTCTCACCGGAAGGCCTCAGAAGGCTACTTAGCATCAGCCCCCAGAGACAAGGAGATGTGTTGGCAATGACATCAGCTCTTTCCTTCAGGCAGGAGCAATGGGTGGGGGAAGGAGATTCATGGAAAGAAGGCTGTGGCTGTGGCTGTGGCTTACACAAACATTTTGCCTTGACCGCATGCCAGGTATCTCCATGGCTGACCTAATGAGGAACAATGGCTAAGGAGTCAAGGTTTCCCAAACAGTGCCAAACAGCAACTAGGCGTGCTGCTAAAATGAACCGACTATGCCACAGATCCAGTTTAATAATGATTACGACTTGGTTAAGATCAGTTTTGTTAACATGGCAAAGTATAGCACCCCAACCAGCTTAAGCTTCTCGATGGTTTATTATTTAAAACAAAAGAGCAAGATTAATAAAAGTTTTATCCAAGCAATTTGCACATCTATATGATGTCAAGTAAAAATGGAGTGAGTGCTAACAGATATAGTTCTATGTTTTTTCAAAATAAATATGATTAGTGAAAGAAGATGCATCAAATATTAGCTTGCTAAAATGTTCATATATTTAATAGAGTAGTACATTTTAAGTATGTTGATAAATCTATGCCTCAAACAAACAATGATTTACATTGGGGTAGTGTATGGGCTTCTGTTACTGTTTCTTTGGGGACGCTTATTTGTAAAAGCACAATACAGCTAACCATGAATTCTGTAACTTATACACACAAACCCATGATGGAAGACATTGCTTTTATGATATAAATGTTACTAAAGGACTATGAGGAGATGACCGTAGTTACCAAGATAAATCCGGTTCACTATCAACTGATAACCTACATTAAAAGTCCATGTTACATTTTACCCCTTGTGTTTGTGCCCCGCTCTCCCACACACTAAAGAAGGCTCATAGAGAGACAGTGTGTTCCCGAACAAGTGTAACCTGCCTGTAGTCTTTCTCTTTGCAACTGTGTTTATGACAAACAGGCATACAAAGATTTATGAGGTGAGTTGGCATGCCCACGAGAGAGCAGCAGATGGCAGACCACTTTATTGCCTGTGATATTATAGCTGCACTAGATTCTCATCAAGTTTCAATGTAGCCATCTAATGAGCATGATAAGGAACAGCATATCCATGCCATCCTCTGGAAACTTATTAAACACTGTCCCAGATTAGTGGCTCCATGAAATGAAAAAGTGAAGATACTCTTTGAAGACCACATCAGAAGCCTTTAAGATAGGAGACTAAACTAAACACAGCCTGGTCTATTTTCAGTTAAGCTGGAGATGTTTTTTTATGGGCAAAGAGGCCCTGCAGATGTTTTCTTCAAATTAGCTGGCCCAAGAGATCTGCTGGCCTGACTCAGTTGACGTAGTTATATTTCCCTTGACTACAGCGTATTATTAAGCTTTCAAACAGCCAGGCAAGGAAAAGCATCCACTTTTATTACAAGAGCTGGTGGGGATGTTCAGATGCGCCTTAACATATCAAGGTGACTGAAAGTGCGGCTTAAGGCTGTTTTGGGTTCTTTGAGTAAGAGGCTGTGAGGAAAGAGCCAGTTATCTGATTGCATTTGTTGCTGGTCAGGAGTAGGGCTGGGCGATATGGTAGAAACACTATATCATGATATTTAAAGACTTTTTTTTACACTACACAATATTCATCACGATACATATAACCACAAACAAAATGCATCAGTAGCATCAGATTCAGAAAAACTACTCCATACTCTCCCATACGGAATATAATGATTTTTCTTCAACATCAGTTGCTCTTCATCTAATTAAACCAGTCTAAATACACTGTTTGTAATGAAACCTGTAGTTGATCTTTGTTCTTTAAGCACCAACAATATCCTCAATATGCTTAGAAAAAGGTATTATGTATCACAATCAACCATTACAATGTATTTATAAAAAATGGCCATGCTCAAATTTACACCAGTTAGCCATAACATTAAACTAATATTGTGTCCCATGTGCTGCCAAAAAATTCTGACCTGTCAAGGGATAGACTCCACAAGACCCCTGAATATGTCCTGTGGTATCTGGTACCAAAACATTAGCAGTAGACACTTTAAGTACTGTAAGTTGCGAGGTGGGGCCTTCATGAATCAAATTAATGAGCCTTTGATGCCCATGACCCTGTCGCCAGTTCATCGATTGTCCTTCGATTGTCCATCGATTGGAACATTTTTGGTAGGTACTAACCAATGCCTACCGGGAACATTCTACAAGACCTGCCATGTTGGAAATGCTTAACTAGTGCTTGTCTAGCTATTACAATCTGGATCTTTTCAAAGTGTCTCAGATCCTTACACTTGCCTATAGGAATCATGTCGAACCATAAACTATGTTTAATGTGTAACTTTGATTTCATTTTATTTGAGAACTGTCTGGTTTCCGATCATGTTGCTAGTCTTTTCACATTTCCTCAATTTAGTGATTTAGTGATCATTCGTTTTTTTTGGCTCATTTTTTGATATACCTATTCAGTTCACTATTCAGTTCACGAGAGGTCCCTCATTGGTGTGCTATTGCCATGAGTACCAATCTAAAGCACACATGGACTGACTGTGCCTGACGAACTAGTTAGTCTTCTCCCATCACTCCTTCAGGAGGCTTTACACAAACCTTTAATTATTAAATTAAACTCAACAAGACACTATTAGGCTGGATTTGACAGTATGTAAGTTTCTAACTAGCTTATTTGTTAGCTATCTGGTGTATTTTGGTCAGCTGTCTGACGTGGTTTTCCATTCACCACGTTTAAGTGAATTTTGAAAAATCTGAAAAAAGTCCAAAATTCTAAATTCAAAACACTCAAATGTTACAAAAAGGTGAAATATTTAGAATATCGCTAAAGTCAAAATACAAATCATGACAAATCAAGTCATAAGTTACTTAATTCTCTTAGCCGTTGGCATGGGTAGCCAGTGACAGGAGAAACAACAGGGCCTACGGATGGTCTGATCATGACACAGAATTTTTCAAAGGTTGCTTTCCACATTCTGAAATGCCAAATCCAAAGTTTCTCTGAAAAACGGCTCTGCAATATGCTCTCCTAGAACTGTCTGGTGCATTTCTGCATTTCTGGTGCGATTCTGCTAAAAGCTCAGACCAAGTTAAATCTCTCCATTTTATTTGTTTAGGTGCCACTCCTAATCTTGAAAGATTATGTCATCTAAAGTGTCTTTGTATAACTGTAGTGGATGGAAACATGAATTATTTTATTTTTTTCTGCCCAACTTTTTTACTTCTTTATTATTGGGCATACCATTTGCTAAATGTTTAAATTGGAAACCTGGCTTAGGATAAAGGTATATCTACACTTTAGGCAGCCTCAAAAAGCTCATTAGAACTAGACACACAGCTTCTTCCAATGTAGGGCAACACAATTCCTATTCCATTAGAATACCATAAAAATGATGGGGTTTGTGTCACGATGATACAAATACACTCATAACACCCAACCAACCACAGAGTGTACCTAAGAAACACCTGAGACACCAGAACAACCCTCTGGAGTACCATAACAACTGCCTAGCAACCACAAAAAATCAGCTAGTGATCATACAAATTATGAAAATTAAGAGCTAGGTAGTCTACACATATCCCAGAAAATAGAATACTATTAATATTAACAATTTGAGAAAGAGAAAGGGATTTTTATTTCACATACATACATGCGTTTTTTATTATAATTTTTGACTTGCTGTCTTGAAAATGTCAAACATATAATGTAATCCCCTGTAATCTGTAGGCCTTATGTGAACTGAACGTAAAAAGTCAATGATTATATGAGACTATGCTTCTTGAACTAACATGTTATTTCCAGACTATTAATTCTTCCATCTAATTTCATTCTGATCTGTGCATGCAACCATTTTTTTATGTCTTTTATGCATCAGCTTTCCTGCTCGTTTGATTCAGCAGAATGTTCCTGCTGAAATAGCTTTCGCAATTAAACCTGCAACCAAAAATACACAGTGCTTGGCTGTTGCTGCACTTGCACGACAATTCTGTCTGCAGTGCTTGGCCTTGCTGGCTTTGCCTTTTCAGAGCAAGGACTCTGTGCTGTGGCACATGACACCGTACCACGACATTCTTGGGTGCTCACACTATAGTGGGAGAGGGTAAATCATAACCTGACCATGCAGAGTAGGGACTGCAGTTAAAGCAACTCAAACCCATGATGTGTCCTATGGAGATTTCTAGCTCTCGTACACTAGGGCGTATTCAAAGCACTGCACTGCAGAACGGAAAAGGGCAATCAGTTCAGTGCTGTGGTGTCTGTAAATGAGTCTTTATAAGTGACCATTTGACAAACGAATCAAATGTACACAGTGATCCCCATACCTCAAAGCCAAGAGAGACATCTGTTGTTTTACACTGGAGCTATGAAGCTAATGTAACCGAAGTTTGTACCCCATAATTAGCATCATGCAAAGGGCATACTGAAATCATCGCACACTCGTGTGCACATCACACAGAATTGCTTTTGTGCTTTCTGACACTATATCAGTGGTAGTGTGCATCTTCAAACTGTTTGTGGATAAATGTTGTTTAAATGTTGTTTTTACAAAAGCATTGTCTTTACATGTTTGGTATTTTATAGAATTTGAATCTAGGGTTTTTAAGCCACAAGTGCATATGAAAACAAGCAACACTCTGCATGTGGAAAATAAGGACACGTTGTAGGTAAATTTAGTGACTTCAGAGGTTAACAGGGTCAGAAGTTATTTTGGACACAATGGGCCGATGCCAGCTAAGCCCTCTATTTCACCCTTTAAGTCCATGCAAATGAGCAGCCAGCTGCCAAATGGTCGTCAAGTGATGGGACTACAGTAAACCTGTCTAATCTATGTCTGGGCTTCACTGATTCACAGGATTTTGCAGAAGCCAACTGATAAAACAACCACTCTGTCCATCTGCAAATGAGACAGAATAAATGGTGTAGACTCATTAGCTTAGAGGAACCAAGATCATACATACATACATGGAAAGTTCCGCCTTTCAGCGGACTTCACTGTTTTGAATGATAAATATGCCATTTATGTGAATAATGTAGATTTGATGAGGCTTTATGTTTGGGAATAGGATGTCTGCTGTCATCAGAGAATTCTGAGGAAGAATCCCCTGTCTCCTATTAACAATGCCATAAGACCTCACTACAGGGGACTGGTTTCTGAACTTGTTTTTTCATTGCTCATGAGTTTTAATGCCTGCAAAAATGTTGTGTTGATATTCAAGCAAATCCGGTGATCCAATGTGAAATTTAAACACAGTACAGATCTTTTCTCACAATGCACAGAATGGAGCATAGAAATGTTGCAGCCAGTGATGTTGTAATGACACAACATTTTTGTTTACACAACAATTTCACATACAATGGAGGTCAAAGTTGGTGCAATTTCTGATATATCTCACATTGTGCACCTTGTAGATCACAAATTATTGTCATTCAAATGCAGTTTAAACACTTGAATAAACTCCCATGAAGGAAGCATACCATTTAAAAAGCTAATATCTCTCCATGACATTGAGAAATTTCAAATTAGCTCAGAATTAGCATTAGTGTGAACTTTTCTTTTGAGATTCTGACTATGATTATGACTATGGATCAGCAAGCCAGTGGCGAACTATGACTTCTAATGGTCGTTGGAGTGACTATCTCAAACACACCTCTACAATATTGCTATTTATATTATACTTGGTTATTTTTTGTTGTTTTCTATTAGTGTGTCATTACCAAGCTAACGCTGTTGCAAATGATTTGGCCATTCCAGATTAAACAGCTATCAAAATACATTCCATGCATTTTTTTTTTACTTTTTTCACAGATATTAAAATACATATAACATTTTACATATGTATGTTGTAGTCTTATTGAGTCTTTGGATTACAACCACAATTTGACATTGAACCAGAGTATTGCTACAATACTTAGAGTTTAAATAAAAGCATTATAATTCTATAAATGGATAATAATAATAATGATAAAAATAATAAAATGTCAAAACCTTAAGGCCTCAAGGGGAGCCTGTAAAAATCCCAAGGGTTCCCCACTGCACTATCAGTTACTACTATATACTACTTTCATTTACAAGGAGTATCATTATTGTGCCCTAGATTCTTTGTAAAGCTGGTTCCAGTGCAAGCTGTTGAGTATCTGATTTCACAGATCAGTCCTAAATACTTAATAAGACTGATGTGGTGAGTTTGGTAGTCTTATTTGGGTGTCCCAGCTATGGGTGAAGTGTTTAAATATATGCAGCTGCGCTACAAATAGCAAAACCATTAGAACCAATGGTACCACGGCAACCTGCCTAATGACCATGTTAAAACCTAAATGGACTTACTCTTACCATCACTGCCATGAGTATATTAAGTTATACTATACCTCGATTATTATATTATGATTATGAATATGTTCAACACCTGAGCAGTACAACAGTCTTGGTGGTTCAGTGACTTTTATCAATAATTTATAAAGAGTTCTGATCAGAGGAGGATGGGTCCCCCTTGTGAGTCTTGGTTCCTCCCTAGGTTCTTTCCTGCCACTGCCACCTTTAGCTTGCTCATCAGGGGTCTTAGATTTTCATGTCTTTTTAGATGTTTTTTTTTTTTTTTGATAATTACTGATTGTGTAGAGCTGCTTTGTGACAACACCATGCTATACAAATGAATTTGATTTGATACTGTGCAAAAAATGATCTGAAAACTGATCTGAAATCTGATTTAGGACAATGTGTTTTTTACTTTTCTTGTAATAAAGCATATTGAACATTGACAAATTGTTGTATCTTGTGAGATGTTCAGAAAGTTTTGTTCCTTTTCTGATCAGTTGCACAACTGATCTATCCTGATGATCTATAACTTAGCCAAACCAGGTTCCACTAGCACCTTTACATTAGCTTAAAAATTTCCAGTATAAGTATAATACAATACAATGGTATACAATGCAATACACTGATAACAAGGGTCCAGGACTAGAGCCAAATTTGACATGGTACCTTGAGATACACTGTGCTTTTTTGCTCCCTTAATATAATGAATAACATTATTTTAAATACATGACTTATCAAACATGCCTTTAAACACATTAGAACAGTAGTACATCATCACATTTCTGAAATAGCCTATCCCTGTTGTGTTTCCCCTGCTCTAGGGCCTCTGATCCAACTAATGTGTTAATTCGAGTTGAAATAGGCGTGTTAGAGCAGAGAATACACTAAAATGTACTTCTGCCTGAAATGTCAGGACTAGCTTAATATTTGAAAGAAGCCTAAGATACCTCTATAGAAAAATTAAAATAGCACATACCTCCTTAAGGCTGACTCTGGCAGTGTATACGACGTTGGAGCCATCCCTCTTGAAGTGGGGATGCCCCTTGTCTTTGAGCACAAATGCGATGTCAGCAGGGATGTTCTCAGGCGTCTCATCGCCCTCCTTGGGGAAGGTGATTTTGGTCCCTTCTTTCCAGCCTCTCTTGATGACAATATTAAGGATCTTGTCTTCTGTCCTCATTGTCCTTCCATCTGGATTGAGTCGGCGGCGGGTGATGCGCATGCGTTTCGTACATCCATGGAAGATCTCCTCCAGAGACACTCGAAGCTCGTGCACCACAGGAGGGTCCTGGACCTTCCTTCTGCCGCTGTGCAACGGCTCACTGCGGTGCCTTCGGCCATGGTGAAAACCATTGATGCCATTGAATCCAAAGTGGCTGAAGGAGCTGAAAGGGTCATCATCTCCATCCATGTCAATGTCCATGTCATGATCCCCATGATCTGCAAAGCCGTTGTTGCTTCCCCGGTGACGTCCAGAGCCGAAAAAAATATCAAAGGGGTTAGAGCCGCCGAAGAAAGAGGCAAAAGTGGCATGTGGGTCCCCATGGAAAGTGTAGTGATATGTAGTTCCCTGTCCGCTAGATGAACCACTTCCTCCAGTTTTGAGACCTGTGAAAATACATGAAATTAGTAAATAGTAAATCTCACAACTTTTCATCCCAAGAAACCACAAAACGTTTCATCTGCTTATGCTTCCTTATCTTCATTTTTGGAGTAACTTTAACACCCTTTGGAGTTCAAATCTGTTTAGTGTGTAATTCCTTCCCCTAAAACTAGTCAAGTGCTTTATATGCTTTATTTTAATTCAGGTGGTCATTCTGTCATTTGCATGGGAAGGCCCAGTGTCATTTCAGCAATGAAGTACTGCAGGGTTGTGTTTTAGGTTCAATTTTAGTTACTTTGAGTAATTGGGCTAACAATCATGAATAATCTGTATAAATAATGGAATTAATGAAAGGGCCATCAGCCATAGCATAAGCTCTACCTGCCTAATATTGAGAGGTTCCCCTTGTGCAACCACAACAGATCTGACCATTCCAGACATGAGCTCCACAAGACCTCTGAAAGATCCTTTAAGTTCTGTAAGCTGTGAGCCTCCACACATAAATGATCCTTAGATGCACATGAGCCTGTTGCCGGTTCACCGGTTATCTTTTCTTGGGCCACCTTTGGTAGATACCAACCACAAGACGTGTCTGGTGTTTTGAAAATGTTCTCACCCAGTTGTCTAGTCATCACAATAGGCCCCTGACAAAGTGTCTCAGATTTTTCTGACTGACCATTTTCCCTGCTTTTAACACATCACCTATTCTAGGCCTGTTCTATTAGGCTTATTCTAGTGAAATGGTAAAAGCAAATCTCAAATCTTAACCAGCCATGTAAAATTAGAAGCAAACTTTTATAACACACTTAGCTCTACTATTATTTAACATTAATTCTTCTATAAAGAGAGAATTATCAACAATTTAATTCCATATCAGTGACAAACACTGTAGCTAGCAACTGAAATGGTCATTTCATAGCTGTTTTTTAGAGACACCAATTATTAAGTGAATTTGATTTCCTTGCAACTGCTTGCACTTCTCCATTCTGAAGTGTAAAGCTTGACTAGGAAGTCTGCCAAGTCTCTCACTCGCTGTCTCTGCCCCTCTCTCCCTCTCTCTCTCTGTATTTAGATACTGAGAAAAGACAACATAAATTCAGACAGATGGGTACAGTACACAGACCATCTCCAACACAAACAGCCCACCTCACTTCTATTCTTATCCCTTAGCAAGCTTAACCCCTTAAAATCGAAGAACCTCTTGGCAGGGCCAGACTATTAATTCTATTAATTACAGTAACCACAAACCTTTCATAGTACATTCAAACATACAAGCTAATCTTATTAGGGTTAATATGTAAACAACAAGCTGAATTGTCATTCAAACCAAAAAAAATAAGCATTCTGTAACACTGCCAGGCGACATTTGGTAATACTGGTACTGGGGACAGTACTGGTGTCACCAAGAATAATTTTTTGTTTTATGAAGACAAAAGACTGTTCTTTTGCTCGGCTGTGCTGATATAATCATAATAAAACTAATATAATCCTAGTGCAGATGGTCAAATGCTGTGATAATGTGCCAGCTTTCCTTTCAACAGAGAATCCCCACTCATCACTTCGTCTCCCGGAAACTCAGACTACATCATCCAGCATATATGGATATATGGATGCTTGTCATAAAGAGCCTATAGGATGAAACATCACTTTTTCCTGTATGCAAACACTGCTAAAGCTTCAAAACATACAATTCATTCCCCAGCCCGTACAGTTTATTTATAACTGGCATTTATAGCATTTACATACAGTCTATTCACATATTTAGTCTGTAGCAGATTAGCAGATTAGCTTCAACCATTCACAGTAAAGTTCTGCGGACTGCTTTTTGAATAAAACACAATAAATGGCAGAACTTTACATATATCCACCTTAAAGCCAGAGTAGCAAACTCTGACACTTTAATATTAAGTATTCTTAAGGGGAGAGGAAGGGAAATGGTCATATAGAAATCAAGTACAACTGTTTTGGGTGCAGTAACCGTATGCGAAAACATTGGTCGGTGTGAGCCCTTAAATAAGAAATCCCTCAGCAAAGACATCAAGACAGTGTTAAACCTTTATATTCTGCAAAAAGAAGAGCCAAGTGCATCTGGGTGTTTGGTTCTGTCTACTAAAACAGCACTAAAAGGTTCTCTGTAGGGTCTCACAAAAGTAACATCTATTTGCTACTTTTTCACGATTGATGGCTTGTAATAAGGGATAAAGGCACACCCTGCAACTACTGGGACTCTGGGTGAGACACCTCAGTTTGCATCCTATGTCATACAAAATATAGGCCACTTGGCATGCTTAAAACAGCTATTTCATTAAATATGCAGCCTTTTTTGCGCTTTGCAGTTACCTTGAAAATAGGCATTAGTGCCTCTGGCCAAAACAAAAAACAGGGAAGCCATCATTAGAACTGTAATTGGGTCATATGAGAATACTCATATCCCCTTATCTTTTTGGAAATAGAGCCAGTAAACCGCTGAAGGTAAAGTGTAAGGTTGCCTGCACTGAGGATATTTTCTCAGCAGTGTAAAATCTGACTGTTGACTTTTCTCTGACAGAAGTGAAGGCGCTTCTAAGCCAGTGCTGGATCCTTGGAGAGCTATACTCCATCAAACTGCAGGGATGCATTATGTTATGTATTCTGCAGCTCTATATCAAACACCCAGTGCCTGACGGATTTGCACAGCTTCATGGCTGGCGAGGTTTAAAGCGAGGCTACCCTCAAAGGGAATCTTTTTCACTATGGTCAAATCTGCAAGCTGCAGCCACTAGTTCTTGGAACAATCTTGGGCTTTCTGACAGCTTTGTGGAATCTGTAAAAAAGGTACAGCACACATGATCCTGTAGAAGAAACATCAAAGCATTCCTCACATGTCCTGAGCACACAGCTTACATCTGAGAACCAAGAATATACAGCTGTCTAAAGGCAGATGAGTCATGCTGGCACGTGGCCTGGTATGTATATGGGTATGGAATCAGCTGAAATTCTTTTGTTGCCACAGACACTTTTTTTTTCTTTCTTTTTTAAACATGTCTACCACTTTTAGCATTAAGTGCAGATAGGTTCTTCATCTCAGAGATCTCCGAGAAGTAATTGGATTGGCTTTAAATGTGAACAGAGTTGTGCGACAGAAATGGTAGGTCTGTATTTGGCAAATGTAAAAATCTGCTGCGTAGTCGCATGAAGACGAAGATGATCCTTTTATGGACTGAGACATTGTGTCTTGTGCTCATGTAAATAGACCGCTGTGTTTTGGCCCATGAAACAGAGCGCAGACTCCTTTTAGCTGAGGACTGGATGCTCACATGCACTGAACTATTCAGTAGGAAAAGACATGGCATTTTAAAGGTACAGTTTGATGAGAAATCTAATTTAGAAAAAGCTCAAATGTGGTTGATCAACCAAGACATGTCGGCTGTCTGACATTTGCTGATTTTGCTTGGTTTTGTCCAGATATTAAAGATCAGATTACAGAACTACAGTTTGGGAACCACATGTTGAAGTGCAAATACATTTCTGCACAGTCTAAAGCATAATTACAAAGGTTAATGTAACATATTGCAAAAAAATGACAACCATTAACATTACATTTATTTTTCCTTGATTATTTCAGAAAACAAGTAGAAATGGTGCTCTAGAATGTGTAGGGAAAATGGCATATTTATGATTTCTAAATTATTTGCTTAGATATTTTGACTTAGAAAATGAAGGAAATGTAAAAAGAGTTGAACAAATGTTTTTAAAAATGTTGGAAGTCATTGTTGGTAAATATGCAGGCCAGACAGTGGTATGAGGTCCAAATTCCAATATATTGCATTTTCTGCAGGTACTTCAGCTCCTTTACACTTCACACTTGGACGTCAACATATAAGATATTCATATTATGAGTACAGCATTTAGCAGACGCTCCTATCCAGAGCGACTTACAAAAGTGCTTTGATGTCCATTATGGGAATAAATCAAAGCCAGAACAAAATAGTTTAGAGTAACTAACTGATCATAGATAAACAGCTACTGCTTCAACTTAGAGGCTAGCCTATTAGCTAGCTATTTAGCTTATGTAAGCTAGAGGTTGGTAAAGGTAAGTTAACTGGCAGCTTAGGTAGTCAGTAAATTCTGTAAACCCTTTTTAAGTAGTTTTTCAATTAAAATGTATTTATTACTTTTTAGCTATTATTTGCTTCTTTAAAAAAACTGAACTTGTTCAACAGAATCTTGTTCCACTTACCGTCCTCTCCATACTGGTCATATATGACTCTCTTCTTTGGGTCGCTGAGGACTTCATATGCTTCTGCTATCTCTTTGAATTTTTCTTCAGCATTAGGGTCCTTGTTTTTATCGGGATGGAACTTGAGGGCCATCTTCCTGTAGGCCTTTTTGATCTCCTCCTCATTGGCACCAGACTGAATGCCCAGGATCTTATAGTAATCCTTCCCCATGGTGTTGACTGATAGTGTCCTTCTGGAACCACCCTGGAACCAACAGAGAAGACAGGTTAGCCTTACACCAAAGAAAGCACATACTGAATACAAATGACTGACATCGAGGTGACATTCCATGGGGACATGATTAGGTCTACGATAAGAAATTCAACTGGTTCCCCAGTGGCATCCCCAGTCCTAATTGAATGCAATGGTATTATGGGGGGGATTTGCAGACTGAACGTGCTCCTGACAGATCTTGCGTTCTAATGAGTAGGCCTCGTCATACAGGTTGGGGCAATGTTGAAACGATATAAAACATATCATATCAGGTTTTTTATTTTTTTATTTACCATTTTTAACAGGCTCAGTATTTTAACTGTGCATGTGAGCCATGTTCCTTTAACTTTGCAAAGTTTGTGTGAACTACGATGGAAAAGCTACCCATCTTCAAAACCGTTTTAAAGAACCACTAGTCAGAACTACTGCCAATACATAATGAATGGTATGTAGCATCTTGAAACAGAAACCTCTGGAGAAGTGAGCAATTTGAAATGGCCAGCTCATTCAGCAAAGACCACGGCAGCTGATGGGTTCCAAAGGAACTGTTGCTGCATTTCACGGACGGACGATGGTAAAGACGAAGTATATCGAAGTGATAGAAAGGGAAACGTGTGGAGAGGGAGCGCATATCGTCTTAAGCAAATGAGGCAGTGTCATGCCCTGTTATGAATGTCTGTTGAAACCGACAAGCTCACACGTCATCAATCTCATCCACAGAGGCCCAGCATGTCTCCAGGGTCTCATTCCAATGGAGCAAACTCACAGCTGATCTCATTTATTGAATCAATTGTTTGGTTATAAGCTCATAAGACTGATCTTAATGATGCTGTAAGGGATGACGGCAGCAGCAGAATAAATTTTGTGTTCAAAAAGTGTAAAAAAAAAAAACTATTTTCCACATGTCCATAAAATACTTCCATATTCACTGGAAAAGGTTCCTACTACATCAGTACAATACATGTTACACACTGAACCAAGCAGTTCAACAGCCTTCTTTCACGAAAGCATTTCACTGGTTAAAGATGAAACTGAGGTCAAATCAACTCAAACACAGTATCTTTGATGGTGACACGAAGACCTGGAAAATGTTCAAAGTAGGGCTGGGCCATATGGTGACATTTTCTTGATACACAATATTCCTCACACGATAGACATGATCGCAGACAAAATGCATCAGTAGCGACAGATTTTTTCTAAAACTAGCATCCAAATACTCTTCCTTAATTAGTACAGTAATGATGATTTCAAATGTGCTGCACTTCATCCAATTAAACCAGACTACGTGCAGATGATGAGTGTTCTTTAAGCACTGTCCATATTCTCCCTATGTTTCGATAAGTGTATTGTGTATCATGATAACAACTTTTATCACGATACGATTCAATATTGTCATATTGCCCAGCTCTTGTTAAAAGTGCTGTTGTATCAAACTGCATTGCAGTGTATTGTACAGTATCTGTATTGTGACTACTGTGTTAGCTTAAGGCTAGAAATCACATATAAATCATAAATCATCAAATTTCATTTCAAATATAAAATCAAAATGAAAACATTTTTAACAATTTCCATCAAAACACCACTGCATCGTATAAGATTACGCCTTAGGATGCAATAAACCTTTTCAGATTTTCAGGGGTTTGATGTATTTGTCCCAGTACTTTTGCTCAGCCTCAATAAACTATAAGACTTATAATGACAAATTAAGTAAGAGCTGACATTCTGTTCAGCCTCGTATTCATCTTTGGGGCGATTTTTCGAAATTGTCCCAACATTTATGCTTCGTACTGAACCCCACAAGCAAGCTTAATCCCGCAGATGTGCTCCCTACATCCTAAATAGAAGTGATATCATCATTCGCCATGTCTTAACGTCCAGGCTCCAAGTCTAAATCCAAAACCAGGCGACTCTTCATGTCTTTCCCAAAGGGGCTGAGACTGAAACCACTGATCCTAATAGAGGGCATTTTTCTAAACAGCATTTTCCTTCACCTCCTTCAGCCGGACAACACCAGTGGCTACAGTAAATATTCCCCCTGTTTGAAGGATGAATGAATGAATGGAGGAAGGAAGGACAGGCGTCTTAAATGGCCAAGGAACTTCCACAGAGGGAGCTCAGGGGCTCGGGAACCCACAGCAGCTCGTGATGGCCAAAATGCTCGTCTGTGGGCGTGAAGAAGTGGAAGATGCTCTGCAGATTGGAGCCGGTTTGCCGCAGCCAGCGCGGGTTCCCACCTCAGTCTCTTCCACTGCTGCACCTAATGATGTAACGGCGAGCAGTAACGTTATAATAGAAAGGGATTTATTATTATTATTATTTTTTTTTTTTTTAAAAAGGGGGAAATCGCTCGATGACATCCGATTTTCTGACGTCACTGTCGTCTAAAACAGACATTTCGGTGGTCTCCTGGCATTCCGCCCTATATAGAAACCTATACGCACACCAACAGTATCGCTGATGACAAAGGATCCCCCACCAAGCCGCCCCCGCCCCCCTCCCTCCCCGTTAGAGTCAGTATCATCCGAGAATGGGGAATGGTCGAGTTGTGGGGAACACTGTGAACCTTTTCTCAAGACAAGACAAGCCGGAGCCGCTCTGACAGTCCTCTCAGAGCCCCCCGCCGACGCTATCGATAGGTTCAATAATGGCTGTAATAATAGCTGAAGTGTTAACGGTCGCCCCCGCCTTACGGCACAGCCTGCAACACAATTAGAGCAGACTTAACATCTTTCAGTCAGCGACACGAAGTTGCTAACTTATCTCTCATGCGACCCAGTAAATTCGATGTAACGCCGGTCAAATTCTCCACCAAGGCGGAATAACGAACACACTGAGGGCGAACTGGATGGAAACACAGAGGAAACAGCTCTCCCAGATGTCGAGAAACGTCGAGCGAGTTAGATAGCTGGGATGAGCACATTCTTGCTAATTGGAGCTAAAATTAGGCTACAAGAAGACTTACTTTACAGTATCACCCAAAAATGTATTAATTAATTAAATAAATAAATAAAAAAATAACATTTACAAAACGCACCAGACATTCAGACCTGGGTATTTAAAAATGTAAAAAAAAAAAAAAATCCACCAGTGTTTATTAAACACTTGTCTAGTGCAGAGAAGCCGGACAGCCTTACCGTGTGTGAGTGTCTCCCTGCTGACTGGCGCTAGCAGTTTGCCTGCTGTCCAGCTGCACTCGCGTGGCCCCGCCCACAACGCGCATAGGTCCCGCCCCCCGAATCTCAAGGAATGTCACTTTTAAGAGGGGTGTTAAGTAGGCTACAGTGCGTCAGCTCAGACCTCCCCACGCAAAGTGAAGCCCACTGATCTGCCCTTATGTAAATGTACAGTTATGGTGCACATTAGTGTAATGAGTTTTCCAGCCTTCATCCACTCAAGTCCGTGACAGTCCTGAGAGTGGGTTAAAACCTGAATGAAGCTAGGAATTCTGGGTCTTCTCAGCACCGAACAGTGCAGCCAAGAAAGCCCTCTGGAGAGGAGGAAATGAAGACAAATTTGGTTGGGTTAGATATTGCATCTTTCACGTCACTGGGATCACTGCAGAGCGGAAGCAGAGAATTACAGTGCATCCTCTAGACCATGGGCTCCCAGTTTTTTTCATGCCAAGCCCCAGCTGTAGGTAAAGTATTTGTCTTTCCCATCACCCATTAAAAAAAACCCTTATTTTCAGTCACTTTTACTCAACGTACTATTCTTTCACTCAACAACTAAACCCCTATTTTGGTCCGATTCATTAACGTGTTCATCTTCAGTATAAACACATTAATATATGTAGTTCAGACCTGTTTTGTAAAGATGTCAGCTATAGGACTGAGATTCCCAAAACCAATTAAGGACCGTTGTTAACCTGTAGAGCGAGCATCACTTGATATACCCGCTTTACCATTTAAGATGATAATACTTAATTTTGGCTTAGCTAAAGTTATGGAGTTGATGGAGTTGATGTAGTCCCAAGTGCTGTATTTGTTCATGGGAACTCTTAATGTCTGAAGTGAGGGAGGACCTCTTCAAAAGCCTATCAGAAAGAAGCAGCAACATCAGCCTTGCCCAAATCTACAATTCGGTACATTATAATAAAGAAAGAACACACTGGTGACATGGAAGACAACTAGAGTAGATGAAGAACACATTCTTTCCATGGTGGGAAAAAAAGCCTTCACGACAGCTACACAAGTCAAGAGCACTCTCATGGAGGCAAGTGTATTATTTTCAACGTCTACAATTGAGATACACATTCATTAAAGTAAACAGAGAGGGTTTACTTCGAGATACAGGACATCAGTAACACAAAGAAAGGTCAGATTAGGGTGCTAGAAGACATCCTGGGACAGGACTCTTTGGACAGATGAAACCAAGATTAACTTGAGTATGAAGGAAATGAAGTGTATCACTGTATCTGTTAGAACTAGTGAAGGGTGTTGTGGCATGGGGATGTATGGCTGCCACTGGTCATTCATAATACGTTAGTTTCTCCAATTACCTTTAAGCGTGTGAAATTGAAGGGACTATGTACAAATGTCTGCAATTAATGAATGGTTTAATGCAATATTTCTCTTTTTAAATTAATGTTGAAAGTCTACATATGAACCACATCTTGACTGCTTCATATCAAAGTTGCCAAGTTACAAAAATTGTGCCACACTCCAAGTTCTGACCTGTGTTATGGATCTGATTGTATATGAAATGAGTTTGTTTATTTGCTTCCCAAAATCACCAATGAACCTACATGTCTTTTATGTTTCAATTTTGACTTACTATTTTCCTTTGAGTAATTCATTCCAAACCCCTCTAAATGACTTTGTTTACATCGTAAACATTTATTGCACATTTAGTTAATTATCAAATTTGCTATCCAGAGAATGGACTCTTTTTTTCTATATATATATTTTTTGGTTTATTATATGAATTTTACCCTTAACCCTTTGGTACTGCCTATTAGCACAAGCAATGCTCCACCGCCACCGTTGTGGTATTGCTGGGCATTCGACATGCTCAGGGCAACCCGCTTCCGCTTCCCCAGCTCCACTGCACCAGCTAACAGACGCCTTTGCTGGCCAACATCACTTAACAGTGATTAAGAGGGGCCCCCAAGTGGTCCCTGAGCCCTGAGGGAGCACAATTGGCCTTGCTCTCTTTCCCCACATCACTCCAGGACGTGTGTTGGTGGCAGATCAAGTTGCGCATGTCTCAAAGGAGCCGTGTGTCGGTCTTCACCCTCCCAGTGTTGGGAGCATTACATGTAATGGGGGAGAATATGTATGGGAGCATGCTTGACTATGAACTCGAATGAACTAGTCATTAGTCACACTATATGTTTTGGCCATGGCACTATAAAATGAAAATATGTGTTAGTAGAAATCACCATGTTTACAGACGGTTTTTAGAAAAGTCATGCAGTGCGTGCTGATGTCAGATGTTTTGCTTGAACATACAGTATCTAATGGCAATAGCGAACAACGCTCTGCACATCTGTTGTGAGCCTTCATTTAAACAAGGGCTTAAGCACACTCCTATTTGACACAGTGTGGTAGAAACATCATCCAGGCCAGTGTAGAGTAGGTATGAGATCACCATAGCAGCAGTTTGACAACAGAGGACCTTGGGGAACATTACAAGCATGAAGTCTGTATTGTTTTTGCAGACTTCTCAAGTGTCCACCAGAGATTTGACTATTTTCACCATGCAGGGTTTAGTGTTGAGCTACGACCTGTTTTTATGAGGAATTAGGAACTGGGCTCAGTCCCATGATCAGGCCAGGGTAACTTTTTAATTCTTGTTGCACTAACATTTCTGTGTGGTCACAACACAGTCTGATTTCAGTTCTGAATTCAGTACTGCATTAATGCCCACACAAACTCTGTGCCTCGACTCAGATTCTTACGCATGCAAAGATGGAATATTTTAATCTCTTTAAAAGCAAAATACAGTCACTCATTTGCATGACTTTTGCAACTTTAAAATTGTTGTTATTTAAATAGATTAGAAAGACATTACATGGACAATAGTACTGGGACCTCTTAATCATTTAATTTACATGTTTCTTGTATACCGATTGCCACAGACATTTTAAATCAAGCACATGCATTTGTGAAAGAATGGGTTGTTCTAAAAAACCCACTTTTTGAGTTTGAAGAACATAATCTGCCCCACTGCACTGTGCCAACTATACATTTTGATGGAGGTAGGACAATGCTATGAGGTTGTTTTTTAGGGGTTTAAAATATTTGAAACAAATATACTTTTATACATGATAATTTTATTATTAATATTTTTGTAATTATACATTGACATTTGGGTTCAGCAATGTCTTTGATGTATTTTTGTCAATCCCTCTAGACATGTTTCCTTCCCTTTGATTCAGGTTTGTTCTCTGCTAGACCTCTGTCTAAAATTTAATCTCTGTGGCTTTTGCCAAGCTGGCAAATAGTGTAGCCAAGAAGAGCCAAAGGTTACAAGTGCATTAGCCTGAAAATTTGGGCCGTTCATACTGACCCACAGGAAATAGCCCTCCTTTCTTGAGGGGCAATAATAATTGTTTTACAAGAGAATCTAAGCCACAGAATACACTGCATGACCTTTACCTTTTGCAATTGGTAACATGTTAATGTATGCTTTGTTTGTAAGGAAGCAAAAAAAAAAAAGTATAACATTGTCAAATAAATCTCACACACCTCAAATTCATTCAGATTTACAGTTGACAACATTCTCTGGAATAGATAGAAGACCTCCTATCAATCTTATAAAGGGGCACACTATCTGGGTGGCCGTAAATTATTCATCATTCTATCATTGCTAACTGACAATACAAATTACAGGTGAGATTTAGAAATGTGTCACATTAGCAAGATAACATTTACATAAAGCAGCATTGTGTAGCATTTTACCCTACAAAAATACTTCAAAATTCTGCAGATGCTCCACTGACCTGTAATAAGGAGAATAGCACCTCTACAGTTGCTAGTTTGGGCTCAGCATGTCAGGAACTGCACTATGTAACTCCGGTGAAGCAGGCTAAACAACACTCACAAGAACTGCATAACTCTGCACAAGTCATGTTACTGTAAAATCCTGTAATACAACTATACTACCTCAGTCCACATGCTTCTTTCACTTAAACTTCCGTGTACTTAACTACAGATGTGGGAGGATTATTAGTAAAATCCAACATGTACCCCAAATGTGCAATCAGCTGATTTTAGAATTTAGACGACCCTGAGAGCTGGTCAGATCATATATAGATCCATACTTTGCGAGCTGCTACAGCACTGCACAAGGTAACAGGACACTGCACTTCCTTGTTCAATACCAACAATACCTACCTTGGCACAGCTGCAGAAACCCATTAAAGCTAGAGTTGAAATCCGCTTTGAATACATACATAATGTTGCCAGTCTGGAGTTTTTCCATTGAGTCTAAGTCAAACTCACATATTTGTAGAATGTGTAAAACACACGCCTCGTGGGGTTAGCACAGACAATTGTGGGCTCTCACAGCATGTGTTCGACAGTGTTTTAAATTTGGTGGTGTTTTAAATGTGGTTGTTTTCACAAAGCAAAGTACATGGTAAGAAAATGCATGGACCATAACAAAAGCCCTCTAGGAGGATGCATTACAAAATTTTAATGGAAAGGTTAATGTGGCATCATAGAGGGTCAGTAGGTAGTAATTTTAGTCAACTGCTATATTTAACATGGATTTCGCACATTTTGTTAGTTCATGTTGACTCAATAATAACAGCAAGATCAGAGTTTGATCTGTTTATATTACATTTTCTTCTGTTTGTGATATTTTTTATCTTCTTTGATTTTTGTCAAAGCGATGTGATCGACTAGCGGGTTGAGTGCTTCTTTCTGCCATATATTGTGTTCTATATATACTTAAGGTTCAGTATAAATATACTGACTATTTCTGCATATTATAGTTATTGCTTATCATATTTATGAAGAACTCTGTGGTGGCAGGTGGAAAACATACAGTAGAACAGGAAACCTTTCTGTTTATAAAGAAAAGTGGCATTAATCAGAAACAAGTTGCATTTTCAATATTTCAGTATAACTGAGTTTACCCCATTTTTGCAGCTCTGTATTGTAAAGATCTGTATGTTGGGGCAAGCTGTGTTGATATCTGAATTTATTCATTTAGATAGTCCAGTTTTCAAGTTATGACACATTGGTGTAAAAAGTCAAATATTTCTCTTTGAAATATAGTGGAATAAAAACATAAAAGAAGACTTGAATCTACATATACTTGAAATGTCCACCACTGGACTTGTCAATGTGGTTCATCCATTTCGTTTTAAGCAGTGACAAATCGGAGCCATGAAGAGCAGTAATGGTGCCAAAAATGGATCTTTGCACAACACCGTAGAAGAACCACATTTGGTTCCCTAAAGAAATTGGATTTGCTGGAGTAAATGTGCTGTATAAGGGTAATTTCTAAAGTTTAAACTTTCATAATGTTAAAGTTCTAGAACGAACCCATAAATTATGTAAAGAAATTTCTTTACAAGGTTTATTAAACATTCAAAAGATTCTTTATACTTATAAATCTCATTTTAAAATATAGTTCTTTAGGGATAATGTGCCTTGCAAAGGTTTAATAAGGTGTTCATTAAAAAGGGTAGCTAAAATGCAGCAAACTGTTTAAAGAATTGAGGAATGTTGTCTTCCTCAAGTGTCCTAGACAGCCCAATCACATTTTGCATAGTGACAAAGTGCAGTGACCATTAGCTTCCCAGTGTCCACTCCTTGTCTTGAGTCTGCAGCCTATGCTCAAGTTTTATACATATTTAGCAGTGATTCTCTGGAAGGTATTACCTCAAAAAAGCCTTTAACTTTTAGCAACAAACCACTCTTTAATCCACCAAAGTTTCTTAATTCACCCTATGGGCTTTTGCTGTTGCAGAAGTCTAAATTCATCTTTATTAAGGTAATAATGCCCAGATCCAGACATTCGCCTAGCACAGACAGCTCCCTGAGGATCAAATCAATGATCGAGGGTAATGAGTTGTTTAGAATGGCTTAACTTCATGTTCCAATGTTCTAGCCTTCAGATGTACAAATTTACAAATAGACTAACCTGCCAGTTTAATGGGTACACCATGTACCCACACATTTTTTTTTACTAGAAACATTGACGATTTACATGTATTTTTTAAGCACAATTTGCCAGCCTCTCTCTATCCTGTCCATCAATACAAAAAAGGCCACAACAACGTGTGCAATGTTGCTGTTTCTGATCCGTACTAGCTCAACCCCCACTAACTATGTCAATGTCACTGCAGTGCTGAGAATGGCCCACCACCCAAATAATACCTGATCAATATTCACGGATGAGGTTGAGATTCTTTGCTCAATGCCATTAAATAATTACTTTTATTCCATAAAAAATCCTTAAAAAAATCCAGTCCTTTAATGGATAAAACGTATAAATGAACTCTGTTCTGAATGAATGTGCTGTATTCAAAAAGCACCCAGAGCTGAAACACTCCTGAGAACTGCTATATGCATGGGCAGGACTAAACTGTGAAAGGCTGCTTAGACGGATATATGTAAATGACTATGCTTCTTGTTACATCACAAAATTAGCTGTTTTTGCAACTTAGTTTCCAGGATATAGACTGTGTGGACTGGGGAGTCAGTGGTACATTTTAAAACTTTAACAACATTCACATAGTTTTTCATGATAGGGTTGCTTTAATAGTCCCTTCATAGTCATGAATCTCTTTTTAATGCACGGTTCTTTAGAATACCAAACGTAGCTCACATCACTCAGATAACATTTGTGGCATCCTTTTGCACACATGTCCACACTGTTACCATTCACATTTGTTTGGTTAGTCTGCTACATTAAGTCGACACAGCCAGCTCCAGGGAACTACTCAAGCCTAGTTCTGGAAGTACAATTCAATATTGCTTTTTAAAGGTGCTCAGGACTAGTAAACTGTTTTTACCTTGGTATGTTTGGATAATGAGAGTTATGTTGTCTCTTCATTGAAAAGAAAATGTGGTATAATCAAAAAAGAGTTGTAAAACAGGCCAATTCCAAAACCCCAACACTGTTATGTAACATATTTACTTTATATTTACATTATATTTATGCCACCAAGTTTTTACATAAACCCAGGCCATTCATGAAAGCCTTTTGAATCTAAACACAACTATGGAATATGGAATATGGAAGCGAGGCTACAAATGCTAAAAGCTTACACTAAGCTAACATGAAAAGAGAGAAGTGCTGACTGAAGGGAGATCTGCAGTGGTTGTTCATGCACAGAAGCCAACTAACACTAGGCCGACTGAAAAAGGGAGAAGGGCTAAAGGGTAGAAGGCTATCTAAGAAGACTAAAAGGCTAAAAGCTAATGCTCAGGAAGGGAGAGGGGTCAAGCAGAGGATGCCAGAGGACCACTGTGTGCGCTGAGGCATTAAGACGAATGGATGAAAGGCTAAAAGCTAACCCAGCTAACCAGCTACAGAATAAGCTTGCTAACCACGCACTATACCAAGAAGACAGTGAAGTGACAGGACAGCAACGCTATCCAGCAAGACTCAAAAATGACACAAAAGTCACAGTTTCCATTTATTTATTTAAGAATTAAAAAATATTGAACAAATTAATGTTAAATTTTAGTTTAAGCTATATTTCACTTAAGATGAGCACCTCAAAATAGGTTTAACCTGCCATTCTTAAACTAATAAAACACTAGGAAGAAACACACAGGTGCATAGAGTACGGGTGATCTTTCCATTCTTTTCTCCTCGTTCTCTTTCTCTTTTCTCTTCCAATCCATACTGGTATTTCATCTCTAAAATGAACAAACAAACTCTGACTACTCCTTCCTCGATGAACACTGAGAGTGCGACAATGTCACTGTCTGTGCTGTGAGTAAAGCAGCATTTATCCTTTCACGCTAAAAAGATGCTGTGACTCAACACAGACAAGAGGAACGCGAGAGGGTGGGTGTGACTGGTGTACTGAGGCAGTAAATGGTCCTTACAACCATAAAAAAAAGAAAAAGCCCATCTATGGCAAAGTCCAATGAACCCAACTTTAAATGCCTCATCTGTGAAAGACCTGCTTGTTCTGATGGGCAACAAAGTTGAGTAATTCAGTATTTATATAGTCTGATTACTGTTTAGTGTTGAAGAGCTGGTCAAGGACACTCAGAGGTATACGTAACAGGGCTCAGAGGAAAGGTAGAAGAAAGAATGAACAAAGCAAAGATGATTCAGGGACAGATTTGCGTATTGCCGAGAACATATAATAACCCTCCATTTCTTTCACACCCCACCAGCTACCCACCAGTTCCTCATCATTTTAAAAGGCCCTAAGCAGTCATGCTTTTATCATTAATGCTACATGAAAGAAGGTTCCTCCTGCTGATGTCCATATTATATATGCGTATAGTACCATAGAACTTTTTGTGTGATTTCCTTTTAGTTAGTTCTTTTGTTAAGTGGTATCGTTTGTGATTATGCAAGTGTAATTTTTAGTGCTACCCATTAGATTTGCTTATTTACAGTTCACTACCTGAGATTAGATACAGTTTTATGATGTCCTAGTGTGGTCATGTTCTAAATTCATTATGTGCACAGGTAAGCTGTGATGCGTACGCAAATAAACTACAGCTCTTCATATAATCCCTTCCCTAAGGTGCACCCCTTGCTTTATTAGGAGTTTAGTTAGTGTATAATCTCCATAGACATGCATTTTTATGAGAACAGGATGCTCTGGAGCGGCCACACTTGAGTCTAAGGTCACCATACCCAATGCATTTCATCAGCTAAATTGGTACTGAGCTGTGGAGCAGTGGAAATTCCACTCTCTGGAGTGATGAAGCTCCTTTAAATGCCTTTGGGATGAGTTAGAGCGGCGTTTGTGATCCATACCTAATCATCAAAGTAAACTAACTAAACCAAACTAAACATGAGTACCTGGCCTCAGCAATGTTCTTGTGACTAAATGCAGTCAGATAATCACAGCAATGTTACAACATCTAGTGGAAAGCGTTCCTAGAAGAGTAGAGGTTGTGATTTCAGAAGAGGCCTTGGATGACAAACCTTTGGATAGTTGGAAAATGTGGACACATGGCTCATAATTCTAAAAAACAAAAAAAAATCACACTGTAGAAAATATGGATATCAACTTTCTGAAGACAACACTGAAGGCTGAAAGATCCAGCAAAGTGAACGCCTAGCAAATGATCTACAGGCAGGAAAGTCAGGCAGTCACTGAACAAGTATTCCTTGGATCCAAGTCTTAAAAATAATCCTAATAATAATCCATAAATATGCTACTTTATTAAATTCATTTTAAACAGTTTATGCAATATTTTTGATATTGCCTTAACTCTAATTACTCTTAGAATTATGCTCATATATTGAGCAATGATAATTTTTGCTTAGAATACTTGCAAAAATTGGCCAACAATCCATGGCTGTTCATAATGAACATTTTTATTCAGATGGCACAGAATTCAACTGCACTTTGTTTACTAAATTTTAAATATTTGACCCTACTTTCCCCATACATCACCTACCACTTGCCAAATCAATAGGTTTTATTTAACCCTTCACAAATAACAACAACATAACCAAGTAGTTACAGCAGGGTCTGACATTTCCACTGTAATAACATGATTCAGCTCCTCGGCTAATCATCAAGACCCTGACGAATTGAATCATACATGTCAGAGCACAGAACACCACTGGGGAGTTTAGTCTGTGTAGTCCTGTGTGCTTTGAATTGTCCATCATCAAAGAGCACTGAGAAACTTCAGAGATGTGTAGGTGTCCTCTACATGTGTTTCTTCTGAATCTAGGGAAGAGAGCTTGAACTCAGATCCTTCCTTTAGTGTTTCAGCAAAGTAAGTGGAGGGACTGCCATAGTTTTACAATCTTGATAGCAGCTTCTTATCTGCTTCTTCCTGAAAAAAGAGGAGTAGCATTTTTCTGTGATCTCAATTCCACATTTTATTAGTCAAGCTCGATATTTCTTTACTTAAATGTTTAATCCAATTTTAATTCCATTTGAGTTTTTCTTGAGATTATTCTTATGCAAAAATGCATTGGCCAAACTTTGCAGAAACAAATGGATAAATGAATATTATTCAAGAAAAATATTTTTTTTAGCAAAAGTTTTTTCAAATGTAAACATCCCCCTAAATGGGTGTGAGTTGACTATTGCTGCCTTTAGGTTGTGTCAGAAATATTGTATTTATAAGATACTGGAATGGCATCATAATATTTTATTAAATAGTGGGAAAGTTCTATAAGCCCTAACTTTCAGAGTTTGGGTCTTATTCAGCAGCCAGACACTGCATGGTTAGTTATGTTCTCCAACTGAAAAATATATTTGGGGAAGTTTGAGATGTCAAATTGCATTAAATAACTTTGTTAGGAATGCCAAAATCATATCAATGTAGGGTTTTGTAGAGCCCATTGTAGTGTTACAAAGACTGCATACAATATACACTGCCTAATATGGAGTAGGTCCCCTTGTGCCACCATAATACCACTTGAGGCATGGACCTCTGTAAATACCTGTTACCTTGGTGTGTTATGTCTGCTTTATAAATGTATTATAACTCATTTCATGATCCTACAACGGTTATTCCCTCATATAATCCTGCCAGGCTAGATTCTAATGAAGCAGTACTAAAGGTAAACCAAGGAAGGGAGGAAGTGTTGGGCTTCTGCAGATGAGTGTGGTCTGAGTCATCCTCCCATCACACGAGGGTGGCAGGGAGGTGGGAAAAAAAGAGTGACTAATAGAGAGGAGTGCATGCTTTTAGTTCTCAAAAAGCTAGGCTAACTGCCCTTCTGTACACTTAAACATTTGTCTCTGGTGGCCTTTTCCTTACCCACCATTTTGAATTATATGCAATGGAAAGAAAGGCTGCATTTTCATCCACATATTGCTTTTCATCTTTGTATGACTCTCTTTACAGCTTAATATCCATTCACAGGCCTCACTGAAGTTTTAAGTAGAACAGCATTCGGTCTCTATTACATGGCCTGGATTACTGTCAGTCACTGAGTTTTCTGACTTACAACATGTCTAGCAGGTCTTGGTGACGTTGTTCCTTAGTGACAAAAAAGACTTTACACAACATAATCTACAATCAAGAGAGGCATTTATGAATGTAAACACTGAGGGTTGACTTTAATGTGCAAACCCCTGGTAGCAGCCAGAATAGACAGATACTTTGGACAGATGAAACCACAGTTAGCCCGAGTGTAGAGAAAGGAGAGAAAAGGATCTGAAGAAGAGAAAAATGATCATCTATCACACATGGGGATAAACTGTTATGGCAAGGACATGTATGGCTGTCCATGGGTTCCACTGTGAGTAAAATGGCCATAATTACTAAACAGTAAATGCATTTTTTTATTAAACTCCTTGAATAAAAGCCAAAAGTCTACATTTCAGTCACATTATTTCAAATTTACTGAGATGGTGTACAGATGTTTGTAATAAAAAAGGACTCCTAGGTACAACATGCCGGTTCAACTCACTTTAAGTAAATAAGAAAGCAGATTCTCTGCTCATTCAAATATTGCTATGTTCTAAAACAATATAAGCAATAAGCAAGGTTGGTTTTAACTTGGAACACAGAATTTTTGTTTTGGAGAAGTGATGGAGGCATCTATCACTGTATTCACCCGAGGATTTTTCTGCGGCAGACAGTAGGCGTAAGAGATACCTTTACTAAATGTTCCTCCCCTTTCTTGTTTTTTTTTCCTCTCTCACTATCCTTTCTTTCTCAGAATTTCCCTGCAGGCACATATAGCTCACTCCAGAAATACCCAGCCTACGAATGGATGGGCCTAGCTATGGTAACAGGCTCTACAGAGCATACCTTAGCAGCCCATCCACTTGTTCATCTCTGTGAACCATCCCACTCACATGTCTGAGACAGTGACCTGAGTGGCAGCTTGTGGAGGAATGCAGGAATGGTAAATGGGGAGCTTCCTCAGCATGGAATAGGGCACACTTTAAGTATATATATACATATATATCTACACACTCCCATTGCACTTGAACAAGGGCCACTGTTCATAACTATCTATAATCAAATTTGGTGTAGCTTTATATATATACATACATATATATATATATATATATATATTGTAAACTGCAATGACAGCCTGTTTTCAGCTGTTTTCATTGTTTTTGTGGCAAAAAACAACACATATATTACATATTACATATATTCATTTATTTCAGCCCTGTCCACACATACCTGTATTTTTTTTAAACGGAGACTTCCCTCCAGAAAATACCTCCATTCACACAGAGGCAAAAACACTTGCATACTACTCCCTATGAAGCGTACTATGCAAGGCACAAAATTATGGATTCTAGAACACATAGAGCTGTTCTATTATATATATATATATATATATATATATATATATATATATATATATATATATATACATATAGTATTTACATTTATTCATATGTGGAAATCTCTGCTATCCGTGTGTAGATATTGTAGTTGTAGTTTTATCACCTATGTAGTTCATATAAAGGGAGTAAGGAGGGATTTGAGATTCAGCCAGAAACATGCCTTTGTTGTGATATCAGCGTTTTCATAAAGCTCTGTTTTCCCCATCCACACAACAACACTGAAAACCCCCACCTTGGAGAGCTTTTGGAAAGCTCAGTTTCCAGGGCCCAAAAACAGTGTTTACTTGTGGATGGTAGGCCAAGTCGCAGACAAAAACCTGCGTTTTAAAAAATATTCAGATATGTGTGAACAGGGCCTTAGCCTACAGCATCCACTCATGCTCATTTCCATATATCAGTCCTTAAGGCCCATTAACAACTCTACTGCTTTGATCTATAAACACACACACAAATTACTGGCATGTCTATAGTTGATCTATGCCAATATATAGGCTAGTTTCTAAACCTTTTTGTAATATTACAAGTTATTTATCGCCATCCCTCCATGTTACACAAAACGAATAGAAACACTTGTGAAAGCATCCAGTTAATGAAGCACTATTAAAAGAATGCTAATACTTTTACCCCAGTATGATTCTGTAATCATGAGCGTCATTACCCAACACTTTCCATTCTGCAATAATAGACCATTAGATGACTGTTGTCCTTCGTGCAGGGGGACAGAGAGAAAGTGAGCAAAAAAAGAGTAAGAGAGACAGAAGGAGATAGAGTGCAAGAGACAGACAGGGAATAAGAGAAAGAGAGAGTAGGAGAGGTGAAGGGAGTAAAGAAAGAGAACCACATGACTGTAGCTATGATGACAGAACATGAAGACAGGCCTGAATACTCCCACATTTAAAAGGAACCCAGTTTGATAAGGCATGCAAGGTTTAATATGGTGTGCATGTTCGATACTGTTAAAACATGTTGTTTAAACACAATATACTTTATATAACTTATTATATAATTTTTGTTACCACATTGAAGGGTTGCACTCTCTAAAGGTAAAAAAAAAGGTGCACATTTGTCCTATACATCTATCACATCCTACAGAGCAGTAGGCATCCAACTCCAGCGCCCTGGGAACAGCTGGGGGGCACTTTAGCCGTGGATTGAACGAGGAGACAGCCTTCACTCGACCTACCCGCAATTCATACATTACCTTACATGATTCAAACTGGCGACCTTCCAGTCTCAAGCCCACTTCTCTAACCATTAGGCCATTTTTTTTGTGCGGTGAGCAAGGACAGGAAGCGTAATATATTATTTAACTCAAATATATCATTAAACCTTTCCAGCTTTAGACAAAGTGATGTATTACCAAAGAAAAATGCTTTTATCTGATTGTCTTGTTTATCAAAAGACTATGTCCAGCCTATCATGACAATACCATACTTTTGCATGACTGCCATGAGTTTTCATAATAAACAAGAATTTTCTATTTGAGTTATACATCATACTGTCATAGTCAGTCACATACATTATTGTATGTGTTCAACCATTTTAATGTTGCTTACAATAAATGGAAGCTTGTAGTCATTTAAGTAGTGCTAAACAGTCAGTGTTCCAATTTATTAGTTATTAGCAAGGATAGCATGACTGACTAAACCATTCCTTAACAGTCAGGGTTGAATTTAATTACCCTTAAAACAAACCACATGCTAGGAGTATTCACTCCCTCTGGTAAAAAGGGAAAGTCATGTGGGGTATTACAATATATCTTTTTAAAGCATTGTGTTCAAACAGTAACATAGGTGTCAACTTCTGAACACAATAAACCTTATATTCAAAGCCTCTAAACTGTATGTGTATGTGTGCATATATATGGTCTGGATCTAAGGTAGTAAAATAACTGCGCTATTCTTCATTGTCCTTAGGCCATGACTGATTGCATGTGTAACGTCTCAGCTTCTGTTTGGATGAATAAATGAATCTTTTTAAACTAGTGGTGAAGAGGAATGATTAGGAATGAAAGGACAACATAATATATATATATATATATATATATATATATATATATATATATATATATATATATATACAAAGCCTAACATTCAGGTATTGCCTAAAGGTTAGATAAGCAGGCTAGGGTCTTGAACACCGCTGGTTCAATCCCCTGGACCAGCAGAATGTGGGGTTGAGTTGACCTTGAGCAAGACACCTTACCCCCAACTGCTCCCTGGGCACTGAGGTGGCTGCCCACTGCTCCAGGTGTGTGTTCTTACTGTCTTCTTCACTAGTGTGAGCGTCTCTGCCACAGATGGGTGAAATGTGGACGTTAAATTCTGTTTTGCAATGGTCATAAAATGGGCTTTCCTTTAATAGAAAATATGATCACAGTAACACAAAAATACTGACTGAAACTCTCAGATACTGAAACCTTAATGCTGACCTTGGCCAGTCAGTGTTCAGGTATTAACTTTTTTTTTTCGATGTGCACAGGCATCTAAAACAGATCAGGATTTAATGTGCAAATGTGGAATCAGTTTTGTATGTCAATACAGGCATCCAAACAAGAACCGTTTGTATTCGGACCCTTTCCTGCATGTCCGTTGATGTTCAAAAGTAAGCGGATGAGAAGGGCTGGCGGCTGTTCCTTCAAATAAGCTCAAGATTACACTAGAGCTATTGCAGGTTCATATGGTGAGGAGTATACTCTGTACACAATGTCTTTCAGACCTCGATGGCAATGAAAAGTTAAGGTGTAAAAGAGTTAAGATGTAAAAAAAAAAATCCAATGGTGTTATGTTTACCTACTCAACTGCTTGAGTTGTTTTTTCTTAAATCTTGAGTAATGCACTTTTAAATGAAAAATTGTTGACTTGATCTGTCAAAGGCTTCAAGTCTACTTATAGAAGTCAATTACACAGCAGTCCATCTCCATGACACTGGTGTGTTTAATGCAGTTATTTCATTTTTAATTGAAGGGAATGTTGTTTCAGCAAAAACATTATTTATGGACTATAAAATATTGGGAGAGAAAATGAGCCACTCAGATACACTCTCCGTCACCCACATGGAGTCTGAGCACATTATTTATGGTAGTATGTCTAATAAAATAGAAAATAAGAAAAATTTGAGAGGGACTGAAATTGTCTGCTGTAACTGTGTAACTACATTTCAATTAATTCCAGCCTTATTCCATATAAGTGGGAAACCATTATTTTGTGCGTAAAATAATTTAATGTTAGTTCTGCGTTTGTCTAGTCAATGTACTTTTGACCATGGATAACATGAGCAACTCAAATGCAAATTTAAAGCAGCAAACTTACATTAAGCATTAAGCTTTTTAAAGGCTGAATATTTGAAACCATGAGGCAGTTCTAAAACTGTACATGTAAGACGATGTGATTCACTTTAGTTCTAGGAAACTAAAGTAAATGTAGTTTACACCAGGGAAATTATTTCAGTTTATAAGCATAATCATTAACATAAATTAAGCTTTCCCCCCCTGTGTGAAGTTATCATAATGAGTCTGATGCCTTGTGGAGACAACTGAGGTGTTGAAGATGTTCATTTTTTATCGAAACAACCAAGAGAGAGAAAGCTGGTATACATTCAGTATAATAGAGTTCACCAAAATTATACCCTATAGTTTCAAGCACTAAAAGGTCACCAGATAGTCCCAGTTAGTTCCTTAGCCTCCTTTTGCTTTTGTGTGCTTTTTAAATTTATACTATTTGGGATTAGTAGGACCTAACACGTATAAAAACTACAGGAAGGTGTTTTTGCCAAATAATGTCCTAAGGCCAAAGGGTCAAAGTTTTAAAAAATGAAGTATTATGGTGCAGAGAAGTAGAAATGTAATGTTACCATATGAGGAAGCAGGGTCTCAAAAGGTTAGTCTGTTTTGTCAGTTTCACATTTCTGTACCAGAAAAATACATTTGACTATGGTCTTGTGCTTCTTTTATTAAGCAGACAGCCAAAAAAACAAAACAAACACAGAGCAGCCACTGCCTCTGAGTGAAACGAGGAGATGTAGCAGGTGCTGCTCAGTAATCATAACCCGTTACTACGTTTCCTAAATGAGGTAGTGACTGAAGCAGTGCTATCTTTAAATTCTGGCTTTCCTGTTGTAAATAGCTAGGCAGCCAGCCACCTGTTTCAGAATATCCTTATGTAAGATAAGCTCTGACATGAAGTGCCTGCTTCCATCATTAGCTCTAATTGAGACTGCTTCGTTGTAAGTCCTTGGGACATTAAATCTTTTGTGAAGTTGTTAAATATTTAGTAACAAAAGTACTGTTATTCATATTTCAGTTATTTCAGTTACTTTCTCAATATTTAGTGTGTATACCTTATTTCAGATATTTTCTTTTTCTTTATTTTCTTTATCACCACTTATTTTTTACTTTTGGGGGACTTGCTTTGTTATGCCTCCAAATTTCAGTTTAGAAGTATTTCTGCTTCTCAACATTTAATTAATCTCACACATTCAATAATGATGAGGTCTGGACTCTGCAGTCTGTGCTTCTTGATCACCTCTGCATCATTTCAGACCCACACCCCTGAGTCAAACATGAGCTCACATCACTGTGTTGGCCCATGACCCCAATATTTGATTATAATCTAATTGTACAGGACAGGCTTTTGTTTAAGCATGCCTGGTGAATTGTAAATGACAGTCAGCCATGGTTCTTTCCTCTCTATAATATAGGGAGTCTAAACCCTCTTTACTATGAAGTCATTTCTTAGCTTTTTGTACACCAGTTGTAGTTCTTTTTGACCACATGAAACCTTTTCAAATGTCCCCCATAAGCCTGCCAGGAGAGCATATCCTTAAATGAACACAAAAAACAGAAACAGAAAAAGACATTTCATTGCTGTAAATGCCAGATATAACAGAACAGATTATTCTGTAATTCTATTAATTGCAGACAGCTCTTTTTCAACCATCATTGGTCTCATTACCGCACAATTTAAAGAGGAATAAAGCAATTTGGTGTAGTACATATGTTCACTCCACTACCCTGTATGAAGACCAAGCTATGGAAATTATGGTTTAGAATAACTGCCATTTGTAATGTCTCAGAAACCAATGTGTTGACATTTACACAGATCAGCCATAACATTAATACCACCAGCCTAATATTGCGTTGGCTCCCCTTGAGCTGCTACAACTGATCTGACCATTTATGGCATGGACTCCACAAGAACACTGAGGGTGTCTTGTGGTACCTGGCACCTAGACATTAGCAGCAGGTTCTTTAAGTCCTGTAGGTTGTGATGTAGGAGCTCCATGGATTGCATCAATGAGTCTTAGGTGCCCATGACCCTGACGCCAGTTCACTGGTTGTCCTTTCATAGACTTTTTTTGCAAGGTACTTACCACTGCATATCAGAAGAAAAAAAAAACACAAAACCACACTAATGTTTTGCAGATGCTCTGATTCTAGCCTGGTCTGGAGAAATTTGTGAGCATATTTGACCAAAAGACCATTTTAGAATTTGTGCAATGTGTACTACACATACTGCGACCCTTGAGCATATGCACATAAGTACTGCAGTAACCCAGACACGCAGAAATCAAACGGTTTGAACAGTGGATGTTAATAAATGAAGAGGTGGGTAGTAACATGCTACATTTATTCCGTTAGATTTACTTAAGTGTCTTGCTTCTTGCTCATGCTTTTGTCAACAGATGTCAACAGATAGAAAGTATAAAGTACTCCCAGCATTGTTGCAGTGTTTTTGAAATGTATTTTAGATCATTCTGGTAATATTTGCATCCTCCCTTAATGCTGTTGTTATCTCAGCTTTTGTTTGCTTTGTAAATGTTGTTGTGATGTGACTCAGTAAATCAGGAAAGATGGTATTTGTATTTATCGAATCAAATGATCAATAAAGGCACAGTAACAACAACTATTAAAGCAAGCAACCAATGTTGGGAATTGGTACAAATATTCTCAAAAATTTAACAAAAGAATCTGTTAATTCAACTATTTAACCTGACCATTTTACTAGCGTACCTTCTGAACAAGAAATGCAACAGCTCTGCTTCTGGAAGCTGGAATACAGGAAAAACACAAAATTGTTTCATTCTATCTTGGAGTTCCTTTAGCATTACAGTCCTCAATACAACGAGAGATAAACATTTTGACCACTGTTGTGTGGTATGTCACCATATAATATAAATATAAATGGTGTACATTCCAGTCCTGTTGTCTTTCTAGTCATCATTCATCATCTCTTTCTCTGCAGTGGTACTATGAGGTGTGTACAGGATAATGAACACTTTCTTAACCAGAGAAATCTATTAAGTATATTTTAAAGTAGCAATTAAGTGAAATACTAATTTTCTACCTTATGGGTGGTAAAATAAGCTTGGTTCCTATTTTTTATTATGGATGAAATATAAGAAACAAAGACCTTAAGATGAGTATAATGCCATTGGCATGATTGAAGGGTATCTTTGTACTGTAAGTTAGTCCAGCTGTATCTCTAGCTTGGCTAACTATGATGAACTGACACTAGCTAGAACCAGAAAAAGTTACTCACTAGAAATAATAATGGTAGTAGTAATAATTTCTGGTAAGATTACTAGAAATAATGTCAAAGCCATAATGTCAACTTAATGCTGTGTAATTTTATTATTTTATTACCAACCATATTTTCTTTTCTTAATAATGTAAATACACAGTCATTAAAACATTAGCAACTGTATTATTTAAGTCAGGCTGAGTATTTAGGGAGGATTAACACCTTACACTCGCACTTCCACATAAAATCAGGTACCTATGCAAGGAACTAAATACCAGCCAAATAGTAAAGGTTTCATATTATAGCCCTTTTTCTCAAGTGTACACGGTTGCCTGGCACCTTTATGAAATGTCTATGACCTACTTGTTTACTGTTCACGTCTGTAGTCTCTTGTCTTTTGAAATAGATGGCATTACCGTTTTGCGACGTACATGAATCTACAGCTTCCCCAGCATCGAGATTAATCCCGCATTTATGACTGTTGCAAAACAGTAATTTGGAAAAGGCAGGCATAAACCTAATCTTTTACTTAATTCTAGTTATTATTTACAACTGAATTTATACTTTTAGTTCAGGACTGGATAACCCACTAAATTTGGGTTGTATATAGACCAGTCAATATTAGTCAGAAGTTTGGACACCTGAACTGAAAGAATAATTTGTTTCAAAATGAGCTTTTAATTGAAGTGTGTGTACCAGAGTTGAATTTTGTCCAGCAGAAAGTAACCCTAATGCACTTCCCTTTACTCAGTTTACCTACATATCTTTTTTTACTTCTATATTGTTTTGTGTTTTTTGGCCCTCAGCACATGCCAACGTTCACTTTGCCCTCCCTAGACAAAACGTTTGGACACCCCTGGTTTATATCACAAAGACCTAAACACTAATACTTAAATACATGATTTTCTGATTCCAATGAATGAACTTATTTCCAGAAGCAAAATTAAAATACAAAAAAAATAAATAAAAACTGAATTGTATTCAGTCTCTGGGGATCCAGTTAGACATATACACTGAAAGAGAAGTTCAGAACATGATAATCTCTTATGGTCATTGCATGGGAGCAGAACAGATTTTTTTTCCACATTTAGTCCATCTGTGGGAGTGAACACACACACACTTGTAATAATCGGCATTGCGAACACACATCTGGAGCAGTGTGCTGCCTCCTTAGCACCTGGGAAGGTTAGGGGTCTTGCTTAAGGACACCTCAGCTGAACTGTGGATTTTAGAGTAGTTATTCCAAGACCGCTTCTCTAACCATTAGGCCATGGCTGCATATCTTCTGTTTCTTGTGCCACTCTACATATCAAGTTTACAAGATATGCACATACAAGCACATACTATTAATTTGTTTTGATTAAAGTTTTTGTTTCGAATATAATTCAAAAAAGTCAACTGTATATTTATTTTTGTTACATTTAAAGTGACATTTCAAGACTTTTTGTTTGACTTTTGATCAGGATGGCTTATAGCTCATGACAATCAGAATCAGTATCTTATATTATTACAATATTTTATTCTGAGTTAAACTGCATAAATGGCATATATCTCTAGGTCTAGTTCAGCACATGCAACCACAATCATGGGGAAGACTGCTGACTTAACTGTTGTCCAGAAGGCGATCAGCAGCGAAGGTCAGAGCTGAAGCGGCTGGATGTGTGCAGAGTGCAAATATGCAAAGCATATTAATAGAAAGTTATCTGGAAGGGCAAATCGTGTGGACACAATCAACAGGAATGACTGTTTGTCAAGAAAAGTCAATTCAAGAACTTCAATGCATTGAGAACCACTACTCACAGACGTCTCCAGGAAAGGGGCTACAACTGCTGCATTCCTAATTTCAAGCCACTCTTGAACCAAGGACAGGTCGGAGGCTGAATGGATAGGCACAGAATCCAAGATGTGAAGTTTCTGCAGTCTGTGATGGTTTGGGGTGCCATGTCATCTGCTGGTGTTGGTCAGCTGTGTTTAATCAAGTCCAAAGTCAACGCAGCCATCTACCAGGAGATGTTATAGCACTTCATGCTTCTGTCTGCTAACAAGCTTTATGGAGATGCTGATTACCTTTTCCAGCAAGGCATAGAACCTGCCCACAGTGCTGAAACGACCACCAAATGGTTTGCTGACCATAAAATATTCCTGTGCTTGATTGGCCAGCCAACTCTCCGCACATGAACCCCATAGAGAATCGTTGGGGTATTGTCAAATCTAATGCAACTAATGGAAGCTTACCCAAGCCTGGATTTTGTTGCTGTGGTTTGATGCCTGTGTGTTGATTGGTAAACTCCATGTTGGACTTTCTGCAGTTTTTTTTGTTAGTTCAACAGATCTCTGGGTGATGCAGTGAACATTGGACTTCTCCTTATTTTTCACTACTAGTAGGCACTGTGCAAAATGGTATGCTCTTGCCACTGCTATTTTCCATGAACATCAATGGCTGCACCAATTGGGACCCCTCTTTTAAAATTCTGAGGTTTGCAGACAGGACCACACTCAAGAAAAGCCCAGCAGAAGATATACTTCCTATGCCAGCTGAAGCAGTTTAACCTACCTCAAGAGCTGCTGGTACAGTTCTACAGAGCCATCAGACTGATGCATCTCTGCCACCAAATTGACATTCACAAACTGTAGCACATCATTAGATCTACAATAAAGAACATATGAGTTTTCCTACCCACCCTGCTTGACATGCATATCTTCCCTGGTCATCACCTGTTTCAGCTCATTTCCTCAGGCATGCAGTTTGTACAATACTGAGTGGCCTAATAGGTCCAGTGCAAAACTAAAGAAACTTCAAAGACCAAACATGTATTCTGTGATCACCTACATGTGGGCTAACCATGCCTTCATTCTACTTTGAATCTGAAGAATCAGTATATGGTTAAAGTCATGCTTCAATGCTGGTTTTCTGTGAGTACAATAAGTTGTGTCATTGCATAAGGCATGTTAAACTGGAGTGGTGCCATGTTTGCAGCAGGGAGAGAATGGACCTGCGGGGTTCAAATCAGGTCAGATTCAGAGTTCAGTCTGGTGTGTGTCTCAGCCTTGTGTATAGCTGCACTCACTTGGTCTCTCAGTCCCCAACTGCTGTTTTCTCCAGCACTGGTGAAAAACGTTGCCCTCCGCATACTAATGAGCCTCTCAAACGGGAGCTGTTGTACGTTGGAAAAATGAAGGGAAACCAGCATGCCACACATGGAGGAAAACCGTCATTTTTTTTTTTACTGTACTGACACCCAGTGTGTGACACCCACACTTCTTCATCATGAAAGAAAAGGAGAGTGTAAATGCAGAACATTGTCTTTTCACCTCAGGCAAACAGCAAGCAGCAGTGACATATTGGTGATTAGTTGTGTAAACATGCAACAATCTGAAGATATTTAGCTGATTTTGGAATAGTATAATATTTTAATGAATCAGAAAAAATAGATTTGTCATTTTGTTAGCCAAACATAAAAAAAAGGTTTTAACTGTCCATAATAACAATAACAACAGTTACTCCAGATTGTGGAAAAATAATAAATGATAATAATAAACCTTAAATAAATCAAACTGAATTTAGATTTTTTTTAATTCTCTCATAAAAGAACCATATTAAAACTGAATCGCTAGGAGGATAGAGATTTACGGTGTGAATTTCATCTAACATGATACAGACCACAGTACAGTAGACAGTTCCCAGCAATGACTGAAGCCGTTTGGCCCACACTTGAGAGAACAGATGAAGGTTTGAAATTGAAGCCTGCAAATGGACTGCACAGGCTGCCAAGACCCGATGCCTAGCAGGTGAGCCCAGTCTCCAAGCTCCAGCATTACAATGAACAATTGTCATTCCGTTACTGTTACTTCTATGACTTTATCACAAAAAGATAGTCAGGGCTGGCAATATTCCCAGAGAAACAGTAAACACACACATTTGTTTTTTTTCAGTCAAGAAACATACACGTTTGTATGTATTTAAAAAAAACAACAAACAAGAACGAATATATATATATATAAACTAAATAGATCCTATAATGAATATTCCCCTAGTTTTTACATTCGGAGGTACAATCTTGATTATGTGAATTAGATGTTTTGAGTTTGTAAATAATTGAAAAAAAGACACTTTAAAGAGCAAGTAAAAAACAAAAATGTACAAACATTTTTACGGATATACTCCTTGTGGAATATTGTTAAAACATAACTTGTCCAACAAGCCATTTTAAGTTGATAAATTACACTTCTGCAGTACCAATCCTAGCTTGTGCGCCCCAAAGTGGTTGACAGTTCAGTTCTGTTGCATCTGTAACTCCTAAATCAATGCCGAAATAATTTTATTGACGAAAAGATTTTAATGACGAAAGATTTTTTACACTATTACGTAGCATTGAGCAGTGTTCTTCCAAATGTTGCAGAAAACTCTCTGACTGGGTCCTCTCTATTATCCTACCATGAATTTTTCCAATGTGCTGAGCGGGTGGAAGATCAGCAGAAAGTGGACATACTATTACATATATTACACATTACATTCATGTTATAGTAAAAGTACTGAACATACTTCAATTATTCCATACACTAAAAAAGGTTTTGTTCCAAATTAACTGGCAAAAATGTATCATATCACATCTGATTTGAGGGGGGTACATTCTCTGCAATCTCAGCTGCAAATGCTGCATTACCTGTGTGCAAAGTGTGAATGTGATTTCAAATATTTCTGGATATGCAGCACAGTCTGACCAGTCACCAAACGTTTGGTGTTTGTGCATTATGGTGGTTCACACCAGAATGTGCAACATAAAAAACTGTCAAATATTTTCCATAACCCCTCCACTCTGACATCCAGACAGGAATAATATTTATTAAATTAAATTTTATTACAACTTTTAATTGAATTTTATTAAACAATAGCTTAAACTGTTACATGTAATAATACATTAACATCCACAATTATGGAAGAAATATTGCCCCTTTTTTCTTTAAATATATTTAGCATTCATTGACTTTTAAAATGCTGATAGTTTCACTGATATGACATTTGTCAAAACAGCTACAGTGCAGTGTGTACAACACAACTAACAACTTACTGACATGAAACAACACTAACAACTAAACAAGAAACATGTCAAAGAAAACATTTAATGTACACCACTCAAAAAAATAAAGGAACACTCAAATAACACATCCTAGATCTGAATGAATGAAATATTCTAATTGAATACTTTGTTTTGTACTGTTCTTGTGCTGACAACAAAATCACACAAAAATCATCAATGGAAATCAAATTTATTAACCAATGGAGGCCTGGATTTGAAGTCACACACAAAATGAAAGTGGAAAAACACACTACAGGCTGATCCAACTTTGATGTAATGTCCTTCAAACAAGTCAAAATGAGGCTCAGTATTGTGTGTGGCCTCCATGTGCCTGTATGACCTCCATACGAAACCTGGGCATGCTCCTGATGAGGATCTCCTCCCAGACCTGGGCTAAAGCATCCGCCAACTCCTGGACAGTCTGTGGTGCAACGTGACATTGGTGGATGGAGCGAGCCATGATGTCCCAGATTTGCTCAATCGGATTCAGGTCTGGGGAACGGGCGGGCCAGTCCATAGCTTCAATGCCGTCATCTTGCAGGAACTGTTGACACACTCCAGCCACATGAGGTCTAGCATTGTCCTGCATTAGGAGGAACCCAGGGCCAACCGCACCAGCATATGGTCTCACGAAGGGGTCTGAGGATCTCATCTCGGTACCTAATGGCAGTCAGGCTACCTCTGGCGAGCACATGGAGGGCTGTGCAGCCCTCCAAAGAAATGCCACCCCACACCATTACTGACCCACTGCCAAACCGGTCATGCTGAAGGATATTGCAGGCAGCAGATCGCTCTCCACGGCATCTCCAGACTCTGTCACATCTGTCACATGTGCTCAGTGTGAACCTGCTTTCATCTGTGAAGAGCACAGGGCGCCAGTGGCCAATTTGCCAATCCTTGTGTTCTCTGGCAAATGCCAAGTGCCAAGTGCAAATGCAAATGCTCATATCCAATGAGGAGGACAGCGAGTACAGAGAACTTATTCAGGACTTTGTGGACTGGTGTCTGCAGAACCACCTTCAGATAAACGCTGGAAAGACCAAAGAACTGGTGGTGGATTTCCGCAGGTGCAGACACCCCCCTCCATCAGTGAACATCCAGGGTATGAACATTGAGTGTGTGGACTCTTATAAATACCTGGGTGTTCATCTGAACAACAAACTGGACTGGTCAGTCAACACTGCTGCACTCTACAAGAAAGGCCAGAGCAGACTCTACCTGCTGAGGAGATTGAGGTCCTTTGGAGTGCAGGGAGCACTGCTGAGGATGTTCTTCGACACAGTGGTGGCATCTGCCATCTTTTATGGAGTGGTCTGCTGGGGCAGTAGCATCTCGACGGCAGATAAGAAGAGACTGGACAAACTCATAAAGAGGGCCGGCTCTGTCCTGGGGTGCTTCTTAGACCCAGTGCAGGTGGTGGGAGACAGGAGCTGCCAAGCTGGCATCCATGCTGGAGAACAGCTCCCACCCCATGCATGAGACTCTGGCAGCACTGGGCAGCTCCTTTAGTGACAGGCTGCTTCACCCCAAGTGTGTGAAGGAGCGGTATCGCAGGTCCTTCCTTCCTGCTGCCATCAGACTGCACAACCAGCACTGCTCCCAGCGGACCACATACACACACACTTAACTACACACACATGTTCATGTTCAGGGAATACTATGTGCAATACCCCCCCCCCCCCATGTGCAATTAAGAGTCTTTTGCTGTAAATAATATTGTTATTGCTCTTTTAATTTTTAATTCTTATTTATATTGTGTATATAGTGTAAATTATTTATCTAAATTTTTGTAACTGAGTGTCTTGCTATCCCTTTCTGCTGTTACACTGGGAATTTCCCCACTGCGGGACTAATAAAGGACTATCTTATCTTATCTAAGTGTGGGTTTCAAGTCACTTGTGTGGGTTGTAGAGTCCGTCTCATGCTACCACGAGTGTGAAAGCACCACCAACATTCAAGAGTTTAAAACATCAGCCAGAAAGCATAGGTACTGAGAAGTGGTCTGTGGTCCCCACCTTCAGAACCACTCCTTTATTGAGTGTGTCTTGCTAATGGCCAATAATTTCCACCTGTTGTCTATTCCATTTGCACAACAGCATGTGAAATTGATTGTCAATTAGTGTTGCTTCCTAAGTGGACAGTTTGATTTCACAGAAGTTTGATTTACTTGATTTACTTTACTTTGAGTTATACTGTGTTGTTTAAGTGTTCCCTTAGCAATGTACATTGCTTATACACCCTGCCTTCATAAATCTGAAGCCAAACATTTGCTTACCTTTTTTGTAAAATTCTAGGTGGCAGGTACAAATTTTGTTTTTTATTTTGATACTGTGATTTATAAAGCACTGTTTTTGAGCTTGGTAAAGTTACCTTGATTTTGAATATTCAGTAAATATTCATGTTTCACCCCTCATAGGTTTTTAAGACTTTACGCTGCAAGAAGTGAATGAGTAGAAATGTGAGTTTTTGAGGTTTGAGATAAACCTGTGAAATATTGCTTTTGTTCAACTAAACTACAATTTTGTTGTGGATTATTTAAGTATTTTTCTTTCCTTAAAACCAAATAAAATAAAACAATAAAACCAGTTTTTTGTTACCCCATTGTGTATTTTTGGGGTGTTGAATTAACATTAAATGAAACTGCAAATATCCAGGCACAGTGAGGTATAGCGGGTTTTAAATGTATATTTAAATAGTATTATATAGTATTGAAAGTATTGGGTAGTACTGAAATACATGTAGCACGTGAGTGATAAGGGTACAAAAATGCAGTAACTGTAATCCATTACAGTTACAGTGGAAAAAGTCAATAATTCAATTATAGGTACATTTAAGAATAGGGATGTTAATCACATGGCCTGATAAAGGTTCTAATTCATGTTAACAACAGTGACTATTTGAACCACACTGACTCTGACCTATAGACATAAACAGTGATACAGTTAAACTCCACAGTAGAACCACTCAACATCTCTATTTCAGATGGGGGTGAGACAACAGAGAGTCAGACTCAAAAGCTTTCATTCAGTGTCCACATCAATTTCTTATTTAATACTTAGAAAAAAATAATGCTAAAATGCCAAACCTACTTGCACCCTCAGGCCTTCTTTAGCTGGGCTACTTACTTAGCACAATTTTTTCTTTTCAACTCTGGAACTCTCTTCCTCCACAGTCCAATTTTCTCTCCTTGGTCAAATCTAGATCTCAAACATCTCTCATGTTTCTTACTCAAACCTAAACTATCCCTACATTAGGTCTTGTCCATGAATAGTACGGTCTATTTATATGCATTATTGTCTGTAATGCTCTATGTCCTGGCAGTTGTATGCATCTTTGAGTTCTTGAAAAGCACTTGATAAGCATAATAATAATAATAATAATAATAAGTTTTAAATATAATCATATGAAAAGAGCATTTAATTTAATGTTATTTATTCCATTTAATGTTATCTGGGACTCCAAAATGAAATGATATATAAATGTAAAGACATGACAAGGCAGACAGTGGAGGAGGTGTTAAAAAATGTTGACGTCCTTGCTTATGTAAAGAGACAGATCCTAAATTCTGTCTCGCAGTCATGTTCTTTCTATCTGTAGCAGCATTTCAAATTAAATCTTGTATTGGCAACTGCTGACTTCATTGAATGTTGTCAGTGTATGTCTAAGCAGAAAGGTTGCTTATGCTTTGACAATTTCTGCAATTTGGTTATGAACATATGTTTTAGTTCACACTGCTGCCATCCAATGGATGTTCACAGAATCTTCCCCAAGCGTACAGAACGTACAGAGGACCTACACTGGCCTCTTGTATTAAGCAGCCAGCAGAAGCAATGTGTTTGAATGTTTGGGTCTCACATGTTGAAGGTTGTTCAACAGATTCCTGCCAAGCTGTCCATTTTAATGTGTGCTGTGGAGCTGAGTCAAAAGAGAGGCAAAGTGGGATTCACTGCGCTATAAACAGCGCAACAGCGGAGAGGCCAGAACTCGTACTTTTCAGTATATGTATCACACCCTCCCATCTGCTGTCTGGCTACCCTGACAGCATTCTCCCAGCACTGCCTGTCAAGCCGGAGATAGCCATAGCAACAGCTGAGCAGAGAGGAGGGAGGGAGAGCAAGTCTGTATCAGTCACACAGTGTTCCAAGTGCAAGACTACTAACTTATATTTACAGATGAGGATGTAAGTGAGACTGCTAAGCATTCCAATGTTTCCCAAAAAACAGTTACATGCTACGGAGTTCAATTCTGATGTCCTTGACCTTAAGTTAAAGAGCCTGTATGCCAAGTTTTTAGTATTTTTCTCTTTTCATTTTCTTACTGTTTCTTATTGCTGTACAGTTGTGGTCAAACATTTACATACACCCATTCTGGACATAGATGGAAATATTGGGTGTTAAATTACTTAACTAGTTTAAGTAGAATTAAGTAGAATTTAACTAGGGTAGAGTGTACAAAATATAACTTTATTGAGTAATACAAATAATTAATTTATTTGTATAGTGCTTTTTACAACTGATTTCGCAAAGTAACTTTATAGGAATCAACAGTGGCATTCCATTTCTTGCTGTTTGTTTAATTGGAAGATTCATCATTTACAAACTTATCATGTATGGCTATGTAGAATTTCAACCACTACAGAGTGGATTTTTTTATAAATGAGATTCCTATATAGGTATGAACAAAGTTGTTAGGCCAAAGCCTTTTTTCTAAGATGTTGGAAACAAATGGTTGATTAGAAATATATTTGTAATTAGACAATACACTAGGACCAACATTTATTAAATTTTTTGCTCAAGGATTCAATTATAACTTTTTTGATCCAATTTCTGTACCAATTTTTTTTTAAGATTGGTGAAGTTAAGTTTGTACCACAAGTTCATATGAAATTAGGTATATCTAGGGTATGATTATAATAATGTGAAGGCCCTGTCACATTTTGGGTAATGCACACAGAGTCTAGAATTTATGTAAAAGCATTTTAGTGGATATGAAATATGAACACTTGTGCTTTTGTAGGTTGTACATTAATTCTGCCCCAACAAAACAGTTTAGATAAAATGTGCTGCTTATTAATATGTAAAATAAAATAAAGAAGCCAAATAACTTTATAGTAGCAGTTTTGTATAATGAGACTTATTTAGTTTAGGTTCTGAATGCGCTCTTCAGTGCTGGTTTAAAAATGGGCACACGGTTCTCTCACAGGGTCTCCCGCATGGCATTGTCTGTTTTTGTGATAAAACATGTTTTTGGAGAGCAGAAAGTTGTGGGTTCTTCCTAGTGAAAGAACTCATTTCGCTGAACAGTCGTGTAGTGTGCAAACGACAATGACTAAAAGATACGCATTCAAAAAGAATGTTTTTAAATATCTTATAATATTATCTATAATATTAACCATTTACTTACATTTGGAAATTCTGCCTAGAATATGTTTAACAATTGTGTTATCCTCATGAGACACAAAAAAAGTATATAAATATAATAAGATACTACAGGTACAGGCTGATTTGGCTTGATTTTGGAGTTGGTGAATGGAGAATGATATGTTTTAAAACCAGACTGTAGTTTCTATAACGTACTAGAATTTGAAATGCATTCATTTATCTGTTTCTGTATACCGTATTCCATGATTTTTGATAACGTAGCAATAATTAAGACTGGTCTATAATTTTCTGGGTCATGGTGACTGTCTTGAGCTATTCACTTTCTTCATGTTTGACGATTGTGTTTTTTGCATACAGCTGAAAGTTCATAGATTTTGCTGATAAACCTAATTTTCTAATTGATTGCAACTGTATATTTAAATTTCAGTCCAATAATTCATCAACCTAAAAAAAAACAAAAAAAAAAACATAAGTGTTTTAGTGTTTAGTGAATCCACTTTTCTCTTTTCAGGAGACTCTTATTCAGTTCTGCAGAAATCTGTAGGAAGACTTTTATACACACAAATTTCAGTTTAGATATTGGAGCATTTTCTGTTTCTATCAAGTAATCCCAGACACATGATGTGATTCCAGACAATGATGTGGAGGTCTGGACTGGTCAGTCTATTGTTTTAAGTGTTGTTTATCTGAGTGGAGTGTTGGTTGGTGGGTTGTTAGGACCAACCATTTTTTCCTTTTTCTGCTTCAGTTCCTAATGCAAGTAGATTCATATATCTAATCTTGTCAGAAATATTCATTCAAAAATAACAATTGAAAGGTTTACTGGAAATTATTCAAACATTTAACGGTTTCTAAATTCTACAGAGTGTGGAAAACTGATGCTAAATTAGAATAGACTCAATATGCACTCTCAAATAACTTCATGTACAACTATCTATTCTAATGCACATATCTAATAGAAATGCTGAGACATTACAAGCAAAACCCAAACGGTCATCATAAGGAGTAAAACAGACACTTTGTTCTTTTCAATTGTGTATTGTACACATCGGTAGAGGTGGCCTAAGACTATTTGCATTCACATTAGCAGTGTACAAATTGGTGATGACACTTTGTTAGTGTAAGAACTGAACCAGAATAATGGCACAATACAAAAAAAGCCACATGCTGCAACACTGCAAGCATATTTTAAGGCAAGAAAGAATACATTTCCAGACATTTCAGAGCCCCAGATGTTGTAAGGGCTTCATTTAAATGGTTTTCAATTAATTCATAACACCAGGTTCACTCCACTGAACCCACCACTAGAGTTTCTCCTCTGCAGCTCTCTTTAAATATGATACCATTCTCCAAAGCAAATATAAAATTGACAAAAGTGCAACAGTGTAATTGTAAAATGCACATCCTAGTTTTCCAGTTCTCAAAAAAATAATAGTAATAATAAAAAAGCCTATGAAAATACTGAGACAAAAAAATAAAACAAACAGTAGCCTTGTGGTGTGTGATGGAGCACATTTCTTAAAAGTCTAAACGTGGTAATTTATAATTGCTGAATGAACATTTGACTGCATGAAATAAGCATGTATTTGATTACCCAGTCACACCACCTTAAAGTGCAAGCTTAAATATTAGCATGAAGATCTAGGAGGAAGGGAGCAAAGAATTATAGGCCATTTTAGATCCTTTACATAAAGAGAAGGGATAAACAACTGTCTTAACCTTTATGCAAGGCAATGTAGAAATATTTAATTTTGAAGCATTTCTACTGGTCCATTCATGTGTCCACTGAAATGTCAGACACAAAGAACAACTGCCAGATTCAAATTGTCAAAATGTGCAAAATTGGATATTCAAGATTTTGTCGTGCTGAACAGACAAATAGGAATAGTTCAAAATGAACTGATGGATTAACTTAGTATAACCCCCCTTTCCCCCCCAATCTCCTGCAAAGTTGTCTCCTTTAAAATCTGAAGACCCGAGATTTGTTCAAACAGTGAAGATATGCTATCCATGAATGTTCATCATGATTGTGTGGAGATGCATAAAATATCAAATGGACATGATGTATCACTGAACCCAGATGCAGTTCATCAGTCAAGACACTTCTTTATTTGACAACAGATGTTAGTCCAGTGTTTGTTAGCAATGTTAGCCTGTCACCTATCGTTTTTTGCACATTTTGTATATATTTATTGCATGTATTTATATAAATGTATGTTTATAGATTAAAGTAAGTCATTCTGTGCTCTGGATGCATTTTGAAAGCTGAGGACTGAGAGACTTTTCTGGGTGTGGATTTACATGGATGCTGATAGTCTAGTATATCAAATGTCGTTTGATCAACTGTATCTGGGGTGAGTGTTGAATCATGTTAACCCCTTTTTTCCCCCCAAAGTGTTCCTTTAAACCAAAGCCCATAAAACCTTTAAAATACTACATTAATATGACCAACTGATATTATATATATATATATATATATATATATATATATATATATATATATATATATATATAATTTTTTTTTGTACCATCTTGATCAATATTGATTGGGGTTCCTATACTTGCCACATTTACACTTTTCGTTTGCCATTTATTAGGCCAAAAACAATGGGAAGACAGGAACAACATGAAGAGATATTTGTAAATGTTATGTATAGGAAACAAACAAAAGAAGGAAGAAAAAAACTAGAAGGGGAGAGAGAGCGAGAAAGAGCAAATCACAGCATACACACGTGCTGGTTGATACTTGGCTTGTAAGTACACTGCAGCTTTAAAAATTTTAAGATGTTCTCTTTGCCATTTCTTCCATTAAATATTAGAGGATATTTAAGATTTCAAAGGTTCCATGTAACGCAATCACAACAAAAATTACCCATTGATTTGTTGTCCTGAACAAAGACCTCTTTTAGGTTGCCACGCTCATTCTTTGTGTCTTCACCAAAGCATCCTTAGCAAAGCTCTAGTGACATCTGTGATTCAGGCCTTACTAGCGAATGATGTCCAGGTAATGGAGGTCAGCGTAGAGGGAGTTGATGAGCAGGGATAAAAGGTGGTTGCTGTCACGAAGACAATGGCCAGGGTACCTAATGAACTGACAGGCTTGGCTCAAAGACTGCTGCAGCTCTGAGTACTGCTTATTGCCGGGCATGGCCTCCAGCACTGCCAAGGCCTGAAGACACAAAATAGGTGATTACTTGTCCTGTCCTGTGCTTGATATGAGGTATACAGAATAATACCAGATGTAATGGAAAACCTTGACTTAAAAAGAAACCTATACAATGTTAGTATGTAATGTTAGCTTGATTTAAGGCATGTAATAAAGTTCTCCTAATGCATTTATAGACATTGGAATCAAAAGAGTTTTATGTGTTTGAACAGTTCAGTTTATTTAATTTGCTGGACAAAATGTTTATTTTTATTACTGATCCTGGACTGAATTCCCTGAAACATTCAAATGCATACCCTCTAAAAAGGATTCTTTAACACAACCAAACACAACCAAATTTCACAAGCGTTCCAGCCAGCATGCCAAGGTAAGCTCAATCTATGGCGAGTTCTAATGACACACAGGAGCTAGGAGAGCAAGATATCGCTGCAAGATACTTTGATTTTAGATGCTACTCTAAAGTTTACCATGAAGAAAAATTAATTGCATAAAAAAAAACTGAAATTGTGAATGTTATGTAGCATGCGTTCATATAAGCACTGGACATCCTTATATTCATCTATACACTAAAGTTTTGGTAATTAAATCGTACCCTCTTATACGATCTGAGGACCCTAATGTTGACTGTCGTCCGACACTGATCCGATCAAATTTTTTGTATTTATGCATATAATACAGTCCCACAACTTAGTTAAAAGCATTAATAAACACTAGTAAAATCACATTTTTAGTGAACAGTTTATATTATGAGACATTTTACACTGATTGCTTTTGTTTGGTAGCAACTTTTTAAAAACGTTTACATTTCATAGTGTATTAATTATTTTATTGCTGACCATTCAGCTCCCATTTCCTTTAAAAAGCAACAGTCAAATCATGTGTGTGTATAATGGTACACACTTTGAACTGACAGCTGTTGCTGTTTGTCAAGTAGTAATTTGTTTAAACAGCAAAAACACAGTGGTTCTTCTGTGTGCTGTTTGTTGTGGCTGCATTATGTTTACAGTAAGGCTCTGAGGTAAGCTAACCTACAGTCTTACCTGACCTGACCTTTTCGTTCCATCTTGCCACCTACCCTAAACATAGTTCATTTTGGTGAACAATTTTTTTATTTTTTTTTAACTGGTAAATGTTTAAATATTTAAATAGTTAAATTAGAGGACAACTTCAGCCTTTGATTTTACATCATAGCACTTTGTTCACCTATGTTTAGGGTAGTTTTCAAGTTCCTCACAGCAGCAGACAACAGCTCAGAATCATGTCTGTTAATGGTGCCAAGAGGATGCCAGAGAGCTTTCGCTACAACAAAACTCCAGGGTTACCCCGATCACTAGTTACTGGCAGGGGTGTGGACATCCCTAATACTTACAGTGCCCTAAACAGCAACAAGTATGCAGAAAAAAAGGATTTGGTCACTACTGACTCCTCGTTATGAAAACTATGTGGCCAAAATAACACGATTTAAGCCAGTATACTTTTTCCACTTTCTTTCCTGAATTCAGGTCTCAGGAGATCATGCACTTACCTGTTGGGCTTTAGGGGACAGCTGCAGCTCTGTGCCTGGGTGAATGCGTAACTGGTTTTCTGAAGGCACCTGCACCAGGAGGAATGCTGACATGCTACGAGCAACAACTCGAAATCTGCAATATATATATAGAGCAAGTTGCCTTGTTTATTCCACATTACAGCTTCATGCTTCAGAACTCTTGTGTAAAGATTTTATTGCATGTGGCGATAGAAAACATGAGTCTGTCATTTTCAACAGTTTCAAACTCACATATTGACAGATCTTCGCAGAAGGTGTAAAACTAACATACCTTGTGGGAAAAGTAGTGCAAAGACTAACCTAATTCACACAGAGTACATCACTCAGCACAGCCCAACACCGTAAGTATTAGGACACAGCACAACTAGCAACAGCTATTGGTCCATCTTTATATATGACACTGCTCTGGTGCATCAGTGGAGAAAGTTTGTCTCCTTTATTTTCTTTTTAGCTGACTGTGATCCAGTCTGTGAATTATATATATAATCGTATAATATATAAATAGTGTTAGATAAATAATAAAGCAAAATATGACAATGCCAGTCATAATGGAACTTAATTGCAACCATTTTTATGGTTATACAATTGTTAGTAATGTATGTTTACATATTAGCAATATATACACTACTAAAAATGTTTTTTAGTTTAAAAAAAAAATTATTTAATACAAAATTAAGATTATTAAAGATAATGCCTTTTGCTTTGAGATGGGTATAGGGAAATCAGATGGCACTGAGGTTGTGCTTGTTGTACACATTTGGCATCCAGCCATATGATACATGATAATGATCATAAAGAACCTTCTCTCACCTATTAGAGAGCGAGGATTTCTTTCCCAGGCCAATAGCTCCAAGGATGCCAGAATTGAGTCTCTCCTCTCCCAGCTGAACAAGGCTGTTCTGAAAGGCCATCAAAGAGAGTACCAGAGTGTCCAGTTCACAAGGGTCACCCTGATCCACTTGAACCTGCAGCAGGTGCAAGGCTTTGTGCCACCACAGGAACAGCTTGGCTTCGTCTACCGGACTGCTGTAGTTACATTGAAACAGTTACTATGTATATTGCTTGCAAGGCAATTGTTCCAAAGGAATAACGTGACACAGAGGTCCTAAATCTATAAACAAATAGTGAAAAATGCTGACAACAAATCATTCAGAGCAAACGGGTTAAGTGCATCAACAATGGTACAAATCTGGTCTTGTTTTCAATTACCTGGGAAAGGCTTGGTTGATCCAGGAATTGAGCAGCACAAGAGTTCTCTTCTCGTTGAGCAGGGTCTGATCCATGTTGAGTTTCTGAAGAATGAACACATAGAGGGTGAGGTAGCTGCCCAATGCCAGGCTCTCTTGGATAAAGTCCTCCACTGTCAGCTCAGGAACCTGGAGAGAGACCAGGATGGGCCCCCAGCCCGAGTACTGGTCCACACAACCTCCTGAAAGAGAAACATTCACAGGAACAAAGCAAATTCATCTATATTTCAATTGTACAGTATTCAGAGAGTTGTTTTTTGTTTCCTGGCATGAGCTAAATAGTTTTAAAGATTTAAAGAGCCTTCATGTCTCCATGTTGACAGAAAATTACCATCAGTAAAGTAGGATAATATGCAGGCTTCAGTGGTGCGGGCCATATGACGTACAGAGGCCAGGCATGTACAGGCAGCCGTGAGAAGTGGCAACACCAGTGGTCCCCGGGCTCTTTTCTCCACCCAGGAGTGGAGCTTGGACCCTAGCCCCTCTGCTGTGGACACACTTGCTCCATTGAGCAGTGTCAGCATCTCAGCAAACAGGCTGCATGTGGCCATATGTCTCTGCTGCAGATCGGTTTCTGAAGGAAGAAAGGAGAAAATAACTTGACTACAGTAACAGAAAAATAAATGTGGTGCTCCACAGAAGTCAATCTTTAGACCCCCAATCTTTTCAATACATGATCATTCAATACATGTACTGGACAAAGTAACGGGTATTGTATTTTCCTTTACTGATGAAGTTCTACAGAGCCTATTTTAATGTTGTCAATACATCATTAGTTCTAATTATGATGTTTTACTCTTGAACAGCAAGAAAAAGTTTTTTAACTTTGGTAGGTGAAACTAAAATATAATGGTATGTCTAAACAAAATGCCTGGACAATGTAATGTGACAGGCTATTAACTGATGTTGCTGACGAAAAAGAGACAAAAGCAAAAGAAAAGCTGTGTTATCTTACCAGGAGGGTTGAAAAGGACAATACACTCCAAAAGTCTCTCCATCTCTGTCTCTAAGGAAGCCAGACTGATGTTACTGTTTTGATCCAGGGATGTCAAAAACTGTACCATCAGATGGAGGAAGGCTTGGCACTTTAAAGTCATGTCCTAACAGAGGAGGTGAACAGTTGAGCCAGTTTACGGATGTCCAGATAAAAACTAATTTTTATTTTCTCTATTTTATTATACATTTAAGAATGAATTATACTAACCTTGTGAAATAATCCATCTAAGGTTGCTCCAAAGCCAGCAGTCATTTTGAGGAGTTTGATAACTAGCTGTGAAGATGTGTCTCGGTTGAGAACAAGGGAAGCTGGGTAGTGTGTATTTACATAGACTATGACATTTTGGTAGGAAGAAAAGTCTACTAGATGCCAGGGCAGAGAGGTTGACTGGCCGAGCAGATTCAAAAGAGAGGACTCCTATGGAAGAAACATAGAAGGGTTTTAAAAAAAAACAAGAAGAGTTTATACTGCTTTTGTTAAAGTAACTGTCTCTACTGTCCAGGGAAGGTCTACTAGATTTTAATTTACTACTTTAGATTTTTAAATTTATTTTGGAACATTGCTGTGAGGATTTGATTGCATTCAGCAACAAAAGCATTAGTGAGGTCAGGATGTTAGATGATCGCCACCCCGCCTTGCCCCCAACTTAAAGTCTTCTTATTAGCAGCATAATAATCAGGTATAATGACTCTTAAAAAAATGAAAATGCTTTACTATACATAAATGTTATTTATTATATACAGTGGCCTGCTTAGTTAAATCACAACAGCGTTTACAACATTTAAAAAACGCTGTAATAACTGAAACCAAATACATTTCAAAAGCGCTACATTCAAGGGTAGCTCACACATGAAATACTTCTGGTTGCTAGAGGCACTTATTTGGTAAATGGCTAGTGTCACTCTGGTGAGGTGCTGATGGCTGGTGTTTCCAGATGCCGATGAGGGATGAGTGTGCAGTATTCTTATAAAATGTATACACATGAATCATAATGAAGTAAAAAATAAGGATACAAGCCTGCCTTTGACTTAAATTTTGTTTAATAAATATGCAAAGTAATGATCATTTATTCAATGATTAGTACAAATCTGTTTCCAAAGGGGCCACTTTCTAATGTCAGATGCTAAATAGGGACTCAACCCCCAATGATTATTTTTATTAGAGATTAATCTGCTGATTATTTTCTCCACTAAATCAATTGACTGATTTTCAAAACTGCTGTATATTGTTACCTACGCTGTGTATGACTGAGTACTGAAAGTATGGCACAATATCCATCACAATCTCTGATGACGTCTTCCAACAGACAGAAAGAAAAATAGGGATTTTGATTATTTTAACTTTACAGTCAAATGGTCTTAAAGTATTTTTATAACCGATGGACCTCGTCCAATAGGATTTCAGTGAAGAGTGAATAGTGGCTCAACTAAGGAATCATAATATACTACTTACAGGCTTGTTGAGAAGGTGGTCCTCTTTAGCCAGGAAGACCATCAGGTAGAGGAGGTAGACTACCATCATCTGGGCACTGGGACTGGGCTGGTGGCTCAGGGCATCACTTAACGCGCTGACCCAGTTGACTTCACACAGCACTTCACCCATAAAAAGGAAACAGCTCTTTGGACTTCCTCTCTCCACCTAAAGAACACAGACAGAAATGTATAACACAGAAAACATATAGGAGATAATGTTATCAAATAATTTACAATAGTTATACAATAGAGCTAAACGTGTTGTCTACTCATGCACATGAACAAATTGGCTTGTTCTGCTCAGAGTGTGAACAGGTCACTCTGTGTGTCGCTCCAAACTTTTTTTCTCACTACTCTCAGATTAAAATGCTTCTACCCACCAATCTGAGAAAAAGATGTCAGTAGAAAGAATTTTAAAAACTGCAATTAGGTTGTAGTGTTGTCTATATATCCACCTGCACTGGTGGGTCTCTCTCATGTTCACAGTCTTTTATTTATTTGTTTATATATTTTTGTTTATTTCTTTCTTTAATATAGAATTATTTCATTTTAATTCCATAATTATTTTAATTTAGTGCAGCAGTAACATTGTTTCTTTTTCTCATTACTGTTCATAAGTGCCAATAAATTTGTGTGTAAAATAGGCTTCTGTCAAGTTACTGAATTATTCAATGCCAACGTTTTATTTTCCCTATTAAAAAATAACTTTTCTGCTACTTTTCTTATTTTTGATAACATGACCTACCCATTTATACATTTCTTACAGTTACCTCTGATTGCATGACACCATAATGAGCTGTTGGAACTATGGAATTATTAGCAAGGGGGAAAAATATTAATTCAATAAACTAAATTTCTGACGCATAATGTTTGGCTACAAAAAAACCCTATGATGTATTTATGCAGGTTTTGACACAGGACTACTTCCTAAGTAGTTTCCAAAGAAGTATACTTACCTCAAACAGCACAGTTTGAGGTAAGTATAAAATACTACTTGGTAAGGTAAGGTCTTCCTTAAAGCTTACTGAATTACCTTAAAGAGGAATTGTATGAACAGTTATATGTATATGTAGAGTGCCCTAATCTGAAAATGGTGCATTGTAGAGAGCTGTGTTATTCATTACAGTGGTAATAGCATTTAATGCCTCTAAACAATACTCAAAATAGTTACTGAAAGAGGTGACCATAGACAACCAGCCCCATACCTAAACACTATATTTTGGAATAATTTACTCTTTTAATCACGATAATAACTATTATAGGCAAACTGATATTTGAATGTTATTCTCTATTTACCCTGGGTGTTGCCCTAAAGAGGACTGGGTCCCCCCTGAGGTTATTCCTTGTTAACATTTTTCCTTGCCACAGTTGCCTTTGCTGTGCTCATATCAGGGTTCAGATATGAGATTGCTTTGTTTTTCTGTCTGTGTCACATTGACCTTGTAGACTGTACCAGGATGGTATTTATGTTTTTCATGGAAATGAGTGATGTACTGCTAAAGGCTGTTATTAAGACCCTTTTGTTGTGCAGAACTGAAAATCATTTCTTTGCTTTTACTGTTTCAGATGCTTTAAAGTAAGTAAGCACACAAAAGAATCTATCTCAAATATGAACCAATGAATCGCTAGCTGGGTGGTGGGTGCCAACAGACTGTTCAGGTTTCTCAATGGCTTAAGAATCTGTGTCTCACATTGAAAAACTGGCTCATGAGGGCTTGATCTGGATGGAGGTCCTTCCACGGCAAATGGCTGTACTCAGTGTGATATGTATAGAGCAGGTATTCAGGCATCTTGGGAGAAGTGCATGTCTCACAGTAGTGCATTAGATGCAGCCACAGGACACCTCTTTGCCCTGGCAACAGGCGATCTGACATAAGAAAAAAAAAAAGAAAATATTAGTTAAGTGGTTTTATCTTACAGATATGGGAAGAATATTATATACTCATTTTTAAAAATGTTTTTTAACATGGTCATAATGTGCATGTCTAAAATGTAGTTTGCTCCGATTGTCCAAATCCTCCTAAGGCAAAACATTCTTCTTCCTACCTTTGAATTTGTCATGCATGGTCGCAGCCAACTGTGTATACAGGCCAACCAGACTAACTGCTAATGTGGTATCAGATTCAAGCCAGGGAGAACAGCGAGGGTTGCTGTGATAGAATAAAAAGCATATGGATGATAGTCATTATATTAGTCATCACTTCAGTTCTCACTTATGTAACAATATGACTAAGCAAAAGTAGATATTACCTTGCATCATCTGTGTCCAGGACTAGAATCCAGGGCCTGAAGAGTTTTGACATTTTTGAATGGAGGTCCTGAAGAGCTGAATTAAAAATAAAAATAATTACATGTAGAACTGGATGCTTTGGGTTATTTACAATGACATGATTGAAATTGCTGTTACTGTAAATAGTTTATTGTGTTATTTTTGTTTTGGACAATTTCAAATGAAAAAGGAAAAGAGCCCCAAGCAAAAGATTGGGCATCCAAAGATATTTGACCTCTCAGGTGTGAGGTCAAGGTCTTTTACCAAAGTTTCAGACCTTAATGAGCTTGCTAGGGCAAGCCAGGTCATGCTCCTCAAACCTTGTCCCAACAATCAGCAGCCATTGTGTTCTCTCAGCAGCTGCCTAGCAAATAATGTATGTCCACAAAGCAGAAAAAAAGCTACAAGATGGCAATGCATTTTAGTTCAATTTTTCATTTCATAACTAGGAATTAGAAAATGGCAGTTAAGGAAAAACTGTGGAGGTGAAGCTGGAAGAGCTGGAAGGAAACGTTCAGAGAGAACTGCTTGTAAACAGCAAGACTTTCAGGAGGATTTAGCTGACTCTGGAGTGGTGATGGACTGTTCTACTGTGAAGTGACAACTGCACATATATGAAAAGTTATCAAAAGAAAACTTCAACATCTATACAAACCAGAAGCATGTTGGAAAGAACTCCTGTGATTAAAACAGACCTTTCTGGCTGATATGAGGAAATGGTGCGCAATGTCCTAATAAGAACACCTCTCTATCTATACAGGCTCAGGAACATTTCGCTGGTAAAGAAAATAATGGATTCAGTTAAAAAACAGCCAATTCTGGAAGCAAACATCACATCATCTGTAAGAAAGCTAAAAATAGAATATGGCTTCTAAAACAGGATAATGAACCTAAACTTAAAAGGTTTTCCATGGCCCTCACAGCGGCCTGATGTAAATATCATTATAAATCTGAAAACAGACCTCACAGGAGCAGTGCGTGCAAAGGCAGCCCAAGAATATGACAGTACCAGAAACCTTTTGCAAAGTAGAATGAGCAGAAATGAACTGAAAGACATACCTGGCATTTAAAGGTAAAGGTGCACGTATTTGTCACTGTACTATGTAGAGCGAAATGTGTCCTCCGCATTTAACCCATCTGTGGTAGTGAACACACTAACTCACTAGTGAACTAGGGGCAGTGAGTACACACACACACCCAGAGCGGTGGGCAGCCAACTTCAGCGCCCGGGGAGCAGAGAGGGTAAAGGGCCTTGCTCAAGGGCCCAACAGTGGCAGCTTGCCAAGCCCGGGAATTGAACCCACAACCCTGTTATCGATAGCCCTTGCTTGGGCTCTTTTCCTTTAATTATTTTGAAACTGTAAAAAGTTTACTTAGTTGTTAGATATTGTGATAGATATAAAAACCCTGCTTGTTCTAACTTGCCATTATTCAAAACTGTCAGAAAAGAAAACAAAATCATTAGATATTTAAATAAAAATGCCTGAAGCCATCATTATTTTACCTTTAACCAATCTTGCACTCCCCGGTGGCTCTTTGCTGCAGTTATTAAGTTCCACATCAATGAGGTAACTGATTAAATACTCAAAGAATGTCTTGACTTCGTCAATGTATGGCTTCCATTTAGAGAGGAGGCCAAAACTGCGAAAGTCTCCTTTGGACAGACGGAGCTTGAGAAAGTAGTTTGAGAGCCACTCTATTGTTTCTTCAACCTGAAAGGTGCAGAATTTAGGCAAGACAATTAGGTCCAGAATGTGTATGTGTATTCTGACAAGGGTACATTGTAAGTTGTATACCATGGCTCCATGGTATACAGGAAACCAGGCTTCACTTGATGACTGTAATACATAGGGATGGAGTGTGTTACCTGTTGAGGGGAAAGGAAAGTGGACTGCGTGGAGGAGGATCTGGAAACTTTTTTTTTAGAATGAGAGCAGCAGCCAAGCACTCGCAAAGAAGCCCTCCAGCAATCTGCACTGAGAAGCTGCTCAGAGGAGCCTGTCAAACAAGAAGAGTTAAAGTAATCTACATTACTTGTCGTGTCAAAAACATCTCTTCATTCATGTAATAAAAGACTATATGTAATAAAACAAATATTATAGACTATAAAATAAATCAAGAAGTTAAAATCTTAAAATGCCAAAAAGGAAAATTATACAACCAAGAGTCTTTTTTGTGATGCCTCAGCAAATACAAGCTCTCTCACCCACTGTTTAATGGGGCACACCTGCCAAATTCCAAAACTTAACCATTGCATCATCTGTTGTAATAATGCCTGTTTGCCTCCTACAGTGGTACTGTAATAGCATCAGCAAGATCTACCAATTTAAAAAAATAGAAAAGCTTCTTACAATCTGTTTTTTCTGTTTTTCTCCCAGTTAGCTGGCTAATGGAGAAGCTAACTGGATAGCTCACATTACTGCTAGAAAACTGAATATCTCATCTTTGTCCATTGGCTGCTTCTAAGCCAGTGGCTACCCATGGAGTCATGATTTTTTTATGTGTAATAATTAGATTATTCATTTAATCAAATAAATAATTATTGAGACTACTTACTCTGTGTTAGGAGTCGGAGGAAGTCACTGTAGTGGTCAGGAAACTGATAAACCAGGAGCTGTGTCCAATGCTTGCAGAAGAGATTAAAGGGCATAAGGACCTCAGGCTCAGGCTCCAAGCCACAGGCTGTAAGGGCCAGGTGAATGAGCTCCACCAGGCGGCTCCGTTCAGGAAATCGAGGCTGAGCAGCAGACAGCCACTGTGCCAGATCAAACTGCACAAGAGAGGAAAGGGAAGATACGGGTGAGTACCAAGTAATACTGAGTTACGCTGCCTTCTACAAACACTATGAGCAAGTTAGCTAACGAATGTAACACAGTTCGAAAAAAATTAAATGTAAAAAAGGTATTAAACTGAAATCCGAAGGCAACAGATGAAGCAGTCGAAGATCAGCTGTACACAGAAGACAGCAAACTACTTTTTCTTCTTCTTCAGGAGAATCAACTAATTAGGACTCAACATAAGGAGCAAGGGCCGGGTGGTAATTAATGGTTGACCTCTACTACCTTCAAAAGCTAACATTATTATTTTAGCACCACCAAGTCTCTCTGCGTTCTCTAAACATTAAAAAAGAAAATGTGAGCAAATAAACCCCTTGAGTTCAACCAAGTTACACTTTCAGCTTTGTACTGTATTATTAAAGAAAGATGCCATGGAAGAACTAATTTACACAATTTCCCTTTGTTGTTCACTTGCCAATACACATGTTTAGTGTACATAACAGATATCAAACTTCTTGTCTTGGCTGATTAAGTCTGGGACCAGGAGAACAACATGTAAACTATGTCATGTTAAAAACAAAGCAGATACCTATTCTACCTTCTATCCTAGTAAAACGAACTTAAGTAACTTACTTTGGTGAGGAGCATGAAGATGACGTCTCCACTGTCTGCATGAAGCGCAGTCACCACCTCCTCGTACAGAGCAACCAGTTCAGAAGGTGAGGCATTAGGAGTGAAGTAGGGAGACAGCAGGTTGCACAGGCGGCGGTTCAGCAGGATGGTCTTTAGCATGCGTTTGCATTCTGTCTGCATGTCTCGGATGAATACCTGCAGGCAGAATTATTTACATGGTTTATATATGAGACATTTGTACATTTTTGGTAATAAAATTGCTGCCATTCACAATTGCACTGCCAGAATTTAGACAGATTTTCTAGCAATTATTGTGATAAGACAGCCAACAGCCAGTTTTAGTTTCAGGGTTATATTTTGTAATTATAATTCCTTCAAGCCATTAAGGTCACACAGTTGGTTGTGATCGTAGACAAAGAGTGACTGCAATGACATCTTAACTATTCGATCACCCTTAGTGATCTCATTCTAATTACATTATCTGTAATATTGAAGTTAGAATACTTAGAATACCCATACAAAACTTTACACATTACTCTGAAAATAAAATAATATACCATAATGAACAAGTCTCTAGATGTACCTGTCCCAAAATCTCTACACAGGAGGTGAAGAACTGTCGAGTGGGTGGGTGTCTCTGGGTGTCTTCACAAACAAAAGACACAATATGATAAAACGCTGAAATTCCCACCTTCTGGGTGGCTGGTGAAGGGTGTAACTTGTAGGCATTAACTAAGGTCCTAGGAAGGAAAAAATATACAACAGGAATGAATAATTACAGGCAGGTTTATAGATGACAGGAAGGTTAACGGACAGTGAAAAAGCAATTCATCAAAACGTACTGCCTAACATCACAGACACCAGAAGGGGAAACATAAATACATAGACACATTGATATTCATTGAGATAATTTGCTGTTTGTTCAGTTCAGTTCAGTTCCGTTTAATACAATTCCATTCAATTCAGAAAACTGCAGCCATCCTGAAGAGCAATGCACTGTTCTGAAAGAGAAGAGAAAAAGCCCAGATGGGTACTAACGTGATGAAATTCTCTGTATGCACCGCAGCCTCAGCTAAGCTTTGGGAAGGAGGTTTAATGGCATCTGCCTGTAGCTGCTTGATGTCATTCTTCAGGGAATGGATCTGATTCTGGACTGGCTCTAGTTTCTGCATGCCTGCATACTAGAGCACATAAAAAAAAACAACAAGACAGAAGATAAGGTTGGAAGAACAGATGAGAGAAATCATGGTGAGCTACTGGTGAAAATCTTGTCCCAATAATCTGACTTGAATTATTCTCCTTGTATATACTGTGACTGTGGTAGGAAAGCATGTTTTACTGCAACAAAAAGGGCAGCTGGCATTTGCAAATAATGCAAGACAATAAAATATGGAAAAAAAAAAGTCATGAGGTTTTGCTATGTTTTGACATGTGACAGCAACCATTTGCATATACCCACCTTAACAGTTATATGTGCAGGGCCTTGACATGACTGGCCTCCTTTGCCTTTGCACTCCAGCTGCATGGAGAGCTGCTCCTCACGGTTGGTGTAAAGATGAGGCAAAACCTCCAACAGCTCGCTGTCCAGTGCCACCTGCTGTGTCTCTCGCACTGCAGCCAGCCTGAGAAACAGGTAAAACCCAGATTAGGGATTTAACCTAAACTGTCTAAAAAATATTGTAAATAAGTCCATTCCAATTCTGGCAAACAATAGGTTTTACACCTACAATGACTAAGCTTACATATTATATGAACATGCAATGTAGGTATTCGTTTAATGTGCCAAATAATTTAGAGTAGTAAGTGAAGTCTTTCAAATAACTGAATAAAAAGCCAGGTTTTATTTCATTATCCATCTCACTTGGCCTGGTGCTGTAGCTTGGCGAGATCCGCCTGAATGAGAGCAGCAGATGTTTGCTCATCAGACAGGCATCCTGTGGGAATATCAGGCACTGGGGCCTTCATAGGTACCAGTAACAGCACTCCCTGGGGAGCATCATGTTTCCTCAGGTTGGTAAGGATACGCTCTCTTGCTATAGGGAACCGACAGAGAAATGTGAGAAAAGTATGATCTCCACAGTAGAACCAAGACTACTGTAAGACACAATGAGCCTGATTCTCATTTATCACATGCAAAAAGATCTAATATGGGATATTTCAAGCATTTGTCCAAAAAGTTATATAAATAAAACCATTAAATAAAACTAAGATACAAAATAGAGGTGTACAAACCAGCATGTGGATTGATAAAGTCAGTGAAGATGGAGTTGGTGCTGCTCTGGGAGAATGAAGGCTCACTTTTGACCTTTCCCCACAGACCAAGAACTTCATTAAGCTCATACTGCACTCGCTCAATGTCCACATACTCCATCCACAGCTCCTAAAGCATATTATAAGATGCACATCAATATGGTTAATGAAGTTCCATGAAATCAACTCTTGTAGGATACTCTCAGCTTCTAGTTCCAGTTCAAGTTTCAGTTGCTCAAGTGGTTTTGTTTCATCCATATTCAAATACACAGAAAAGTGAAATATCCAGGACCATGGTGCAACATAAAACTATACACACGGCTATATGAAGTGCAAATGGGCAAACAATCTCAGCTGACGGATATTTGACAAAAGTTACAAATTGTTAAGTGGAATATTGTAGATTGCCATTAATGTAGTAGTTCCCAAGCCTGGGAGTAGAGTATCCCTACTCTGGGTTTGGTATTTTTGAACATTATTCAATAATGCACAAAATACAATGAACAATGTATTTTGTGCATTATTGAACAGCTGAATGGGCCAGTTAGCATCATGTATAGGAAATGCTACGACTGAAGCAAGTATTGTTTCGATTACAGACAGAAATCCTCTGGAGGAATCTTACCTGCTGGCCCTGCATGATTTTGGCCAGCCGATGGGCATCATACTGCTTTGGTAATGAGGGCAAGTAGACTTCCTGTTTCTGTAGGTTCTCATCATCCATCCACATTGCAAAGGCACTGAAAAGTCTAGCAAAAACAGTGCACAGTGCAGTAAATCAGTGGCACACTATAACCCTGCTAGTAACGCAGCAAATAGTTCAAACACCACAGCATATTATTAAGTATAAGAAATAATGCAATTCATTTCTCATTAGCAGATAATCTGGCTTCTTTTAAATATTTTTCAAATGATCTGTCACTATGATAAGATAATTCTACATTACCTGTCAAAGCATAGGCTGAACAACCTTAATTACAAAGCTAGGAACATGTACAGTCAAGCCAGAAAGTCTGAACCCCATTTACCTTCTCATTGTTTTATTATGTTACAGATTAATTCTACAATAGATTGTCATTGTGGGCTATTTTGTGACAAATTAAATTCAAAGTGAAAATAAAATGTAAAATATGTGTGCACAACATTTGTAAGCAGAGGTTTTTTTTTTGTTATGAGGTCATTTTGTTTCCACTGATACTGCTTGAGATATTTCTACAACTTAACTGTGGTTAATTCAATTGATTGGACATGATTGGGGATTGCCAATACCTGCTTATATAAAGTCCCACAGTTGACAGTGCATGTGAAAGCAAACGACTAGTCTAGAAAGAGGCAAAGATGAATGCAGCTAAGTATAGATTCTTAAAGAAAACCTGCTCCAGATCGCGCTGGGCCTCAAACTGAAGGTTTACCTTCAAACATGACAATGACCAAAGCACACAGCCAAGAGAACAAAGGAGTGGCTTCAGAGAAAGTTTGTGAATGTCACTGAGCAGCAAACTCAAATGATTTAAGAATAAGTGTGTAATGTAACAAAATGTGAAGAAAGTGAAAGGGGTGTGAAGACCTTCTGGTTTGACTGTTTCTACCTAAAGAGAAGTGAAGATTAAATTCTAGACTTTCCAACTTTCTGTCATATGGTTGCATTGTGTTCAACATATTGACATACCTAACTACTTCGACGTGCAGCTCAGGAGAGGTCAAGTATTGGGTTATAGGGGTTGCAGGGGTATTTTCCCCCTCACTGGCTACGTCACTTGATGGGCTTGGCACTTTAAGGGCCTTACCAGCTGCGTGGTGAAAGTCACAAACCTCCACTAGCCGCTGCCTGAGATCTTTGAGCAGGGTAATATGGGCGGCACTGTGGAAGTAGCGCTTCCCAATGCAACCTTTAGCTTCCAGCCTAAATGCATTGAGAAGATTTGTAGTGAACATGCAGTGACACTTCAGAGACATTGAATCATACTCCTTAACTCAATCTGCCAAGATAGGTCTATACTTTCACTGGAGTTTCTTATGTAGTTTAGATATAATAAAAGCTTACAGCCGAAATACAGCTGGTTTTCACTCAATTAAAAACTAGCAGTTGTTATTTACATGATGTGAAAAGTAAAAACTTTTAATGAAAGTAAATAATGAATAATATTTGACCCCAAGTCATTTAAGATTATTTCTATTGGTCATCATGAAATTTTGTACCACTGTAAATATGAACTGCCAGACTCAAATTAGGTTAAAAAGTGAAAAATAAAATACATTTTGCATCAAGGAATGACATACTTTGGATTTGTCGCAACAGCCATATTGAAACCTACCCAAACTCAGGCCCAGGCTGGCGGAGGTAGAGCTGCAGGAACTTTTGCCAGATGAGAGGCAACAGTGGGTGATCTGCTGGTGTGGCCAGGGCCTGCTGAGCCCATCGATACACCATCAGCCTCTGCAGGGAGGGTACCACATGCAGCTTCAAGCGCACCTGAGCCTTCTGATGAAGAAAATACAAAAAAAAACAAAAATAAAAACAAACAAACAAACAAAAAAAAAACACAAGCTTTTTTTTATCTTCTTTGGTATACAAAACAGGTTTTGTGATGATGAGTGTTGATATCACACCAAATTGTAGTTTCAAATAGCAGTAGCAGAGTCACAAATATCACAAATAGTTAGCTTTGTGATGCTATTTTACTGTGAACAAATATGGTTAGTCTTTAATGTACAATTTAAAGAAAAAGATATATATTTAGCCTTCAGAAAGTCTAGGCATTTCCACACTTTGAGGGGCATTACAAGATAAGGCAAATAACATAAATGATGCATGAACAATTTATCAGCCTCGACCATAATGATAGATTTTACATGGCTGGAAGTCCCATACAACCATCAAACCAGCAGACCAATGATAGAAAATGATGATTTTAACTGTTGTTTAATTATCCTATAAATACTTTGAACAATTCATCATTTTTGTTATTTATAACTGTATGTGTTTAAAGTACGAAGAGACAGACTGAGCTGAAATAAACAAACATTACTCAAAACTGCCCTCTTACCTCTAAAAACTACTCCTGACAGTCTTTTGTTTTCATAAGACACATACGTTTACATTATACTGATTCCTAGATAAAGTAAGTAATTACATGGTCAGAAGATTGTGACAATTAATGATCCAGTTTCAGTCTTTAAAATACAAATACTAATTAATTAATATTTTAATTTCTAATCTGAGTTTTTGGCTAATGCATAGCTAGAAAAGGGAGAAAGACAAAACACAGTAAATCTAAATACCTTTAGAGCCTGGTCTGGGGTGAGGGCTGGGTTAGAGAGGAGCTCATGCTCCACACAGCGCCGCAATTGAGAATCCTCCTCAAAGATAGACTCCATGTTTAAAACTAACCAAGCAAACCACACCTGAAAATAAACAGTGACAAGAGTTTAGAACAGTGGTATGAATTTATTAAAATACCTTAAAACCTCACTATATGACATTTCTTTGTTATCTGTTTAATACAGACAGTAGTCCATCACTGCAAAGCTTGAAGAAAAGCACTGGAAAAAAGAAATGTTTCAACACACTTCCCAGTCCAACACACCTCACTAGTTAGAGCATGGCCTTCAATGAAGGAAGGGGTGATGTTTCCTGCTACAATCCATCCCATGAAAGAGGACAACAGGCCTCTGTCTCCATGGTAACCAAGTGCATTCTGTAGTGAAAATTAAGTAAAAAATTAAGCATTTGGGGTGTGTGTGTGTTGTTTTTAAAATGTTTGATGCCTTCCGTGCTGTGCTGTAGTATGTGTCACCTTATGCTGTTGGTAGAAGAGTTTATGAAGACACTCTTCCTGCTGGTGGAGAAAAGCAGCTCGGCATAGATGGTCCAGAAGGTACAGAACAGTTCGGTCTCTGTACCAAAGGTTCTGCTCAGTTAAAACGTGCAGCCAGAACTCCAGAACGGCTACTGCTCCAACACGGCCAATCCGGGAGCTCTCTAGAATGTGGACCTGGAGCAGGGACAAAGAGAGACTTCTTTCACAGGACCATCTGAAACCATCTGACTTACCTACTCCATTTGAAAAATATTTAGCTCTTTGATGAATGAGGAAAAAAAGCTAGAAAGAATATGAAGTCTTACCTGGATCACACTGTTCAAGAGTTTGATGTTCTCACAGCTAGAGGGCCCTATGAGATGTTGGGCCACCTTGTGTGTGACCTGTTGGGTCACACCCTGTGGTGCTCCACTGTCCAGCTGTAAAAAAAGCTGGATACAGTTCAGGAACCTAAAAGGTATGAACACAATAAGAATGGATATGAAGGCATTTGTAATGTACCTCTGTAAGCAAGCATTAAAATAAAACTATCAGATATAACAGCACTTAAACTTGTGAAAACGTCAGATCACATACTAGAGCATGCTGTTTCACAATTCTGAAACAGATATGATGCTGTTTCACCATCACTGCTGTCTTAAAAGTCCAACAAAATAAAAATAAAAAATTGTACCATGTCATTGTGCATTCATTTAAGCTATTATCACGCTGTACTTGTAAGCTCTCTTACTGAATGGTCTGGTGTCACCCCATCTGTACTGTCTACCACTTCTTACATTTTACTTATTTGGCAGAAGGCTTAGAGATGATAGAATGCACAGGAATGCAGACAGACTTTTGGCAAAAACAGAACTGAATGTTTGATATGAAGATTGTGATGCAGGATGTAAATGTGAGGTAAATGTACAAGCACAGCCTGGCCTATGGCAACTACAAACAGCATCCATGTCAAAAAATAAAACAAAAACGTTGGTATTTGAAATATATTTGATGATGAATAGTGCTTAACTGTTCATTCTTGAGCAGATAGAACTGGCAGTGGTAGGCCAGTGGCAGAATGTTTTCCAGCACGTGGACCACAGCTTTGAGGTGGCGAGATTGAACCAAGATCTTCAGCAGAGGAATGCCTTCACTGCAGAACCTCTCCAAACTACATTAAGAGAAAAAAGTAACCGTTATCCCGCCAGAAATCATGAAGATTGACTCAATGCAGTTTGAGGCAAGTGTGTGAAGATTTACGGTGGCAAATTCCCATTGCATGTTAGCTAGATTAGCTTTGCAGCTTCAGTGCAAAACTGAAGAAACTTTGGATACCGTGCATCGGTTTTAAACTCTTTGTAACAAAGCAAAAACTTTAATTTGCTGTTGATTTCTGAACCTGTGTCCGATGGTGGTCATGTCAAGGGCCAGGAAGCAGCCAATGGGGATGCCAGTTTTAACAGCTTTGAGCACCGGGTGCATGGTAGGAGTGTCTGTGACCTCAGGTACAGCGGGACCAGAGGAGGAAGGCAGCGGGCACCATGAGTCCTGTGGATTCCTCTCATTGGTGTGGAGCTTGAGACGCAGCGCTAGGTCCCAGGCCCATTGGTTAAAGGACATCTCTGGAGTCTGCCCCAGTCGCATTATGTTGGCCAGATAAGATACCTAAGAAAGGGAGGGGGGGGGTGAGAGTGAGAAAAAGAGGTATTTTGGATTTTGTACATTTCAAATCAAATTTTACTCTTGCCTTAAATTTAATTGATATATCCATTCTGATTGTCTTGCCAGATAAACTGCTGCACATTTAGGCAATTCTACCACAGACTATCACTTTACTATAATCACAATTGGTCGAAAGAACAGGTTTGGTCAACAGGTTTGTAAACAGGATGGTCCTGGACAAGGCAGTGTAAAACCAGCATAAACATCCATTTCAGAGGTTTCCTTTTTTTTAATGGACAACCCCCTTAGGCATTATACAGTTTCCTGGAGTCCACAGCTCTTGTTTATATTTGCAATTGTGTGTGTGTGTGTGTGTGGTTAAAAAGATGCATCTTATGTCTATGTGACAGATACATGTGACAGCAAGCAACTAAGGGAGGACACAGACTTAGCAAGTGAAAAACAATGTTATTCAAATGGTTGTCAGCTGCGTTGGTCACAATATTAATAAATAATGTTTTATTCAAATATACATATTGGATAACTACAAATATATGTATGAACATATGAGACTTTTTATAATAAAACTCTCCTTGTGATGTCTAATACTACTAATAATATCAACAGAACCTGTTTGATGCCTTCTGAGATGATGCCAGCGTAGGGCTTATCTGTGAGGTACTTCTGATAGGCCTCTACCACCAACAATGCCACTTCACTGTGCAATGCAGCTGGCAGGACAAGACAACCACTCTAAAGAAAAAACACAGAATAAAGATTATTAGCGTATGTAGTCATAGTTATGAAGTCATATAATCAGCTAGTCATAAGATCAACACAGTATCTTCTGTCACCAGGAGTTCCTCTTTCAAGGTCTTGCATAACATCAAAAACAAAGCCTGTTTCCATCACAGAGAGGTTGATATTTTTTCCATGGTTTCTTTTTTGAGTTGCAATGGAGCTAGAATAAGCACTCTTTGTTCAATTAACTGTAACATTCCCACTCACCGATAGAAATCCCCAGTTGAGGCCTTCCAGGATAATGCAGGCCAGCTTGTTCTCTACTGTAGACAAGTCGTAATCCAGCAGCCAGCTTCGAATAACTCCAACCTCCTCTGCGCTAGGGCTCCAAAAATGCAGGGGCAGCTCCTTAAACAGGTACAATGACACCTGGGATGACACAAACAATATAAACGTTAAAGCAAATTTGAATGTTGCAGAAAGTGTTTCAGACACATTCTGATTCTTTTATGCAGCATTGCCCAAGATTTAGAGACCCCACAGCTGGAAATATAATGCAACAGCAAAGCAACTCTGTAACAGCAAAAGCACATTTTTGTAATGTTTGCTGTGCTGCACATCCTTGAGCGGATTAATAGGGAAAGCGGGTTGATGCCAATATTGAAAAGTGAAAACTGACAGGGGAAGTGAAAAACACTTTATCTACAATGGCATCTGTCAAGGGGAAGGATATATTAGGCCGAAAGTGAACAGTCAGTTTTAGGAAGATGCAGGAAAAACATGCAGGCAGAAAAATCTGGGACCAAATTATGATGGCTATCCAAAAAACATCAGGCAGGTCTTGTGGGAGGGTTTCTGGTACACAGTGGTCAGTAAATACAAATGTGAATTGTAGTCAGGGTCATAGGCACCTAATGCCCATTGATGTGATCCATAGAGGCCACACCTCACAATTACAAGACTTAAAGGATCTGTTGCTAACATCCTGGTGCCAGATATTACAAAGTGCCTTCAGAGGTCTTGTGGAGTCCATGCTTCAAATGGTCAGATCTATTGTGGTGGCACAAGGAGGACCTACTCAATACTGATCAGTGTGACAGTCACAATGCAGTGTGTAATGTAGAAAAAGTTGAATTTGCTTCATAAGCAAACATTGTTTATGCACAATTGCACTTTAGCAATGTCTTCTAACAATGACTATTACGGACCTTTAAAACACTGTTTAATGTTTATAAAAAAATATTGCACAATGCAGATTTCATGTTTAAAGGAGTTTACCGTAGCCCACATTATAGCCGTTCTTAGTATTTACTAAGCGTTTTCCCTGTATTACAGTCAGTGAAGCAGAGCATTACAAAGGTCCTGAAGCTGTTAAATAGTGCACAATGTTGCTTTAAGGGGTTAAAAATGACCCACCATGCCAACTTTCTCAATGGTCTCTCTCAGTCTCTCCAACAGCACAGAGATGATGTGTGGGTGGGCTGCTGCTATTGCAGCCAGTAACTCTCTCCCCACTTTGGAGAAGATCTCTCGTGTGGCCATGCAGACATAGGACACCTGAGAAGTACAATAACACTGAATTAGTCTTGGTGAGCTTCATATAAGATACACATAACACACTAGCTACCATCTTGTGCCATGTTTAATAACAGAAAAAGATGAAAGAGTAAATAATATTTACAATTTGGACTATGGGCAAAATTTCTTCACATTGCAAAAATGGTTAATGTTAATCGGAAAGGATAAAAGAGGATAAAAAAGACATTGCAGAAAGAATGCAGACATTGCTGTTTGGTATATGTCAGGCTGAATGTCAGGTTGAATAGCTCACTAAATCACCTCGTAAATCTCCAGCACAATGGTCCTGACAAACTCCGGGTCTGCATCGGTGCGTTTGGGCTGTGCCATGTGAGCAAATGTTGTCAGCAGGCAAATTCCATCTGAACTGTTTATCTCGGACAACCAATCCTTAAACCTTTCTTGGTGACTTGGTTCTAGACAGAGGCAGACACATTACACACAAGTATAGCAAAAGTTACTAGTTTCATTTTTGAACATACTTTCATTTCAATATTGCATTACCATATTGCATAGCACAAAACATACACACTTACATTTAGAGTTTAGTAAAAGTAGAATTAAATTATCACTGACCCTAGATAGTCAGTCTGCTAAGAAAAGTCTGATATCTGAAGGTTGCTTCTTTAATTTTGAATAGGAGATGCTAGACCAATGTTGCTCTACACTGGACTACTCTTATTTCTGTAAATACACATGCAAAAATTGCAAATGTGGTTTAAAAGACGGTACAACAAAAGTAAACTTCTGAATGGTTTCTCCTAATGGGGAGCTGAATGGTAGAAAACACTGCCAACGCATCATTTAAACATTATTTGTTTTACTTCTTGCACAAATGGGCTTTTGCACTGGTTGACGGTGCCAGTGTGTGTGCTCGTGCACTTTGAGCTTGACTGGATAAAAAACATTTCAAATTACTCTGCCACACACTCAAGCACATTTGTTTGTGTAGGAAATAGCATAAATACAATAGATCACAAGCCAGAACTTGGCACTTAAGTCAAGCAACCGCTGCTCCTATGTTTACAGTAAATGTGTTTCCAGTAAATAGTGCAATCAAGTTTAACTAATAATATAGGAACTGTTATTAAGGATTTATTATGTGAGTCGTGCGAGTTGAGCGGAGTGTAACGGCAGGTATAACACCTGATTTGGCAAAGTATTACAAACCAAATATATTTTGGTTCATTCTAAACAGAAATCATTTCTGTTTTGCTCAAGGGTTCTGCGCTGTTCTCCTTTGTGTTGATAATAGGTTCAAATAAAATTAAAGGCTGTGTTGGATGCAATCAGCAGTTAATCGTGTTGCTAACGTTAGTCAAAGGCGGCTAGTTTTTAGACGCTTCATATACAGCATTAAAACGTTTTAGCGCAGTGTTCTGGCTAGCGTGTTAATACAACCCAGTTTTGGCACCAGTGTCCATTAAAAGCAGCCTGTCACTAACCACATGTGTGTCCTCATTGAACAAAACTGTAAACTCTACAGCTACTCGAACTGCAGTATGCAGTATGCAGTTCGGGATTTGAATTAGTGGAAAAAGCACCATTAAGCATCTTTTTCCATAACCCTGTAAACACCAAGTCATTGGCTATGTGCCTTCACAAAATCTTAAACCTGATCCAGGCTAAAGTGAACAATGAACTGCACTGTTACATTTAAGCAGCAGGTGTAAGATCAGTCATGTGTGCACCTCCACTGATTCTATAAGCAACATGTAGGTAATTTAGTTCATTAAAAATATATGTTATAAACTGTACAATGTTTTATATACTGTATTTCTTGGGCTAGATCATAAGTTTCAAGTTATTATTTTTTTTAATTATAAAACAGTCTATTGGGTTATTTTCACTCAACAATTTTATTGGATAAAGTTATGATAAGTTGTGGTCTAAAGGTATGACAAAAGAAGATTTTATCCTGTAAGATATTCCCAGGCAGTAGTGCAGTCTTACCTCGAAGACCCTGAATGCAATTCTCCACACTCAAACTGCAGCCAAGTCTGTCTAGACCTTCTGTCTCAGCACACTGCATGATATAGAAGATCTTCCAGAGCATTGCACTGGACAGAGTTCCATAAGGCATCTCTGACATGAAAAGCCAGATGCCCAGCCTGGACAAAGTGATAAAAGAGAAACAGGATGATTACTATCTGACCCGGATTACTACCGGAGTTGGTGAGTTGAATCAATAGCTCCAATGCAGCTCAATTTCATAAACAAACAACTTTATAGAACATTTACATGTAAAAGTTGAATTAGGAAAAAAGTTTCTAATGTACATTAATGATACAACACATGCAAAAGCCACAAAAAGGGGAAAAAAAAACATTACCTTTTGGCCTTGAGGACATGCAAGACGGCACGGAGGAAGAGATGGTCGAACTCCACCTGCAGTTTCTCCATGGAGAAGGACTGTTCCTGCATGGTGGTCCTACTCACCCCAGTCAGACTGATGTACTGTGCCCAGTGGTCACTCACGTAACACAGAGTCATCCTGCTCCATAGAAGAAAGTTCATGTAAATTCTGTCAAAGGGCAACAAAATATCTAATACTGTTCAAGATCTAAAAATTAAAGGGCCAGTATGTAGGCCGTCACATATCTGTCTCATTATCTCACTACTTTACATATTAATCTACATGAATTATATTGCTTTAATATGATTTGACACGGATATAACTATAAATAATCATTCTTAAGATTACTGAAAACATTTAACTGAACAAGAGTTCAGTTAAAGATGCTAAAATTAATAAAATATCTGGAGTATGTGACTTAAAAATATTTCCCCTCCTACAGTTTACACGTGATCGCCCTTTATCCAGATTATTAGAAGGGCCTAGAGTCCAATAACACAGAATATTATTTTTTGGTCTCAGCTGACCTGATCATGTGGCCAATCCTCTTGACAAACTGTCTGTAGCGTGCCCGGTTGTAAGTTTGCAGTCCAACAGCCAGCAGTTCAACCAGTGAAGAGGCAAAAGCAAATATCTTCATCATCTTCTGACTGGTGGTGGCCTGAGGCTGGTAGTTGCCTAAAGATACAAAATTAAAGCATGTAAATAAGATATACACAAGAGATAAATAAGACTTCTAATGCAAAAAAATATCCAAGGGTCACACCTTTCGAACACATTCCCAGCAAGTGTTTAAAGAGTTCATCAAAAGGAAACTGAGAGAGCAGAGCAATGAGGTCATCTTCCGATAGCAGCAGCCAGCTTGTCTCTGGATCTTCATCCTGAATTAAGGAAAAAAAAAGGTATTTTGTTATATCCTTTTTATTGCATTTTAATCCAATACTGCTGTACATAAAAGAGATTCCGCCTCCAGTTCCACAGAGAACATATCTACAGTGGGGAAAAAAAAGTATTTAGTCAGTCACCAATTGTGCAAGTTCTCCCACTTAAAAAAATGAGAGAGGCCTGTAATTGACATCATAGGTAGACCTCAACTATGAGAGACAAAATGAGAAAAAACTAATTCAGAAAATCACATTGTCTGATTTTTTAAGAATGTATTTGCAAATAATGGTGGAAAATAAGTATTTGGTCACCTGCAAACAAGCAAGATTTCTGGCTGCCACAGACCTGTAACTTCTTCTTTAAGAGGCTTCTCTGTCCTCCACTCATTACCTGTATTAATGGCACCTGTTTGAACTCGTTAACAGTATAAAAGACACCTCCCCACAACCTCAAACAGTCACATTCCAAACTCCACTATGGTGAAGACCAAAGAGCTGTAAAAGGACACCAGAAACAAAATTTTAGACCTGCACCAGGCTGGGAAGATCAGAAAATGAGAGACCTACAAGACCATCTGAAGTTTGCTAGAGAGCATTTGGATGTTCCGTAAGAGTATTGGAAGAATGTCTTATGGTCAGTAGAACTGTTTGGTACAAACACAACTCGTTGTGTTTGGAGGAGAGTGAATGCTGAGTTGCATCCAAAGAACACCATACCAACTGTGAAGCATGGGGGTGGCAACATCATGCTTTGGGGCTGTTTCTCTGCGAAGGGACTAGGACGACTGGTCCATGTACATGAAAGAATGAATGGGGCCATGTATTGTGAGATTTTGAGTGCAAACCTCCTTCCATCAGCAAGGGCATTGAAGATGAAACATGGCTGGGTCTTTCAGCATGACAATGATCCCAAGCACACTGCCAGGGCAACAAAGGAGTGGCTTCGTAAGAAGCATTTCAAAGTCCTGGAGTGGCCTAGCCAGTCTCCAGATCTCAACCCCATAGAAAACCTTTGGAGGGAGTTGAAAGTCTGTGTTGCCCGCCGACAGCCCCAAAACGTCACTGCTCTAGAGGAGATCTGCATGGAGAAATGGGCCAACATACCAGCAACGGTGTGTGCCAACCTTGTGAAGACCTACAGAAAACGTTAGACCTCTGTCATTGCCAACAAAGGATATATAACAGTATTAAAGTAAAGTATTGAGATGAACTTTTGTTATTGACCAAATACTTATTTTTCACCATTATTTGCAAATAAATTCTTTAAAAATCAGACAATGTGATTTTCTGAATTGTTTTTCTCATTTTGTCTCTCATAGTTGAGGTCTACCTATGATGTCAATTACAGGCCTCTCATCTTTTTAAGTGGGAGAACTTGCACAATTGGTGACTGACTAAATACTTTTTTTCTCCCACTGTATAATCTTTTTTCATTTTACACAAAAAAGCAACATTCATTTTTGATTGCTATATACATGGGACAGAACATGCTAATTTGCTCACTGTGCATAAATAATAATAATAATGTTTTGTTTGTACCGAGAGGAGTTTTGGTTGTTGAATGTGCCTTTGAGGTACAGTTGCATTTACACTGCTATAATGTGGCTATAATGGGTCAGTTTTAAATGCGTTCTGCACGCATTTACACTAGCATTGTTATGTAGCTTGATTTTATGCAGACATAATCCTGATACTCAAGACGAATTAAGTGATCAGGTGTACACTGGGTCATTCACACTACACCACCTACTGTCTGAGTCAAAGAAAGAGAATCCCAAATTCTTATGATGTTTTAAACTCTGTATGGTTTAGAAGAAGTTATATTGTTAGAAAAGCAGGGATTCTACGGTCCATTTGTAGTTTATAACCCTGCTCTGGGTTCCGGAGAACATAGAGATAATGAATGGTCAGTGTATGATCCTTATGTTTTGAACCAGAGTGACCATATAAAGGGTAACACAAATCTGGACGTACTACACACGACTTATACACAGTTGAGACTTATATACCCATTGCAAAATATATTTCTTAGCAAAATGAACAACCTTTCAGCAGTTTGCAATAAACCAATCAAACAAGAACCTTTTAAATAGTATATATTTTAAGTAATATGACAAGTGCTTTCAATAAATTCAACACAAAATGCCACCAATGACTACTGCAGTCTACTATTCAAGCACCTTAACAGAATCCTCTAGCTGCATCAGGTGTGCTTAAGATAGAACACATCAGCAGAAAAGGTTTAGAGAAGAGATCACTGCCCTACACAAACAATGAAAAGGATGCAAAAGAGATAGCAAAGGCACAAGTTCCCAAGTTAAATGAACACTGGCTACACTACCTGGACGTAGAATAAATAAAAAGCAATCACTGGCTGCCACCAGATTTCAGAGGAGGCAGGTGTTCGAAAACCCGTAACTACAAACATCTTGCCGCAATATTCGATGGCAGCAGTGCCACTGAGGTTTCAGTTTGCACTGTAAGGCGCATATTAAGAACGTCTCCATGCCTGTACATCTCTACTAATCCAATAGCACAAGAACAGTCAGTTCCAATCTGCTTAATAAAATAAAAATAAAAATAAAATAATATAATAATATAAATATGCCACACGTTTTGGTATTCTGTTCTGTGGAGCGATGAAACAAATCTAGAAACTTCTGGGCCCATGGATCAGCAGTATGTCTGGAGGTGGAAAAAAACTAAATAAAAACATACACTGAAAAGAACGCCCTGCCTACAGTGAAGCACAGAGATGGCTCTGTGATGCTCTGGGGCTGATTTAGTTTTGGAAACCTGTAGCATGTGGAGGAAAAGATGGATTCAATCCAGTATCAGAAAATCCTAGGAGAAAATGTCATGCCTTCTGTGAGGAAGCTGAAGCTTGGGTATCATTGGACTTTCCAACAGGTCCACCAAAGCTTAGTTTCAGAAGAAGGTATGAAAGTCCTGGAATAGTCGCCTGACTTGAACCCCAAGGAAAATCTTCGGTGAATAATTCGGAGACTGCAGTAATTATTAAGAGTGGAATTTTGTGTTGAATTTGGTGACATTATTCATTATATAAGTTATGTAGAGCTATTTAATTTGTTTGATTGGTTTATTGCAAACAACGGAAAGTTTGTCCATTTTGCTAATAAACCTAATTTGCAATATTTTTTACTATTTTCTAGTGAGATGATCTGCATGATATTTTTTATTGAATAACCTTAAACCTTTAAGAATTCTTCATCAACAGGGTAAACAATGATTAAATTATACATTATCAGAGAATGTTACAAAGCCAGCTACTGACCTCTTCTCCACCCTCATCTACCAGGGTCCAGTTGGCAGATGCAGGTCCTGAATAGCTGTTGTTGCTTTTCACATCACTAGGCTTCATGTGGCAAAGAAAGTCTGCTCTGTCCCTGAATTCAAAAAAATATTGGTGTGATATGCATCATCAGACAATATTCAACAGTATAAACTGTATTAACTGGATGAACACGACAGAATAGAAAAAAAACAACATAATTTGTTTAAACACATCTATATATTCTGAATACAAATTCTACAAAACAACCAAAATGAAATATATTTCACTTCAAATTTAAGTCTATTTGGGATAAAATGTAAAAGACACACTGATAGAGAAAGCAAAATTGTTGCATTATGAAGGCAGTGGTCCTCACCTCACTGGAGACATGAGAATAGCTAGCGCCTGTATGAAATGATTAACTCCAGAAGGGTTATCCAGCACCTTAATCTAAGAAGAGAAACAGACAGTTAAAACAATAGTAGAATACATATTCTATAAGGGATGTATCCTTTAACTGTATTAGAAAATCTTATTGTTGAAAACTTCTGCAAACTATTTAACTAATTATTTTAGTTAAGCATTTGATGACAGTACCAAGACATTAGCTTCAGTTTCAGAGCCAAACTAAAGAAACCAATTGGCTGATCTTAAGTGCTTTTTGAACTATCAATTGATAGGAAAAGCAGGCAGGGTAGAAAGCAGCCAATTAAGATTTTTTTCAGCTTAAGATATCACAGTGGAAACCAGTGGAAGCATTACCGCTACATAACAAAGGATAAAATACTCTTTATTCTATCATCAGTTTAAGCAGTTAATAAAGCAGCATAACAGAATTTTCAACCTTGTGTGGGCACACTAGCCTGGTGTGGAACTTGGCCTGGTGTGGATCAGCATAAAATAGCTTTTGGTGAACAAATCACTTGTTGTACCTAAATGCTACAAGGAGTATGTGTGTGAAAACATTTGCAGATTAAAGTTTACTCACACTTTAAACTCTACCATAAAGTTCTGGACATTAGTTTGGACTGTATATTATATAAATAACATTCACAGATCAACATATACACTGTCATTACCTGAAGAAAGGGCACAGCCCATTTCCCAACTCCTGCAGGACAGCACAGCAGGTGGTTCAGGATGTATAGATGGTCTCCAGCTAAGCCTACTCGATGCAGTACTGACACCTGCATAGAAAACAAGAAAACATATACATTAAAGACCTTTTTTTCAGTCCAAACAATAAGAAATAAAGTCCATTGCATTTAATTTTTAATTTAAGTAATTACTAAATGCAAAATATAAATATATAGCATTTTTGTGTTGTTTACTTATACTGCGTTCAGTGTGTAACAGCCTTTATAATACTATACTAATAATATAGAAGGAGAATTCCTTTTACTGTGACCTCAAAAAACAGCAATTACCCACCATGCCCAACCATAGCCTACTTGTAATCTCAAGTTAAACCCATGTCTTTGTCTGTTTCTAATTCTTATTAAAAAATAAATAAACATATAAATAAATAAATAAATTAATTAATTAACAAAAAAAGAAAAGGGTCCCAAAATGATGTGGTATAACGTGTGCTTTTAGAATTGGCTGTTATTTAATTGAATACATTATTCCCTCTACAAGTGAAACACTGCTTGTGCTAATGGCTGAAACACAAACCCAGAAAGATGTTTTATCCATCCCTGCGTTTTGCAATTGAAGGTCTGTTCTTTAAATTCTATACCCTTTTTTCCCCCTTCATACATATGTTTGCACATAGTAAGGCATATTTTAACTTCCTCAGTATAAAGTTTTTTTTCTTCCAAAATGCATTTGGAATTAAGTTTATTGCAATTAATTCATGCATTAATGAATGGATTAATTAATTAAATAATTTAACTGTATGCTTTTCGGGGCTCCAATAATCTTTTACTCACTTAACTATTCAACAGACTTCTACGAGGGATGCCCAGACTTTAGTACGACACTGTAAGTAAGTAACAAGTTGATAAAAACAATAATGCCATTAGCTAAACACAAACAAATCATCTAAAGAAGTCTACTAGATATTTCGCAATGTGTCAATTAAAGGCCTTTACCAGTTTTTGCAGCCACAGATGAATGTCATTCTGGAACTGAGAATCATCTAGAACTCGACGAGTGAAGCTGAACAGCACACCGATGCATTCCTTTAGTGGTTGGAGAGATGAAGGCTGGGATTTGGGAGTCCCTAGAAATCCAAGAGCAATCCAAATCATTCACTCTGTAGCATATTAAAGGTCTTTCTGTTTAATGAACTGTTAATGAACAGTTTAAAGAAGTTAAGGCAACAAAAATATCTAAATACAGAATAGCTACATTCTATTTTAATTTCAGCACCTCCCAACTCCCAACACTTGTGTCCCTGTATATTGGTAGCCACTCTTCTAGCTATATTGGTTATTTTCCCTTTCTGGATAGCCACAGGGGGTTTAAAATATCTCAGCATTTCTGTAACTCATTCCTTTAACAATTTGTTCGTGTAAACGATGTAAATGTTTTAGTTTTTTTAATTGTAGGATAAAGCAAGATTTGCCAATGTGGTGCTTTTTAATTATCTGAATAAGTGCCTTTCCAAATTCATGTGGTGCAACAAAAACCCAGACTAAAATTCAACAAACTACTGAAATCTAGGGAGAAAGGTAAAGCAGAGATACCTAATTTGGTGATATACTTAATCAACAAAAATATACCAGACGTATGTAGTAGTATGTACAATTTGTAGTACATAATAAATTCCTGGCCTGGCATGATGCAAAACATTATCTTGGAATTCCAAAATTCCTGTCCTTATTGACCCCTGACATACCTGCTCAGTTTAGATATATCAGAACATCTAATTGTTCTAAACAGAGATTTAATCAGCTCTCTTATTGCTGTGCACAGGATGTTGTTAAATACTTTCAACAACTGCAAACAGATCTTACATACATTTTCAAAAAAACAAAACATTTATTAGAACACTGCAGGGTAACTCATTACAAAATGTAAATGTTCATTTGTCGGCTTGAAAAACATTTGGGAGAAAGATCTGGGTTTCATAATTGAAGAATAGGATTGTTTAAAAATATGAAATAACATATCCCAGGTGTGCTTCTGTTGGGGCACATGATATTAACAAAAAATCTTTAATAGATCATACCCATGTATGACTGCACGCAATGTACTCTGAGCAAATTAGAAAAAGGAATGTACATACATGTCTATTGAAAGGACATTACAAAACCATCTCAGTGACCCCAGGATTATGTCTAGTTAGTAGTAACATTAATAAGGGTTTGGGCAAAGATTTATAGAATCTGTTTATGCTACTGGTATATCGTGCAAAAAAACAAAACAAAACAAAACAAAACAAACAAAAAAAACAACTGTGAATATATGGCACTATCAAGAATCAACAATGCTGCCCTCCCTCAGACAACAGTTGCCAAAATTTTGTCGCTGGTAGGCAAATATTTTGAAAGCCTGAACTTGAACTTGTACTTTTTTATCCTTTAATGTTTCGTCTTGATTTGTACTGTACTGTTTAAATAACTGTTGACTCTATCACTGCCCATGCTCAACACTGTCAATATTGACTTGCCTGGGCCTGCATCCTGTATGGACACGCTCCTGGTAATGGGGTTTGTGCTGAGCAGGCGGTAGAGATAAGACTCCACTTGCAGGCGGGAGAGTACTGATGTATAGGAGTGCAGGGCTACAGTCTGATGGAGCAACTCAGCTTTGGCCTCAAAGAGATGCCTCAGTTCAGCTACCACTGCCTCATTCAACACCACTTGTTGAAAACGATGGTATCCACACACCTTGACCTGATCTGCACACACACCCTAAAGAGACACAACAATCAAATGTCAACAAAAGCACTTTACTGTTAGTTATTTACATCACAATTTAGCTCCTCCAAATCTGGATATTGGATATATACTGGAGTTCTAAGGAGTGTTTCAGATGAGAGCAAAGACTATAGAAAATTATTTAGAAATTATTAACCAATGATTACTAATTCTGGAATTTAAGCCACACAAACATTGGAAGTGGACCTCAAAAGCAAGATCCTGTAGTGCTCCTAACCTGTAGCGTAAGCTGCTCATCCCTGAAGCTCCACAGGCGATTCTGCGCGCTTTTGCAGTCGGAGTTAGCTGCCTGAAGCTCGGCCTGCGCCTGGCTCAACTGTTTGCGGCACCTCCAATAATTCAGCAGCAGTTCATGCAGCTCGTGGCCCTCCTGATGGGCCAGGGACCGGAACTCTGAAGCGTGGAGCTCCACATTCTCCAGCCAAGAACCTGGCTCCCACATCCTCAGCTGTTCAAAGGTGAAAGGTTGGACTGTCTGGCATGTTCGGGGAAGCTCTGGGTACAGCCTCTCCTGGGTCCTTTCTGCCTCCGCTAGCTCCACAGGAACTAGGCTGGGGGGTGAGGACTCCTGGTCAGCCAGGGGAAGAACAGCTGGAGCCAGACCTACCTCTCCAGGCGCATTTGCTGCTTTAACCACTAAAGGCATAACAGACGCTTCCAGTAATCCAGAGTTGATGGAGGATGGGTCAGCCAGGAGCTGAGTTTCGACAGACAGAGAAGGCAGAGCAGGGTAAATGGCAGAGACATTAAAAGGCTCATCCTTAGTGTCAATGACTTTCTGATCACACTGGCTCAGCTTAAAGGTGACAGAAGGTTGGTCCAACTCAATCTGCCTGTCTTGCAATAACAACTTGGGCTCCATGTCTTCGATGCTAGTGGGTATCTCTGCAGTCTGAGTCCTTTCACATAACTTATGTTTGTTTTGGTCCTTCTCTGCTTTTTCATTTTGATCTTCTGAGGGCAGGGTAACCGGTTCCTGGACAGAGGCTGGCAGCTCAATGGGAAGACCAAGGGGAACATCTGTGAATTCAGCACTGACTTCAGGAACAGAAACGCAAAGTACTGCAGGTCCAGCAGTTTTCCTTGTACTATCAGCATGTCTTTGCTTTCTTTCCTAAGGGAGAAAGGAACACAAATGAATCCTTCAAACTATCATATTATAATAAGGCTTATTATCCAGTAACTATCATGAAACATATATAATTACAAGAGAGAGGAAGCAACTCATTAACAGGTTCTAACCCTAAGGTACTAACCCCCATAAATTCCCAGGCTTATTATATCTGAAAATGCATTATTCAGTAACTATATGTGCAAAACTGTCCCAGTTATTCCTAAGCTAGGAGCGTGAGAAATGAAAGCTGGAGAAGGGTAATAGAAGGAAATGATTTTTTTTTTTTTATTAAAATAAAGGAACTTTCGATTAACATACTTTAAGAGAGACTAACAGAGAAAAAAATAAAGGATACTCCTGCTTGTGTAGTATAATGAATTCAGCTGAGCTTCAAAACAACTTACCTGTGACTTTCCAGAGGACTTTGCCTTTGACTTCTTAGGTCTTACTGCTTCAGCCATCATCTTTTCACTTCATTTTAGGTAATTTCCTGTTATTCACAGCCCTAAGAAACAACAAAAGGCATTTTAGAGAGGTTAGGTTTTATAAGATATACATAATCAAGTCAGCTAAGACAATCTTTTTTATAATCCCGGAATTTGTTGTGGAAATACTTTAAATAAAATCTCTTTGAATAAATGTAAAAGTCTGTTGCCTTCTCCTGTAAGCCACCAGTTTGAAGATAGATAGCTAGCTACCTGTATCTGTTTATGGACAGCAACGACATGTTGACAGAAGACAAAAGCTTCTCAGCCAGCGCAGCCAGTTCAGCTAGCTAGCTAGCTCTGTACTAGACTCTCTCTTCGTCGCCTGTCTTTGTTATTTTTTCTTTTTTGGATTAGTGTGTAGTGTGTTACAGTAACAGGTGAAGGTTGTGGTTAAGATCATTCGTGTTGGTCAGAGAGCGTCCAGTCAACAACTGCATTTCAGTTTCACCAGCCTCTCTGCAACTGCTCTGTCCTGCCCGGGACAATACAGGCCCACCACACGGTAACTCAAATACCAGCACTCACCGTAAGCCAGGCTGTAACCCTGAAACCCAGTATAATAAAGGGCTGGTGGATGAGTTTGTTGTCGCTCTGTCACTTCTTCTCCTCTCCAGCGTTTGTTTTGGTTCGTTCCTGGAAGTCTATCGCAAATCTGCTGTCACATGATGCTCCACCTTCAGACGGCAAGTGAGAAGGGCCAACACTGAAACGCCTTTTGCAAAATCCTATATGTAAACATAGAAATAACCGTGGCGTTGAAGGTTTTATTACGAAAAAAACAGACAACAAATATATTTATACTCTTGTGTTGAAGTATAGTCGTTTCTATAGATTTGCTGTTGTAATTAGTGGTCAAAAACAAATGAGCCACATTTGAGGCAGCTTCTTCAGTAACCAAACAGCTGTACTTATAGCGCTAGCTCTACAACTTAGACACCAAACAACAAAAAATAATCATATTATACATCAGTTCATTTAATTATGGTATTTTTAGTATTTACAGTAGTAATAGTAGTATTGTTATTAATCACAATAATATTAATTATTATTAATAATAATAATAATAATAATAATAATAATAATGACGATTTTGTTAATGTTTTTTTTTTGGAAAATGCATCAGAAATATTTTAAACTAAATTAGAAACAATATTTTAAACTTTCGATAGTTAAGTTGTGCAGCTATATGTATTACTATTATTATTTTTAATCATTATAATAACGAATACAATAATAATGATAAAGCCTTCGAAATGTAATTAGCAAGTGCCAGTGATAATGTAACATAATGCAAATTATCCTAATGCGATCTAACCATCAATCAGTAAACCACTTTTTGTTGAGTTGCACCTTTACCTTATCAGTTTATAGCACTTGCTTCCAAAATGTCTCTGGATTACTTTATTTCCCCCTTTTCAGAAAATATATCCATACTTGTATTTGAAGCATATCAAAACCTAATTCTAATGACTAAATGAAAATTAGGTGGTATCAATTGGCATGGCTGTGTGCACATAAGGGACCACAGCATCCCACAGAGGGAAGCTCCAGTCTTCACACACCAAAGACTATTTACGTTTCTGAAAAATCATATGACATTACTGTGCATTCACTTTTTTCATATTTTATGTTGAGGCCTTGTGATAAAAAACAAAAACCCTATTTTCTTTTTTTCAACATCAAGTGTTACGGAGCTTTCACACAATCTTCTTGATACATGGTTTAAAAATATATGCAGAAAAAAAAACATATGACAACTTAATGCTGCATATGTATACAGTAGGGGAAAAAAGTATTTAGTCAGTCACCAATTGTGCAAGTTCTCCCACTTAAAAAAATGAGAGAGGTCTGTAATTGACATCATAGGTAGACCTCAACTATGAGAGACAAAATGAGAAAAAACAAATTCAGAAAATCACATTGTCTGATTTTTAAAGAATTTATTTGCAAATAATGGTGGAAAATAAGTATTTGGTCACCTACAAACAAGCAAGATTTCTGGCTGCCACAGACCTGTAACTTCTTCTTTAAGAGGCTTGTCTGTCCTCCACTCATTACCTGTATTAATGGCACCTGTTTGAACTCGTTAACAGTATAAAAGACACCTGCCCACAACCTCAAACAGTCACACTCCAAATTTCACTATGGTGAAGACCAAAGCGCTGTCGAAGGACACAAAAAAACAAAATTGTAGACCTGCACCAGGCTGGGAAGACTGAATCTGCAACAGGCAAGCAGCTTGGTGTGAAGAAATCTACTGTGGGAGCAATAATCAGGAAATGAGAGACCTACAAGACCACTGCTAATCTCCCTCGATCAGGGGCTCCATGCAAGATTTCAGCCCGTGGGGTCAAAATGATCACAAGAACGGTGAGCAAAAATCCTAGAACCACGCGAGGGCACCTAGTGAATGACCTGCAGAAAGCTGGGACCAACGTTACAAAGGCTACCATCAGTAACACACTACGCCGCCAGGGACTCAGATCTTGCAGTGCCAGACGTGTTCCCCTGCTTAAGACAGTACATATCCGGGCGCGTCTGAAGTTTGCTAGAGAGCATTTGGATGTTTCGGAAGAGTATTGGGAGAATGTCTTATGGTCAGATGAAACCAAAGTAGAACTGTTTGGTACAAACACAACTCTGTGAGGAGAGTGAATGCTGAGTTGCATCCAAAGAACACCATACCAACTGTGAAGCATGGGGGTGGCAACATCATGCTTTGGGGCTGTTTCTCTGCGAAGGGACTAGGACGACTGGTCCATGTACATGAAAGAATGAATGGGGCCATGTATTGTGAGATTTTGAGTGCAAACCTCCTTCCATCAGCAAGGGCATTGAAGATGAAATGTGGCTGGGTCTTTCAGCATGACAATGATCCCAAGCACACTGCCAGGGCAACAAAGGAGTGGCTTCGCAAGAAGCATTTCAAGGTCCTGGAGTGGCCTAGCCAGTCTCCAGATCTCAATGCCATAGAAAACCTTTGGAGGGAGTTGAAAGTCTGTGTTGTCCGCCGACAGCCCCAAAACATCACTGCTCTAGAAGAGATTTGCATGGAGGAATGGGCCAACATACCAGCAACAGTATGTGCCAACCTTGTGAAGACTTACAGAAAATGTTTGACCTCTGTCATTGCCAACAAAGGATATACAACAAAGTATTGAGATGAACTTTTGTTATTGACCAAATACATCAGCCAAAAGATTATAAATTTGAAAAAAAAAGTTATTTATTTTATACACAGGATGTACAGGCAACACCTCAATGTCACCATGAAGAGATTTAATGGCTGGGACAATAAGTAACGGCCATAAGTCCTGTCTTTTACTGCATTATTTCCTACAATATTTTTAACCCCAGAACTGGGCTGCCTCTAAGCTGCCCTTGATGTTGTTCAGGTTCTCTCTTCTCTCCTTGGTCACCAGGTTGGCCTCCCCTTTTTGTATGCGCCGCCTCTGAGCAGCCTTCTGCTGCTTTGTGAGTTGTCTCCTCACTTTCTGTCTGATCACCTCCTGAAAAGAAGACATGCAAGAGAACACGTCACATAATATGCCACAGATAGATAACATCCATGAGCTTCCATTTATACCTGGCAGAATTAACACATTCGCTCTACCAATCCAGCCCACTCACTATTCACGGGCAGGAGGCACAGGTGCGGATGGTGTGGGGCCATATCTTAAAACATTTTGGCGTCACAAACAGGATTCTGCACTGTTTGTGTGGGGAATTGATCTCTTAAAACAAGGGTATAGGTATTTGTGAGTGCATTTATTTGTGACCGGTGCATTGCTTTTTGAATTGTTTTAGATTAAAAGCCTAGGCTTGTAAATCAATGCAGCTGTATCATTCACTGTGGAACTACCTTTCTTTATACCTCTAGTAAATAACAAACATGCTCTGGAGATATGCTCCCTGATACATTGTCCATTCTGCATAGATCACACAAAATATAAAAAAAATATACAATTGCACAACTACATACATATTTTTTGCAGCTTTTCACATCTCCCAGCAAGAACTAAAAACTCCTATAAAATGATGTTACAATTCTCTGTGGTTAAATTTCTTTCTTGCATCTGAAGCTGCTAGTTTGTTGGGTTTTTTTAAATTGGTCACTAGGGGATGCTCTCCACTATCGAGAGTCTGAGGAAGCATGACCGGAGAGCTCATCCGTTTTTGCATCATCTCTTACATTCTGTTACGGGCCATAACGATGATGATAGACTGAAATAAAGCAACAATTAACAAACAATCAACATTTCTGAAAAGACTTGTTAAACTCACTGGCGGAATAGTGGAGCAGCTAGCAACACTTCCGATGGAAGTTTCACTGGTTGTCCTTCGCCTGTGTTCATTAACATGGAGCAGGCTTTCTTCATCTCTGCATAATTGGAAACATTCAAACAATTAATAATTTTGCAGCCAACCTTGAGCGCATCAGAAAATTATTAGTGAAAGAAAAATACATCTGAAGGTCACAGAACACAACAACTTCTGCTAACTACTTATACTTGTTTCAGTTGAACAAAACAAATAATACCAAAAAAAACAAAAAAACAAACAAAAAAACAGATTCATCCATGATTTTCTCTGACATGACAGCTTAAATCATGGCTGTACCTAGCAGTCACTATGAATTATATTAGTCATACTGCATTAGTTACCAAGTAATTGAGCTTTTTTTCCCCCCTACTGAACATGACTAACAAATTATGCACAGCCATTCACTTAAAATGGCTAAAATTCAACTGACTCAAGTGTAATCAATTATAGGCTTATACATACCTGAAAGGCTTAAATTCTTTGTTGCAAGCTGAAAGATCAACTAAATCTGGGCACTCGTCCTCATCTTCAGGCTCCTCATTACTCTCAAAGTGTTTGGGACTGCCTGTGACCTCATTAACAACATTCCCAGCGCAGACGTCATGTTCAGAGCTAGTTTCCTCATGCTCCTCTGCATCTGTTTCCCCTGACAGAGTCTCTCTACCAATCTTGAGCCCCTCAAGTTCCAGCATAGCATGTTTGTATTCTTCAATGTCAATGGGCTCCTCAGAAGCGAGCTCTTGTGCTCCAGGATCATCAGCATCCTCATCTTCACTCTGTCCATCTTCACCTTCTGGACCAGATGGGTGGAGAAGCTGGTCGTCCTGCTGCAGCTCTTTTGTGTAACCACTGGCTGAGATTTCAACATCAAGAGAGCAAGCCTTTCTGTGTAAAAAAAAGAAAATATTACTCTAGCATCAAAGAGGAAGGTTTAAATAGACAAGCACTTAACCGGTCAACTACAAGAGCATTTTCTTAAATAAACAATAAATCTGCATACCTTATATCCTTAAATGTTGGATACAATTCACTTTCATAGTTAAAACGTTTGATGAAGAAATCCCTTACACACTTGACATCTCTGTCAAAGTACCTGGAGAAAATATGAGAAGATTCTGTTCACATGCAAATAAATACAGCCTTGCATTATTTTAAAAAGAATAAGCTAGCCGCATATTATTATTTAAATTTTTCACATTAACAATTTGCACAAAAGGTATTACAACTAGGTAGAACAAGCTGACACTACTAATAAGTTACCATTCTGCATTTGGATGAGAAGTGGACACCATCTGTGGGAAGTCTATCATTGTGATGTGATCACGGTCATCAAGCATCAGGTTGAACTCATTAAAGTCGCCATGGATCAGACCATGATTGGCCAGTTTAACAATCAGCTCCATGATTTCACTGTACAATGAAGCAGGGTCTTCAATCTGTCGTACCTGACACCTGTAAAACATAAAACAGCATATTTAAGTAATCTACTTTAAACATTATAAACATTTTCTTTATTAGGTTCTTCTTATATTTGTAAATTAAGTTTAAATTGGGGACTTTCCCCCAAACAATTATTCTGTAAAATTCAGAGAAACACTGCAAAAAAGCCTGCTAAAAAGTCTACTAAAAAAACTCTTTCTGCAGGCCACTGATCCCAAGCAAGAAAGCTACATGAGTGGTTAAACAACAACATTCTACAGTGGCCAAGTCAAAGGATAAATTTAATTTAGGAACTGTGGATCTATTTGAAAGCTTTGCCAAGAAGTCCATCTTTTTACACTACTAATGTAATAGTTTTTTTTTTTTTTTTACACAAAAATAAATACAGAGTATAGTGAACCCACAGAGGATATCCATTTATGAGCTCCATAAGAACTGCATGTCTGTTGTAGTCCACTGGCTTTGGCACAGGGAATCCCCGGTCATACAATGCCTGGAGAAAGAGGGGGGGGGGGGGGGGGGGGGGAATTGATGTACCCTATTAACACATGTAACAGAAAAAACTGACCTGAAATGAGTCAATTCACATTTTTTACAAACAATTTTGTTTTATATGACACTGATCACTTTCCTTAAGTTATCACATTATAGTTTTAGTCAGTGTACTTCTCTACACACACTGCTTTAAAGTGAGGTTACCTTCATGTATGCGTATTCCTTCATGGCGGAGAGCCGTGACAGGTAAAGCCAGGACACTTTGTGCCTGTGTTTGTGGTAGTCTCGCTTATTCTTTAGGTTCCTGAAAGATGTTCTTCCAAGCCGGTGGAGTTTCAGAGCAAACTGTTCCCCTTCAGCATTCGCAACTATGTAAATATCTGTCATGGAAACACAGACGGCATCAAAAATCATGTTTAAGTTCCATTTCCGATGACATTACATCTCTTCTTGAAGGCTCTGTATAGCACACAGCCAGCACGTGAACAGTCAGTTCTTGAAGTTGATGTGCTGGAGGTCGACAAATAGGCAAGCTAAAAGGCTAATTGTAAGGCATTCTGATCCACCTCACAACTTACAGCACTTAAAGATCTGCAGCTAAAATCTTGGAGCCAGATACCACAGGACACCTTCAGAGGTCTTGCGGAACCCATGCTTTGCCAGGTCAGACCTGTTTTAACAGCACAAGGGAAACCTATACATTATTAGGCAGCTGGTGTTGTGGCTGATCAGTGTATATACACAAATGTATGCAGCCACTTGTCTTAGCCAATTTCACATTCCTTAGCCACAAGGATGATTACAGATCAAGAGCAAAACCACCCCACTCCACTTTAATCCAACCAAAAGGTACTAGCTGAAGCTCCACCAGTCCATAGATCAAAGCTGGAAGGCTTTATCTACCCTATTAATGCACTGACCGTGGTGACCTTAGGCTCATATGCACCTGCTTCAGATTGTCTTGTTCCGCTTGTAATGATTTTCTATTTTTTCTAATCTACTAAACACAATGACAAAGAAATGACCAGACATATGGTGGATTTATTGGCTACCTGACTCTTTGCCGACTCCCATTTGGTTGCCAACAGACAAAACGACGTCTCTGGACGACAAGGTCTTCAAAGCCAGATAATCATAGCCGCCGTAATTTAAGCGGTACCCCTGCACAGCTTTATAAAAAAAAAAAAAAAAAATAAAAAAAAATACAATAATAATCATTGACATGTACTTAAACGTAATTCACCAAAAAGGAAATTAAGGTATGGCTGATTCCAAACCAAAACAGACTAAAGTCTTACTTTTGCTTCGTTCGTAGGCTAACAGCTTGTGTTTGACCAGCTCCCTCAGCACTTTGTTGCACCCTCCGTGTCTGAGAGACGCAATTGAAGAGATGAGGCTCATTGGCACGATTTCGTGGTTCTTCATGCCCATTTCCACCTGCATTAAAGCGTATAAGGATTATTTTCAAGAAAAGGCTATGGGTCCTTTACGTTATGCAGTTATACATGAATACATGAAATGACCGGTTCAGCCTTCGAGTAGCTACCTATGTCTTACTGACACTCACCGCCGTTAGAACTCTGAAGTCTTCCCGAGAGAGGTATCTCAGCACAACGACGTTTAGTTTGCCCATGCTGTCAAAAGAAAACGGAAAACGCGTCTATATTCAAATCTATTAGTGTTGATAACACTTTCTGCTCGGCCTCCCACCGAAACACATGGTGTCCACAGGAGGAAACGGCAGGAGCGTTCCTGTCGGTTTGCTGTACCTGCTTGGCGCTTTGTCGCCAACTACTGGTTTGGAGTATTGTATTACAGTCAACAGAACAAGCACGGTCACTACCTGCCTTTCAATGCCACAAGATTGTGGAGTGAGACGTGCTATATTTGTGCATTTAAAGGCATAGATCATTGAATGTAAATGTATTACAATGCGAATACAACATGTACGTATTGAACATGAATAATTTCAGGGTCTTACTGTACTCGGTTATCATTGTTTTGTCAATTGCCAATTTTGTCTGCATGTTATTTATTCATTTATTTGCATTTCAATTTGCTACGTGCAGTATTGTTGCAAAGCCATCACAACCACTGTGGTAAAGTGTTCAAGTGTTTTTATTATTATTATTATTATTATTATTATTATTATTGTAAAGTCTGGGGCCTGGGGCCTAGATCTGGCCCATGTACTGTAAAACAAGAAGAACTAATGGATGTACAATGTAAAATGAGTACGGCTAGAGATTGTAGCCCATATATTGTGAAGTGAGTAGAAGTATATTTTGAAGGTGACCCAGATTTGGCTCATGGATGTCATATATGTTCGTTATAGCTGGAGTTACCCACCTAGGTTTCTGGCCCAGACATGGCCCTGAGGAAGCCACACCGATCTTAAGAGCTGTGACATCTTTATTAAAAGATTAAAATAAAATGACCCATACATACATACATACATACATATGTATATTTTTACTTATGCTGCAAAAGAAACAGTTCAATACATGGAGTATAAACAAACCCATACAAAACACACAGAGAAGCAGCATCACATCAGGAACGAAAAACTAAGCCACTGTCATGCAAAAATGTTTTTTTCCTTTTGGTTCAATTCGAATCAGGTAGGTATTTTTTAATATTGCATCACCATTTCATGATGAATGGACCAATAGAAATACTCCAAAAATGACTTGCATTAAACAAACGTAATCATATGCATGTCCACTGAAAGTCTTTAAACAGTGTACACACTTGCAGAAGTTAGCCATTAAAATACAAATCACACATTGCAACCATGTCTTTAATGCTTACCAACAGTTAAAAATACACCACACCATGAATTGATAAAAATATATGGATTACAATGCATACAACTTCATCATAAAACAAAGTCTCAGAAATCTGTCAGCACAGATACAGATACAGCAAATCAACCATAACATTAAAGCCACATCCATGTTTTTACACTCTCTGTCCATTATATTGGCTCCGCTTACCATATAGGAACACAGCAGTGCTGCTGGAGTTTTTAAACACCTCAGCGTCACTGCTGGACTGGTCCTGTGGGGTCCTGACCATTGATCCTGACTCCTTTGGGTAAAAAGAGGCTGTGAAAGTATACAGTCATTAAAGAACTACAAAGTGCTCCTGTATGGTAGGTGGAGTGGATATAATATACAATTAGGGTAGAAACAAGGAGGTAGTTTTAATGTTATGGCTGATCAGTGTATATCTAAACATTTAATGGAATAACTTTCCATAAGGCAGCTTTTAGAGGTGCATGTCTGGTTCCTATCATCACCACTGTTAACAACACGTAGACACGTCTTGATTTTACTGGATGTGGATTTCAGCAAATCATTGGACACCTAAAATTTTTCATTTTGATTGAAACTGTCAACTTGACTGTGCCTGGACGGTAATAACACGTTTTCATAGTTAACAGTGATACTACGTCTCAAAACATCTTGAGAAGTAAATATATTCTAAATTAAGACCTAGACCGATTTGCCCTCTGTTGGTTTGATGACACTGTATTCGCCCACGCTCTGGGATTGTTTGTACTGCCCAATTGACAATTTAATTATATTTTATTATGTAGCCTTGGCAAACCTAACTAATAAACTGCTCTCATTTTGGCCTACTTAAGAGAGCAAAATGCTAATATATTTCTTATGAGTTATTTCAGTGGAGGTCTTAATGCTTCATTATATGCATGCATTATATTAAAAAGGAGTCAGCTGTGTGGCCACAGCATTTCACATTTAATTTTGCCTGCCTATTATTTTGCAGATCATGCAGGACCCGTGGGCAACAGTAGCCATCCTCACAAATACTTTTAGGCTTGGGAAATCACTCAGTCAGTGCTAAATTGATCTATTTGCATTGGCAGTCCTGTTTGTTTTTTGCTCTCTTTTTTTGTCAGAGTTGCAATGATTGCAGGCTCAATTAGGGTTGGAGCTTAAATTAAGACGTCTTTTATGCAGGGTTTAATTTTTGATCAGGGACTTTTGATCAATATTTTTGTTAATTATAGCCTCCCACATAATTTGCAACTGAACAACAAACATTAAATCACATTTAAACTAATATATTTAAAGCTCTATTTTAATGACACAGTACATCCTACGTTTTGCTTTCACACTTCTAGACTTACTGGGTTTAACCATCAGCTTTGCCGGGTACATGGGAGGGTGGTTGTAAACGTTGTCATATCATCCATGTACGCACTAATTGGAGGGATCCGGGTGCCATTGTGCAACCTCTCCCAACCTACAACCCACTTAGATGCCCTAATAAATCACCTCTATCACCACTATAAATGCTAGCAGTGAAATGCTGTCCAGCTGTTGACAGGACATGACATAATATTCTCAAAATAAGCTTTGACCAGCTTTGTAATCTTATCTGGTACCTGGAAAAATTCAAATGCCTTTCACAACAGAGCATGCATTGCAGAACCAAAAGCAAACAACAAGGAGAAACCTCCAGAGCCTTGCAGTAATAGCATAAATCTACTATTTGGTTACCCCTAACCAGTGCTCACAAGCATAAATGGTTGCAGTGGGCCCAGACAAACATGAATCTTAAAAGTCTTGTTTACTGAAGAGTGCCGTGCAACCCCAGATGGTCCAGATGGATGGCCACCATGTCCCAATAAGGCTGCGATGTCAGCAAGGAGTCATGTTTTGGGACGGAACCATGGGGAGAGATCTGGTAGGCCCCCTTTACGGTCCCAGAAGATGTAAAATTACCTCTGCAAAGTATATAGTTTCTAACTGAACACTTTCTTTCATGGCTATTCTGACATACTGCAAAAGATTTAAGCTAAAACACTCAAAAAAAAGTTATGATTGAAGTTTTTGATTGAACTAGCTTTTGATTTCAGTAAATGTGACCTCTTAATGCTGCAAATTCAACAAATGACCATTTCCGTTGTTCAACCTACAAAATGTTGTGAAACACTGTTTTGCACAATTTTTAACTGACTCTTCCTCCTTAATCATTAAATGCATGTTGAAGGAAGAGGTCATGTTGTGACTGGTGTTACTCTCACTCTTAATTTAGGGGGTGATGCTTTCATTTAAAGTTGTTCTATGTTCATTTTCTAATTAATATTAACTCATATTAGAGGTCAACCACATTTCTAGAAAATGTTGATGTTATATACAGTATTTTATCCATTGTTCATACCAGCCTGCACATGCTGGTTAAATTGTTTATGGTGCTCTAGCTACAAGCAGCTGTGCTAGTCAAGAAACAAGGGAAAGCAAGGGAGTGGGTTCATGTTAAATTAATTAGCTTGAACTAGTGCTTAATGATGATGTATGAGCTTTATTTCACTGAGTACGCTGCTAAATTCTCAGAACCTGGTGCAGTTTTAATTAATTAAATGCATGTTGTGTTGTGACTCGTGTTGCCCTCACTCTACATTTTTACATTGTTAAAGACAAACTTGGTGACACCGATTTTGTCATTTACACCCTGATTGTAAAAGCAAGAGTTCATCATGTCAACATTAGTGTTAAATGTGGTTAAAGGCTTACCACACTGCTAGTCCTGACAGTAGTATTGTTATTGCAGACAGGACAGTAACATGCACCTTTACAAGTATCTTGTAACTCTCAAATTCTGAGATGTTGTAGGGCCTGTCTAGAATTTTAGGACACTTATCAGACCATCAGAGGGCAGATGTTGACTAATACAAACGTTTCCTTCCATTTTCCATTATGTCCCTCCCCAGTCAAATGTTCTAAAGCATTGAAGTTTACTACAACAACCCCACTTAAACATGCATATTGTTTCAATGCTGCAAAGAGAGGTTGATTATTTGATGGGAAATGGGGATGCAAAGTCTCCCCAGCAGCCTTTGGAGCTGCATACTTGTACCAAAGCCTGATGGGACCCTTGTTTTGTGTATATTATATTATGATTATAGACGTGTGAATTCTGTAATTTTCAGACTCCTATCCTCTGCCTAGAATTGATGCCCATGTTGACAGTGTAGGTTCTGCTCAGTTTGTTAGTAAGCTTGATTTATTAAAAGGATACTGGCCAGCGCCTTTAAGTTCTCAGGCATCAGATATTTCAGCATTTGTAACTCCTGATGCTTTTGTACAGTGCACGGTTATACCATTCAGTTTAACAAAAATGCCCCTGCAACCTTTCAAAGGCTGGTAAACATGGTTTTGTCTGATATTCCTAATTGTTCTGCTTACCCGGATGATCTTGTGATCCACATCTTGGATTGGCCCATTCATGTAAAGACTATAGAAACTTCAGAAACTAGTAGAGAGACTATAGAACTATAGACTATAGAAGACTATAGAAACTAGTCTTCAGCAGGCTACCTTAACTCCTAATTTAGCCAAAAAGTGAGGGTGAATGTGAATTTGCTCAGGTTACTGTGACCTATCTTGACAAGATAGCTGGTCAAGGACAAGTTGGTCAAGGACTCAAAAGGACTGCTACTGTGAGTTACCCTGCTCCTTTTACTCTATGTGAATTACGTTGATTCCTTGGAATGGCAGGCTACTTTTGCTTTAACCTGCTAATTCTGTTTTCTACCCTGTTCCCTCTTCCTAGGAGATGGGAGATGTGTGCGGACCTACATTGTGAACATGTAGTTACATGATTGTCTGAACACACACCAGGTTAGATGGTGGGTACCACCCCCTGTAGTTATTAATCTATCCCAGTGTAGCTGTTGGTTTGTATCTCTAGTCAGGTTAGATTCTCTTTAAATAGCGCAGTGTAATGTTTTATTATTTCTTTTCTTTAGTCCATGTTCTACTCTTCCCCTAATCCTTACATAACAATGTGTGTCGGTGAATGTTTATCTGATATTTTGGAAATGTGTGTTTCATTAATGTACACTGATCCTTTGTGGGTTGTTTATCACTTGCACCCCTCACAGTTGTTACTGTTCCCACACCTATAATTCCTATAAAGCCTTTTAGACCTATTGAATTTAGCCTAATCTAAATCAGACCAAACTGAGCTAGATAGAATAACTAACTATCTAGAAAATACCCTTCAAGACTTGTTTCTTGCACACAACATGAAGGTGTAGATTACCATCCGTTTAAATATTTTTTTTTTTTACAAGGGTGCTACACTGCTATGCTACTAAATGTGCTATTATGTAAAAGAATTGCATTTAAATTGTTTAAATTAACACTTATTTTTTGTATGCTTGTATGTTTAAAAAGCTTCAAACTTACCCCATCATTTCAAGTCATTCTAAAATTATTCATAAACACATTAGATTAGATTGTTTCCTCCCTCCCTTTTGTTCTTGGTTATCCCTCCCCAAAGATAAAATTTTATTTAAATAAATAATAATAAAAAAAAAGTAGCATGTGCATTTTTCACCTTCTTTCATCTCTGGTTCCCTGCTTCTTAAAATTGTTCCATTACTTTAGTTAATTTAAGATAATTTCCTATCTTTAAAAAAACCCCCAAAAAAACACATATGTCCTATTGTTTTACCATTTCCCACCACTGTGCTCATGAAACAACTGTACTGCTCCCTATAGCTCTTAACTACTTCTTAAATGTAACGGGGAGCAGTTCAGTCTACACAGCTCTCCCCCTACAGTCACACCGGTGGAGACAGAGGGTGTAGGACAGAATGAGGTGATCAGAAAAGCAAAAGGAGGGTCAGCACCAAAGCAGTCGGTGGGCAGTCTCTAGTAAAATCGGGGAGGCTCAGCCACAGTCACCACTGAACCAGGTGAAGCCCTCGTACTCCGGATGCATTTTTTTTTTAACTACACTTGATCTTAGCCAAATGACTGAGAAGCAATAACCAGATTTTTTTTAAATAGTTACAATTTTATTTCATTGCCTTTTCTAAACAATTCTCTCTAGTCTCCACCCCCCCCCCTTAAAAACAAAAAACCCACATAAAGTCAATACACTTACATTCACAAAAACAATAAAAGCAGGAGTTAAAAACATGTGTGTAAAAGTCCATTTTGTTAAAAAATGTAAATGCAATTTAAACACCAATACACTGTTTAATAAATACAACAATAAATACATTTAAAACATATTCAACCAATAAAACCAGTTTAGAATAAAAAGTCAGTTAAACAGTCTTTGTGCAGGACCAAGGTGAGCTACTATCAAGCTGGCACCACCTCGCTCCCCAGAAGTCAGAGTGCTGCCGTTTCATGGCTCAGCAGAGATTCACCCCTGTGCCTACTGCTCCTTCTGTAGTGCTTTTCATGTCGGTGGATCAATGGGAGCCGGAGACCATAGTGGTCTGGACCCCCCGCGTGTGACCCTGGCTCACTCCCCCGAATGTTGGCATGCGAGGTCCCATGCTCCTCTATCTTTTGGCTAAGGCAGCAACCAACTTGTGTCCCGAGATCTTGGTCCTTGTGACCCTGATCCACAACACTTGAGAGAAGCTTGTACTGATCCCTGGTTGTTTGTGTGCGAGACTTGGACGGTAGGCTCTTTTTAATAAACAAAGGATGTAGCTTCTGCTCTGCTTCCCTGCTAAAGGATTTTTGGACTATAATTGAATCTGTTAAGGACCAGTTCCTGCGTCCCAATGGCAGAACATTTAATCTGTGGAGAATCGAACCATCGCTACAGAGATTGCCCAGAATCCTTTGCCAACAAAAAGGTTTTACAAATGCAGTTTCTCCTGGTCTTTTAAATGAATTGCCTGTATTAAAACCTCCACTGCTTATGGCTCTCACCATTTCAACAATCAATGTTAGAAGTGTGAGAGCGTGTGTTTATTACAAGAGTGTGCTTTACCATTCCTGAAAGCATGGAGATTGGGAGCAACCCCCCCGCCCAAAAAAAAAAAAAATACAAAAACAAACAAACAAAACAACCACTTGCTTAACGAATTTGAAAAGTTGAACCGACTCCCAGACAGTTTTAGATTAGGCAACCTTAAGTGGCTAGCAAACTGGAGATATTCGAGGATAGTCATTCATGTAGGGGCCAACGATATTTGTCAGCGGCAGTCAGAAGCTACTAAGGATAACATTACAGGTGGTTAAACTGGCCCAGACAATGTCCGATGTCATAATTTGCTCTGGCCCCATCCCAATGAGGCACAGCGCAGAGTCTTACAGCCGACTCACGTCGCTAAATCGCTGGATGTCCAAGTGGTGTTTAAGGGCAAGCCTGTTTTTTTAGGTAGGGATGGCGTCAACCCCACGCGGGAGGGTGCTACCCTACTTTCGTGCAGCATAGCTAATAGTCTGCTAGTTAGTCGGCAGAGTAGTGCAAAAGGCTGCTGAAAATCCAGAGTCGGGACCAGGCCGCGGACAAACAGGCTAAACCGACCGTCTGCGAGCTGCTTTGAGGCCTCACCCAGGTTTTACAGTACTGAGACTGTCTGTGCTCCGAATTAAACCCAATCATAGAACATCAAAATCAGCTCATTTTAATAATTTAATTAGTGTTAAATTCTCGCATTCAAACGATAACAGCACCACCTCAGACCTAAAGCTCGGTCTACTTAATATTAGATCATTAACCTCGAAAGCAGTCATTGTAAATGAAATTATGGGTTACATTGCAATGTAGGTAAGATTGCTACAGTTAGAGTGGCACTCAGAGATAAAACTGTGCATAGATCTATTATCCAAATGTCTGTTGTTGCTAGAGTCACTTCAAACTACCCCAACAAATAGCACTTACTAGTTACTATGCAAAGGGCAGTGCAATTGTTAGAGTATCAATTGTGACAGTCATTTTACCAGACATTTAGTGTAATTGGAATTTCATTTGAAATATTATGAACAAAAGTTTTCTGACTTTACTTACTTGGTGCTCTGCTAATTCCTGTAACTGGCCACACTACTGCAGCAGATGTTTCTGACAATAATTGCCAAAACTGTTGCTACTTAAACTTTCTGAACGCTTACTATAACTTGAAGTCATTCATAGCTCCTCCCTTGTAATATCACAATGTTTCATCACAATAGTGGATTCTTCTGAATTCCAATTAGAGGGGCACTTCACACTTACAGGAAGGCACTCACACACATATTTGCACTAATCCATAAAGAAACATAAGATAAATCTTTGGTTGCTTGAGTCACTTAAAACTACCCCAACAAATAGCACTTACCAAATACTACTCAAAGGTCAGCACTATTGTTAAAGTATCAAGTGTGACATTGGTTTGATCAAACACTTTCTCTAAAAGTGGAACCTTCAAGTTCCATGTGAAATATTAAGATTACATTTCCTCAGGGTTTCACACACCTGGTACTATCAGGTTGAGTAAAACTGGAGTTCATTCTAGAACCAATTCTTCAATGATAATTCCAAAACACAGTATTAACTGTTTTAATTTGAAATATTCTGAGATATGTGTATACATAGAAGGTATTAACATATCCTCCCCATTTACAATCCCATTGTGCCACTGGAACTGAAGCATCTTCACCATTCTAGCAATAGGAAAGACTGCTTTGTACCTAGACATAATGTAACTGCTAGATTCTAATATGCTTGATTCTATAGACAGATATCTTTCCTCATAATGTCGTTTCACTGAATCAAATATCGTGAGGAGACAGTTTCAATGTAAACTAGCTAAATTCTCCAGTCTTCGCTCAATATGAATTAATTTCTGTGAGCTTTAAGATAATGGGACAAGCATACCATTTAGACTACCCCAAAGAGAAGCACTTACTCTTTGTATGAAATAATTAATGTTCCACTTTGGGATGGTCTCCATGGCTATTCAAAGAAGTAAGTACTGACAAATAAGTTCACCAAGCATTGTTACTCTGATCTAAATCATACACCAACTTTCCATAAACATCTTAACCCTTTTGTGTGGATTAAATGCTACAGTTGTAGCAGATGTTTTCAAGATGTGAAACTAAACATTTTCAAGGATTGGGCAACTTTCAGACATTCATCCTGCACTTTTTGACGTTAGACTTCAAGTGATGCCCCAACTTGTTAGCACTTACATTGCAATGTAGGTAAGATTGCTACAGTTAGAGTGGCACTCAGAGATAAAACTGTGCATAGATCTATTATCCAAATGTCTGTTGTTGCTAGAGTCACTTCAAACTACCCCAACAAATAGCACTTACTAGTTACTATGCAAAGGTCAGTGCAATTGTTAGAGTATCAATTGTGACAGTCATTTTACCAGACATTTAGTGTAATTGGAATTTCATTTGAAATATTATGAACAAAAGTTTTCTGACTTTACTTACTTGGTGCTCTGCTAATTCCTGTAACTGGCCACACTACTGCAGCAGATGTTTCTGACAATAACTGCCCAAACTGTTGCTACTTAAACTTTCTGAATGCTTACTATAACTTGAAGTCATTCATAGCTCCTCCCCTGTAATATCACAATGTTTCATCACAATAGTGGATTCTTCTGAATTCCAATTAGAGGGGCACTTCACACTTACAGGAAGGCACTCACACACATATTTGCACTAATCCATAAAGAAACATAAGATAAATCTTTGGTTGCTTGAGTCACTTAAAACTACCCCAACAAATAGCACATACCAAATACTACTCAAAGGTCAGCACTATTGTTAAAGTATCAAGTGTGACATAGGTTTGATCAAACACTTTCTCTGATAGTGGAACCTTCAAGTTCCATGTGAAATATTAAGATTACATTTCCTCAGGGTTTCACACACCTGGTACTATCAGGTTGAGTAAAACTGGAGTTCATTCTAGAACCGATTCTTCAATGATAATTCCAAAACACAGTATTAACTGTTTTAATTTGAAATATTCTGAGATATGTGTATACATAGAAGGTATTAACATATCCTCCCCATTTACAATCCCATTGTGCCACTGGAACTGAAGCATCTTCACCATTCTAGCAATAGGAAAGACTGCTTTGTACCTAGACATAATGTAACTGCTAGATTCTAATATGCTTGATTCTATAGACAGATATCTTTCCTCATAATGTCGTTTCACTGAATCAAATATCGTGAGGAGACAGTTTCAATGTAAACTAGCTAAATTCTCCAGTCTTCGCTCAATATGAATTAATTTCTGTGAGCTTTAAGATAATGGGACAAGCATACCATTTAGACTACCCCAAAGAGAAGCACTTACTCTTTGTATGAAATAATTAATGTTCCACTTTGGGATGGTCTCCATGGCTATTCAAAGAAGTAAGTACTGACAAATAAGTTCACCAAGCATTGTTACTCTGATCTAAATCATACACCAACTTTCCATAAACATCTTAACCCTTTTGTGTGGATTAAATGCTACAGTTGTAGCAGATTTTTTCAAGATGTGAAACTAAACATTTTCAAGGATTGGGCAACTTTCAGACATTCATCCTACACTTTTTGACGTTAGACTTCAAGTGACGCCCCAACTTGTTAGCACTTACATTGCAATGTAGGTAAGATTGCTACAGTTAGAGTGTCACTCAGAAATAAAACTGTGCATAGATCTATTATCCAAATGTCTGTTGTTGCTAGAGTCACTTCAAACTACCCCAACAAATAGCACTTACTAGTTACTATGCCAAGGTCAGTGCAATTGTTAGAGTATCAATTGTGACAGTCATTTTACCAGACATTTAGTGTAATTGGAATTTCATTTCAAATATTATGAACAAAAGTTTTCTGACTTTACTTACTTGGTGCTCTGCTAATTCCTGTAACTGGCCACACTACTGAAGCAGATGTTTCTGACAATAACTGCCCAAACTGTTGCTACTTAAACTTTCTGAAAGCTTACTATGAATTGAAGTCATTCACAGCTCCTCCCCTGTAATATCACAACGTGAAATCACAATAGTGGATTCTTCTGAATTCCAATTAGAGGGGCACTTCACACTGACAGGAAGGCACTCATACACATATTTGCACTAATCCATAAAGAAACATAAGATAAATCTTTGGTTGCTTGAGTCACTTAAAACTACCCCAACAAATAGCACTTACCAAATACTACTCAAAGGTCAGCACTATTGTTAAAGTATCAAGTGTGACATTGGTTTGATCAAACACTTTCTCTGATAGTGGAACCTTCAAGTTCCATGTGAAATATTAAGATTACATTTCCTCAGGGTTTCACACACCTGGTACTATCAGGTTGAGTAAAACTGAAGTTCATTCTAGAACCGATTCTACAATGCTAATTCCAGAACACTGTATTAAATGTTTTAATTTGAAATATTCTGAGATATGTCTATACATAGAAGGTATTAACATATCCTCCCCATTTACAATCCCATTGTGCCACTGGAACTGAAGCATCTTCACCATTCTAGCAATAGGAAAGACTGCTTTGTACCTAGACATAAAGTAACTGCTAGATTCTAATATGCTTGATTCTATAGACAGATATCTTTCCTCATAATGTCGTTTCACTGAATCAAATATCGCGAGGAGACAGTTTCAATGTAAACTAGCTAAATTATCCAGTCTTCGCTCCATATGAATTAATTTCTGTGAGCTTTAAGATAATGGGACAAGCATACCATTTAGATTACCCCAAAGAGAAGCACTTACTCTTTGTATGAAATAATTAATGTTCCACTTTGGGATGGTCTCCATGGCTATTCAAAGAAGTAAGTACTGACAAATAAGTTCACCAAGCATTGTTACTCTGATCTAAATCATACACCAACTTTCCATAAACATCTTAACCCTTTTGTGTGGATTAAATGCTACAGTTGTAGCAGATGTTTTCAAGATGTGAAACTAAACATTTTCAAGGATTGGGCAACTTTCAGACATTCATCCTGCACTTTTTGACGTTAGACTTCAAGTGATGCCCCAACTTGTTAGCACTTACATTGCAATGTAGGTAAGATTGCTACAGTTAGAGTGGCACTCAGAGATAAAACTGTGCATAGATCTATTATCCAAATGTCTGTTGTTGCTAGAGTCACTTCAAACTACCCCAACAAATAGCACTTACTAGTTACTATGCAAAGGTCAGTGCAATTGTTAGAGTATCAATTGTGACAGTCATTTTACCAGACATTTAGTGTAATTGGAATTTCATTTGAAATATTATGAACAAAAGTTTTCTGACTTTACTTACTTGGTGCTCTGCTAATTCCTGTAACTGGCCACACTACTGCAGCAGATGTTTCTGACAATAACTGCCCAAACTGTTGCTACTTAAACTTTCTGAATGCTTACTATAACTTGAAGTCATTCATAGCTCCTCCCCTGTAATATCACAATGTTTCATCACAATAGTGGATTCTTCTGAATTCCAATTAGAGGGGCACTTCACACTTACAGGAAGGCACTCACACACATATTTGCACTAATCCATAAAGAAACATAAGATAAATCTTTGGTTGCTTGAGTCACTTAAAACTACCCCAACAAATAGCACTTACCAAATACTACTCAAAGGTCAGCACTATTGTTAAAGTATCAAGTGTGACATTGGTTTGATCAAACACTTTCTCTGATAGTGGAACCTTCAAGTTCCATGTGAAATATTAAGATTACATTTCCTCAGGGTTTCACACACCTGGTACTATCAGGTTGAGTAAAACTTGAGTTCATTCTAGAACTGATTCTACAATGCTAATTCCAAAACACTGTATTAAATGTTTTAATTTGAAATATTCTGAGATATGTCTATACATAGAAGGTATTAACATATCCTCCCCATTTACAATCCCATTGTGCCACTGGAACTGAAGCATCTTCACCATTCTAGCAATAGGAAAGACTGCTTTGTACCTAGACATAATGTAACTGCTAGATTCTAATATGCTTGATTCTATAGACAGATATCTTTCCTCATAATGTCGTTTCACTGAATCAAATATCGCGAGGAGACAGTTTCAATGTAAACTAGCTACATTATCCAGTCTTCGCTCCATATGAATTAATTTCTGTGAGCTTTAAGATAATGGGACAAGCATACCATTTAGACTACCCCAAAGAGAAGCACTTACTCTTTGTATGAAATAATTAATGTTCCACTTTGGGATGGTCTCCATGGATATTCAAAGAAGTAAGTACTGACAAATAAGTTCACCAAGCATTGTTACTCTGATCTAAAGCATACACCAACTTTCCATAAACATCTTAACCCTTTTGTGTGAATTAAATGCTACAGTTGTAGCAGATTTTTTCAAGATGTGAAACTAAACATTTTCAAGGATTGGGCAACTTTCAGACATTCATCCTGCACTTTTTGACGTTAGACTTCAAGTGACGCCCCAACTTGTTAGCACTTACATTGCAATGTAGGTAAGATTGCTACAGTTAGAGTGTCACTCAGAAATAAAACTGTGCATAGATCTATTATCCAAATGTCTGTTGTTGCTAGAGTCACTTCAAACTACCCCAACAAATAGCACTTACTAGTTACTATGCAAAGGTCAGTGCAATTGTTAGAGTATCAATTGTGACAGTCATTTTACCAGACATTTAGTGTAATTGGAATTTCATTTGAAATATTATGAACAAAAGTTTTCTGACTTTACTTACTTGGTGCTCTGCTAATTCCTGTAACTGGCCACACTACTGCAGCAGATGTTTCTGAAAAAACTGCCCAAACTGTTGCTACTTAAACTTTCTGAAAGCTTACTATGAATTGAAGTCATTCACAGCTCCTCCCCTGTAATATCACAACGTGAAATCACAATAGTGGATTCTTCTGAATTCCAATTAGAGGGGCACTTCACACTGACAGGAAGGCACTCATACACATATTTGCACTAATCCATAAAGAAACATAAGATAAATCTTTGGTTGCTTGAGTCACTTAAAACTACCCCAACAAATAGCACTTACCAAATACTACTCAAAGGTCAGCACTATTGTTAAAGTATCAAGTGTGACATTGGTTTGATCAAACACTTTCTCTGATACTGGAACCTTCAAGTTCCACCTGAAATATTAAGATTACATTTCCTCAGGGTTTCACACACCTGGTACTATCAGGTTGAGTAAAACTGGAGTTCATTCTAGAATCGATTCTTCAATGATAATTCCAAAACACAGTATTAATGGATTTAATTTGAAATATTCTGAGATATGTGTATACATAGAAGGTATTAACATATTCTCCCCATTTACAATCCCATTGTGCCATTGGAACTGAAGCATCTTCACCATTCTAGCAATAGGAAAGACTGCTTTGTACCTAGACATAATGTAACTGCTAGATTCCAATATGCTTGATTCTATAGACAGATATCTTTCCTCATAATGTCGTTTCACTGAATCAAATATCGCGAGGAGACAGTTTAAATGTAAACTAGCTAAATTCTCCAGTCTTCGCTCAATATGAATTAATTTCTGTGAGCTTTAAGATAATAGGAAAAGCACACCATTTAGACTACCCCAAAGAGAAGCACTTACTCTTTGTATGAAATAATTAATGTTCCACTTTGGGATGGTCTCCATGGCTATTCAAAGAAGTAAGTACTGACAAATAAGTTCACCAAGCATTGTTACTCTGATCTAAATCATACACCAACTTTCCATAAACATCTTAACCCTTTTGTGTGGATTAAATGCTACAGTTGTAGCAGATGTTTTCAAGATGTGAAACTAAACATTTTCAAGGATTGGGCAACTTTCAGACATTCATCCTGCACTTTTTGACGTTAGACTTCAAGTGACGCCCCAACTTGTTAGCACTTACATTGCAATGTAGGTAAGATTGCTACAGTTAGAGTGTCACTCAGAAATAAAACTGTGCATAGATCTATTATCCAAATGTCTGTTGTTGCTAGAGTCACTTCAAACTACCCCAACAAATAGCACTTACTAGTTACTATGCCAAGGTCAGTGCAATTGTTAGAGTATCAATTGTGACAGTCATTTTACCAGACATTTAGTGTAATTGGAATTTCATTTCAAATATTATGAACAAAAGTTTTCTGACTTTACTTACTTGGTGCTCTGCTAATTCCTGTAACTGGCCACACTACTGAAGCAGATGTTTCTGACAATAACTGCCCAAACTGTTGCTACTTAAACTTTCTGAAAGCTTACTATGAATTGAAGTCATTCACTGCTCCTCCCCTGTAATATCACAATGTGACATCACAATAGTGGATTCTTCTAGATTCCATTTAGAGGGGCACTTCACACTTACAGGAAGGCACTCACAGACATATTTGCACTAATCCATAAAGAAACATAAGACAAATCTTTGGTTGCTTGAGTCACTTAAAACTACCCCAACAAATAGCACTTACCAAATACTACTCAAAGGTCAGCACTATTGTTAAAGTATCAAGTGTGACATTGGTTTGATCAAACACTTTCTCTGATAGTGGAACCTTCAAGTTCCATGTGAAATATTAAGATTACATTTCCTCAGGGTTTCACACACCTGGTACTATCAGGTTGAGTAAAACTGAAGTTCATTCTAGAACCGATTCTACAATGCTAATTCCAGAACACTGTATTAAATGTTTTAATTTGAAATATTCTGAGATATGTCTATACATAGAAGGTATTAACATATCCTCCCCATTTACAATCCCATTGTGCCACTGGAACTGAAGCATCTTCACCATTCTAGCAATAGGAAAGACTGCTTTGTACCTAGACATAATGTAACTGCTAGATTCTAATATGCTTGATTCTATAGACAGATATCTTTCCTCATAATGTCGTTTCACTGAATCAAATATCGCGAGGAGACAGTTTCAATGTAAACTAGCTAAATTATCCAGTCTTCGCTCCATATGAATTAATTTCTGTGAGCTTTAAGATAATGGGACAAGCATACCATTTAGACTACCCCAAAGAGAAGCACTTACTCTTTGTATGAAATAATTAATGTTCCACTTTGGGATGGTCTCCATGGCTATTCAAAGAAGTAAGTACTGACAAATAAGTTCACCAAGCATTGTTACTCTGATCTAAATCATACACCAACTTTCCATAAACATCTTAACCCTTTTGTGTGGATTAAATGCTACAGTTGTAGCAGATGTTTTCAAGATGTGAAACTAAACATTTTCAAGGATTGGGCAACTTTCAGACATTCATCCTGCACTTTTTGACGTTAGACTTCAAGTGACGCCCCAACTTGTTAGCACTTACATTGCAATGTAGGTAAGATTGCTACAGTTAGAGTGGCACTCAGAGATAAAACTGTGCATAGATCTATTATCCAAATGTCTGTTGTTGCTAGAGTCACTTCAAACAACCCAACAAATAGCACTTACTAGTTACTATGCAAAGGTCAGTGCAATTGTTAGAGTATCAATTGTGACAGTCATTTTACCAGACATTTAGTGTAATTGGAATTTCATTTCAAATATTATGAACAAAAGTTTTCTGACTTTACTTACTTGGTGCTCTGCTAATTCCTGTAACTGGCCACACTACTGAAGCAGATGTTTCTGACAATAACTGCCCAAACTGTTGCTACTTAAACTTTCTGAAAGCTTACTATGAATTGAAGTCATTCACTGCTCCTCCCCTGTAATATCACAATGTGACATCACAATAGTGGATTCTTCTAGATTCCATTTAGAGGGGCACTTCACACTTACAGGAAGGCACTCACAGACATATTTGCACTAATCCATAAAGAAACATAAGACAAATCTTTGGTTGCTTGAGTCACTTAAAACTACCCCAACAAATAGCACTTACCAAATACTACTCAAAGGTCAGCACTATTGTTAAAGTATCAAGTGTGACATTGGTTTGATCAAACACTTTCTCTGATAGTGGAACCTTCAAGTTCCATGTGAAATATTAAGATTACATTTCCTCAGGGTTTCACACACCTGGTACTATCAGGTTGAGTAAAACTGAAGTTCATTCTAGAACCGATTCTACAATGCTAATTCCAGAACACTGTATTAAATGTTTTAATTTGAAATATTCTGAGATATGTCTATACATAGAAGGTATTAACATATCCTCCCCATTTACAATCCCATTGTGCCACTGGAACTGAAGCATCTTCACCATTCTAGCAATAGGAAAGACTGCTTTGTACCTAGACATAATGTAACTGCTAGATTCTAATATGCTTGATTCTATAGACAGATATCTTTCCTCATAATGTCGTTTCACTGAATCAAATATCGCGAGGAGACAGTTTCAATGTAAACTAGCTAAATTATCCAGTCTTCGCTCCATATGAATTAATTTCTGTGAGCTTTAAGATAATGGGACAAGCATACCATTTAGACTACCCCAAAGAGAAGCACTTACTCTTTGTATGAAATAATTAATGTTCCACTTTGGGATGGTCTCCATGGCTATTCAAAGAAGTAAGTACTGACAAATAAGTTCACCAAGCATTGTTACTCTGATCTAAATCATACACCAACTTTCCATAAACATCTTAACCCTTTTGTGTGGATTAAATGCTACAGTTGTAGCAGATGTTTTCAAGATGTGAAACTAAACATTTTCAAGGATTGGGCAACTTTCAGACATTCATCCTGCACTTTTTGACGTTAGACTTCAAGTGATGCCCCAACTTGTTAGCACTTACATTGCAATGTAGGTAAGATTGCTACAGTTAGAGTGGCACTCAGAGATAAAACTGTGCATAGATCTATTATCCAAATGTCTGTTGTTGCTAGAGTCACTTCAAACTACCCCAACAAATAGCACTTACTAGTTACTATGCAAAGGTCAGTGCAATTGTTAGAGTATCAATTGTGACAGTCATTTTACCAGACATTTAGTGTAATTGGAATTTCATTTGAAATATTATGAACAAAAGTTTTCTGACTTTACTTACTTGGTGCTCTGCTAATTCCTGTAACTGGCCACACTACTGCAGCAGATGTTTCTGACAATAACTGCCCAAACTGTTGCTACTTAAACTTTCTGAACGCTTACTATAACTTGAAGTCATTCATAGCTCCTCCCCTGTAATATCACAATGTGACATCACAATAGTGGATTCTTCTGAATTCCAATTAGAGGGGCACTTCACACTTACAGGAAGGCACTCACACACATATTTGCACTAATCCATAAAGAAACATAAGATAAATCTTTGGTTGCTTGAGTCACTTAAAACTACCCCAACAAATAGCACTTACCAAATACTACTCAAAGGTCAGCACTATTGTTAAAGTATCAAGTGTGACATTGGTTTGATCAAACACTTTCTCTGATAGTGGAACCTTCAAGTTCCATGTGAAATATTAAGATTACATTTCCTCAGGGTTTCACACACCTGGTACTATCAGGTTGAGTAAAACTGGAGTTCATTCTAGAACCAATTCTTCAATGATAATTCCAAAACACAGTATTAACTGTTTTAATTTGAAATATTCTGAGATATGTGTATACATAGAAGGTATTAACATATCCTCCCCATTTACAATCCCATTGTGCCACTGGAACTGAAGCATCTTCACCATTCAAGCAATAGGAAAGACTGCTTTGTACCTAGACATAATGTAACTGCTAGATTCTAATATGCTTGATTCTATAGACAGATATCTTTCCTCATAATGTCGTTTCACTGAATCAAATATCGTGAGGAGACAGTTTCAATGTAAACTAGCTAAATTCTCCAGTCTTCGCTCAATATGAATTAATTTCTGTGAGCTTTAAGATAATGGGACAAGCATACCATTTAGACTACCCCAAAGAGAAGCACTTACTCTTTGTATGAAATAATTAATGTTCCACTTTGGGATGGTCTCCATGGATATTCAAAGAAGTAAGTACTGACAAATAAGTTCACCAAGCATTGTTACTCTGATCTAAAGCATACACCAACTTTCCATAAACATCTTAACCCTTTTATGTGAATTAAATGCTACAGTTGTAGCAGATTTTTTCAAGATGTGAAACTAAACATTTTCAAGGATTGGGCAACTTTCAGACATTCATCCTGCACTTTTTGACGTTAGACTTCAAGTGATGCCCCAAATTGTTAGCACTTACATTGCAATGTAGGTAAGATTGCTACAGTTAGAGTGGCACTCAGAAATAAAACTGTGCATAGATCTATTATCCAAATGTCTGTTGTTGCTAGAGTCACTTCAAACTACCCCAACAAATAGCACTTACTAGTTACTATGCAAAGGTCAGTGCAATTGTTAGAGTATCAATTGTGACAGTCATTTTACCAGACATTTTGTGTAATTGGAATTTCATTTGAAATATTATGAACAAAAGTTTTCTGACTTTACTTACTTGGTGCTCTGCTAATTCCTGTAACTGGCCACACTACTGCAGCAGATGTTTCTGAAAAAACTGCCCAAACTGTTGCTACTTAAACTTTCTGAAAGCTTACTATGAATTGAAGTCATTCACAGCTCCTCCCCTGTAATATCACAACGTGAAATCACAATAGTGGATTCTTCTCAATTCCAATTAGAGGGGCACTTCACACTTACAGGAAGGCACTCATACACATATTTGCACTAATCCATAAAGAAACATAAGATAAATCTTTAGTTGCTTGAGTCACTTAAAACTACCCCAACAAATAGCACTTACCAAATACTACTCAAAGGTCAGCACTATTGTTAAAGTATCAAGTGTGACATTGGTTTGATCAAACACTTTCTCTGATACTGGAACCTTCAAGTTCCACCTGAAATATTAAGATTACATTTCCTCAGGGTTTCACACACCTGGTACTATCAGGTTGAGTAAAACTGGAGTTCATTCTAGAATCGATTCTTCAATGATAATTCCAAAACACAGTATTAATGGATTTAATTTGAAATATTCTGAGATATGTGTATACATAGAAGGTATTAACATATTCTCCCCATTTACAATCCCATTGTGCCATTGGAACTGAAGCATCTTCACCATTCTAGCAATAGGAAAGACTGCTTTGTACCTAGACATAATGTAACTGCTAGATTCCAATATGCTTGATTCTATAGACAGATATCTTTCCTCATAATGTCGTTTCACTGAATCAAATATCGCGAGGAGACAGTTTAAATGTAAACTAGCTAAATTCTCCAGTCTTCGCTCAATATGAATTAATTTCTGTGAGCTTTAAGATAATAGGAAAAGCACACCATTTAGACTACCCCAAAGAGAAGCACTTACTCTTTGTATGAAATAATTAATGTTCCACTTTGGGATGGTCTCCATGGCTATTCAAAGAAGTAAGTACTGACAAATAAGTTCACCAAGCATTGTTACTCTGATCTAAATCATACACCAACTTTCCATAAACATCTTAACCCTTTTGTGTGGATTAAATGCTACAGTTGTAGCAGATGTTTTCAAGATGTGAAACTAAACATTTTCAAGGATTGGGCAACTTTCAGACATTCATCCTGCACTTTTTGACGTTAGACTTCAAGTGATGCCCCAACTTGTTAGCACTTACATTGCAATGTAGGTAAGATTACTACAGTTAGAGTGGCACTCAGAAATAAAACTGTGCATAGATCTATTATCCAAATGTCTGTTGTTGCTAGAGTCACTTCAAACTACCCCAACAAATAGCACTTACTAGTTACTATGCGAAGGTCAGTGCAATTGTTAGAGTATCAATTGTGACAGTCATTTTACCAGACATTTAGTGTAATTGGAATTTCATTTCAAATATTATGAACAAAAGTTTTCTGACTTTACTTACTTGGTGCTCTGCTAATTCCTGTAACTGGCCACACTACTGAAGCAGATGTTTCTGACAATAACTGCCCAAACTGTTGCTACTTAAACTTTCTGAAAGCTTACTATGAATTGAAGTCATTCACTGCTCCTCCCCTGTAATATCACAATGTGACATCACAATAGTGGATTCTTCTAGATTCCATTTAGAGGGGCACTTCACACTTACAGGAAGGCACTCACAGACATATTTGCACTAATCCATAAAGAAACATAAGACAAATCTTTGGTTGCTTGAGTCACTTAAAACTACCCCAACAAATAGCACTTACCAAATACTACTCAAAGGTCAGCACTATTGTTAAAGTATCAAGTGTGACATTGGTTTGATCAAACACTTTCTCTGATAGTGGAACCTTCAAGTTCCATGTGAAATATTAAGATTACATTTCCTCAGGGTTTCACACACCTGGTACTATCAGGTTGAGTAAAACTGAAGTTCATTCTAGAACCGATTCTACAATGCTAATTCCAGAACACTGTATTAAATGTTTTAATTTGAAATATTCTGAGATATGTCTATACATAGAAGGTATTAACATATCCTCCCCATTTACAATCCCATTGTGCCACTGGAACTGAAGCATCTTCACCATTCTAGCAATAGGAAAGACTGCTTTGTACCTAGACATAATGTAACTGCTAGATTCTAATATGCTTGATTCTATAGACAGATATCTTTCCTCATAATGTCGTTTCACTGAATCAAATATCGCGAGGAGACAGTTTCAATGTAAACTAGCTAAATTATCCAGTCTTCGCTCCATATGAATTAATTTCTGTGAGCTTTAAGATAATGGGACAAGCATACCATTTAGACTACCCCAAAGAGAAGCACTTACTCTTTGTATGAAATAATTAATGTTCCACTTTGGGATGGTCTCCATGGCTATTCAAAGAAGTAAGTACTGACAAATAAGTTCACCAAGCATTGTTACTCTGATCTAAATCATACACCAACTTTCCATAAACATCTTAACCCTTTTGTGTGGATTAAATGCTACAGTTGTAGCAGATGTTTTCAAGATGTGAAACTAAACATTTTCAAGGATTGGGCAACTTTCAGACATTCATCCTGCACTTTTTGACGTTAGACTTCAAGTGATGCCCCAACTTGTTAGCACTTACATTGCAATGTAGGTAAGATTGCTACAGTTAGAGTGGCACTCAGAGATAAAACTGTGCATAGATCTATTATCCAAATGTCTGTTGTTGCTAGAGTCACTTCAAACTACCCCAACAAATAGCACTTACTAGTTACTATGCAAAGGTCAGTGCAATTGTTAGAGTATCAATTGTGACAGTCATTTTACCAGACATTTAGTGTAATTGGAATTTCATTTGAAATATTATGAACAAAAGTTTTCTGACTTTACTTACTTGGTGCTCTGCTAATTCCTGTAACTGGCCACACTACTGCAGCAGATGTTTCTGACAATAACTGCCCAAACTGTTGCTACTTAAACTTTCTGAACGCTTACTATAACTTGAAGTCATTCATAGCTCCTCCCCTGTAATATCACAATGTGACATCACAATAGTGGATTCTTCTGAATTCCAATTAGAGGGGCACTTCACACTTACAGGAAGGCACTCACACACATATTTGCACTAATCCATAAAGAAACATAAGATAAATCTTTGGTTGCTTGAGTCACTTAAAACTACCCCAACAAATAGCACTTACCAAATACTACTCAAAGGTCAGCACTATTGTTAAAGTATCAAGTGTGACATTGGTTTGATCAAACACTTTCTCTGATAGTGGAACCTTCAAGTTCCATGTGAAATATTAAGATTACATTTCCTCAGGGTTTCACACACCTGGTACTATCAGGTTGAGTAAAACTGGAGTTCATTCTAGAACCAATTCTTCAATGATAATTCCAAAACACAGTATTAACTGTTTTAATTTGAAATATTCTGAGATATGTGTATACATAGAAGGTATTAACATATCCTCCCCATTTACAATCCCATTGTGCCACTGGAACTGAAGCATCTTCACCATTCAAGCAATAGGAAAGACTGCTTTGTACCTAGACATAATGTAACTGCTAGATTCTAATATGCTTGATTCTATAGACAGATATCTTTCCTCATAATGTCGTTTCACTGAATCAAATATCGTGAGGAGACAGTTTCAATGTAAACTAGCTAAATTCTCCAGTCTTCGCTCAATATGAATTAATTTCTGTGAGCTTTAAGATAATGGGACAAGCATACCATTTAGACTACCCCAAAGAGAAGCACTTACTCTTTGTATGAAATAATTAATGTTCCACTTTGGGATGGTCTCCATGGATATTCAAAGAAGTAAGTACTGACAAATAAGTTCACCAAGCATTGTTACTCTGATCTAAAGCATACACCAACTTTCCACAAACATCTTAACCCTTTTATGTGAATTAAATGCTACAGTTGTAGCAGATTTTTTCAAGATGTGAAACTAAACATTTTCAAGGATTGGGCAACTTTCAGACATTCATCCTGCACTTTTTGACGTTAGACTTCAAGTGATGCCCCAACTTGTTAGCACTTACATTGCAATGTAGGTAAGATTGCTACAGTTAGAGTGGCACTCAGAAATAAAACTGTGCATAGATCTATTATCCAAATGTCTGTTGTTGCTAGAGTCACTTCAAACTACCCCAACAAATAGCACTTACTAGTTACTATGCAAAGGTCAGTGCAATTGTTAGAGTATCAATTGTGACAGTCATTTTACCAGACATTTTGTGTAATTGGAATTTCATTTGAAATATTATGAACAAAAGTTTTCTGACTTTACTTACTTGGTGCTCTGCTAATTCCTGTAACTGGCCACACTACTGCAGCAGATGTTTCTGAAAAAACTGCCCAAACTGTTGCTACTTAAACTTTCTGAAAGCTTACTATGAATTGAAGTCATTCACAGCTCCTCCCCTGTAATATCACAACGTGAAATCACAATAGTGGATTCTTCTGAATTCCAATTAGAGGGGCACTTCACACTTACAGGAAGGCACTCATACACATATTTGCACTAATCCATAAAGAAACATAAGATAAATCTTTAGTTGCTTGAGTCACTTAAAACTACCCCAACAAATAGCACTTACCAAATACTACTCAAAGGTCAGCACTATTGTTAAAGTATCAAGTGTGACATTGGTTTGATCAAACACTTTCTCTGATACTGGAACCTTCAAGTTCCACCTGAAATATTAAGATTACATTTCCTCAGGGTTTCACACACCTGGTACTATCAGGTTGAGTAAAACTGGAGTTCATTCTAGAATCGATTCTTCAATGATAATTCCAAAACACAGTATTAATGGATTTAATTTGAAATATTCTGAGATATGTGTATACATAGAAGGTATTAACATATTCTCCCCATTTACAATCCCATTGTGCCATTGGAACTGAAGCATCTTCACCATTCTAGCAATAGGAAAGACTGCTTTGTACCTAGACATAATGTAACTGCTAGATTCCAATATGCTTGATTCTATAGACAGATATCTTTCCTCATAATGTCGTTTCACTGAATCAAATATCGCGAGGAGACAGTTTAAATGTAAACTAGCTAAATTCTCCAGTCTTCGCTCAATATGAATTAATTTCTGTGAGCTTTAAGATAATAGGAAAAGCACACCATTTAGACTACCCCAAAGAGAAGCACTTACTCTTTGTATGAAATAATTAATGTTCCACTTTGGGATGGTCTCCATGGCTATTCAAAGAAGTAAGTACTGACAAATAAGTTCACCAAGCATTGTTACTCTGATCTAAATCATACACCAACTTTCCATAAACATCTTAACCCTTTTGTGTGGATTAAATGCTACAGTTGTAGCAGATGTTTTCAAGATGTGAAACTAAACATTTTCAAGGATTGGGCAACTTTCAGACATTCATCCTGCACTTTTTGACGTTAGACTTCAAGTGATGCCCCAACTTGTTAGCACTTACATTGAAATGTAGGTAAGATTACTACAGTTAGAGTGGCACTCAGAAATAAAACTGTGCATAGATCTATTATCCAAATGTCTGTTGTTGCTAGAGTCACTTCAAACTACCCCAACAAATAGCACTTACTAGTTACTATGCGAAGGTCAGTGCAATTGTTAGAGTATCAATTGTGACAGTCATTTTACCAGACATTTAGTGTAATTGGAATTTCATTTCAAATATTATGAACAAAAGTTTTCTGACTTTACTTACTTGGTGCTCTGCTAATTCCTGTAACTGGCCACACTACTGAAGCAGATGTTTCTGACAATAACTGCCCAAACTGTTGCTACTTAAACTTTCTGAAAGCTTACTATGAATTGAAGTCATTCACTGCTCCTCCCCTGTAATATCACAATGTGACATCACAATAGTGGATTCTTCTAGATTCCATTTAGAGGGGCACTTCACACTTACAGGAAGGCACTCACAGACATATTTGCACTAATCCATAAAGAAACATAAGACAAATCTTTGGTTGCTTGAGTCACTTAAAACTACCCCAACAAATAGCACTTACCAAATACTACTCAAAGGTCAGCACTATTGTTAAAGTATCAAGTGTGACATTGGTTTGATCAAACACTTTCTCTGATAGTGGAACCTTCAAGTTCCATGTGAAATATTAAGATTACATTTCCTCAGGGTTTCACACACCTGGTACTATCAGGTTGAGTAAAACTGAAGTTCATTCTAGAACCGATTCTACAATGCTAATTCCAGAACACTGTATTAAATGTTTTAATTTGAAATATTCTGAGATATGTCTATACATAGAAGGTATTAACATATCCTCCCCATTTACAATCCCATTGTGCCACTGGAACTGAAGCATCTTCACCATTCTAGCAATAGGAAAGACTGCTTTGTACCTAGACATAATGTAACTGCTAGATTCTAATATGCTTGATTCTATAGACAGATATCTTTCCTCATAATGTCGTTTCACTGAATCAAATATCGCGAGGAGACAGTTTCAATGTAAACTAGCTAAATTATCCAGTCTTCGCTCCATATGAATTAATTTCTGTGAGCTTTAAGATAATGGGACAAGCATACCATTTAGACTACCCCAAAGAGAAGCACTTACTCTTTGTATGAAATAATTAATGTTCCACTTTGGGATGGTCTCCATGGCTATTCAAAGAAGTAAGTACTGACAAATAAGTTCACCAAGCATTGTTACTCTGATCTAAATCATACACCAACTTTCCATAAACATCTTAACCCTTTTGTGTGGATTAAATGCTACAGTTGTAGCAGATGTTTTCAAGATGTGAAACTAAACATTTTCAAGGATTGGGCAACTTTCAGACATTCATCCTGCACTTTTTGACGTTAGACTTCAAGTGATGCCCCAACTTGTTAGCACTTACATTGCAATGTAGGTAAGATTGCTACAGTTAGAGTGGCACTCAGAGATAAAACTGTGCATAGATCTATTATCCAAATGTCTGTTGTTGCTAGAGTCACTTCAAACTACCCCAACAAATAGCACTTACTAGTTACTATGCAAAGGTCAGTGCAATTGTTAGAGTATCAATTGTGACAGTCATTTTACCAGACATTTAGTGTAATTGGAATTTCATTTGAAATATTATGAACAAAAGTTTTCTGACTTTACTTACTTGGTGCTCTGCTAATTCCTGTAACTGGCCACACTACTGCAGCAGATGTTTCTGACAATAACTGCCCAAACTGTTGCTACTTAAACTTTCTGAACGCTTACTATAACTTGAAGTCATTCATAGCTCCTCCCCTGTAATATCACAATGTGACATCACAATAGTGGATTCTTCTGAATTCCAATTAGAGGGGCACTTCACACTTACAGGAAGGCACTCACACACATATTTGCACTAATCCATAAAGAAACATAAGATAAATCTTTGGTTGCTTGAGTCACTTAAAACTACCCCAACAAATAGCACTTACCAAATACTACTCAAAGGTCAGCACTATTGTTAAAGTATCAAGTGTGACATTGGTTTGATCAAACACTTTCTCTGATAGTGGAACCTTCAAGTTCCATGTGAAATATTAAGATTACATTTCCTCAGGGTTTCACACACCTGGTACTATCAGGTTGAGTAAAACTGGAGTTCATTCTAGAACCAATTCTTCAATGATAATTCCAAAACACAGTATTAACTGTTTTAATTTGAAATATTCTGAGATATGTGTATACATAGAAGGTATTAACATATCCTCCCCATTTACAATCCCATTGTGCCACTGGAACTGAAGCATCTTCACCATTCAAGCAATAGGAAAGACTGCTTTGTACCTAGACATAATGTAACTGCTAGATTCTAATATGCTTGATTCTATAGACAGATATCTTTCCTCATAATGTCGTTTCACTGAATCAAATATCGTGAGGAGACAGTTTCAATGTAAACTAGCTAAATTCTCCAGTCTTCGCTCAATATGAATTAATTTCTGTGAGCTTTAAGATAATGGGACAAGCATACCATTTAGACTACCCCAAAGAGAAGCACTTACTCTTTGTATGAAATAATTAATGTTCCACTTTGGGATGGTCTCCATGGATATTCAAAGAAGTAAGTACTGACAAATAAGTTCACCAAGCATTGTTACTCTGATCTAAAGCATACACCAACTTTCCACAAACATCTTAACCCTTTTATGTGAATTAAATGCTACAGTTGTAGCAGATTTTTTCAAGATGTGAAACTAAACATTTTCAAGGATTGGGCAACTTTCAGACATTCATCCTGCACTTTTTGACGTTAGACTTCAAGTGATGCCCCAACTTGTTAGCACTTACATTGCAATGTAGGTAAGATTGCTACAGTTAGAGTGGCACTCAGAAATAAAACTGTGCATAGATCTATTATCCAAATGTCTGTTGTTGCTAGAGTCACTTCAAACTACCCCAACAAATAGCACTTACTAGTTACTATGCAAAGGTCAGTGCAATTGTTAGAGTATCAATTGTGACAGTCATTTTACCAGACATTTTGTGTAATTGGAATTTCATTTGAAATATTATGAACAAAAGTTTTCTGACTTTACTTACTTGGTGCTCTGCTAATTCCTGTAACTGGCCACACTACTGCAGCAGATGTTTCTGAAAAAACTGCCCAAACTGTTGCTACTTAAACTTTCTGAAAGCTTACTATGAATTGAAGTCATTCACAGCTCCTCCCCTGTAATATCACAACGTGAAATCACAATAGTGGATTCTTCTGAATTCCAATTAGAGGGGCACTTCACACTTACAGGAAGGCACTCATACACATATTTGCAGTAATCCATAAAGAAACATAAGATAAATCTTTAGTTGCTTGAGTCACTTAAAACTACCCCAACAAATAGCACTTACCAAATACTACTCAAAGGTCAGCACTATTGTTAAAGTATCAAGTGTGACATTGGTTTGATCAAACACTTTCTCTGATACTGGAACCTTCAAGTTCCACCTGAAATATTAAGATTACATTTCCTCAGGGTTTCACACACCTGGTACTATCAGGTTGAGTAAAACTGGAGTTCATTCTAGAATCGATTCTTCAATGATAATTCCAAAACACAGTATTAAAGGATTTAATTTGAAATATTCTGAGATATGTGTATACATAGAAGGTATTAACATATTCTCCCCATTTACAATCCCATTGTGCCACTGGAACTGAAGCATCTTCACCATTCTAGCAATAAGAAAGACTGCTTTGTACCTAGACATAATGTAACTGCTAGATTCTAATATGCTTGATTCTATAGACAGATATCTTTCCTCATAATGTCGTTTCACTGAATCAAATATCGCGAGGAGACAGTTTCAATGTAAACTAGCTAAATTATCCAGTCTTCGCTCAATATGAATTAATTTCTGTGAGCTTTAAGATAATGGGACAAGCATACCATTTAGACTACCCCAAAGAGAAGCACTTACTCTTTGTATGAAATAATTAATGTTCCACTTTGGGATGGTCTCCATGGCTATTCAAAGAAGTAAGTACTGACAAATAAGTTCACCAAGCATTGTTACTCTGATCTAAATCATACACCAACTTTCCATAAACATCTTAACCCTTTTGTGTGGATTAAATGCTACAGTTGTAGCAGATGTTTTCAAGATGTGAAACTAAACATTTTCAAGGATTGGGCAACTTTCAGACATTCATCCTGCACTTTTTGACGTTAGACTTCAAGTGATGCCCCAACTTGTTAGCACTTACATTGCAATGTAGGTAAGATTGCTACAGTTAGAGTGGCACTCAGAGATAAAACTGTCCATAGATCTATTATCCAAATGTCTGTTGTTGCTAGAGTCACTTCAAACTACCCCAACAAATAGCACTTACTAGTTACTATGCAAAGGTCAGTGCAATTGTTAGAGTATCAATTGTGACAGTCATTTTACCAGACATTTTGTGTAATTGGAATTTCATTTGAAATATTATAAACAAAAGTTTTCTGACTTTACTTACTTGGTGCTCTGCTAATTCCTGTAACTGGCCACACTACTGCAGCAGATGTTTCTGACAATAACTGCCCAAACTGTTGCTACTTAAACTTTTTGAAAGCTTACTATGAATTGAGGTCATTCACAGCTCCTCCCCTGTAATATCACAATGTGACATCACAATAGTGGATTCTTCTAGATTCCATTTAGAGGGGCACTTCACACTTACAGGAAGGCACTCACAGACATATTTGCACTAATCCATAAAGAAACATAAGACAAATCTTTGGTTGCTTGAGTCACTTAAAACTACCCCAACAAATAGCACATACGAAATACTACTCAAAGGTCAGCACTATTGTTAAAGTATCAAGTGTGACATTGGTTTGATCAAACACTTTCTCTGATAGTGGAACCTTCAAGTTCCACCTGAAATATTAAGATTACATTTCCTCAGGATTTCACACACCTGGTACTATCAGGTTGAGTAAAACTTGAGTTCATTCTAGAACTGATTCTACAATGCTAATTCCAAAACACTGTATTAAATGTTTTAATTTGAAATATTCTGGGATATGTCTATACATAGAAGGTATTAACATATCCTCCCCATTTACAATCCCATTGTGCCACTGGAACTGAAGCATCTTCACCATTCAAGCAATAGGAAAGACTGCTTTGTACCTAGACATAATGTAACTGCTAGATTCTAATATGCTTGATTCTATAGACAGATATCTTTCTTCATAATGTCGTTTCACTGAATCAAATATCGCGAGGAGACAGTTTCAATGTAAACTAGCTAAATTATCCAGTCTTCGCTCAATATGAATTAATTTCTGTGAGCTTTAAGATAATGGGACAAGCATACCATTTAGACTACCCCAAAGAGAAGCACTTACTCTTTGTATGAAATAATTAATGTTCCACTTTGGGATGGTCTCCATGGATATTCAAAGAAGTAAGTGCTGACAAATAAGTTCACCAAGCATTGTTACTCTGATCTAAAGCATACACCAACTTTCCACAAACATCTTAACCCTTTTATGTGAATTAAATGCTACAGTTGTAGCAGATTTTTTCAAGATGTGAAACTAAACATTTTCAAGGATTGGGCAACTTTCAGACATTCATCCTGCACTTTTTGACGTTAGACTTCAAGTGATGCCCCAACTTGTTAGCACTTACATTGCAATGTAGGTAAGATTGCTACAGTTAGAGTGGCACTCAGAAATAAAACTGTGCATAGATCTATTATCCAAATGTCTGTTGTTGCTAGAGTCACTTCAAACTACCCCAACAAATAGCACTTACTAGTTACTATGCAAAGGTCAGTGCAATTGTTAGAGTATCAATTGTGACAGTCATTTTACCAGACATTTTGTGTAATTGGAATTTCATTTGAAATATTATGAACAAAAGTTTTCTGACTTTACTTACTTGGTGCTCTGCTAATTCCTGTAACTGGCCACACTACTGCAGCAGATGTTTCTGAAAAAACTGCCCAAACTGTTGCTACTTAAACTTTCTGAAAGCTTACTATGAATTGAAGTCATTCACAGCTCCTCCCCTGTAATATCACAACGTGAAATCACAATAGTGGATTCTTCTGAATTCCAATTAGAGGGGCACTTCACACTTACAGGAAGGCACTCATACACATATTTGCACTAATCCATAAAGAAACATAAGATAAATCTTTGGTTGCTTGAGTCACTTAAAACTACCCCAACAAATAGCACTTACCAAATACTACTCAAAGGTCAGCACTATTGTTAAAGTATCAAGTGTGACATTGGTTTGATCAAACACTTTCTCTGATAGTGGAACCTTCAAGTTCCACCTGAAATATTAAGATTACATTTCCTCAGGGTTTCACACACCTGGTACTATCAGGTTGAGTAAAACTGGAGTTCATTCTAGAATCGATTCTTCAATGATAATTCCAAAACACAGTATTAAAGGATTTAATTTGAAATATTCTGAGATATGTGTATACATAGAAGGTATTAACATATTCTCCCCATTTACAATCCCATTGTGCCACTGGAACTGAAGCATCTTCACCATTCTAGCAATAAGAAAGACTGCTTTGTACCTAGACATAATGTAACTGCTAGATTCTAATATGCTTGATTCTATAGACAGATATCTTTCCTCATAATGTCGTTTCACTGAATCAAATATCGCGAGGAGACAGTTTCAATGTAAACTAGCTAAATTATCCAGTCTTCGCTCCATATGAATTAATTTCTGTGAGCTTTAAGATAATGGGACAAGCATACCATTTAGACTACCCCAAAGAAAAGCACTTACTCTTTGTATGAAATAATTAATGTTCCACTTTGGGATGGTCTCCATGGCTATTCAAAGAAGTAAGTACTGACAAATAAGTTCACCAAGCATTGTTACTCTGATCTAAATCATACACCAACTTTCCATAAACATCTTAACCCTTTTGTGTGGATTAAATGCTACAGTTGTAGCAGATGTTTTCAAGATGTGAAACTAAACATTTTCAAGGATTGGGCAACTTTCAGACATTCATCCTGCACTTTTTGACGTTAGACTTCAAGTGATGCCCCAACTTGTTAGCACTTACATTGCAATGTAGGTAAGATTGCTACAGTTAGAGTGGCACTCAGAGATAAAACTGTCCATAGATCTATTATCCAAATGTCTGTTGTTGCTAGAGTCACTTCAAACTACCCCAACAAATAGCACTTACTAGTTACTATGCAAAGGTCAGTGCAATTGTTAGAGTATCAATTGTGACAGTCATTTTACCAGACATTTTGTGTAATTGGAATTTCATTTGAAATATTATAAACAAAAGTTTTCTGACTTTACTTACTTGGTGCTCTGCTAATTCCTGTAACTGGCCACACTACTGCAGCAGATGTTTCTGACAATAACTGCCCAAACTGTTGCTACTTAAACTTTCTGAAAGCTTACTATGAATTGAGGTCATTCACAGCTCCTCCCCTGTAATATCACAATGTGACATCACAATAGTGGATTCTTCTAGATTCCATTTAGAGGGGCACTTCACACTTACAGGAAGGCACTCACAGACATATTTGCACTAATCCATAAAGAAACATAAGACAAATCTTTGGTTGCTTGAGTCACTTAAAACTACCCCAACAAATAGCACATACGAAATACTACTCAAAGGTCAGCACTATTGTTAAAGTATCAAGTGTGACATTGGTTTGATCAAACACTTTCTCTGATAGTGGAACCTTCAAGTTCCACCTGAAATATTAAGATTACATTTCCTCAGGATTTCACACACCTGGTACTATCAGGTTGAGTAAAACTTGAGTTCATTCTAGAACTGATTCTACAATGCTAATTCCAAAACACTGTATTAAATGTTTTAATTTGAAATATTCTGAGATATGTCTATACATAGAAGGTATTAACATATCCTCCCCATTTACAATCCCATTGTGCCACTGGAACTGAAGCATCTTCACCATTCAAGCAATAGGAAAGACTGCTTTGTACCTAGACATAATGTAACTGCTAGATTCTAATATGCTTGATTCTATAGACAGATATCTTTCTTCATAATGTCGTTTCACTGAATCAAATATCGCGAGGAGACAGTTTCAATGTAAACTAGCTAAATTATCCAGTCTTCGCTCAATATGAATTAATTTCTGTGAGCTTTAAGATAATGGGACAAGCATACCATTTAGACTACCCCAAAGAGAAGCACTTACTCTTTGTATGAAATAATTAATGTTCCACTTTGGGATGGTCTCCATGGATATTCAAAGAAGTAAGTACTGACAAATAAGTTCACCAAGCATTGTTACTCTGATCTAAAGCATACACCAACTTTCCACAAACATCTTAACCCTTTTATGTGAATTAAATGCTACAGTTGTAGCAGATTTTTTCAAGATGTGAAACTAAACATTTTCAAGGATTGGGCAACTTTCAGACATTCATCCTGCACTTTTTGACGTTAGACTTCAAGTGATGCCCCAACTTGTTAGCACTTACATTGCAATGTAGGTAAGATTGCTACAGTTAGAGTGGCACTCAGAAATAAAACTGTGCATAGATCTATTATCCAAATGTCTGTTGTTGCTAGAGTCACTTCAAACTACCCCAACAAATAGCACTTACTAGTTACTATGCAAAGGTCAGTGCAATTGTTAGAGTATCAATTGTGACAGTCATTTTACCAGACATTTTGTGTAATTGGAATTTCATTTGAAATATTATGAACAAAAGTTTTCTGACTTTACTTACTTGGTGCTCTGCTAATTCCTGTAACTGGCCACACTACTGCAGCAGATGTTTCTGAAAAAACTGCCCAAACTGTTGCTACTTAAACTTTCTGAAAGCTTACTATGAATTGAAGTCATTCACAGCTCCTCCCCTGTAATATCACAACGTGAAATCACAATAGTGGATTCTTCTGAATTCCAATTAGAGGGGCACTTCACACTTACAGGAAGGCACTCATACACATATTTGCACTAATCCATAAAGAAACATAAGATAAATCTTTGGTTGCTTGAGTCACTTAAAACTACCCCAACAAATAGCACTTACCAAATACTACTCAAAGGTCAGCACTATTGTTAAAGTATCAAGTGTGACATTGGTTTGATCAAACACTTTCTCTGATAGTGGAACCTTCAAGTTCCACCTGAAATATTAAGATTACATTTCCTCAGGGTTTCACACACCTGGTACTATCAGGTTGAGTAAAACTGGAGTTCATTCTAGAATCGATTCTTCAATGATAATTCCAAAACACAGTATTAAAGGATTTAATTTGAAATATTCTGAGATATGTGTATACATAGAAGGTATTAACATATTCTCCCCATTTACAATCCCATTGTGCCACTGGAACTGAAGCATCTTCACCATTCTAGCAATAAGAAAGACTGCTTTGTACCTAGACATAATGTAACTGCTAGATTCTAATATGCTTGATTCTATAGACAGATATCTTTCCTCATAATGTCGTTTCACTGAATCAAATATCGCGAGGAGACAGTTTCAATGTAAACTAGCTAAATTATCCAGTCTTCGCTCCATATGAATTAATTTCTGTGAGCTTTAAGATAATGGGACAAGCATACCATTTAGACTACCCCAAAGAAAAGCACTTACTCTTTGTATGAAATAATTAATGTTCCACTTTGGGATGGTCTCCATGGCTATTCAAAGAAGTAAGTACTGACAAATAAGTTCACCAAGCATTGTTACTCTGATCTAAATCATACACCAACTTTCCATAAACATCTTAACCCTTTTGTGTGGATTAAATGCTACAGTTGTAGCAGATGTTTTCAAGATGTGAAACTAAACATTTTCAAGGATTGGGCAACTTTCAGACATTCATCCTGCACTTTTTGACGTTAGACTTCAAGTGATGCCCCAACTTGTTAGCACTTACATTGCAATGTAGGTAAGATTGCTACAGTTAGAGTGGCACTCAGAGATAAAACTGTCCATAGATCTATTATCCAAATGTCTGTTGTTGCTAGAGTCACTTCAAACTACCCCAACAAATAGCACTTACTAGTTACTATGCAAAGGTCAGTGCAATTGTTAGAGTATCAATTGTGACAGTCATTTTACCAGACATTTTGTGTAATTGGAATTTCATTTGAAATATTATAAACAAAAGTTTTCTGACTTTACTTACTTGGTGCTCTGCTAATTCCTGTAACTGGCCACACTACTGCAGCAGATGTTTCTGACAATAACTGCCCAAACTGTTGCTACTTAAACTTTCTGAAAGCTTACTATGAATTGAGGTCATTCACAGCTCCTCCCCTGTAATATCACAATGTGACATCACAATAGTGGATTCTTCTAGATTCCATTTAGAGGGGCACTTCACACTTACAGGAAGGCACTCACAGACATATTTGCACTAATCCATAAAGAAACATAAGACAAATCTTTGGTTGCTTGAGTCACTTAAAACTACCCCAACAAATAGCACATACGAAATACTACTCAAAGGTCAGCACTATTGTTAAAGTATCAAGTGTGACATTGGTTTGATCAAACACTTTCTCTGATAGTGGAACCTTCAAGTTCCACCTGAAATATTAAGATTACATTTCCTCAGGATTTCACACACCTGGTACTATCAGGTTGAGTAAAACTTGAGTTCATTCTAGAACTGATTCTACAATGCTAATTCCAAAACACTGTATTAAATGTTTTAATTTGAAATATTCTGAGATATGTCTATACATAGAAGGTATTAACATATCCTCCCCATTTACAATCCCATTGTGCCACTGGAACTGAAGCATCTTCACCATTCAAGCAATAGGAAAGACTGCTTTGTACCTAGACATAATGTAACTGCTAGATTCTAATATGCTTGATTCTATAGACAGATATCTTTCTTCATAATGTCGTTTCACTGAATCAAATATCGCGAGGAGACAGTTTCAATGTAAACTAGCTAAATTATCCAGTCTTCGCTCAATATGAATTAATTTCTGTGAGCTTTAAGATAATGGGACAAGCATACCATTTAGACTACCCCAAAGAGAAGCACTTACTCTTTGTATGAAATAATTAATGTTCCACTTTGGGATGGTCTCCATGGATATTCAAAGAAGTAAGTACTGACAAATAAGTTCACCAAGCATTGTTACTCTGATCTAAAGCATACACCAACTTTCCACAAACATCTTAACCCTTTTATGTGAATTAAATGCTACAGTTGTAGCAGATTTTTTCAAGATGTGAAACTAAACATTTTCAAGGATTGGGCAACTTTCAGACATTCATCCTGCACTTTTTGACGTTAGACTTCAAGTGATGCCCCAACTTGTTAGCACTTACATTGCAATGTAGGTAAGATTGCTACAGTTAGAGTGGCACTCAGAAATAAAACTGTGCATAGATCTATTATCCAAATGTCTGTTGTTGCTAGAGTCACTTCAAACTACCCCAACAAATAGCACTTACTAGTTACTATGCAAAGGTCAGTGCAATTGTTAGAGTATCAATTGTGACAGTCATTTTACCAGACATTTTGTGTAATTGGAATTTCATTTGAAATATTATGAACAAAAGTTTTCTGACTTTACTTACTTGGTGCTCTGCTAATTCCTGTAACTGGCCACACTACTGCAGCAGATGTTTCTGAAAAAACTGCCCAAACTGTTGCTACTTAAACTTTCTGAAAGCTTACTATGAATTGAAGTCATTCACAGCTCCTCCCCTGTAATATCACAACGTGAAATCACAATAGTGGATTCTTCTGAATTCCAATTAGAGGGGCACTTCACACTTACAGGAAGGCACTCATACACATATTTGCACTAATCCATAAAGAAACATAAGATAAATCTTTGGTTGCTTGAGTCACTTAAAACTACCCCAACAAATAGCACTTACCAAATACTACTCAAAGGTCAGCACTATTGTTAAAGTATCAAGTGTGACATTGGTTTGATCAAACACTTTCTCTGATAGTGGAACCTTCAAGTTCCACCTGAAATATTAAGATTACATTTCCTCAGGGTTTCACACACCTGGTACTATCAGGTTGAGTAAAACTGGAGTTCATTCTAGAATCGATTCTTCAATGATAATTCCAAAACACAGTATTAAAGGATTTAATTTGAAATATTCTGAGATATGTGTATACATAGAAGGTATTAACATATTCTCCCCATTTACAATCCCATTGTGCCACTGGAACTGAAGCATCTTCACCATTCTAGCAATAGGAAAGACTGCTTTGTACCTAGACATAATGTAACTGCTAGATTCTAATATGCTTGATTCTATAGACAGATATCTTTCCTCATAATGTCGTTTCACTGAATCAAATATCGCGAGGAGACAGTTTCAATGTAAACTAGCTAAATTCTCCAGTCTTCGCTCAATATGAATTAATTTCTGTGAGCTTTAAGATAATGGGACAAGCATACCATTTAGACTACCCCAAAGAGAAGCACTTACTCTTTGTATGAAATAATTAATGTTCCACTTTGGGATGGTCTCCATGGCTATTCAAAGAAGTAAGTACTGACAAATAAGTTCACCAAGCATTGTTACTCTGATCTAAATCATACACCAACTTTCCATAAACATCTTAACCCTTTTGTGTGGATTAAATGCTACAGTTGTAGCAGATGTTTTCAAGATGTGAAACTAAACATTTTCAAGGATTGGGCAACTTTCAGACATTCATCCTGCACTTTTTGACGTTAGACTTCAAGTGATGCCCCAACTTGTTAGCACTTACATTGCAATGTAGGTAAGATTGCTACAGTTAGAGTGGCACTCAGAGATAAAACTGTGCATAGATCTATTATCCAAATGTCTGTTGTTGCTAGAGTCACTTCAAACTACCCCAACAAATAGCACTTACTAGTTACTATGCAAAGGTCAGTGCAATTGTTAGAGTATCAATTGTGACAGTCATTTTACCAGACATTTTGTGTAATTGGAATTTCATTTGAAATATTATAAACAAAAGTTTTCTGACTTTACTTACTTGGTGCTCTGCTAATTCCTGTAACTGGCCACACTACTGCAGCAGATGTTTCTGACAATAACTGCCCAAACTGTTGCTACTTAAACTTTCTGAAAGCTTACTATGAATTGAGGTCATTCACAGCTCCTCCCCTGTAATATCACAATGTGACATCACAATAGTGGATTCTTCTAGATTCCATTTAGAGGGGCACTTCACACTTACAGGAAGGCACTCACAGACATATTTGCACTAATCCATAAAGAAACATAAGACAAATCTTTGGTTGCTTGAGTCACTTAAAACTACCCCAACAAATAGCACATACGAAATACTACTCAAAGGTCAGCACTATTGTTAAAGTATCAAGTGTGACATTGGTTTGATCAAACACTTTCTCTGATAGTGGAACCTTCAAGTTCCACCTGAAATATTAAGATTACATTTCCTCAGGATTTCACACACCTGGTACTATCAGGTTGAGTAAAACTTGAGTTCATTCTAGAACTGATTTTACAATGCTAATTCCAAAACACTGTATTAAATGTTTTAATTTGAAATATTCTGAGATATGTCTATACATAGAAGGTATTAACATATCCTCCCCATTTACAATCCCATTGTGCCACTGGAACTGAAGCATCTTCACCATTCTAGCAATAGGAAAGACTGCTTTGTACCTAGACATAATGTAACTGCTAGATTCTAATATGCTTGATTCTATAGACAGATATCTTTCTTCATAATGTCGTTTCACTGAATCAAATATCGCGAGGAGACAGTTTCAATGTAAACTAACTAAATTATCCAGTCTTCGCTCAATATGAATTAATTTCTGTGAGCTTTAAGATAATGGGACAAGCATACCATTTAGACTACCCCAAAGAGAAGCACTTACTCTTTGTATGAAATAATTAATGTTCCACTTTGGGATGGTCTCCATGGATATTCAAAGAAGTAAGTACTGACAAATAAGTTCACCAAGCATTGTTACTCTGATCTAAAGCATACACCAACTTTCCACAAACATCTTAACCCTTTTATGTGAATTAAATGCTACAGTTGTAGCAGATTTTTTCAAGATGTGAAACTAAACATTTTCAAGGATTGGGCAACTTTCAGACATTCATCCTGCACTTTTTGACGTTAGACTTCAAGTGATGCCCCAACTTGTTAGCACTTACATTGCAATGTAGGTAAGATTGCTACAGTTAGAGTGGCACTCAGAAATAAAACTGTGCATAGATCTATTATCCAAATGTCTGTTGTTGCTAGAGTCACTTCAAACTACCCCAACAAATAGCACTTACTAGTTACTATGCAAAGGTCAGTGCAATTGTTAGAGTATCAATTGTGACAGTCATTTTACCAGACATTTTGTGTAATTGGAATTTCATTTGAAATATTATGAACAAAAGTTTTCTGACTTTACTTACTTGGTGCTCTGCTAATTCCTGTAACTGGCCACACTACTGCAGCAGATGTTTCTGAAAAAACTGCCCAAACTGTTGCTACTTAAACTTTCTGAAAGCTTACTATGAATTGAAGTCATTCACAGCTCCTCCCCTGTAATATCACAACGTGAAATCACAATAGTGGATTCTTCTGAATTCCAATTAGAGGGGCACTTCACACTTACAGGAAGGCACTCATACACATATTTGCACTAATCCATAAAGAAACATAAGATAAATCTTTGGTTGCTTGAGTCACTTAAAACTACCCCAACAAATAGCACTTACCAAATACTACTCAAAGGTCAGCACTATTGTTAAAGTATCAAGTGTGACATTGGTTTGATCAAACACTTTCTCTGATAGTGGAACCTTCAAGTTCCACCTGAAATATTAAGATTACATTTCCTCAGGGTTTCACACACCTGGTACTATCAGGTTGAGTAAAACTGGAGTTCATTCTAGAATCGATTCTTCAATGATAATTCCAAAACACAGTATTAAAGGATTTAATTTGAAATATTCTGAGATATGTGTATACATAGAAGGTATTAACATATTCTCCCCATTTACAATCCCATTGTGCCACTGGAACTGAAGCATCTTCACCATTCTAGCAATAGGAAAGACTGCTTTGTACCTAGACATAATGTAACTGCTAGATTCTAATATGCTTGATTCTATAGACAGATATCTTTCCTCATAATGTCGTTTCACTGAATCAAATATCGCGAGGAGACAGTTTCAATGTAAACTAGCTAAATTCTCCAGTCTTCGCTCAATATGAATTAATTTCTGTGAGCTTTAAGATAATGGGACAAGCATACCATTTAGACTACCCCAAAGAGAAGCACTTACTCTTTGTATGAAATAATTAATGTTCCACTTTGGGATGGTCTCCATGGCTATTCAAAGAAGTAAGTACTGACAAATAAGTTCACCAAGCATTGTTACTCTGATCTAAATCATACACCAACTTTCCATAAACATCTTAACCCTTTTGTGTGGATTAAATGCTACAGTTGTAGCAGATGTTTTCAAGATGTGAAACTAAACATTTTCAAGGATTGGGCAACTTTCAGACATTCATCCTGCACTTTTTGACGTTAGACTTCAAGTGATGCCCCAACTTGTTAGCACTTACATTGCAATGTAGGTAAGATTGCTACAGTTAGAGTGGCACTCAGAGATAAAACTGTGCATAGATCTATTATCCAAATGTCTGTTGTTGCTAGAGTAACTTCAAACTACCCCAACAAATAGCACTTACTAGTTACTATGCAAAGGTCAGTGCAATTGTTAGAGTATCAATTGTGACAGTCATTTTACCAGACATTTTGTGTAATTGGAATTTCATTTGAAATATTATGAACAAAAGTTTTCTGACTTTACTTACTTGGTGCTCTGCTAATTCCTGTAACTGGCCACACTACTGCAGCAGATGTTTCTGACAATAACTGCCCAAACTGTTGCTACTTAAACTTTCTGAAAGCTTACTATGAATTGAGGTCATTCACAGCTCCTCCCCTGTAATATCACAATGTGACATCACAATAGTGGATTCTTCTAGATTCCATTTAGAGGGGCACTTCACACTTACAGGAAGGCACTCACAGACATATTTGCACTAATCCATAAAGAAACATAAGACAAATCTTTGGTTGCTTGAGTCACTTAAAACTACCCCAACAAATAGCACATACGAAATACTACTCAAAGGTCAGCACTATTGTTAAAGTATCAAGTGTGACATTGGTTTGATCAAACACTTTCTCTGATAGTGGAACCTTCAAGTTCCACCTGAAATATTAAGATTACATTTCCTCAGGATTTCACACACCTGGTACTATCAGGTTGAGTAAAACTTGAGTTCATTCTAGAACTGATTCTACAATGCTAATTCCAAAACACTGTATTAAATGTTTTAATTTGAAATATTCTGAGATATGTCTATACATAGAAGGTATTAACATATCCTCCCCATTTACAATCCCATTGTGCCACTGGAACTGAAGCATCTTCACCATTCTAGCAATAGGAAAGACTGCTTTGTACCTAGACATAATGTAACTGCTAGATTCTAATATGCTTGATTCTATAGACAGATATCTTTCTTCATAATGTCGTTTCACTGAATCAAATATCGCGAGGAGACAGTTTCAATGTAAACTAGCTAAATTATCCAGTCTTCGCTCAATATGAATTAATTTCTGTGAGCTTTAAGATAATGGGACAAGCATACCATTTAGACTACCCCAAAGAGAAGCACTTACTCTTTGTATGAAATAATTAATGTTCCACTTTGGGATGGTCTCCATGGATATTCAAAGAAGTAAGTACTGACAAATAAGTTCACCAAGCATTGTTACTCTGATCTAAAGCATACACCAACTTTCCACAAACATCTTAACCCTTTTATGTGAATTAAATGCTACAGTTGTAGCAGATTTTTTCAAGATGTGAAACTAAACATTTTCAAGGATTGGGCAACTTTCAGACATTCATCCTGCACTTTTTGACGTTAGACTTCAAGTGATGCCCCAACTTGTTAGCACTTACATTGCAATGTAGGTAAGATTGCTACAGTTAGAGTGGCACTCAGAAATAAAACTGTGCATAGATCTATTATCCAAATGTCTGTTGTTGCTAGAGTCACTTCAAACTACCCCAACAAATAGCACTTACTAGTTACTATGCAAAGGTCAGTGCAATTGTTAGAGTATCAATTGTGACAGTCATTTTACCAGACATTTTGTGTAATTGGAATTTCATTTGAAATATTATGAACAAAAGTTTTCTGACTTTACTTACTTGGTGCTCTGCTAATTCCTGTAACTGGCCACACTACTGCAGCAGATGTTTCTGAAAAAACTGCCCAAACTGTTGCTACTTAAACTTTCTGAAAGCTTACTATGAATTGAAGTCATTCACAGCTCCTCCCCTGTAATATCACAACGTGAAATCACAATAGTGGATTCTTCTGAATTCCAATTAGAGGGGCACTTCACACTTACAGGAAGGCACTCATACACATATTTGCACTAATCCATAAAGAAACATAAGATAAATCTTTGGTTGCTTGAGTCACTTAAAACTACCCCAACAAATAGCACTTACCAAATACTACTCAAAGGTCAGCACTATTGTTAAAGTATCAAGTGTGACATTGGTTTGATCAAACACTTTCTCTGATAGTGGAACCTTCAAGTTCCACCTGAAATATTAAGATTACATTTCCTCAGGGTTTCACACACCTGGTACTATCAGGTTGAGTAAAACTGGAGTTCATTCTAGAATCGATTCTTCAATGATAATTCCAAAACACAGTATTAAAGGATTTAATTTGAAATATTCTGAGATATGTGTATACATAGAAGGTATTAACATATTCTCCCCATTTACAATCCCATTGTGCCATTGGAACTGAAGCATCTTCACCATTCTAGCAATAGGAAAGACTGCTTAGTACCTAGACATAATGTAACTGCTAGATTCCAATATGCTTGATTCTATAGACAGATATCTTTCCTCATAATGTCGTTTCACTGAATCAAATATCGCGAGGAGACAGTTTCAATGTAAACTAGCTAAATTCTCCAGTCTTCGCTCAATATGAATTAATTTCTGTGAGCTTTAAGATAATAGGAAAAGCACACCATTTAGACTACCCCAAAGAGAAGCACTTACTCTTTGTATGAAATAATTAATGTTCCACTTTGGGATGGTCTCCATGGCTATTCAAAGAAGTAAGTACTGACAAATAAGTTCACCAAGCATTGTTACTCTGATCTAAATCATACACCAACTTTCCATAAACATCTTAACCCTTTTGTGTGGATTAAATGCTACAGTTGTAGCAGATGTTTTCAAGATGTGAAACTAAACATTTTCAAGGATTGGGCAACTTTCAGACATTCATCCTGCACTTTTTGACGTTAGACTTCAAGTGATGCCCCAACTTGTTAGCACTTACATTGCAATGTAGGTAAGATTACTACAGTTAGAGTGGCACTCAGAAATAAAACTGTGCATAGATCTATTATCCAAATGTCTGTTGTTGCTAGAGTCACTTCAAACTACCCCAACAAATAGCACTTACTAGTTACTATGCAAAGGTCAGTGCAATTGTTAGAGTATCAATTGTGACAGTCATTTTACCAGACATTTAGTGTAATTGGAATTTCATTTCAAATATTATGAACAAAAGTTTTCTGACTTTACTTACTTGGTGCTCTGCTAATTCCTGTAACTGGCCACACTACTGAAGCAGATGTTTCTGACAATAACTGCCCAAACTGTTGCTACTTAAACTTTCTGAAAGCTTACTATGAATTGAAGTCATTCACTGCTCCTCCCCTGTAATATCACAATGTGACATCACAATAGTGGATTCTTCTAGATTCCATTTAGAGGGGGACTTCACACTTACAGGAAGGCACTCACAGACATATTTGCACTAATCCATAAAGAAACATAAGACAAATCTTTGGTTGCTTGAGTCACTTAAAACTACCCCAACAAATAGCACTTACCAAATACTACTCAAAGGTCAGCACTATTGTTAAAGTATCAAGTGTGACATTGGTTTGATCAAACACTTTCTCTGATAGTGGAACCTTCAAGTTCCACCTGAAATATTAAGATTACATTTCCTCAGGGTTTCACACACCTGGTACTATCAGGTTGAGTAAAACTGAAGTTCATTCTAGAACCGATTCTACAATGCTAATTCCAGAACACTGTATTAAATGTTTTAATTTGAAATATTCTGAGATATGTCTATACATAGAAGGTATTAACATATCCTCCCCATTTACAATCCCATTGTGCCACTGGAACTGAAGCATCTTCACCATTCTAGCAATAGGAAAGACTGCTTTGTACCTAGACATAATGTAACTGCTAGATTCTAATATGCTTGATTCTATAGACAGATATCTTTCTTCATAATGTCGTTTCACTGAATCAAATATCGCGAGGAGACAGTTTCAATGTAAACTAGCTAAATTATCCAGTCTTCGCTCAATATGAATTAATTTCTGTGAGCTTTAAGATAATGGGACAAGCATACCATTTAGACTACCCCAAAGAGAAGCACTTACTCTTTGTATGAAATAATTAATGTTCCACTTTGGGATGGTCTCCATGGATATTCAAAGAAGTAAGTACTGACAAATAAGTTCACCAAGCATTGTTACTCTGATCTAAAGCATACACCAACTTTCCACAAACATCTTAACCCTTTTATGTGAATTAAATGCTACAGTTGTAGCAGATTTTTTCAAGATGTGAAACTAAACATTTTCAAGGATTGGGCAACTTTCAGACATTCATCCTGCACTTTTTGACGTTAGACTTCAAGTGATGCCCCAACTTGTTAGCACTTACATTGCAATGTAGGTAAGATTGCTACAGTTAGAGTGGCACTCAGAAATAAAACTGTGCATAGATCTATTATCCAAATGTCTGTTGTTGCTAGAGTCACTTCAAACTACCCCAACAAATAGCACTTACTAGTTACTATGCAAAGGTCAGTGCAATTGTTAGAGTATCAATTGTGACAGTCATTTTACCAGACATTTTGTGTAATTGGAATTTCATTTGAAATATTATGAACAAAAGTTTTCTGACTTTACTTACTTGGTGCTCTGCTAATTCCTGTAACTGGCCACACTACTGCAGCAGATGTTTCTGAAAAAACTGCCCAAACTGTTGCTACTTAAACTTTCTGAAAGCTTACTATGAATTGAAGTCATTCACAGCTCCTCCCCTGTAATATCACAACGTGAAATCACAATAGTGGATTCTTCTGAATTCCAATTAGAGGGGCACTTCACACTTACAGGAAGGCACTCATACACATATTTGCACTAATCCATAAAGAAACATAAGATAAATCTTTGGTTGCTTGAGTCACTTAAAACTACCCCAACAAATAGCACTTACCAAATACTACTCAAAGGTCAGCACTATTGTTAAAGTATCAAGTGTGACATTGGTTTGATCAAACACTTTCTCTGATAGTGGAACCTTCAAGTTCCACCTGAAATATTAAGATTACATTTCCTCAGGGTTTCACACACCTGGTACTATCAGGTTGAGTAAAACTGGAGTTCATTCTAGAATCGATTCTTCAATGATAATTCCAAAACACAGTATTAAAGGATTTAATTTGAAATATTCTGAGATATGTGTATACATAGAAGGTATTAACATATTCTCCCCATTTACAATCCCATTGTGCCATTGGAACTGAAGCATCTTCACCATTCTAGCAATAGGAAAGACTGCTTAGTACCTAGACATAATGTAACTGCTAGATTCCAATATGCTTGATTCTATAGACAGATATCTTTCCTCATAATGTCGTTTCACTGAATCAAATATCGCGAGGAGACAGTTTCAATGTAAACTAGCTAAATTCTCCAGTCTTCGCTCAATATGAATTAATTTCTGTGAGCTTTAAGATAATAGGAAAAGCACACCATTTAGACTACCCCAAAGAGAAGCACTTACTCTTTGTATGAAATAATTAATGTTCCACTTTGGGATGGTCTCCATGGCTATTCAAAGAAGTAAGTACTGACAAATAAGTTCACCAAGCATTGTTACTCTGATCTAAATCATACACCAACTTTCCATAAACATCTTAACCCTTTTGTGTGGATTAAATGCTACAGTTGTAGCAGATGTTTTCAAGATGTGAAACTAAACATTTTCAAGGATTGGGCAACTTTCAGACATTCATCCTGCACTTTTTGACGTTAGACTTCAAGTGATGCCCCAACTTGTTAGCACTTACATTGCAATGTAGGTAAGATTGCTACAGTTAGAGTGGCACTCAGAAATAAAACTGTGCATAGATCTATTATCCAAATGTCTGTTGTTGCTAGAGTCACTTCAAACTACCCCAACAAATAGCACTTACTAGTTACTATGCAAAGGTCAGTGCAATTGTTAGAGTATCAATTGTGACAGTCATTTTACCAGACATTTAGTGTAATTGGAATTTCATTTCAAATATTATGAACAAAAGTTTTCTGACTTTACTTACTTGGTGCTCTGCTAATTCCTGTAACTGGCCACACTACTGAAGCAGATGTTTCTGACAATAACTGCCCAAACTGTTGCTACTTAAACTTTCTGAAAGCTTACTATGAATTGAAGTCATTCACTGCTCCTCCCCTGTAATATCACAATGTGACATCACAATAGTGGATTCTTCTAGATTCCATTTAGAGGGGGACTTCACACTTACAGGAAGGCACTCACAGACATATTTGCACTAATCCATAAAGAAACATAAGACAAATCTTTGGTTGCTTGAGTCACTTAAAACTACCCCAACAAATAGCACTTACCAAATACTACTCAAAGGTCAGCACTATTGTTAAAGTATCAAGTGTGACATTGGTTTGATCAAACACTTTCTCTGATAGTGGAACCTTCAAGTTCCACCTGAAATATTAAGATTACATTTCCTCAGGGTTTCACACACCTGGTACTATCAGGTTGAGTAAAACTGAAGTTCATTCTAGAACCGATTCTACAATGCTAATTCCAGAACACTGTATTAAATGTTTTAATTTGAAATATTCTGAGATATGTCTATACATAGAAGGTATTAACATATCCTCCCCATTTACAATCCCATTGTGCCACTGGAACTGAAGCATCTTCACCATTCTAGCAATAGGAAAGACTGCTTTGTACCTAGACATAATGTAACTGCTAGATTCTAATATGCTTGATTCTATAGACAGATATCTTTCCTCATAATGTCGTTTCACTGAATCAAATATCGCGAGGAGACAGTTTCAATGTAAACTAGCTAAATTATCCAGTCTTCGCTCCATATGAATTAATTTCTGTGAGCTTTAAGATAATGGGACAAGCATACCATTTAGACTACCCCAAAGAGAAGCACTTACTCTTTGTATGAAATAATTAATGTTCCACTTTGGGATGGTCTCCATGGCTATTCAAAGAAGTAAGTACTGACAAATAAGTTCACCAAGCATTGTTACTCTGATCTAAATCATACACCAACTTTCCATAAACATCTTAACCCTTTTGTGTGGATTAAATGCTACAGTTGTAGCAGATGTTTTCAAGATGTGAAACTAAACATTTTCAAGGATTGGGCAACTTTCAGACATTCATCCTGCACTTTTTGACGTTAGACTTCAAGTGATGCCCCAACTTGTTAGCACTTACATTGCAATGTAGGTAAGATTGCTACAGTTAGAGTGGCACTCAGAGATAAAACTGTGCATAGATCTATTATCCAAATGTCTGTTGTTGCTAGAGTCACTTCAAACTACCCCAACAAATAGCACTTACTAGTTACTATGCAAAGGTCAGTGCAATTGTTAGAGTATCAATTGTGACAGTCATTTTACCAGACATTTTGTGTAATTGGAATTTCATTTGAAATATTATGAACAAAAGTTTTCTGACTTTACTTACTTGGTGCTCTGCTAATTCCTGTAACTGGCCACACTACTGCAGCAGATGTTTCTGACAATAACTGCCCAAACTGTTGCTACTTAAACTTTCTGAACGGTTACTATAACTTGAAGTCATTCATAGCTCCTCCCCTGTAATATCACAATGTTTCATCACAATAGTGGATTCTTCTGAATTCCAATTAGAGGGGCACTTCACACTTACAGGAAGGCACTCACACACATATTTGCACTAATCCATAAAGAAACATAAGATAAATCTTTGGTTGCTTGAGTCACTTAAAACTACCCCAACAAATAGCACTTACCAAATACTACTCAAAGGTCAGCACTATTGTTAAAGTATCAAGTGTGACATTGGTTTGATCAAACACTTTCTCTGATAGTGGAACCTTCAAGTTCCACCTGAAATATTAAGATTACATTTCCTCAGGGTTTCACACACCTGGTACTATCAGGTTGAGTAAAACTGGAGTTCATTCTAGAATCGATTCTTCATTGATAATTCCAAAACACAGTATTAAAGGATTTAATTTGAAATATTCTGAGATATGTGTATACATAGAAGGTATTAACATATTCTCCCCATTTACAATCCCATTGTGCCACTGGAACTGAAGCATCTTCACCATTCTAGCAATAGGAAAGACTGCTTTGTACCTAGACATAATGTAACTGCTAGATTCTAATATGCTTGTTTCTATAGACAGATATCTTTCCTCATAATGTCGTTTCACTGAATCAAATATCGCGAGGAGACAGTTTCAATGTAAACTAGCTAAATTCTCCAGTCTTCGCTCAATATGAATTAATTTCTGTGAGCTTTAAGATAATGGGACAAGCATACCATTTAGACTACCCCAAAGAGAAGCACTTACTCTTTGTATGAAATAATTAATGTTCCACTTTGGGATGGTCTCCATGGCTATTCAAAGAAGTAAGTACTGACAAATAAGTTCACCAAGCATTGTTACTCTGATCTAAATCATACACCAACTTTCCATAAACATCTTAACCCTTTTGTGTGGATTAAATGCTACAGTTGTAGCAGATGTTTTCAAGATGTGAAACTAAACATTTTCAAGGATTGGGCAACTTTCAGACATTCATCCTGCACTTTTTGACGTTAGACTTCAAGTGATGCCCCAACTTGTTAGCACTTACATTGCAATGTAGGTAAGATTGCTACAGTTAGAGTGGCACTCAGAAATAAAACTGTGCATAGATCTATTATCCAAATGTCTGTTGTTGCTAGAGTCACTTCAAACTACCCCAACAAATAGCACTTACTAGTTACTATGCAAAGGTCAGTGCAATTGTTAGAGTATCAATTGTGACAGTCATTTTACCAGACATTTTGTGTAATTGGAATTTCATTTGAAATATTATGAACAAAAGTTTTCTGACTTTACTTACTTGGTGCTCTGCTAATTCCTGTAACTGGCCACACTACTGCAGCAGATGTTTCTGAAAAAACTGCCCAAACTGTTGCTACTTAAACTTTCTGAAAGCTTACTATGAATTGAAGTCATTCACAGCTCCTCCCCTGTAATATCACAACGTGAAATCACAATAGTGGATTCTTCTGAATTCCAATTAGAGGGGCACTTCACACTTACAGGAAGGCACTCATACACATATTTGCACTAATCCATAAAGAAACATAAGATAAATCTTTGGTTGCTTGAGTCACTTAAAACTACCCCAACAAATAGCACTTACCAAATACTACTCAAAGGTCAGCACTATTGTTAAAGTATCAAGTGTGACATTGGTTTGATCAAACACTTTCTCTGATAGTGGAACCTTCAAGTTCCACCTGAAATATTAAGATTACATTTCCTCAGGGTTTCACACACCTGGTACTATCAGGTTGAGTAAAACTGGAGTTCATTCTAGAATCGATTCTTCAATGATAATTCCAAAACACAGTATTAAAGGATTTAATTTGAAATATTCTGAGATATGTGTATACATAGAAGGTATTAACATATTCTCCCCATTTACAATCCCATTGTGCCACTGGAACTGAAGCATCTTCACCATTCTAGCAATAGGAAAGACTGCTTTGTACCTAGACATAATGTAACTGCTAGATTCTAATATGCTTGTTTCTATAGACAGATATCTTTCCTCATAATGTCGTTTCACTGAATCAAATATCGCGAGGAGACAGTTTCAATGTAAACTAGCTAAATTCTCCAGTCTTCGCTCAATATGAGTTAATTTCTGTGAGCTTTAAGATAATGGGACAAGCATACCATTTAGACTACCCCAAAGAGAAGCACTTACTCTTTGTATGAAATAATTAATGTTCCACTTTGGGATGGTCTCCATGGCTATTCAAAGAAGTAAGTACTGACAAATAAGTTCACCAAGCATTGTTACTCTGATCTAAATCATACACCAACTTTCCATAAACATCTTAACCCTTTTGTGTGGATTAAATGCTACAGTTGTAGCAGATGTTTTCAAGATGTGAAACTAAACATTTTCAAGGATTGGGCAACTTTCAGACATTCATCCTGCACTTTTTGACGTTAGACTTCAAGTGATGCCCCAACTTGTTAGCACTTACATTGCAATGTAGGTAAGATTGCTACAGTTAGAGTGGCACTCAGAAATAAAACTGTGCATAGATCTATTATCCAAATGTCTGTTGTTGCTAGAGTCACTTCAAACTACCCCAACAAATAGCACTTACTAGTTACTATGCAAAGGTCAGTGCAATTGTTAGAGTATCAATTGTGACAGTCATTTTACCAGACATTTTGTGTAATTGGAATTTCATTTGAAATATTATGAACAAAAGTTTTCTGACTTTACTTACTTGGTGCTCTGCTAATTCCTGTAACTGGCCACACTACTGCAGCAGATGTTTCTGAAAAAACTGCCCAAACTGTTGCTACTTAAACTTTCTGAAAGCTTACTATGAATTGAAGTCATTCACAGCTCCTCCCCTGTAATATCACAACGTGAAATCACAATAGTGGATTCTTCTGAATTCCAATTAGAGGGGCACTTCACACTTACAGGAAGGCACTCATACACATATTTGCACTAATCCATAAAGAAACATAAGATAAATCTTTGGTTGCTTGAGTCACTTAAAACTACCCCAACAAATAGCACTTACCAAATACTACTCAAAGGTCAGCACTATTGTTAAAGTATCAAGTGTGACATTGGTTTGATCAAACACTTTCTCTGATAGTGGAACCTTCAAGTTCCACCTGAAATATTAAGATTACATTTCCTCAGGGTTTCACACACCTGGTACTATCAGGTTGAGTAAAACTGGAGTTCATTCTAGAATCGATTCTTCAATGATAATTCCAAAACACAGTATTAAAGGATTTAATTTGAAATATTCTGAGATATGTGTATACATAGAAGGTATTAACATATTCTCCCCATTTACAATCCCATTGTGCCACTGGAACTGAAGCATCTTCACCATTCTAGCAATAGGAAAGACTGCTTTGTACCTAGACATAATGTAACTGCTAGATTCTAATATGCTTGATTCTATAGACAGATATCTTTCCTCATAATGTCGTTTCACTGAATCAAATATCGCGAGGAGACAGTTTCAATGTAAACTAGCTAAATTCTCCAGTCTTCGCTCAATATGAATTAATTTCTGTGAGCTTTAAGATAATGGGACAAGCATACCATTTAGACTACCCCAAAGAGAAGCACTTACTCTTTGTATGAAATAATTAATGTTCCACTTTGGGATGGTCTCCATGGCTATTCAAAGAAGTAAGTACTGACAAATAAGTTCACCAAGCATTGTTACTCTGATCTAAATCATACACCAACTTTCCATAAACATCTTAACCCTTTTGTGTGGATTAAATGCTACAGTTGTAGCAGATGTTTTCAAGATGTGAAACTAAACATTTTCAAGGATTGGGCAACTTTCAGACATTCATCCTGCACTTTTTGACGTTAGACTTCAAGTGATGCCCCAACTTGTTAGCACTTACATTGCAATGTAGGTAAGATTGCTACAGTTAGAGTGGCACTCAGAGATAAAACTGTGCATAGATCTATTATCCAAATGTCTGTTGTTGCTAGAGTCACTTCAAACTACCCCAACAAATAGCACTTACTAGTTACTATGCAAAGGTCAGTGCAATTGTTAGAGTATCAATTGTGACAGTCATTTTACCAGACATTTTGTGTAATTGGAATTTCATTTGAAATATTATAAACAAAAGTTTTCTGACTTTACTTACTTGGTGCTCTGCTAATTCCTGTAACTGGCCACACTACTGCAGCAGATGTTTCTGACAATAACTGCCCAAACTGTTGCTACTTAAACTTTCTGAAAGCTTACTATGAATTGAGGTCATTCACAGCTCCTCCCCTGTAATATCACAATGTGACATCACAATAGTGGATTCTTCTAGATTCCATTTAGAGGGGCACTTCACACTTACAGGAAGGCACTCACAGACATATTTGCACTAATCCATAAAGAAACATAAGACAAATCTTTGGTTGCTTGAGTCACTTAAAACTACCCCAACAAATAGCACATACGAAATACTACTCAAAGGTCAGCACTTTTGTTAAAGTATCAAGTGTGACATTGGTTTGATCAAACACTTTCTCTGATAGTGGAACCTTCAAGTTCCACCTGAAATATTAAGATTACATTTCCTCAGGATTTCACACACCTGGTACTATCAGGTTGAGTAAAACTTGAGTTCATTCTAGAACTGATTTTACAATGCTAATTCCAAAACACTGTATTAAATGTTTTAATTTGAAATATTCTGAGATATGTCTATACATAGAAGGTATTAACATATCCTCCCCATTTACAATCCCATTGTGCCACTGGAACTGAAGCATCTTCACCATTCTAGCAATAGGAAAGACTGCTTTGTACCTAGACATAATGTAACTGCTAGATTCTAATATGCTTGATTCTATAGACAGATATCTTTCTTCATAATGTCGTTTCACTGAATCAAATATCGCGAGGAGACAGTTTCAATGTAAACTAACTAAATTATCCAGTCTTCGCTCAATATGAATTAATTTCTGTGAGCTTTAAGATAATGGGACAAGCATACCATTTAGACTACCCCAAAGAGAAGCACTTACTCTTTGTATGAAATAATTAATGTTCCACTTTGGGATGGTCTCCATGGATATTCAAAGAAGTAAGTACTGACAAATAAGTTCACCAAGCATTGTTACTCTGATCTAAAGCATACACCAACTTTCCACAAACATCTTAACCCTTTTATGTGAATTAAATGCTACAGTTGTAGCAGATTTTTTCAAGATGTGAAACTAAACATTTTCAAGGATTGGGCAACTTTCAGACATTCATCCTGCACTTTTTGACGTTAGACTTCAAGTGATGCCCCAACTTGTTAGCACTTACATTGCAATGTAGGTAAGATTGCTACAGTTAGAGTGGCACTCAGAAATAAAACTGTGCATAGATCTATTATCCAAATGTCTGTTGTTGCTAGAGTCACTTCAAACTACCCCAACAAATAGCACTTACTAGTTACTATGCAAAGGTCAGTGCAATTGTTAGAGTATCAATTGTGACAGTCATTTTACCAGACATTTTGTGTAATTGGAATTTCATTTGAAATATTATGAACAAAAGTTTTCTGACTTTACTTACTTGGTGCTCTGCTAATTCCTGTAACTGGCCACACTACTGCAGCAGATGTTTCTGAAAAAACTGCCCAAACTGTTGCTACTTAAACTTTCTGAAAGCTTACTATGAATTGAAGTCATTCACAGCTCCTCCCCTGTAATATCACAACGTGAAATCACAATAGTGGATTCTTCTGAATTCCAATTAGAGGGGCACTTCACACTTACAGGAAGGCACTCATACACATATTTGCACTAATCCATAAAGAAACATAAGATAAATCTTTGGTTGCTTGAGTCACTTAAAACTACCCCAACAAATAGCACTTACCAAATACTACTCAAAGGTCAGCACTATTGTTAAAGTATCAAGTGTGACATTGGTTTGATCAAACACTTTCTCTGATAGTGGAACCTTCAAGTTCCACCTGAAATATTAAGATTACATTTCCTCAGGGTTTCACACACCTGGTACTATCAGGTTGAGTAAAACTGGAGTTCATTCTAGAATCGATTCTTCAATGATAATTCCAAAACACAGTATTAAAGGATTTAATTTGAAATATTCTGAGATATGTGTATACATAGAAGGTATTAACATATTCTCCCCATTTACAATCCCATTGTGCCACTGGAACTGAAGCATCTTCACCATTCTAGCAATAGGAAAGACTGCTTTGTACCTAGACATAATGTAACTGCTAGATTCTAATATGCTTGATTCTATAGACAGATATCTTTCCTCATAATGTCGTTTCACTGAATCAAATATCGCGAGGAGACAGTTTCAATGTAAACTAGCTAAATTCTCCAGTCTTCGCTCAATATGAATTAATTTCTGTGAGCTTTAAGATAATGGGACAAGCATACCATTTAGACTACCCCAAAGAGAAGCACTTACTCTTTGTATGAAATAATTAATGTTCCACTTTGGGATGGTCTCCATGGCTATTCAAAGAAGTAAGTACTGACAAATAAGTTCACCAAGCATTGTTACTCTGATCTAAATCATACACCAACTTTCCATAAACATCTTAACCCTTTTGTGTGGATTAAATGCTACAGTTGTAGCAGATGTTTTCAAGATGTGAAACTAAACATTTTCAAGGATTGGGCAACTTTCAGACATTCATCCTGCACTTTTTGACGTTAGACTTCAAGTGATGCCCCAACTTGTTAGCACTTACATTGCAATGTAGGTAAGATTGCTACAGTTAGAGTGGCACTCAGAGATAAAACTGTGCATAGATCTATTATCCAAATGTCTGTTGTTGCTAGAGTCACTTCAAACTACCCCAACAAATAGCACTTACTAGTTACTATGCAAAGGTCAGTGCAATTGTTAGAGTATCAATTGTGACAGTCATTTTACCAGACATTTTGTGTAATTGGAATTTCATTTGAAATATTATGAACAAAAGTTTTCTGACTTTACTTACTTGGTGCTCTGCTAATTCCTGTAACTGGCCACACTACTGCAGCAGATGTTTCTGACAATAACTGCCCAAACTGTTGCTACTTAAACTTTCTGAAAGCTTACTATGAATTGAGGTCATTCACAGCTCCTCCCCTGTAATATCACAATGTGACATCACAATAGTGGATTCTTCTAGATTCCATTTAGAGGGGCACTTCACACTTACAGGAAGGCACTCACAGACATATTTGCACTAATCCATAAAGAAACATAAGACAAATCTTTGGTTGCTTGAGTCACTTAAAACTACCCCAACAAATAGCACATACGAAATACTACTCAAAGGTCAGCACTATTGTTAAAGTATCAAGTGTGACATTGGTTTGATCAAACACTTTCTCTGATAGTGGAACCTTCAAGTTCCACCTGAAATATTAAGATTACATTTCCTCAGGATTTCACACACCTGGTACTATCAGGTTGAGTAAAACTTGAGTTCATTCTAGAACTGATTCTACAATGCTAATTCCAAAACACTGTATTAAATGTTTTAATTTGAAATATTCTGAGATATGTCTATACATAGAAGGTATTAACATATCCTCCCCATTTACAATCCCATTGTGCCACTGGAACTGAAGCATCTTCACCATTCTAGCAATAGGAAAGACTGCTTTGTACCTAGACATAATGTAACTGCTAGATTCTAATATGCTTGATTCTATAGACAGATATCTTTCTTCATAATGTCGTTTCACTGAATCAAATATCGCGAGGAGACAGTTTCAATGTAAACTAGCTAAATTATCCAGTCTTCGCTCAATATGAATTAATTTCTGTGAGCTTTAAGATAATGGGACAAGCATACCATTTAGACTACCCCAAAGAGAAGCACTTACTCTTTGTATGAAATAATTAATGTTCCACTTTGGGATGGTCTCCATGGATATTCAAAGAAGTAAGTACTGACAAATAAGTTCACCAAGCATTGTTACTCTGATCTAAAGCATACACCAACTTTCCACAAACATCTTAACCCTTTTATGTGAATTAAATGCTACAGTTGTAGCAGATTTTTTCAAGATGTGAAACTAAACATTTTCAAGGATTAGGCAACTTTCAGACATTCATCCTGCACTTTTTGACGTTAGACTTCAAGTGATGCCCCAACTTGTTAGCACTTACATTGCAATGTAGGTAAGATTGCTACAGTTAGAGTGGCACTCAGAAATAAAACTGTGCATAGATCTATTATCCAAATGTCTGTTGTTGCTAGAGTCACTTCAAACTACCCCAACAAATAGCACTTACTAGTTACTATGCAAAGGTCAGTGCAATTGTTAGAGTATCAATTGTGACAGTCATTTTACCAGACATTTTGTGTAATTGGAATTTCATTTGAAATATTATGAACAAAAGTTTTCTGACTTTACTTACTTGGTGCTCTGCTAATTCCTGTAACTGGCCACACTACTGCAGCAGATGTTTCTGAAAAAACTGCCCAAACTGTTGCTACTTAAACTTTCTGAAAGCTTACTATGAATTGAAGTCATTCACAGCTCCTCCCCTGTAATATCACAACGTGAAATCACAATAGTGGATTCTTCTGAATTCCAATTAGAGGGGCACTTCACACTTACAGGAAGGCACTCATACACATATTTGCACTAATCCATAAAGAAACATAAGACAAATCTTTGGTTGCTTGAGTCACTTAAAACTACCCCAACAAATAGCACTTACCAAATACTACTCAAAGGTCAGCACTATTGTTAAAGTATCAAGTGTGACATTGGTTTGATCAAACACTTTCTCTGATAGTGGAACCTTCAAGTTCCACCTGAAATATTAAGATTACATTTCCTCAGGGTTTCACACACCTGGTACTATCAGGTTGAGTAAAACTGAAGTTCATTCTAGAACCGATTCTACAATGCTAATTCCAGAACACTGTATTAAATGTTTTAATTTGAAATATTCTGAGATATGTCTATACATAGAAGGTATTAACATATCCTCCCCATTTACAATCCCATTGTGCCACTGGAACTGAAGCATCTTCACCATTCTAGCAATAGGAAAGACTGCTTTGTACCTAGACATAATGTAACTGCTAGATTCTAATATGCTTGATTCTATAGACAGATATCTTTCTTCATAATGTCGTTTCACTGAATCAAATATCGCGAGGAGACAGTTTCAATGTAAACTAGCTAAATTATCCAGTCTTCGCTCAATATGAATTAATTTCTGTGAGCTTTAAGATAATGGGACAAGCATACCATTTAGACTACCCCAAAGAGAAGCACTTACTCTTTGTATGAAATAATTAATGTTCCACTTTGGGATGGTCTCCATGGATATTCAAAGAAGTAAGTACTGACAAATAAGTTCACCAAGCATTGTTACTCTGATCTAAAGCATACACCAACTTTCCACAAACATCTTAACCCTTTTATGTGAATTAAATGCTACAGTTGTAGCAGATTTTTTCAAGATGTGAAACTAAACATTTTCAAGGATTGGGCAACTTTCAGACATTCATCCTGCACTTTTTGACGTTAGACTTCAAGTGATGCCCCAACTTGTTAGCACTTACATTGCAATGTAGGTAAGATTGCTACAGTTAGAGTGGCACTCAGAAATAAAACTGTGCATAGATCTATTATCCAAATGTCTGTTGTTGCTAGAGTCACTTCAAACTACCCCAACAAATAGCACTTACTAGTTACTATGCAAAGGTCAGTGCAATTGTTAGAGTATCAATTGTGACAGTCATTTTACCAGACATTTTGTGTAATTGGAATTTCATTTGAAATATTATGAACAAAAGTTTTCTGACTTTACTTACTTGGTGCTCTGCTAATTCCTGTAACTGGCCACACTACTGCAGCAGATGTTTCTGAAAAAACTGCCCAAACTGTTGCTACTTAAACTTTCTGAAAGCTTACTATGAATTGAAGTCATTCACAGCTCCTCCCCTGTAATATCACAACGTGAAATCACAATAGTGGATTCTTCTGAATTCCAATTAGAGGGGCACTTCACACTTACAGGAAGGCACTCATACACATATTTGCACTAATCCATAAAGAAACATAAGATAAATCTTTGGTTGCTTGAGTCACTTAAAACTACCCCAACAAATAGCACTTACCAAATACTACTCAAAGGTCAGCACTATTGTTAAAGTATCAAGTGTGACATTGGTTTGATCAAACACTTTCTCTGATAGTGGAACCTTCAAGTTCCACCTGAAATATTAAGATTACATTTCCTCAGGGTTTCACACACCTGGTACTATCAGGTTGAGTAAAACTGGAGTTCATTCTAGAATCGATTCTTCAATGATAATTCCAAAACACAGTATTAAAGGATTTAATTTGAAATATTCTGAGATATGTGTATACATAGAAGGTATTAACATATTCTCCCCATTTACAATCCCATTGTGCCATTGGAACTGAAGCATCTTCACCATTCTAGCAATAGGAAAGACTGCTTAGTACCTAGACATAATGTAACTGCTAGATTCCAATATGCTTGATTCTATAGACAGATATCTTTCCTCATAATGTCGTTTCACTGAATCAAATATCGCGAGGAGACAGTTTCAATGTAAACTAGCTAAATTCTCCAGTCTTCGCTCAATATGAATTAATTTCTGTGAGCTTTAAGATAATAGGAAAAGCACACCATTTAGACTACCCCAAAGAGAAGCACTTACTCTTTGTATGAAATAATTAATGTTCCACTTTGGGATGGTCTCCATGGCTATTCAAAGAAGTAAGTACTGACAAATAAGTTCACCAAGCATTGTTACTCTGATCTAAATCATACACCAACTTTCCATAAACATCTTAACCCTTTTGTGTGGATTAAATGCTACAGTTGTAGCAGATGTTTTCAAGATGTGAAACTAAACATTTTCAAGGATTGGGCAACTTTCAGACATTCATCCTGCACTTTTTGACGTTAGACTTCAAGTGATGCCCCAACTTGTTAGCACTTACATTGCAATGTAGGTAAGATTACTACAGTTAGAGTGGCACTCAGAAATAAAACTGTGCATAGATCTATTATCCAAATGTCTGTTGTTGCTAGAGTCACTTCAAACTACCCCAACAAATAGCACTTACTAGTTACTATGCAAAGGTCAGTGCAATTGTTAGAGTATCAATTGTGACAGTCATTTTACCAGACATTTTGTGTAATTGGAATTTCATTTCAAATATTATGAACAAAAGTTTTCTGACTTTACTTACTTGGTGCTCTGCTAATTCCTGTAACTGGCCACACTACTGAAGCAGATGTTTCTGACAATAACTGCCCAAACTGTTGCTACTTAAACTTTCTGAAAGCTTACTATGAATTGAAGTCATTCACTGCTCCTCCCCTGTAATATCACAATGTGACATCACAATAGTGGATTCTTCTAGATTCCATTTAGAGGGGCACTTCACACTTACAGGAAGGCACTCACAGACATATTTGCACTAATCCATAAAGAAACATAAGACAAATCTTTGGTTGCTTGAGTCACTTAAAACTACCCCAACAAATAGCACTTACCAAATACTACTCAAAGGTCAGCACTATTGTTAAAGTATCAAGTGTGACATTGGTTTGATCAAACACTTTCTCTGATAGTGGAACCTTCAAGTTCCACCTGAAATATTAAGATTACATTTCCTCAGGGTTTCACACACCTGGTACTATCAGGTTGAGTAAAACTGAAGTTCATTCTAGAACCGATTCTACAATGCTAATTCCAGAACACTGTATTAAATGTTTTAATTTGAAATATTCTGAGATATGTCTATACATAGAAGGTATTAACATATCCTCCCCATTTACAATCCCATTGTGCCACTGGAACTGAAGCATCTTCACCATTCTAGCAATAGGAAAGACTGCTTTGTACCTAGACATAATGTAACTGCTAGATTCTAATATGCTTGATTCTATAGACAGATATCTTTCCTCATAATGTCGTTTCACTGAATCAAATATCGCGAGGAGACAGTTTCAATGTAAACTAGCTACATTATCCAGTCTTCGCTCCATATGAATTAATTTCTGTGAGCTTTAAGATAATGGGACAAGCATACCATTTAGACTACCCCAAAGAGAAGCACTTACTCTTTGTATGAAATAATTAATGTTCCACTTTGGGATGGTCTCCATGGCTATTCAAAGAAGTAAGTACTGACAAATAAGTTCACCAAGCATTGTTACTCTGATCTAAATCATACACCAACTTTCCATAAACATCTTAACCCTTTTGTGTGGATTAAATGCTACAGTTGTAGCAGATGTTTTCAAGATGTGAAACTAAACATTTTCAAGGATTGGGCAACTTTCAGACATTCATCCTGCACTTTTTGACGTTAGACTTCAAGTGATGCCCCAACTTGTTAGCACTTACATTGCAATGTAGGTAAGATTGCTACAGTTAGAGTGGCACTCAGAGATAAAACTGTGCATAGATCTATTATCCAAATGTCTGTTGTTGCTAGAGTCACTTCAAACTACCCCAACAAATAGCACTTACTAGTTACTATGCAAAGGTCAGTGCAATTGTTAGAGTATCAATTGTGACAGTCATTTTACCATACATTTTGTGTAATCGGAATTTCATTTGAAATATTATGAACAAAAGTTTTCTGACTTTACTTACTTGGTGCTCTGCTAATTCCTGTAACTGGCCACATTACTGCAGCAGATGTTTCTGACAAAAACTGCCCAAACTGTTGCTACTTAAACTTTCTGAAAGCTTACTATGAATTGAAGTCATTCACAGCTCCTCCCCTGTAATATCACAATGTGACATCACAATAGTGGATTCTTCTAGATTCCATTTAGAGGGGCACTTCACACTTACAGGAAGGCACTCACAGACATATTTGCACTAATCCATAAAGAAACATAAGACAAATCTTTGGTTGCTTGAGTCACTTAAAACTACCCCAACAAATAGCACATACGAAATACTACTCAAAGGTCAGCACTATTGTTAAAGTATCAAGTGTGACATTGGTTTGATCAAACACTTTCTCTGATAGTGGAACCTTCAAGTTCCACCTGAAATATTAAGATTACATTTCCTCAGGGTTTCACACACCTGGTACTATCAGGTTGAGTAAAACTGAAGTTCATTCTAGAACCGATTCTACAATGCTAATTCCAGAACACTGTATTAAATGTTTTAATTTGAAATATTCTGAGATATGTCTATACATAGAAGGTATTAACATATCCTCCCCATTTACAATCCCATTGTGCCACTGGAACTGAAGCATCTTCACCATTCTAGCAATAGGAAAGACTGCTTTGTACCTAGACATAATGTAACTGCTAGATTCTAATATGCTTGATTCTATAGACAGATATCTTTCCTCATAATGTCGTTTCACTGAATCAAATATCGTGAGGAGACAGTTTCAATGTAAACTAGCTAAATTCTCCAGTCTTCGCTCAATATGAATTAATTTCTGTGAGCTTTAAGATAATGGGACAAGCATACCATTTAGACTACCCCAAAGAGAAGCACTTACTCTTTGTATGAAATAATTAATGTTCCACTTTGGGATGGTCTCCATGGCTATTCAAAGAAGTAAGTACTGACAAATAAGTTCACCAAGCATTGTTACTCTGATCTAAATCATACACCAACTTTCCATAAACATCTTAACCCTTTTGTGTGGATTAAATGCTACAGTTGTAGCAGATGTTTTCAAGATGTGAAACTAAACATTTTCAAGGATTGGGCAACTTTCAGACATTCATCCTGCACTTTTTGACGTTAGACTTCAAGTGATGCCCCAACTTGTTAGCACTTACATTGCAATGTAGGTAAGATTGCTACAGTTAGAGTGGCACTCAGAGATAAAACTGTGCATAGATCTATTATCCAAATGTCTGTTGTTGCTAGAGTCACTTCAAACTACCCCAACAAATAGCACTTACTAGTTACTATGCAAAGGTCAGTGCAATTGTTAGAGTATCAATTGTGACAGTCATTTTACCAGACATTTTGTGTAATTGGAATTTCATTTGAAATATTATGAACAAAAGTTTTCTGACTTTACTTACTTGGTGCTCTGCTAATTCCTGTAACTGGCCACACTACTGCAGCAGATGTTTCTGACAATAACTGCCCAAACTGTTGCTACTTAAACTTTCTGAACGGTTACTATAACTTGAAGTCATTCATAGCTCCTCCCCTGTAATATCACAATGTTTCATCACAATAGTGGATTCTTCTGAATTCCAATTAGAGGGGCACTTCACACTTACAGGAAGGCACTCACACACATATTTGCACTAATCCATAAAGAAACATAAGATAAATCTTTGGTTGCTTGAGTCACTTAAAACTACCCCAACAAATAGCACTTACCAAATACTACTCAAAGGTCAGCACTATTGTTAAAGTATCAAGTGTGACATTGGTTTGATCAAACACTTTCTCTGATAGTGGAACCTTCAAGTTCCATGTGAAATATTAAGATTACATTTCCTCAGGGTTTCACACACCTGGTACTATCAGGTTGAGTAAAACTGGAGTTCATTCTAGAACCAATTCTTCAATGATAATTCCAAAACACAGTATTAACTGTTTTAATTTGAAATATTCTGAGATATGTGTATACATAGAAGGTATTAACATATCCTCCCCATTTACAATCCCATTGTGCCACTGGAACTGAAGCATCTTCACCATTCTAGCAATAGGAAAGACTGCTTTGTACCTAGACATAATGTAACTGCTAGATTCTAATATGCTTGATTCTATAGACAGATATCTTTCCTCATAATGTCGTTTCACTGAATCAAATATCGTGAGGAGACAGTTTCAATGTAAACTAGCTAAATTCTCCAGTCTTCGCTCAATATGAATTAATTTCTGTGAGCTTTAAGATAATGGGACAAGCATACCATTTAGACTACCCCAAAGAGAAGCACTTACTCTTTGTATGAAATAATTAATGTTCCACTTTGGGATGGTCTCCATGGCTATTCAAAGAAGTAAGTACTGACAAATAAGTTCACCAAGCATTGTTACTCTGATCTAAATCATACACCAACTTTCCATAAACATCTTAACCCTTTTGTGTGGATTAAATGCTACAGTTGTAGCAGATGTTTTCAAGATGTGAAACTAAACATTTTCAAGGATTGGGCAACTTTCAGACATTCATCCTGCACTTTTTGACGTTAGACTTCAAGTGATGCCCCAACTTGTTAGCACTTACATTGCAATGTAGGTAAGATTGCTACAGTTAGAGTGGCACTCAGAGATAAAACTGTGCATAGATCTATTATCCAAATGTCTGTTGTTGCTAGAGTCACTTCAAACTACCCCAACAAATAGCACTTACTAGTTACTATGCAAAGGTCAGTGCAATTGTTAGAGTATCAATTGTGACAGTCATTTTACCATACATTTTGTGTAATCGGAATTTCATTTGAAATATTATGAACAAAAGTTTTCTGACTTTACTTACTTGGTGCTCTGCTAATTCCTGTAACTGGCCACATTACTGCAGCAGATGTTTCTGACAAAAACTGCCCAAACTGTTGCTACTTAAACTTTCTGAAAGCTTACTATGAATTGAAGTCATTCACAGCTCCTCCCCTGTAATATCACAATGTGACATCACAATAGTGGATTCTTCTAGATTCCATTTAGAGGGGCACTTCACACTTACAGGAAGGCACTCACAGACATATTTGCACTAATCCATAAAGAAACATAAGACAAATCTTTGGTTGCTTGAGTCACTTAAAACTACCCCAACAAATAGCACATACGAAATACTACTCAAAGGTCAGCACTATTGTTAAAGTATCAAGTGTGACATTGGTTTGATCAAACACTTTCTCTGATAGTGGAACCTTCAAGTTCCACCTGAAATATTAAGATTACATTTCCTCAGGGTTTCACACACCTGGTACTATCAGGTTGAGTAAAACTGAAGTTCATTCTAGAACCGATTCTACAATGCTAATTCCAGAACACTGTATTAAATGTTTTAATTTGAAATATTCTGAGATATGTCTATACATAGAAGGTATTAACATATCCTCCCCATTTACAATCCCATTGTGCCACTGGAACTGAAGCATCTTCACCATTCTAGCAATAGGAAAGACTGCTTTGTACCTAGACATAATGTAACTGCTAGATTCTAATATGCTTGATTCTATAGACAGATATCTTTCCTCATAATGTCGTTTCACTGAATCAAATATCGTGAGGAGACAGTTTCAATGTAAACTAGCTAAATTCTCCAGTCTTCGCTCAATATGAATTAATTTCTGTGAGCTTTAAGATAATGGGACAAGCATACCATTTAGACTACCCCAAAGAGAAGCACTTACTCTTTGTATGAAATAATTAATGTTCCACTTTGGGATGGTCTCCATGGCTATTCAAAGAAGTAAGTACTGACAAATAAGTTCACCAAGCATTGTTACTCTGATCTAAATCATACACCAACTTTCCATAAACATCTTAACCCTTTTGTGTGGATTAAATGCTACAGTTGTAGCAGATGTTTTCAAGATGTGAAACTAAACATTTTCAAGGATTGGGCAACTTTCAGACATTCATCCTGCACTTTTTGACGTTAGACTTCAAGTGATGCCCCAACTTGTTAGCACTTACATTGCAATGTAGGTAAGATTGCTACAGTTAGAGTGGCACTCAGAGATAAAACTGTGCATAGATCTATTATCCAAATGTCTGTTGTTGCTAGAGTCACTTCAAACTACCCCAACAAATAGCACTTACTAGTTACTATGCAAAGGTCAGTGCAATTGTTAGAGTATCAATTGTGACAGTCATTTTACCAGACATTTAGTGTAATTGGAATTTCATTTCAAATATTATGAACAAAAGTTTTCTGACTTTACTTACTTGGTGCTCTGCTAATTCCTGTAACTGGCCACACTACTGCAGCAGATGTTTCTGACAATAACTGCACTGTTGCTACTTAAACTTAGCAACTGTTGCTACTTAAACTTTCTGAAAGCTTACTATGAATTGAAGTCATTCACAGCTCCTCCCCTGTAATATCACAATGTGACATCACAATAGTGGATTCTTCTAGATTCCACTTAGACGGGCACTTCAGACTTACAGGAAGGCACTCACAGACATATTTGCACTAATCCATAAAGAAACATAAGACAAATCTTTGGTTGCTTGAGTCACTTAAAACTACCCCAACAAATAGCACTTACCAAATACTACTCAAAGGTCAGCACTATTGTTAAAGTATCAAGTGTGACATTGGTTTGATCAAACACTTTCTCTGACAGTGGAACCTTCGAGTTCCACCTGAAATATTAAGATTACATTTCCTTAGGGTTTCACACACCTGGTACTATCAGGTCGAGTAAATCTGGAGTTCATTCTAGAATCGATTCTTCAATGATAATTCCAAAACACAGTATTAAAGGATTTAATTTGAAATATTCTGAGATATGTGTATACATAGAAGGTATTAACATATTCTCCCCATTTACAATCCCATTGTGCCATTGGAACTGAAGCATCTTCACCATTCTAGCAATAGGAAAGACTGCTTTGTACCTAGACATAATGTAACTGCTAGATTCCAATATGCTTGATTCTATAGACAGATATCTTTCCTCATAATGTCGTTTCACTGAATCAAATATCGTGAGGAGACAGTTTCAATGTAAACTAGCTAAATTCTCCAGTCTTCGCTCAATATGAATTAATTTCTGTGAGCTTTAAGATAATGGGACAAGCATACCATTTAGACTACCCCAAAGAGAAGCACTTACTCTTTGTATGAAATAATTAATGTTCCACTTTGGGATGGTCTCCATGGATATTCAAAGAAGTAAGTACTGACAAATAAGTTCACCAAGCATTGTTACTCTGATCTAAAGCATACACCAACTTTCCATAAACATCGTAACCCTTTTGTGTGGATTAAAAGCTACAGTTGTAAAAACTTAAGAAGTGAAACTAAACAATTTCAAGGATTGGGCAACTTTCAGACATTCTTCCTGCACTTTTTGACGTTTGACTTCAAGTGATGCCCCAACTTGTTAGCACTTACTGTAAGGGGTAGCTCTAGGGCAAGGCCTCCTCCTGCCACCAGGGGGAGGCCCCGAGTCACCCCAGCCAGTGATTGATCCCAATTCCCTACACCTGGGCAGTAGGCTATATAGGCACACAGATCCTGTTGCCCCACTGCTGGATCTTTTGATTCTGGTGGTGTGTGTATCTGTGTGCCTGTGTAGTCTCGAGGTGAAGGCTGAGTGTGTGTCGCTCCCCTTCGTGTGTGTTCCTCCCGAGTCTGTTTCCCGGTGTCTGTGCAGTGTGTGTGTGTGTGTGTGCGCGTAGCACTCATACACTCGTGTACCAGAGGAAGGCAGGAGTGTCTGTCTTCCCTGGTGTGTGTGTCTGTGTGTGTGTGTGCGTGTAGCACACATACACTAGTGTTACAGAGGAAGGCAGGTGTCTGTCTGCAGGTGTTTACCTGCTCTAAGATTGAAAGACTCTGCACTTGGGCCCGTTGGTTACGTGATCGTGGTAGCTCACTCAGTAGCGCGTCGGCCCTCCAACACGACGGCCTGGGTTCAAACCCCGCTGTAAGTGAGCACCACATTACAGAAAGATCCAGCAGAGATGTTCAATCTAGAGCAGGTAAAAGTCACTCTATCTAGTCAGGGGGTGACTGTGGGGAGGCATGAGCAGGCCCTGCAGCAGATTCTTTCTCAGCTGCAGGGTCTGACAAATCTAGTAGCCCAGCACACTCCTGAACCTCTCCAGGAGGAGGCTTCCTCTGCCCAAGCAGTCGTGATTCCTTATGCTGAGCCCCCTCTACCAGCCCCAGAGCGCTATGCTGGTGAACCAGGAGGATGTAGAGGGTTCCTCCTTCAGTGTTTACTGGCTTTCGAGCTGCAACCATCCCACTTTTCTTCTGAGCGTGCTAAGGTGGCATACATCATCTCTCTTCTCACCGGTAGGGCATTAGCCTGGGCCACCCTGGTGTGGGAGCACCGACCCCACGTATGTGCCTCCACGGCCCAGTTTGCGGCTGCAAACCGTGGAGAAGAGGCAGGGTCCCGCCTCCTGCACCTGCGTCAGGGAAAAAGGTCGGTGGCTGAGTATGCCAACGAATTCCGCACGCTATCGACAGAGAGTGGATGGAATGCCAGCGCTCTCACCTCGGCTTTCCACCATGGTCTCGGTGAAGAGCTCAAGGATGAGCTGGCCTACCACTGACCCTCCCACCTCCCTCGATCGACTCATTGAGCTGGCCCAACGGGTTGATAACCGTCTCAAGGAGAGGCGAAGGGCGCGGAGTGCCAAAGCCCCTCGAGCTTCTCATGGCCCACCGGCTGTCTCTGGCTCTTTTAGGGGGTTAGAGGAGCCTCCCGATGGTGGTGTCCAGCCCATGCAGTTGGGGCACACTCGCCTGCCATGGCAGGAGCGTGAAGCCCGCATGCGTGAGGGCAGGTGCCTCTACTGTGGGGTCTCGGGGCATCTCCGTTCTGCTTGCCCCGAGCTCTCTGGAAAAGCCAAATGTCCGGCAGGGCAGGGGAGACCACTGACTGACCTGACGCTTCTCCCTCGGGCCCAGGGGGTATTCCTCAATGCCACACTAGCGTCAGAGATGTTTGAGGTCCGCTTGCCTGCCTTCTTGGACTCTGGATGCTGGCCTCGCCAGGAAGCTGGCCCTGCCGCTGGTCCCCTTCAGGGAGCCTATGCCCATAGCAGCTATAGATGGCCGGTCACTGGAGCCCGGGGTGGTGTCCCACCAAACCCACCCTCTTACGCTGCGAGTCGGTCCTCGCACCGAGGGGATAGTGTTTTTCATCATCAGTGCTCCCGACTTGCAGTTGGTTCTGGGTTTCCCCTGGCTCCAGCGGCACAACCCCCATGTGGACTGGCTATCTCGGTCTGTCTTGGCATGGTGGCCAGCTTGTCAGTCCTCCTGCCTCAAGGCCCCAGGGGCTACTGTGGCTACCGACACCGTTCCTGAAGGTTTTGACCCCTTGCAAGTGCCGAAAGAGTACTGGGACCTTCGGGAGGTGTTCAGCAAACGACAGGCCCAATTGTTGCCCCCCACAGACCTTTTGACATTGCCATCAACCTCCTCCCTGGCACTACCCCCCCTAGGGGTAGGCTGTTCTCGTTGTCGGCGCCAGAACGCCAGGCAATGGAGAACTATGTCCAGGAGGCCCTGGCTTTGGGGTTCATTCGGCCATCCACTTCCCCAGCCGGAGCCGGCTTTTTCTTTGTGGGGAAGAAGGATGGGGTTTGAGACCCTGTATTGACTACAGGGGTCTCAACAAAATAACCACCAAGGACCGCTACCCATTGTCCCTCATGACCTCAGCCTTTGAGGCACTGCAGCAGGCCTCCATCTTCACCAAGCTGGACCTGCGCAGTGCCTACAACTTGGTTAGGGTGATGAGTGGAAGACGGCGTTTATCACTCCGTCTGGGCACTACGAGTACCTCGTCATGCCATTCGGATTGATGAACGCACCCGCCGTCTTCCAACGCTACATCAACGAGGTCCTCAGGGAGGCATTGGACAGGTACGTGTTCGTATACTTAGATGATATCCTCATCTATAGTAGGTCTGTAGACGAACACGTCACCCACGTCCGCCGGGTTCTCCAATTGCTCCTGGAGAACCACCTGTTTGTGAAAGTAGAGAAATCTCATTTCCATGCGCAGACAATCTCCTTTCTGGGCTTTGTTGTGTCCCACAACACCCTGCGCATGGACCTGGCCAAAATCAAGGCCGTGGACAACTGGCCGCGTCCAACCTCTTTGCGACTAGTCCAAAGCTTCCTGGGGTTCGCCAATTTCTTCCGGCGGCTTGACTTTATCACTGGGTTGCCCCGGTCACGTGGCAACACAGTGATTCTAGTCATTGTGGACTGGTTCTCCAAGGCTGGCTGCTTTGTGGCTCTCCCAAAGCCGCCAGCCGCTAAGGAGACGGCCGAGCTGGTGCTCCACCAGGTGGTCCGGGTTCACGGACTCCCCTCCGACATCGTGTCAGACCGTGGGCCTCAATTTACCAGCCGGTTCTGGGGGGCCTTTTGTCGACTATTGGGGGCAGAGGCCAGCCTCTCATCTGGCTTTCACCCCCAGTCTAATGGCCAGACAGAGAGGGTCAATCAAGACCTAGAGCGCACCCTCCGCTGTCTGGCCTCCTCGTCCCCGTCTACCTGGTCTGATCAACTCATTTGGGCGGAGTATGCACATAACACCCTCTGGCACTCATCCCTGGGAATGTCCCCCTTTGAGTGCCAGTATGGATATGCTCCGCCCATGTTCCCCGGACAGGAGACGGGGACGGGGGTTCGTTCGGCAGAACTGCTAGTCAGGCGCTGCCGTAAGACCTGGCAGAAGGCCCGCAAGTCTGCGAAAGCTGCTCAGAAACGCTATGCTGACAGGAGGCGGTTACCGGCTCCCACTATTCGTCCAGGAGACCAGCTCGGCCGTCTCCTGGACGAATAGTTCTATGGTCGCCTTATTGTATTGTGTTTAGTAATGTCTAAGTTTGGAGGTATCTTTTGTATTATTAGTCTATTCTAACTAGCTAAGGCTTTTTCTTGGGTAAATAGCAAAGCACTTTGTAAGTCGCTCTGGATAAGAGCGTCTGCTAAATGCCGTAAATATAAATGTAAATGTATCGCCCTGGGCAACGGGTTTGGCTTTCAGCCAAGGATCTGCCCTTACGTGGTGCCCCTCGCAAGCTAGCTCCTCGTTACATCGGGCCATTCAATATCATTCGGCGGGTTAATCCTGTTGCCTACCGCCTTGCCCTTCCCCCTTCGATGCGCATTAACCCCACCTTCCACGTGTCCCACCTCAAGCCGGTCTTGTGTTCCGTGGGTTCCACCGATCCGCCAGGCCCGTGTACAGTTGGCGGTGCGCCAGCATACACTGTCAAGCGCCTTCTGGACGTCCGGCGGGTCACATTCTGGATCCCGGGCTCGTCTGGGCATTTCGTCGGGACCGTGCTGCTGGGTTGGGGACGTCGGGTGCCGCCCCTCGGGGGGGGGTCCTGTAAGGGGTAGCTCTAGGGCAAGGCCTCCTCCTGCCACCAGGGGGAGGCCCCGAGTCACCCCAGCCAGTGATTGATCCCAATTCCCTACACCTGGGCAGTAGGCTATATAGGCACACAGATCCAGTTGCCCCACTGCTGGATCTTTTGATTCTGGTGGTGTGTGTATCTGTGTGCCTGTGTAGTTATCGAGTGGAAGGCTGAGTGTGTGTCACTCCCCTTCATGTGTCCCTCCCGAGTCTGTTTCCCGGTGTCTGTGCAGTGTGTGTGTGTGTGTGTGTGTGTGTGTGTGTGTGTGTGTGTGTGTGTGTGTGTGTGTGCGCGTAGCACTCATACACTCGTGTACCAGAGGAAGGCAGGAGTGTCTGTCTTCCCTGGTGTGTGTGTCTGTGTGTGTGTGTGCGCGTAGCACTCATACACTCGTGTACCAGAGGAAGGCAGGAGTGTCTGTCTTCCCTGTAACTTCTCAGTTTTTTGGTTTCTTTTGGGAGATCCTTTTTGCCCTCAGTTGTATTTCCCTCTAGAGTTAAAGAGGTAGCCAGTTCTCCCCTGGCATCCTTCGTTTGTTTATTAAACCCATCTCTTTTTAAGTTTCATTTGTTGGCCGTTTTCATAACTGCCGCTTTGGTAGAGCGGCAGAGCGGCAGTCTTGCAACGCGGCGGCCTGGGTTCGAGTCCCAAGAAACTTTACTTTTCATTTCTGGTTTACCTGCTCTAAGACTAAAAGACTCTGCACTTGGGCCCATTGGTCACGTGATTGTGGTAGCTCACTCAGTAGCGCGTTGGCCCTCCAACACGGTGGCCTAGGTTCAAACCCCGCTGTAAGTGAGCACCACATTACACTTACATTGCAATGTAGGTAAGATTGCTACAGAGTGGCACTCAGAGATAAAACTGTGCATAGACCTATTATCCAAATGTCTGTTGTCACTTCAAACTACCCCAACAAATAGCACTTACTAGTTACTATGCAAAGGTCAGTGCAATTGTTGGAGTATCAATTGTGACAGTCATTTTACCAGACATTTTGTGTAATTGGAATTTCATTTGAAATATTATGAACAAAAGTTTTCTGACTTTACTTACTTGGTGCTCTGCTAATTCCTGTAACTGGCCACACTACTGCAGCAGATGTTTCTGACAAAAACTGCCCAAACTGTTGCTACTTAAACTTTCTGAAAGCTTACTATGAATTGAAGTCATTCATAGCTCCTCCCTTGTAATATCACAATGTGACATCACAATAGTGGATTCTTCTAGATTCCATTTAGAGGGGCACTTCACGCTTACAGGAAGGCACTCACAGACATATTTGCACTAATCCATAAAGAAACATAAGACAAATCTTTGGTTGCTTGAGTCACTTAAAACTACCCCAACAAATAGCACTTACCAAATACTACTCAAAGGTCAGCACTATTGTTAAAGTATCAAGTGTGACATTGGTTTGATCAAACACTTTCTCTGATAGTGGAACCTTCGAGTTCCACCTGAAATATTAAGATTACATTTCCTCAGGGTTTCACACACCTGGTACTATCAGGTCGAGTAAAACTGGAGTTCATTCTACAACCGATTCTACAATGCTAATTCCAAAACACAGTATTAACTGTTTTAATTTGAAATATTCTGAGATATGTCTATACATAGAAGATATTAACATATCCTCCCCATTTACAATCCCATTGTGCCACTGGAACTGAAGCATCTTCACCATTCTAGCAATAGGAAAGACTGCTTTGTACCTAGACATAATGTAACTGCTAGATTCTAATATGCTTGATTCTATAGACAGATATCTTTCCTCATAATGTCGTTTCACTGAATCAAATATCGTGAGGAGACAGTTTCAATGTAAACTAGCTAAATTCTCCAGTCTTCGCTCAATATGAATTAATTTCTGTGAGCTTTAAGATAATGGGACAAGCATACCATTTAGACTACCCCAAAGAGAAGCACTTACTCTTTGTATGAAATAATTAATGTTCCACTTTGGGATGGTCTCCATGGCTATTCAAAGAAGTAAGTACTGACAAATAAGTTCACCAAGCATTGTTACTCTGATCTAAATCATACACCAACTTTCCATAAACATCTTAACCCTTTTGTGTGGATTAAATGCTACAGTTGTAGCAGATGTTTTCAAGATGTGAAACTAAACATTTTCAAGGATTGGGCAACTTTCAGACATTCATCCTGCACTTTTTGACGTTAGACTTCAAGTGATGCCCCAACTTGTTAGCACTTACTGTAAGGGGTAACAAGGGGCAAGGCCTCCTCCTGCCACCAGGGGGAGGCCCCGAGTCACCCCAGCCAGTGATTGATCCCAATTCCCTACACCTGGGCAGTAAGCTATATAGGCACACAGATCCTGTTGCCCCACTGCTGGATCTTTTGATTCTGGTGGTGTGTGTATCTGTGTGCCTGTGTAGTCTCGAGGTGAAGGCTGAGTGTGTGTCACTCCCCTTCGTGTGTGTCCCTCCCGAGTCTGTTTCCCGGTGTCTGTGCAGTGTGTGTGTGTGTGTGTGTGTGTGTGTGTGTGTGTGTGTGTGTGTGTGCGCGCGCGTAGCACTCATACACTCGTGTACCAGAGGAAGGCAGGAGTGTCTGTCTTCCCTGGTGTGTGTGTCTGTGTGTGTGTGTGCGTGTAGCACACATACACTAGTGTTACAGAGGAAGGCAGGTGTCTGTCTTCCCTGTAACTTCTCAGTTTCCTGGTTTCTTTTGGGAGATCCTTTTTTCCCTCAGTTGTATTTCCCTCTAGAGTTAAAGAAGTAGCCAGTTCTCCCCTGGCGTCCTTCATTTGTTTATTAAACCCATCTCTTTTTAAGTTTCATTTGTTGGCAGTTTTCATAACTGCAGCTTCACCAAAGCGGCAGAGCGTCAGTCTGGCAACGCGGCGGCCTGGGTTCGAGTCCCAAGAAACTTTACTTTTCATTTCTGGTTTACCTGCTCTAAGATTGAAAGACTCTGCACTTGGGCCCGTTGGTCACGTGATCGTGGTAGCTCACTCAGTAGCGCGTCGGCCCTCCAACACGACGGCCTGGGTTCAAACCCCGCTGTAAGTGAGCACCACATTACAGAAAGATCCAGCAGAGATGTTAAAAGGTAAAAGCCACTCTAGCTAGTCAGGGGGTGACTGTGGGGAGGCATGAGCAGGCCCTGCAGCAGATTCTTTCTCAGCTGCAGGGTCTGACAAATCTAGTAGCCCAGCGCACTCCTGAACCTCCCCAGGAGGAGGCTTCCCCTGCCCAAGCAGCCGTGATTCCTTATGCTGAGCCCCCTCTACCAGCCCCAGAGCGCTATGCTGGTGAATCAGGAGGATGTAGAGGGTTCCTCCTTCAGTGTTCACTGGCTTTCGAGCTGCAACCATCCCACTTTTCTTCTGAGCGTGCTAAGGTGGCATACATCATCTCTCTTCTCACCGGTAGGGCATTAGCCTGGGCCACCCTGGTGTGGGAGCACCAACCCCACGTATGTGCCTCCACGGCCCAGTTTGCGGCTGCAAACCGTGGAGAAGAGGCAGGGTCCCGCCTCCTGCACCTGCGTCAGGAAAAAAGGTCGGTGGCTGAGTATGCCAACGAATTCCGCACGCTATCGACAGAGAGTGGATGGAATGCCAGCGCTCTCATCTCGGCTTTCCACCATGGTCTCTGTGAAGAGCTCAAGGATGAGCTGGCCTACCGTGACCCTCCCACCTCCCTCGATCGACTCATTGAGCTGGCCCAACGGGTTGATAACCGTCTCAAGGAGAGGCGAAGGGCGCGGAGTGCCAAAGCCCCTCGAGCTTCTCATGGCCCACCGGCTGTCTCTGGCTCTTTTAGGGGGTTAGAGGAGCCTCCCGATGGTGGTGTCCAGCCCATGCAGTTGGGGCACACTCGCCTGCCATGGCAGGAGCGTGAAGCCCGCATGCGTGAGGGCAGGTGCCTCTACTGTGGGGTCTCGGGGCATCTCCGTTCTGCTTGCCCCGAGCTCTCTGGAAAAGCCAAATGTCCGGCAGGGCAGGGGAGACCACTGACTGACCTGACGCTTCTCCCTCGGGCCCAGGGGGTATTCCTCAATGCCACACTAGCGTCAGGGATGTTTGAGGTCCGCTTGCCTGCCTTCTTGGACTCTGGATGCTGGCCTCGCCAGGAAGCTGGCCCTGCCGCTGGTCCCCTTCAGGGAGCCTATGCCCATAGCAGCTATAGATGGCCGGTCACTGGAGCCCGGGGTGGTGTCCCACCAAACCCACCCTCTTACGCTGCAAGTCGGTCCTCGCACCGAGGGGATAGTGTTTTTCATCATCAGTGCTCCCGACTTGCAGTTGGTTCTGGGTTTCCCCTGGCTCCAGCGGCACAACCCCCATGTGGACTGGCTATCTCGGTCTGTCTTGGCATGGTGGCCAGCTTGTCAGTCCACCTGCCTCAAGGCCCCAGGGGCTACTGTGGCTACCGACACCGTTCCTGAAGGTTTTGACCCCTTGCAAGTGCCGAAAGAGTACTGGGACCTTCGGGAGGTGTTCAGCAAACGATAGGCCCAATTGCTGCCCCCCCACAGACCTTTTGACATTGCCATCAACCTCCTCCCTGGCACTACCCCCCCTAGGGGTAGGCTGTTCTCGTTGTCGGCGCCAGAACGCCAGGCAATGGAGAACTATGTCCAGGAGGCCCTGGCCTTGGGGTTCATTCGGCCATCCACTTCCCCAGCCGGAGCCGGCTTCTTCTTTGTGGGGAAGAAGGATGGGGGTTTGAGACCCTGTATTGACTACAGGGGTCTCAACAAAATAACCACCAAGGACCGCTACCCATTGTCCCTCATGACCTCAGCCTTTGAGGCACTGCAGCAAGCCACCATCTTCACCAAGCTGGACCTGCGCAGTGCCTACAACTTGGTTAGGGTCAAAGAGGGTGATGAGTGGAAGACTGCGTTTATCACTCCGTCTGGGCACTACGAGTACCTCGTCATGCCATTCGGATTGATGAACGCACCCGCCGTCTTCCAACGCTACATCAACGAGGTCCTCAGGGAGGCATTGGACAGGTACGTGTTCGTATACTTAGATGATATCCTCATCTATAGTAGGTCTGTAGACGAACACGTCACCCACGTCCGCCGGGTTCTCCAATTGCTCCTGGAGAACCACCTGTTTGTGAAAGTAGAGAAATCTCATTTCCATGCGCAGACAATCTCCTTTCTGGGCTTTGTTGTGTCCCACAACACCCTGCGCATGGACCTGGCCAAAATCAAGGCCGTGGACAACTGGCCGCGTCCAACCTCTTTGCGACTAGTCCAAAGCTTCCTGGGGTTCGCCAATTTCTTCCGGCGGCTTGACTTTATCACTGGGTTGCCCCGGTCACGTGGCAACACGGTGATTCTAGTCATTGTGGACTGGTTCTCCAAGGCTGGCTGCTTTGTGGCTCTCCCAAAGCTGCCAACCGCTAAGGAGACGGCCGAGCTGGTGCTCCACCAGGTGGTCCGGGTTCACGAACTCCCCTCCGACATCGTGTCAGACCGTGGGCCTCAATTTACCAGCCGGTTCTGGGGGGCCTTTTGTCGACTATCGGGGGCAGAGGCCAGCCTCTCATCTGGCTTTCACCCCCAGTCTAATGGCCAGACAGAGAGGGTCAATCAAGACCTAGAGCGCACCCTCCGCTGTCTGGCCTCCTCGTCCCCGTCTAACTGGTCTGATCAACTCATTTGGGCGGAGTATGCACATAACACCCTCTGGCACTCATCCCTGGGAATGTTCCCCTTTGAGTGCCAGTATGGATATGCTCCGCCCATGTTCCCCGGACAGGAGACGGGGACGGGGGTTCGTTCGGCAGAACTGCTAGTCAGGCGCTGCCGTAAGACCTGGCAGAAGGCCCGCAAGTCTGCGAAAGCTGCTCAGAAACACTATGCTGACAGGAGGCGGTTGCCGGCTCCCACTTATCGCCCTGGGCAACGGGTTTGGCTTTCAGCCAAGGATCTGCCCTTACGTGGTGCCCCTCGCAAGCTAGCTCCTCGTTACATCGGGCCATTCAATATCCTTCGGCGGGTTAATCCTGTTGCCTACCGCCTTGCCCTTCCCCCTTCGATGCGCATTAACCCCACCTTCCACGTGTCCCGCCTCAAGCCGGTCTTGTGTTCCGTGGGTTCCACCGATCCGCCAGGCCCGTGTACAGTTGGCGGTGCGCCAGCATACACTGTCAAGCGCCTTCTGGACGTCCGGCGGGTCACATTCTGGATCCCGGGCTCGTCTGGGCATTTCGTCGGGACCGTGCTGCTGGGTTGGGGACGTCGGGTGCCGCCCCTCGGGGGGGGGTCCTGTAAGGGGTAGCTCTAGGGCAAAGCCTCCTCCTGCCACCAGGGGGAGGCCCCGAGTCACCCCAGCCAGTGATTGATCCCAATTCCCTACACCTGGGCAGTAGGCTATATAGGCACACAGATCCAGTTGCCCCACTGCTGGATCTTTTGATTCTGGTGGTGTGTGTATCTGTGTGCCTGTGTAGTCTCGAGTGGAAGGCTGAGTGTGTGTCACTCCCCTTCATGTGTCCCTCCCGAGTCTGTTTCCCGGTGTCTGTGCAGTGTGTGTGTGTGTGTGTGTGTGCGCGTAGCACTCATACACTCGTGTACCAGAGGAAGGCAGGAGTGTCTGTCTTCCCTGTAACTTCTCAGTTTTTTGGTTTCTTTTGGGAGATCCTTTTTGCCCTCAGTTGTATTTCCCTCTAGAGTTAAAGAGGTAGCCAGTTCTCCCCTGGCGTCCTTCGTTTGTTTATTAAACCCATCTCTTTTTAAGTTTCATTTGTTGGCCGTTTTCATAACTGCCGCTTTGGTAGAGCGGCAGTCTTGCAACGCGGCGGCCTGGGTTCGAGTCCCAAGAAACTTTACTTTTCATTTCTGGTTTACCTGCTCTAAGATTGAAAGACTCTGCACTTGGGCCCATTGGTCACGTGATTGTGGTAGCTCACTCAGTAGCGCGTTGGCCCTCCAACACGGCGGCCTAGGTTCAAACCCCGCTGTAAGTGAGCACCACATTACACTAACATTGCAATGTAGGTAAGATTGCTACAGAGTGGCACTCAGAGATAAAACTGTGCATAGACCTATTATCCAAATGTCTGTTGTCACTTCAAACTACCCCAACAAATAGCACTTACTAGTTACTATGCAAAGGTCAGTGCAATTGTTAGAGTATCAATTGTGACAGTCATTTTACCAGACATTTTGTGTAATTGGAATTTCATTTGAAATATTATGAACAAAAGTTTTCTGACTTTACTTACTTGGTGCTCTGCTAATTCCTGTAACTGGCCACACTACTGCAGCAGATGTTTCTGACAATAACTGCCCAAACTGTTGCTACTTAAACTTTCTGAAAGCTTACTATGAATTGAAGTCATTCACAGCTCCTCCCCTGTAATATCACAATGTGACATCACAATAGTGGATTCTTCTAGATTCCATTTAGAGGGGCACTTCACACTTACAGGAAGGCACTCACGGACATATTTGCACTAATCCATAAAGAAACATAAGACAAATCTTTGGTTGCTTGAGTCACTTAAAACTACCCCAACAAATAGCACTTACCAAATACTACTCAAAGGTCAGCACTATTGTTAAAGTATCAAGTGTGACATTGGTTTGATCAAACACTTTCTCTGATAGTGGGAACCTTCATGTTCCACCTGAAATATTAAGATTACATTTCCTCAGGGTTTCACACACCTGGTACTATCAGGTCGAGTAAAACTGGAGTTCATTCTACAACCGATTCTACAATGCTAATTCCAAAACTCAGTATTAACTGTTTTAATTTGAAATATTCTGAGATATGTGTATACATAGAAGATATTAACATATCCTCCCCATTTACAATCCCATTGTGCCATTGGAACTGAAGCATCTTCACCATTCTAGCAATAGGAAAGACTGCTTAGTACCTAGACATAATGTAACTGCTAGATTCCAATATGCTTGATTCTATAGACAGATATCTTTCCTCATAATGTCGTTTCACTGAATCAAATATCGCGAGCAGACAGTTTCAATGTAAACTAGCTAAATTATCCAGTCTTCGCTCAGTATGAATTAATTTCTGTGAGCTTTAAGATAATGGGACAAGCATACCATTTACACTACCCCAAAGAGAAGTAATTACTCTTTATATGAAATAATTAATGTTCCACTTTGGGATGGTCTCCATGGATATTCAAAGAAGTAAGTACTGACAAATAAGTTCACCAAGCATTGTTACTCTGATCTAAATCATACACCAACTTTCCATAAACATCTAAACCCTTTTGTGTGGATTAAATGCTACAGTTGTACAGTTGGCTCGTGTATCCCACATGAAATATGGAACTCATAAAACCTCATATATCATTTAGAAGTGCAATAGCATGTAGCATCCAAACGAGTGCGCTGTAGTGGTAAAAGAACTGGTTTCTATCGTCTCTCCTGTTTTTTTCGATAGTAGAACCGTGTGTGCATCGTGCTGCGGTAGATGGAAGCTTCCTGGCATGTAAATATTTCATAATACCCCTAAAATGTTTAATATTGTCACATACTAAGACTAATAAGCTGCTCTTATGTCAGTATTTCGGCTATAAAAGCCTGAAAGTTAGCAAAAGGAAGCAGTTCAGTCGAGTATTTAAAGTGTTTTGAGAGCTCCGGTGAGTCAGAGCAGAAATTCCTTTGCTCAGCTATCTAAGCTAGCCTCTGAACCTCACTGTATTAAAGTTAGATATTTTGCAAGAGAAATATAAATAGAAAAATAAATAACCAGTCAGAGTTATGAAAATGGTTTAGTAGTTGTGTAAATGCACTAAAAGCGATAGTTACGATGCTAATCGCTAATTAAGGCTAGTCGTTTAGTAGCGGCACTGGCCTAGTGAAACCTAGTGAAGCCTTAAAGAGACAGTACATGTATTTTGTTGACCTTTATAACATTTGTTGGTTGATTTGATGTACTTTAATGGTTTATAGTGTAAGTAATGTTATTGAATATATTCTGGATATCAGAACGTGCACTTTAAATAAGTGTAGCTATGGTTTTATTCAAACAAAAGTTAAAAAGGATAAAAATATTAGTTGCATATTAAAATAGCTAAAAACAGTAAAACAGCAGTTCATTGTCATTGATAAAATACTAATGTACTGTTGTGATGGTATGGTAATTACTTACATGATTAAATATTAATGTTGCTGTGATGTTTAAAAAGCCAGTTCATGTTTTGTAAACCACGTATAAAATTAGTTGGTTGTAACATGTTATTCTGAACTGAAAGAGAAAGGTTAAGGTTAAGGAGATCTTATGTTAGAAACAGAATAATTTACTGTTCTACACTATTGTGTAGATTTTTTTGATTTTTTTTTCGAGAGTCAGAAAATGAGTTGGGAAAATGATCTGATGGCGAATCCAGCCCAGTGAGACTGCTGATGGTGGTAGAAGCGGTGTGGCCGTACGACAGCAGATAAGACCTTAAGCATACCATGACCTACCCGGGTAGACAGGTCTTGGACGCAGTCATAACCACGTTAAGCATCATTCCTTCGTTACATCCATTGAAGATACGAACTGAACTCTATCTTGGAGCCAGAACTCCATGTAATTAAGGGACAGTGTGTTTTCATACAAGGGACTCCTCCCCCTTTCCCTATTCGAAACCATTTTTCTCATTTGTTTGAAAGAGCTCTATTTTATTTCATTATTCTTCTTTATTTTATAAAATCAGCGCTGAATGTTTTATTGCATAATTTGTGGAGCAATAAATGTGTTAATCTTTCAACTTCCCGTCAAATCGTCTATGATTTAAAGACATACCGCTGACCGAACCTAGTTAGATGTTAGTGCCTTAGTTAGATGTTAGTTATTACTCCTTTTAGTAAGCACAGGTGCTACACTCGCAACCTTCCCTGCCTTCTCATTTTTCTCTCCGTGTTTATTTTTATTATTATTTTTTTAAAGCATGTGCGTTTTCTTTCTCCTACTTCTAAGACAGCGGTCGACTCTTTTGCGTTTCATGATCTTGGTCTTTGTGACCCTGGTCTCTCCCGCAAGAGAGGAGATTGTACAGATCCCTAGGTTTTGGTGCTGAGTCTTTAACGGTAGACTCTCTCTGTCTGGCTCTAGGGCTCATTTATCAACGCGTTTAAGGTAAGTACAATCTTTTTTTCTCTGCTGGTTTTAGTGTTTTTGTCTATTTATTTGTATTTATTGTTTTAAAGGTTTTATCGGCCACCAGGTGCCTCCAATCATGTCGGCTGTTTGTGCCGGCATGCAGAGGCACCATAGCGTGCGCCTTCTTTTTAGAGAGGTAGATGGAAAGCTCCTGGGGATGTCTAGGCAGGACTTTAACAGGAGGCTAATCCAGAACACTCTTGCTTTTAAACCAACTGACTTGAACTGTCTCTTGACATTTGATGTTAGCTTCTGCTCGGCTTCCCTGTTGAAAGATTTCTGGACAAGGCTTTAAGCTGTAAAGGACCAGTTCTCCATTTTCAAGGTGGAGAAACTCTTTGATAATTAATAATAATAAATAAGGTGGTAATAATAATAATAAGTTGGTAATAATAAATAAGGTGGTAATTGTCAGAATGTTTAATGAAACTGTGACTGGAGAGGACATTGTTACATGGCTGGCCAGATTTTGCATCGTTCAAAGCCCACCTGTCAAGGTATTGGACGATTTTGATTTATTGGAGATTGCCCTTAATCTTTTGCCAACAAACTAAAAGCTAGCAAAATGGCCGCCAGGCAGCATGGCCAGGAGGGGATGGAGAAGGAGAAGGAAAGGGAGGAGGAGAGGGCGGTCCCTGGGGTTTTGGCGGGAGATCTTTTAATTTTTACCATTGCACTCTGGCTCACCCTTAACGGCGTGAAGGCCGCCCTATGGACCTCCCGCAACCTGCTGGTGGGGAAGCGAGTGACGGTGCCCCTGCACGCCCTATCTGCGCTGGTTACATCGTCGCTGCAGGGGACACCGCACGCCGACATTCGGAGGAGGGGGCCGGGGTCAGACCCAGGGGGTCCAGACCCAGGGGGTCCAGACCACCACGGTCGCTGGCTCCCGTAGATGCACCCGGCAAGACCGCCACCAAGAAAGGAGCAGCGGGCACAGGGGAGGATCTCTGCTGAGCCCCGACACTGAAGTACCGAAGTACACTGAAGTAGCTTGATAGTGGCTCACCCCAGTCCTGCACAAAGAGACTGTTTTAGCAAAGACTTTTAAACTGAACTGATTTTATTTGATGATTTTTTTATTTGTTTATTTATCTATTTATGTTTTTATTTATTGTCTTATTTATTCCATTTATTTATTTGAACGATGTATAAGCTTTTTTTGTCGTATTTCACTTTTGAAGAAAACCATATTGGACTTTTACACACACACACACATGAAAGCTTTTATTGAATGCTTTTACTGTTCTTCTCTTTTAACTGACTTTTTTTTTGGCGAGAAGACCGACCTAAAAAACTGGAGACCGATTACCCTTTTAAATTTTGATTGTAAACTTTTTAGTAAACTTTTATCTAGACGAATGTCGACTGTTTTAGAGGACGTGATCCACCCGGATCAAGCCTGCGCCGTGCCAGGAAGGAAGATCACCGACAGCCTAGTGTTGGTCAGAGACGCCATCTGTTTTGCGAGAGACAGAAACATTCGGCTCATAGTCCTAAATTTAGACTTTGAAAAAGCCTTCGATCGGGTCTCGCACCAGTACCTGCTTCAGGTACTGCAAAAAATGGGTTTCCCCGGGAGGTTTTTAAAGTGGGTGGGTCTGCTTTACACAGACATAAGCAGTCAAATTCTGGTAAACGGGCACCTCACAAAGGCGATCAGAGTCCGCTCTGGCGTCCGCCAAGGGTGTTCGTTATCTCCGCTCCTGTACGTTGCGTGCATTGAGCCACTGGCGCAGATCTTGAGAAAGGACAAATGGATCAAAGGACTGGACTTGCCAGGCGGACTGACGGCGACCTGTACTTTGTATATGGACGACGTTATGCTTTTATGTTCCGACGTTTTATCGGTCCAAAGTGCACTGGACTTGACTGACTGGTATAGAAGGGCCTCGGGCGCTAAGCTCAATAGGAGCAAGTCCGAGGCCCAGCTCTTTGGACCTTGGGTAAACATAGGCTCCGACTTGGATGTGGATTTTAAAAACAAAGATATTAAAATTTTAGGAATTAAATTTGACGAAGAGGGTGGCGGACAGGGAAACTGGACTGACGCGTTAGGGAAAGTCAGGCAACGGTTGGGTTTTTGGGGACTAAGACAGTTGACGATAGAGGGCAAAGTTTTAATTATCAAAGCTGTGATTTTACCTTTGCTTTTACTGTTGTGTTCTGTTTTTTTCTTTTAGGATTGGAGAGAGCGGTGTTTTATTTCCTGTGGGGGTCCAAGTGGGAGAGGCTGAGGAGGGCGGTGGTAAAGAAAAGGAAAGAGAACGGAGGGAAAGGGCTCCCAGACCCCCACCTGTTTTTAGGAAGCAAGTTCGCTGCTTTACACATAAAGTATGCGACGAATCCCTCCAGAGACAACAAGACCGCCGCTATGGCAAAGTTCTGGATGGGGTCGTACTTGCGGAGTTTAAAGATTTTACAACTTGATTTAAGAACACCCGTCTCTTTTAATCTTTCTAAAGAATATGATTTTATTAGAAAGTTTTTAAGAAAATATGATTTGGAAAAAGAAGATTTTACTGTTTTAACTAACGCAAAATCTCTTGTCTCTCTTGTGCAGGACCGGGAAGAGGTGAGCCCAGTTCCAGGCCTCACACTAAGTGAGGCCAAGAAAGTTTGGAGGAACGCAGCCCACCCCGCTCTCCAGAACAAGCACAAAGACCTGTCGTGGATGGCGGCTCATGAGATCCTCCCGGTCAGGGCCGTGATGCACTCCCGGGGAATGGCGTCCAACCCCACGTGCCCACGGCCTGGGTGTTGGGAACCAGAGACCGTGCGGCACGTGCTCTGGGAGTGCAGCGTGGCGAGGGACCTGTGGGCCATAACCGGCCCCCTGCAATGCCCGAGCCTGCCAGCAGGGGAGGTCCAGCCGTCAGTTTACCGGCTAGCGGTAAACGGGGTGGGCCAGGGCATAGACAGACTACCAGCGGCAGAGTTCACAGCGCTCTGGCTCACCCTTAACGGCGTAAAGGCCGCCCTGTGGACCTCCCGCAACCTGCTGGTGGGGAAGCGAGTGACTGTGCCCCTGCACGCTCTGTCTGTGATGGTTACATCATCGCTGCAGGGGACACTGCACGCCGACATTCGGAGGAGGGGGCCGGGGTCACACGCCACCACGTCCAGACCACCACGGTCGCTGGCTCCCGTAGATGCACCCGGCAAGACCGTAACCACAAAAGGAGCAGCGGGCACAGGGGAGGATCTCCGCTGAGCCCCGACACTGAAGCATCGCGACTTCTGGGGAGCGAGGTGGTGCCAGCTTGATAGTGGCTCACCCCGGTCCTGCACAAAGAGACTGTTTTAGCAACGACTTTTAAACTGAACTGATTTTACTGAATGAATATTTATTAGTTTATTTATTTATTTATTTATTTATTGATTATTTATTGTCTTATTTATTCCATTTATTTATTTGAACCATGTACAGTGAGTCCAAGAAGTATTTGATCCCTTGCTGATTTTCTTCGTTGGCCCACTAATAAAGACATGATCATTCTATACTTTTAATGGTAGATGTATTCTTACATGGAGAGACAGAATATTAAAAAGAAAATCCAGAAAATAAATCTAAGGAATATATATTAATTGATTTGTATTTCATGGAGTGAAATAAGTATTTGATCCCTTAGTATTCATTAGCAGTTCTGGCTTTTACAGACCAGTTAGACACTCCCAATCAACTTGTTACCTGACCTGAAGCCACCTGTTCTCACTAATCACTTGTGTGAAAAACACCTGTCCACAGAATCAGACAGATCACACAGATTTCAAGTCTCCAACATGGGTAAAACCAAAGAGCTGTCACAGGACCTCAGAGTCAGAATTGTTGACCTTCACAAAGCTGGAATGGGCTACAAAAAGATTAGTAAGGTGTTGGATGTGAAAGTAACAACTATTGGTGCAATTATCAGAAAGTTTAAAGAGTATAACATGACAATCAACAGACCTCGGCCCGGTGCTCCAAAGAAGATTTCGCCTCGTGGGGTGGCAATGATGCTGAGAACAGTCAGAAATCGTCCTGCAACCACTCGGCAGGAGTTAGCAAATGACCTGAAGGCAGCTGGGACCACAGTTTGCAAGGAAACAATTGGCAACACTTTGCGCAACAATGGATTCACATCCTGCAGTGCCCGAAAGGTACCCCTGCTGAAGAGAGCACATGTGGAGGCGCGCCTCAAGTATGCCAATGATCATTTGAAAGATGAACCAAGTTATTGGGAGAAGGTTTTGTGGTCAGACGAGACCAAAATTGAACTTTTTGGCCTCAACTCCACCCGCCATGTGTGGAGGAAGAAAAATGCTGCCTATGACCCCAAGAACACTGTGCCCACCGTCAAGCATGGAGGTGGAAGCATAATGTTTTGGGGGTGTTTCTCTGCCAAGGGTACAGGGCTACTTCACCGCATCACTGGGAAGATGGATGGAGCCATGTACCGCACAATCCTGAGGGACAACCTCCTCCCCTCTGCCAGGGATCTGAAAATGGGCCGTGGTTGGGTCTTCCAACATGATAACGACCCTAAACATACAGCAAAGGCAACAAAGGATTGGCTCAAGAAAAATCACATTAAGGTCATGGAGTGGCCCAGCCAGTCGCCAGACCTCAATCCGATCGAAAATCTATGGAGGGAGCTGAAGGTCAGAGTTGCCAAGCGACAGCCCACCAACCTTCATGATTTAGAGAGGATCTGCAAAGAAGAGTGGGCCAAAATTCCCCCTGGTGTGTGTGCTAAACTTGTGGTTAACTACAACAAACGTCTCACCGCTGTGCTTGCAAACAAAGGCTTTGCCACTAAGTATTGAGTGTGTTTGGCAAGAGGGATCAAATACTTATTTTCCTCATTGAAATACAAATTAATTAAAATATATTCTTTAAAATTATATTCTGGATTTTTGTCTTGATATTCTGTCTCTCCATGTTAGAATATATCTACCATTAAAAGTGCAGAAGGATAGTGTCTTTATTAGTGGGCAAACAAAGAAAATCAGCAAGGGATCAAATACTTCTTGGACTCACTGTATAAGCTTTTATTGTATTTGTATTTCACTTTTTAAAGACAACCAAACTGGACTTTTACACACACACACACATGAAAGCTTTTATTGAATGTTTTTACTGATCTTCGCTCTTAACTGACTTTTATGTGTAAAAAATGATTTTATGTGTGTATTATTTATTAAGATGAAATACGATTGTAAAAAGAAAAGCTTCAAAAATGTTGTAAAATGAATGAAATGGAAATTACTTGAAATTGTGACAAAACTTTTTTCGAAAGAAAAAATCTGTTCTTATCAGTTTAATATCTGATACGTCCTCTATATGAGGACTATATATTAAATTGATTTTTGAACCCGGGAGTCGGAAGAGGAGCTTGCTCCTTCCGCTCCACGCATCGACCTGGTATTGCAGTACCTCCAGGAACGGTGCACCTCTTTCAGGTAGATAAAGGAAAGAAAGCTGAAGAAACGTGTTTGCATGGGTGGGCGTGGTCTTTTTGGTGTGTTTTTGGTTTTCCCTCCATTTTTTTTTTTTTTTTTTTTTTTTTTTTAAAGCATTTGTGTTTCCTTTCTGCTCCTTTCAGGTAAAGCAGCACCTGGGCAGCTTTATTGAAGGAGGAGTCTACCGCACCGAACGGGAGAGGAGAGGAGAGGAGAAACAAGGAGGAGGAGTTTTACCCTGGCTCGCAACCTTCCCTGCCCTTCTCCAGCAGCCTTGGCCTTCGGTAGGGGTTCATGGGCTCGGGTGCAGGTTGATATGGCTCGGGTTTCTTTTCATTCACGTACAAATCTTTCGCCTTTTACTAAAGATTTCCGTGGAGGGGAAAGTTGGCGAGTTTTGCCTATTTTTGGAAGGCTCTGCTTTTAGCAGAGCTGCTCTTTCTCTTGATGTTTGAAAGTCAGATCTGTGTCTGTTGTTGTTGTTGTTGTTGTTGTAGTAGAAGGCTCCTCCTATTCGCCAAGCTGTGGGGTGGTGGAAGGCTTCTGGTGGCTTGCTAGTGTTTGTACGGGTGGGCGTGGTTAGCGCCGGTTCTTTTGGCGTCACCGTGTAGTAGCTAGCTACTAACGGCAGGGTGGCTTCGCACGGGGCGGCCTGTTCGGGTTATCGCTTCTCTGCCTTTTGGCTAAGACAGCGGTCGACTCTCTTGCGTCCTGAGATCTTGGTCTTTGTGACCCTGGTTCTTAACGCTAGAGAGTAAGTTTAAAATTTCCTCACCTGTAAAAAAAAAACATCCTGTCACTTTATTTGTTTTTCTAAAAAGTTTAAGATTTCCTCCATAGTTTTAGCTTGCACACTTTTCTCGTTATAGAGATCTAAATAAAAACTTTCCACTTTTTTTAAAATCCCCTCTGTCTTTATTTGTTCCTTCCCTTCTTTTATTATTTTTGTAATCCCTCCCCCCTGGATAAAATTTTCTTTAAAAAGTACTGTGTGCATTTTTCTCCTTCTTCAACCTCTTTTTCTTTACTTCTTAAAATCGTACCTTTACTTTTTATCTCGTTTAAAACTGACATTTCCCTTTTAATTTCTTTTATTTCTTCACTAAAATCAATGCCTTTATTTAAAAGGTTAAAATATCTCTAGTCTTTTTTGCAGCCCCATCATGCGTCGTCTCTCTCTATTCTTTTTTTATTAATATTCGAATGTGTTTTCCAACACATCTGAAACTGTAACTATTCCAGTAGCTTGGTTTAAGGTTGCGTTTTGTTAACCTTTCTCCTCCATGTCGCTTTTAACTATTTACACTTCATTTCCTTCTCGCTGAGTTCCCGACTCATTCTGCTTGATTTATTATATTTTATCATTTTTATACCACAGTAACACTTCACATCTGGTCAAACCGTGTTCCATCTACTATCCCAAGTATCCCCACTTGTAAATTCAATCTCTTTGACAGATAGAATGTGATTTAAACTTCCTAAATACCGACTTATCCATTATTAAGAAGCCTTTAAAAGTACAATGACCAAACGAAGCGAAAAAGCATGTAAAATACGTACTTTTTGTCCCAATTATTATAATTATGATTATTTTTTCCTTTTCGCTCAGTTCCCGCCTCATTCTGCTTGATTTATTATATTTCATCATTTTTATACCACAGTTACACTTCACATCTGGTCAAGTTGAGTTCCTACCTGACAGATCGAATGTAATTTAAACTTCCTAAATGCGGACTTATCCATTATTAAGAAGCCTATCAAAGTACGATGATCAAACGGAGCGAAAAGCATGTAAAATACGCACTTTTTGTACCAATTATTATAATTATGATTATTTTTTCATATTACTATGTGTTTTCCACCACATATGAAACTGTTCCTGTGCCAGTAGCTTGGTATTAGGTGGTGTTTTGTTAATTATTCCTTGTTTTTCTCCTCCATTTCCCTTTTAACTATTTTCACTTCACTACCTTCTCGCTTAGTTCTCGCCTCATTCTGCTTGAGTTCTTATATTTTATCATTTTTATACCACAGTTACACTTCACATCTGGTCAAGTTGTGTTCCATCTACTATCCCAAGTATCCCCACTTGTAAATTCGACCTCCCTGACAGATCGAATATAATTTAAACTTCCTAAATACCGACTTATCCATTATTAGGAAGCCTATCAAAGTACGATGACCAAACGGAGCGACAAAAGCGTATAAAAGACGCCATTTTTGTCCCAATTATTATTATTATTATGATTATTTTTGAATATAACAATGTGTTTTACACCAAATATAAAACTGTAATTATTCCAGTAACTTGGTATTAGGTGGTGTTTTGTAAATTACTCCTTGTCTTTCTGTTCCAGGTCCCTTTTAACTATTTACACTACACTACCTTCTCCTGAGTTCTCGCCTCATTCTGCCTGATTTATTATATTTTCTCATTTTTATTCCAGAGTTACACTTCACATCTGGTCAAGTCTTGTTCCATCTACATTCCCAAGTATCCCCACTTGTAAATTCGACCTCCCTGACAGATCGAATGTAATTTAAACTTACTAAATATCGACAAATCCATTATTAAAAAGCCTTTCAAAGTACAATGACCGAACGGAGCGACAAAAGCGTATAAAAGACGTCATTTTTGTCCCAATTATTATTCTAATTATTTTTTTTATTAATATTCGAATGTGCTTTCCACCACATCTGAAACTGTAACTATGCCAGTAGCTTGGTATTTGTTGGTGTTTTGTAAATTCCTCCTTGCCTTTCTACTCCAGGTCACTTTGAAATATTTACACTTTATTTCCTTCTCGCTAAGATCCCGCCTCATTCTGCTTGATTTATTATATTTTATCATTTTTATACCACAGTTACACTACACATCTGGTCAAGTTGTGTTCCATCTACTGTCCCAAGTATCCCCACTTGTAAATTCGACCTGCCTGACAGATCAAATGTAATTTAAACTTTCTAAATACCGACTTATCCATTATTACGTAGCCTATCAAAGTACTGTGACAAAACGGAGCGAAAAAGCATGTAAAAGATGCACTTTTTGTGCCAATTATTATTATTCTGATTATTTTTTCAAATTACAATGTGTTTTACAACACATCTGAAACTGTAACTATTCCAGTAGCTTGGTATTAGGTGGTGTTTTGTTAATTACTCCTTGTCTTTCTCCTCCAGGTCCCTTTCAACTATTTACACTTCACTTCCTTCTTGCTGAAATCCTGCCTCATTCTGCTTGATGTATGTATATTTTTTTTATATTTTTATACCACAGTTACACTTCACATCTGGTCAAGTCGTGTTCCATCTACAATCGCAAGTATCCTCACTTGTAAATTCGACCTCACTGACAAATCGAATGTAACTTAAACTTCCTAAATACCAAAATATCCATTATTACGATGCCTATCAATTGTACGATGACCAAACGGAGCGACAAAAGCATGTTAAAGATGTAATTTGTGTGCCAATATTGTTACTATGGTTACGTTTTTCCTATTACATTCTGTTTTACACCACATCTAATACTGTAACTTTTCCAGTAGCTTGCTTTTAGGTTGTGTTTTGTTAAGTACTCCTTGTCTTTCTCCTCCAGCTCCCTTTTAACTATTTACATTTCACAAGCATTTCACGGAGTTTCCGCCTCATTGTCCTTCATTTATGTACATTTTTTTATTTTTATACCACAGTTACACTTCACATCTTGTCAAGTCGCGTTGCATCTACAATCCCAAGTACTTGTAAATACGACCTCACTGACAGATCGAATGTAATTTAAACTTCCTAAAAACGCAATATCTATTATTAAGAAGCCTAGCAAAATGCGATGACCAACCGGAGCGAAAATGGCTTGTAAAACGTGTCATTACCCTACCTTCTTCTTATTCTGCTTGATTTATGTAACTTTTTCTCTGTTTTCTACCACAGCAACTTCACATCTGGTCAAGTCGTGTTCCATCTACAATCCCAAGTATCCCCACTTGTAAGTACCATCTCACTGACAGATCGAATGTAATTTATTCTTTTTAAAAACGACATATCCATTCATAAGAAGCCTAGCAAAGTACGATGGCAAAATGGAGCGAAAAAGGCATGTAAAAGATGCCATTGTTGTGCCAATTATTATTTTTTTAATATTTTTAATATTTAGAATTTGTTTTCCACCACATCTAAAACTAGTCCAATAGCTTGATTTCACGTGTTTGTTTTTTTTTATCCTTGTCCTTCTCGTCCTCTAGCTTTACAAACAAATCTGAGCCACAGTCTATAGCCTGATATTAGCTGTGATTTAAACACATGACACAACTAGACAACTGCAATGTTCATCAAAGCAGAAGACGATGACTATCTGTCCCCATAGTAATAACCAACCATCAGAGTTAAACCTTGCTCTAAAATAGTCAGAGATCTGAAGCTCATATGATATCAGTCTGGGTTGGATCAATTTGATTTATTCTTTAGGCAGGGGAGATTCAGAAGAGAGACTTTCTGTATGGCATGACGACTTCTTTTTCATCTGACAGAAAAAGAGTCTTGGGGCTTTCCCAAATTAACCAAACCTTGTTATCTGCCCAGCATGGGTAGGGCTGAGGGTCATATGTGGTTTACTGAGGGCACCAGGCCAAACGGAAAATGAATTGCTCAGAAAACCCACACCATCAGATCTTCTAGAATAAGGAATGGAAGAGCATGGATGATGAAGTGGAGGCTTTGCGTTAAGGGAAGAAGCTCAGCTAAATGAGTCCTCACGCTGACCTTCCAGAATGGTCTCGCAGATGAAGATCCAGAAACCCAGATCCAGCTGAAAACCAGGTTCCTGAAACAGAACTGCAGTTTTCGAATCATCAAAACTGCTGGAAAGAGTGAAGATCTCAAACACCAAGCCATTGTTCATGATCTTTGTGCTGTGATATATTGATGTAGAACATTTCAGCAGTTCTAGACACAATTCCCACTTTAATCCAAATGTGGTTATTTATATAGCACTTTATTACTGTGAACCGAGACTTTGCTGGCTTTATAGAGCCCCCCCCCCCAGTGTATTTTAATGTTGACATGTCCTTTTAGGAATTAACGTGGCTCTCAGAATCTTCACAGTTGACAGTGGAACAACATAAAAAACAGAAAAGTGTGCTGTAGCTTTGCCTATATCAAACTAATAAATTATATCAGCTAAGGGTAGCCTGTCTTAGTCTGAGGTAACAATATTAGTCGTCTGAGAATCATATGAGCAGTTTGATTGGTTGTTTGCTCATATGAGCAGTTTTATGTCACACACACACACATTTATAATAAAAGTAATAAAGTATAGCATAAGAATAATGGACATGAATAAACTTCTGGTGCAGTAGATCCATATTCCCGCATGGTTACATACTTTCAATAATGCTAATGAGCTATACTATATGGACAAAACTTATTTGGACACCTGCACATTCATTGTTTATTCTACAATCAAGGATAATGAAAAAGAGCATATCCTGCCTTTGTTGGAGTAACTGTTTCTACTGTCCAAGGAAGATGGCTTTTTGCTAGATTCTGGTGCAGGATGTTGGATTACCACCTCATCATCCTCAAATCCCCAACTCATCTGAAAAGTATTAGATGGAGAACCTTCATTCCAGAGAACACAGTTCCACTGTTCCACAGCTCAATGCTGGGGGGCTTTATACCCTTCGATGCCATTCCACAATGCTAGCATTAGATGTATAGAGTCTCCTGTTAGACAACTTATCCCAAAGCTACTTAATTGGATTAGCTATTGAGAAGTGGTGTCCACAAACTTCAAAACATATAGTGCAAATTTATCTTTAGTGTGGGTCCGGCAGTGTACAATTCCAAAAATTCAGTTTTTTTTTCTGATATTCCATATCTCAGACTCAGTGTATCTCAGTTACCGTCATTGTGAAAACTAGTCTCACAATGCACAGTCTTAACGTAATCAAGTCTAGACTAGTTAAATGTATGTTCTTGTTTTTCTATCAAATAAGGATTGCTATTCTTAACACTGATGATAATTTTCTAGGAATTAGAAGCATCTACCATGAACTGAAAGATGAGCACTGAGCTACTTATAACTTCAGAAAGCAGCAAACCTGTGAATGTGTTTTTGGGTGTGTGGTGTGGGTTGGGCTTTACACACAGAACTGACCCACATTTGAGTTATGTTAGCTAGCTGTGATTAAAACACATGAAACAATGAGATAATTATAAGAGTAGAACAGGATGCCTACCTGTCCCTTTAGTGACAAACAGAGCTGACCGCCTTCCCCTCAATCTTAGCCTGATGCTCTAGACTTTACGTTGATGGTAAGACAGATAATTAGCATATTTCCACCACACCCAATCTTTCAGGCTTTCTTTCTTCTCCCACACATAGGGGAGGTGCAGTTGGGCTGATCCAGAAAAAAAAAAGAACTCCAAGCTCATTCTCTGTCCATTTTGGGCAGGGTTTTCCTGGTCCTATGTGGGTCAGAGAGCAAGAATGAGATGCTCCTAGAGTCAGGGGCACTACATGGTCTCTGGCTGAAAGGGCGACAAACACAAACCCCGCTCCATCAGATCTTTAGATAAAAGAAAAAAAAATCTCCTAACTTTTTCCAAAAGCTTTAAGCAGGTTTTATTTTCTGATGCTAAGACTTGGTTTGCTGCTCCAGTCTTCTCTATTGCGAACACCATTTACATCACGCACCTTTCGAAGACTCATCATAATTGCTATGTCCGATTGGCTGCTTGCTCATTAAACAGGAAAATATATTCCAAAAAGGTGGGAGAATGTGGATAAAGTAGTAAATGCTTTGCATTGTGGGAAGTAATCACAAGAGCACTGTGGGCTGACAGAAGCGCAGATAAATGATCCTTCGGGCTGATCTTCTAGACTGGACTGTTTGGAGCAGATGAAGATCTCAGAGCCCAGGTCCAGCTGACAACCAGGTTACCAGAATAAAAAAAACTGCAGTAATAGAATCATCAAAGCTGCTTGAAAGAATGAAGATGTCGATCATCAGACACTCTCCTCATGGATTTTGTGCTGGGATATTTTTATCTAGGACATTTCATCAGTTCTAGACACAAAACCAACTTGATTACTGAGATGCTGCTGTTCACTTACTGTCAGTCAGCAGATGAATGAGCTGAAGTCATTCTCTGAGTTATGTTGATGTTCCAGCATCAGCGAATAGGAAGGAACACAATCTGCAGAAAAGAATTAACAGGTTCAATGGAGAACCGGTCAATGTGTAGTGTCACATACTGTTTAGACTGGCAAAGGCAACTGTTCTTCTGAAGTAAACTTGTTACCTAGTGTTAGTTTGTCTTAACCTGAGTTAAAACCTAGAGTTAAGTTTGTCAGCTAAGAGCACCCTGTCTTAGTCTGAGGAAACACTCAGCATATAGGTAAGTAATATATAAGCAGAAATAAGTCCAGCATAAAAATAATGGGCATGAATAACTGGTGCAGTAGATCCATATGTGTGTGAGTGACTTTTTCTACTGCTAACAAGTCACCTGCCTATTTATTATTTCTTCTAAAAGCAAGAATATTAAACACAGAATGTATCCTGCTTTTGTTGGAATAACTGTCTCTACTGTCCAGGGCATTGCTGTGAGGATCTGATTGCATTCAGTAACAAGAGCAAAGTGAAGTGAGGATGTTGTATGAGCATCACCCCGCCTCATCCCAAAATCATTGGATGCGAACCCATTCCAGTGAACCGGTTCCACTGCTCCACACCTCAATACTAAGGGGCTTTGTACCCCTCTAGCTCACCCCTGGCATTAGGCAAGGTGCCTGTAGATTCATGGTTATCTGCTCCAGAGAGTTCTATTCTATTGGCAATACTTCTATACAGGGACTACACTAGCTTTGTGTGTGTGCATTTGTACATCTGTGTCAGAAATATGTGCAACTTAAAATAGCTGAGCGGCATTCATTAGCTAGGGAAGTCTCTACTAACAGTGGGAGATTGTCGCTACCTTTGGGATAAACACTTCCAGCTAGCTTCCTAGCCAATGCTAACGCTGCATGTATCTAACATGACGCAGTTGACCAGGGCGTGTGGCTCACTATTAATAGGCGTGTCATGTTGGAAAAGTTCATCACTAATTAAACACCTTTTGCTGCAAGACACAACGCTGAGTTAAAAGTCTAAAGACTAAAGCAGGGCTTCCATGATTGCTGATTAGCATGATGTTTGGAAGGTGTTAGTGTTGAATGAGTTTGGAATCCAGAGTGGAGAAACACTGCAGGTAGAAGAGCTTTAGTTTTCATGGTTTGGTTAAAACTTTTAATTAATGAATCATAAATAAGGACATTGCTTGCAGTCAGGAAACATTAAAGCATACACTGCTGAAATCATGCTGAAGATAAATTTGCACTATATGTTGAAAAGTTTTTACACACCCCTTTCTCAACCCCTTCCTAATGCTTTCCCTCATGGGCCACTTTTTTTTTTAAAACAGAGCCTTGTGCTTCCCCCTACTGGCCACTTTAGTAAACTTTTTTCCACATACAGGACTAAATGAAATGGGGAGGAAGCAGTCAGGATTGCCACACTTCACACTCCAATCTCCATTGGAGATCATTGTTATGTTTTATGTTTTATAGAATCATGAAAGCTGTGGAAAAGAATGAAGCTCTCAAAATTTCCTCACAATCTTTGTGCTGGGTTATATTTTATTAGAATCTATCTAGAACATTTCAGCAGTTCTAGACACAATTCCCACTTTATTACTGACAACTGAGACATTGCTGTTCACTTACTGTCACTTATTGTCAAACTTACTGGGGTCTGCTCAGCTAACCTTCTTTTCAATTAAAAAGTGGGGTGGCCATCTTTGTTTACACTTTGTCTTAGAACATCCAGTGGAACAGCAGATGTACTGTATTGTAATATGCTCAGTTAGAGGGTCTTGCAGTAACTGGAGGAAGAGGAGAATTTTGCTTGAAAAGCAGCATTATGAACAGAACACATAAAGATTGGCGTGCCGTAGGATGCCAAATAACTATCCAACACCTTCAACACCTTCAATGACGAGAAGTAGAGAAGTCAGTATGTTGGATGAGCACCACTCCACCTCATCCCAAAAGTTCTAGAGAAGACAGTTACACTGCTCCACAGCTCAATGGTGGGGGGCTTTATATCCAGGTGACTCATGCCGGACATTAGGCATGGTGCCAGTAAGTTCATGTTTTTCTGCTCCAGAGAGTCCAATTTTATCCTAGTCCTCTTCTAGCAGGGGGCGCTGCTCACAATCAATGGCGTGTGGTGTTTGAGACGTCAGAAGCAGCAGGTGAGGTAGGACAGATGCTGCTGAGCTTCCACGGGTGCCTCAGGTGGAACACAGACAGTTCTCTGTATCTACAACACCAACACCAGCACTACAGACTTTAAAAAGGATCTGTCTTGAGCTACGAACCCACAGGAGTCAGAGCTGGACGTCCTGATGGACCTGAACCTTTTACTGAGAATCTATAAAAGCTTCAATTTACGGAGTTGATCTGTTCTAGGTAGTTAGCTGGGAAACTAATGCAAACACTGTTAGCATGTATGCTAGGAGCTCCAGTGCTGTTCTGCTTCTGTTCTACACACTAACTGATTGCAGCAAACTATGATACACTGGTTTCTATTACCTTTGGGACAAGTTGCAGAGCCTGTTTAACTAACATGACGAAAATGTCAGCTTTCAGAAGCTCCAGACTTCAAACTGACTCAGGAAATGACAGTTTCACCCTAACAACCTGACCAACGCTCACCGTCAGTAAACACAGGACCAGTTGAACTGATCGGAGAATATTCTGAACAGCTTTCTGTAATCAGCTTAGAGTCAACGGCACTTACCCTGAACCTGAAGACCAGCACTAAACTACCTAGAACCTCATAGCGAGAGAAGAACAGCTGTAGCTGTGGGTCAGCCTGTAGTAACACATGGGTGCAGTGTGAGAGGAGCTTATCACACCTCCTGCATTTTTTTTAATACAGTGGGGTTAAACTGAGCTGCACAGCAGAGAGTAACAGTTGTAAATGTCTTATCTGTAGTGTAACATACAGAGAGTTATAAGTCTGGGTGGGGCCAATTTTCCTTCCTCTCCACTCAGGGTGGGTTTGAAATGAACCCAATACTGGTGTGCTGCAAGCCCTGCCTACTGTGGGTGGGGCTAGAGGTGTAAAATCTTTGAAAGATGTGGGGCACTTTGGCTAACCCAGACTTACCCCTCCTCGTTCTCTGCCCTGGGTGGGGCTAGAGGGCATCACTGATCCCTTCTGGGTCAGGAAATGCCCCAAGCCTGAGAGAATGAGCATGTTACCCAGGGCGGGGGGACTGCACTCCCCCTAGTGGGGAGGAGCGTGTTGCCCAGGGCTGGGGGACTGCTCTCCCCCTAGTGGGGAGGAGCGTGTTGCCCAGGGCTGGGGGACTGTTCTCCCCCTAGTGGGGAGGAGCGTGTTGCCCAGGGCTGGGGGCACTACACTGCCCCTGGTGAAAGAAAGTGAGACAGGAACTCATGAACAGAACAAAAAGAAGGAAATGAAAACCCCCATTTTTTTTTAACCAGTTCAGGTGGAGGGTGTGGTTCCGTTGCTGGGATTTAGTCTGTGGCTCTAGTCTTCTTGATCGTGGTGGAAATATCTCAGATATTACACTTTTTCTCGTCCTCACCGCGATCGAGAACACCGCTCACATCACCTGCCTTTTAAAGACTCATGTTAATTGCTGCTTCTGATTGGCTGCATGCTCATTAAATATGCAAATATATTCAAAAAAAGGTGTCTCATTTGGGATAACAAGGATGTGGTGGTGGACGCTTTGCATTGTGGGAAGTAATCACAAAGGCAATGTGGGCTGAAGAAAGCTCAGATAAATGAGCCTTCAGCCTGATCCTCTAGACTGGACTCTTGGGTGCGGATGAAGATCCAGAAGCCCAGATCCAGCTGACAACCAAGTTCCTGAAACAGAACTGCAGTGTTAGAATCATCAAAGCTGCTGGAAAGAATGAAGATCTCAAACACCCCACACTCTCCTCACAATCTTTGTGCTGGGATATATTTTCTTAGAATCTATGTGGAACATTTCAGCAGTTCTAGACGCAATTCCCACATGACAATAAGACAATGCTGTTCAAGTAGGGATAATGGTAAATAATATAGAAGCAGAAGTAAGCCCAGCATAAGAATAATGGCCATGAATAACCGGTGCAGTAGATTCATATTCCACCAGCGTTTCATATCTGCAGACTGGCTGAACACACTCAGCAGTTATGTGGACAAGTCTCATCCAGACAGGAAGACTTTCTCTAAGGCTAACAACCTACACTTTATGGACAAAAGTCACATACTCATTCATTGATTCTTCTAAAAGCAAGAATATTAAACACAGAATGTATCCTGCTTTTATTGGAGTAACTGTATCTACTGTCCAGGGCATTGCTGTGAGGATCTGATTGCATTCAGTGACAAGAGAAAAGTGGAGTATGGATGTTGTATGAGCACCACCCCACCTCATCCCAAAATCATTGGATGGAGCACCATCATTCCAGTGACCCGGTTCCACTGCTCCACAGTTCAGTGCTGGGGGGGTTTATACTCCTTATATAGCTGACTCCTGACATTAGGCTTGGTGCCTGTAATTTCATGCTTATCTGCTCCAGAGAGTCCCATTCTATTGGCAATACTTCTCTACAGGGTCCTCAAATCAAGCTTTGTGTATGTGCATTTGCACACATGTGTCAGCAATATGCACAACTTAAAATAGCCGAACTGCATTCATTAGACAGAGAAACCTCCACTAACATTTGGAGATCTAGTGTAGCGTCCTGTGAGATAAACACTTCCAGCTAGCATCCTTGCTAACGCTAATGCTGTGTGTATCTAACATGGCACAGTTGACCAGGGCGTGTGGCTCACTATTAATGGGCGTGTCATGTTGGAAAGGTCATAAGCAGCAGGTGAAGTCATCACTAATTAAACGCCTTTAACTGCAAGACACACTGCTGCGTTTAAACTGCGGGACTGAAGCAGGACTCCCAAAGGTCTGAGATGGATCACACAGTAATTGATGGTTCTAATCTGGAGAAAAGAATTCATTTCCTCTTTGTCTGGAACTTTAATACAAGAACTACAGCATAGAAAGAGAGGCTAGTCTTTAACTCCAGACCCCCAGGAGGCAGCAATATGTGGTTTGGAGGGATCTGAACTTTTCATCTACAAAGCAGGAGTTTGTTGTTCATCTCACAGACAGCTAAGAAGCTAATGCTAACACTGCTAACATGTCTGCTATCAGTTACAGTGTTGTTTTCCCTCATTATTTTCACAGTTACATTTAAAACATTAACAATTGCACCTCCAGAGGTTTAGAAACTAAGATGTGAACAACTAGAGCTAAAGTTCTTGTATCTTTATATTTTCCATGGTTTGATAATGTAGCAGCAGCCTACCTGAATGTGCGGCCATTCTTCTTCCTTATCTTTAGACTCACTCTCCTTCCAACACGTCTCCTGATTGGCTGATTAACTAATTAGCTATAACATGATTGGCCATTTGGCCAATTACTTGTGTAGCACAGCTGATTTGGATGATGTTTTAGTGGTGTTTGTGTTGAATGGGTTTGGAATCCAGAGTGGAGAAGCACCGCAGGAAGAGGAGCTACAGATCTCATGGTTTGGTGAATAATTTGATTAATGAATCAAATCACCATCATTGTGAACCCCAGTTGTAAATGTCTTATAAAGTTCTGTATTTTACACTAGCGATAAGTCTGGGCGGGGCAATTTCTCCTCCTTCTCCACTCAGTGTGGGTGGGTTTGAGGTGAACTCAATACTGGCATGCTGCAAGCCCTGCCTACTGTGGGTGGGGCTAGAGGTGTAAAACCTCTGCAGCATGTCATGTTCTCCACCCATGGAAAGAGGTGGGGCATGTTGGCTAGCCCAGACTTACTCCTCTTAATTCTCTGCCCTGGGTGGGGCTAGAGGGTGTCACTGACGCTCTCTGGGTCAGGAAATGCCCCATGCCTGAAAGAGAATGAGATGTTACCCAGGGCTGGGGACACTGCACTCCCCCTGGTGAGGGAGAGCAAGACAGTAACTCATGAAAAGAACAAAATGAAGGAAATGAAAACCCCCATTTTTTTTGGAACCAGTTCAGGTGGAGGGTCTGGTTCCGATGCTGCTACTTATTCTGCAGTACTAGTCTTCTCAATCACGGTGGAAAGATCTCAGATTTTACTCTTTTTTTTTAATCCTCACCGTCATCGTGAACACCGCTCACATCACACGCCTTTTAAACACTCATTTTCGTCAGCACCTCTCATTGGCTACTCACTCATTATATATGCAAATATATTCAGAAAGAGTGTGTCATGTGGAGAAACAGTGGATGAAGCTTTGGAATCTTTGCATTGTGGGAAGCAATCACAGAGGCAGGAGCTCAAACAAACAAGGGCTCAGGTTGATCTTCTAGACAGGAATCTTCAGCACAGATGAGGAACCAGGCAGTTTTCAGGACGGGGTACAGATCCAGAAACCAGGTTCCTGAAACAGAACAGCAACTTTAGGATCATCAGAACATCTGCAAAGAGTGAGGAACTCAAACACCACACCCTCTCTGGAATGCATTTCTCTAGAACCTATGTAGATCAGTTTGTACACCCCCACCTGTCTTACTGTCACTCAGCAGGTTACTGAGCTAAAGACGTTCTCAGAGCAATGTTCTCATTCCAGCTTCATCAACTTAGAACACGGGCAGAACATTAAACTCAGATTATATGGAGAACACTTCAGTGTGTAGCGTTAGCACTGCAAAGCAGAACGCTACTGATAGCGCTGTAGTTTAACACAACTATGAACTCATCTACTTAAATCATCTACATCTATTTAGCCTGAGCTAAATCTGAAGTTAGCCTGTTTTAGCCTGAGTCAAACCTGTTGGCTAAGGTTAGCCCGTTTTAGCCTGAGTTAAACCTGTTGGCTAAGGCTAGCCTGCCTTAGCTTATCTTAATAAACGTGTTAGCTGGACTTATCCTGACTGAATTAGAGTTAAACTTTTTAGCCAAGGTTAGCCTGTTTTATCCTGAGTCAAACCTGTTGGCTAAGGTTAGCCTGTTTTAGCCCAGAGTTAAACCTGATGGCAAGGTTAGCTCTTTTAGCCTGAGGTAAACCTGATGGCTAAGCTTAGCCCATCTTACCCTGAGTGAAACACATTAGCTAAGGTTAGCCCATTTTAGCCTGAGCTAAACCCATTGGCTAGGATTAGACTGTTTAGCCTGAGCTAAATCCGTTGGCTAAACCTGTTAGCCTGTTTTAGCCTGAGTTAAACCTGTTGGCTAAGGTTAGCCTGTTTTAGCACTGGAGCTGCTAGCATACATGCTAACAGTGTTTGCATTAGCTTCACGGCTAGCTAGCTTGGACAGATCAACTCCTGATTCTCAGTGAAAGGTAAAGGTCCATCAGGACGTCTGACTCCTGTGGGTTCGTAGCTCAAGACAGATCCATTTTAAAGTCTGTGGTGCTGGTGTTCTAGATACAGAGAACCGTGTGTGTTCCACCTGAGGCACCCGTGGAAGCTCAACAGCGTCTCTCCCAACTAAAGACTTTTGTAATTTGTAATAAACCTCACCTGCTGCTTCTGACATCTCTAACACTACACGCCATTAATAGCGAGCAGCGCCCCCTGGTGGTCAAAGCCCACTGCAGAGTTAGCCTTTGCACATAAGCTAACTGCAAGTGTTGATCTCCAAAGCTATCTATCTAGTTAGGGCTGAATCCAGAGCAGAAGAGCAGGACCGGAGGGCGAAGATCTGGAAGTGATTAATCCTTAAACTTTTAGAATTAGATTGAGTTCATTAGTGAGAGTTTAGTGACCCTAAATAAAACTTATCAGATCTAGACTGAGATCAGACTGCTCTGCTGGTGTCTCGGTTTATGTGGATATGTAAAACAGAAAGACCAGGATGTTCAAACTGACCCTTCTCAGCCTTTCTGGACTTGGATTAGCATCTTCTCAACACCAGCACCAGTTTCCTCTAATGTACTTTATTACATGCTGATGTGAACATTAGCATTATCCTAAACCTGATCCAGCATCTGATCAAACTCCAGTACAATACCAGTTGCTTTCAGTTGACACCAGTGGAATTGATCTGGAAACTGGAACACTTCTACTGTACTGGTGTGGAAATTCCGGTAGAAACGAGTTGCAAAATGCAGCTGTTTCCAGTAGAATCCCATAGTAAGCATTAGCATTCTAAACCGGTAGCTCTACTGGGAATTCATTTTCATACACATCTTAAAACCAGTTAAACCCACTAATTAAACACCGCAGGAGTTTCAACTGCTGGACTGAAGGAGAGCTTCCGCATGCCTCACGTGGAACACGGTGCTGATGGTTCCAATCTGGAGAACCAAATTTCTCTCCTCTCCTTTTTGTCTGGAACTTCAACACAGAAACTACAGCATAGAAAGAGAGGCTAGTCTCTTACTCCAGACCCCCAGGAGGCAGCAATAGATGATACAAATCGGGAGTTTGTTGTTCAGCTCACAGAGCTATGAAGCTAATGAGAACACTGCTAGCATGTATGCCATCAGCTGCAGTGTTGATTTTTTTCCACAGTAACATTTAAAACATTACCAGTTGCACCTCCAGAGGTTTAGAAATTAAGATAGATTTGAACAACTAAAGCTGAAGTTCTTGTATATTTATGTTTTCCTCTGGTTTGATTATGTAGGAACAGCCTACCTGAACGTGCAGCCATTTTTCTTCCGCTCCTTTAGACTCACTCTCCGTTCAACACCTCTCCTGATTGGATGATTTGCTAATTAGCCAATATGATTGGCTGTTTGACTAATTACTTGTGTAGCACAGTTGGTTTAGACGAAGTTTGGGTGGTGTTTCTGTTGAATGGGTTTGGAATCCAGAGAGGAAAAACAATGCAGGTAGAAGAACTTTGGGTTTCATAATTTGGTGAATAATTTGATGAATGAATCAAAGATGAGGACATGGAGGTGTCTGCTTACAGTCAGGAATGATTAAAACCTACGTTGAAGATAAATTTGCACTACATGTTGGAAAATGTCTGGATATGTCTGTCTTGCGTTTCCACTCTCAGACCACTTCATTACAAAACCATGTCTTGTGCGTTCTCTCTGTATTTCACTGTGTATTTTTCATATACTGGCATGGTGCAGCAGTTCCAGTTGTAATCAAAAGTTAGCTGGAGATTTGAGATTACGGATGCCTTTCGGGTGTAGAGCCGGCCCAACGCCACCACGGGGCACCCAAAAGCATAACATTGAATGATAAAACGACATGGTACTACACAGATAAAGTCATAAAAACAAAATATTAAAAAATATATTGTGATCAGTGAATATTAAATTATTAGCCATTGTTATACTTGTATCCTTGACTATCTTTAGCAACAATTTTCACTATTTTCTTTTATCTGTAAATAAAAATGTTTTTTTTTTGCCACAAACGAAATCCTGAAAAACTGTTAAAAAGCTTTGCAAACTAAAAAAATGTTTTACGTTCCTCACTGCTGCACACGCCAAACACACTAGATGGCAGCAAAGATTGCAGCAAAGAGTATGCACTTCATGGAACCGCTGTAAAAAATAAAATGCTGAACGTTATCCTGCGTGACTGTATGACAGATGACAGTAACTCCTGTCACAATATTCTCCTACTTAAGCAGTAAGCTAAACACGACTCTTTAAGGCCAGCAATATTGTTGTTTTCAGCCACAGAAAATATCACTACCGTCTTCTGATTGGGTGGGCAGTCTTACAGCCCGCGTCCAAGATGCCTCACGACCCGAAAGGTTTTACTTTTATTGGACAGTGCATTCTAGGAAAGCATTATTTTTACATTAAACATTATTTCTATTTTCAAATCAAGTTAATTACAAACAAAACATCTAGTAAAAATTTTATATAATATCAACAGGACGCAGAAAAGTCCCCGGATGACTGACTGCTTCCGGAGACATTTTGGAGTATGTGACCAAAACACAACTGAGGTGGTGGAACCGCTGGAGGCTGAGGGTCGTCAGTGAACGGTGGCAAGGGGGGGAAAAGTGGAGTTCTTTACGAGGTGAGAGGCTGCAAACATTTGAATTTAGTTTTTTGCTTGTAAATGAGCGATTTATGAAGGTCAGGTTTGGTGAATTTTGGGAGTTTTAGGACTGAATGTTCAGCATTAAGAGTTGGGTTAACTTTGATAGCTAACTAGCTAACGTTCCCCTCAGTAAGTAGCACACAGCTAACGCTGCTCAGTGTAGACCGGCGCTTCATCCATCAAAAGAAAAACAACGGTTTCCGCGTTTAGTCGTTAACTACTACCCTCTCTGTCTTTCGGCAGTCCTGACGAGCTGAGGAAGGTTTAATTGGAGACCGATCAGTCTGTATTAACCAATCTCAGCTTGTGAAAACGCTAGAGATATATAGAGAGACTAGTCTGTCTTCACCAGAACCAGACCGGCTGCAATGGAGCACATTTAGAACCAAAGCCTGGTTTAAATTCAGAAGCTGTAGAAATATTAACCAGCATGCTTGGTGGAGAAGCTCTTCTGTAGCACTGAGTTTTAATACTGTATGTTAAAATCAAAGCTTAACTTGCATTTAAACTGTGTGTGTGTGTGTGTGTGTGTGTTTCAGATTCAGCTTTCCTGGCAATAGAAAGTGAGGAGAGATGATGGAGGGAGGCTGAGGAGGAGGAAAGAGGACTAGAAAGGATAATGCAGAAAATAAAGAGTTCAATGAAACCACTGCAAAGACTTGTCGTTATTGTGTTTTGTGAAACTGGAGTGTGTAACTGTGTGTAAATATACAAGTTAGACTGGTCATTTCAGTTTAAAGAAGCTGGTGAAAAAGACTTTTCAGATGTTTTAATTTTTGGGGCAAAAAGTGATCATTGTGGTCTGGTCCTGTTAACCTAAAATTTGATAAGTAGGTAATTTCATACGTTCATCTGATAACACATAAGCAAACATAGCTTTAAGAATGTCAGTAAAAGGCAGATGTAGGAAGGAAAATGTAAACAGAGGAACATGTTAAATGATCTTTACCCTGAAAAATGGGAAGCACTTTCTGCTGAAAACACGGACGTGACGGGTTTTGCTGAGCTGAAAGGGTAAAGCAGGCGGTGTCCCATGGACTCACTGCATATTGTCCAGCATTGGCAAAATCAAGAATTATGCCATGTGTTCAGCTAAGCCCCCTGTGTTGGGGTCTGTACTTTTACTGTGATGCTGTGATCAATGCTCTGCTACCTTCACCAGGAGGAAGATTTGAATACTAATCAAACTGTTCCACCTTGACCTTTCCTTTTCTGTATTTGTACCTTCCTTAGACTTTTTCCATTGTTAGCCTGGACCTGTCTGTTATGATTGTCAGGTGCTCCTACTCTGTTTTCTTGTCTCTTTTTGTTTTGATTCTCCTTTCTTTGTTGTGTGTTTACCACCTGTCTGTCTTGTGTTCCTCACCAGTTTGGTTCTTTTTATTAAAACCATTATCCTGATTTTACATCCACCTCAACCTTCCTTCCATCCAAAAGTGACCGAGCAACAGACCATCGGCTCCGTGTAGACTCTCCACTGTTGTTGCACCAGGCTCTGTGCTTGGTCCTCTGTTCTAACTCTACACTTGCTGTCCTGATGTGAGGAATATAATTTCATGGGTTCTCTTACCACTTCTATGCTGATGACACTTAACTCATTCTTTCTTTTTTTTGTTTCTAGTCCAGTCTAGAACAAAGACCAGCTGATCTTATTAACAAAAAGTGGCAACCGGCGTGTTTAAATCTTTGAAACCTGCCCATTCTCTTTTTGTTCATCACCGCCTCTTATTTCACACAGAAACTCCCTGTCGCACCCATGCGCATACTCTCCCTGTTGTTTACTCTTTCTGTGTATTTACACAGGTTGTCTATCTTGATATCCTTCAACACTGCACTGTTAAAAAAAAAATGTGTTGATTCAACTAATAAAAAAGTAAGTAACCTGGTTGCGTTTAAATTAATTTAACTAAAACTAAACATTTAATTTCATGCAACATAGTATTTAGGATAAATCAATGAAAAAGTATGTTGATCTGATAATGTTGATCTAATATTTTTGAATGAGACAAAATGTTTTGTAAACGCAGCATTATCTTTTACTGATATGACTTATAATAATAATATTTAATTATAAAAGAATAATAAAAGAATAATATTTCATCTCAACTCAATCAAGCTTGGGAAAACATTGAGACAACTCACAAATTCAAGCAAACTCTGCTATATGTAGTATGTAATTACTGGTTTTAATGTGTGTTAACTTTGAATTTCAGTCAGGTTACCTACAAATAACTTAACATCTATAGAAATGGACTTGGTAGCCCTAAAATTATTTGTGTTGACTTATAACTAAAGTGCACATTCCATGTATATTTGTCTAGTATAACAACTTGTATTAAACATAATGTACCAAAACACATTGACTAATTTATTTGAATATTTTAGGTTTGGTAGAGAGAAAGGACTGTCGGCTGTATTGTGTGAGTAAATGTTTTGATTTTAAGGTTACCACTGACCTGTAGCAGTGGCTTCAAGTGTCTATTATTATAATTTATACATTATTTTTATTATTTTATACCAGTGCAGCAGCAGCAAACGAACATTGGATTAGCGTCGCAGTGACACAACAGCTCGGCAACAGCGGAGCAGTAGCGTGGGATCATTGTTAAAGGTATGATTATTGTTTATTTTCATTGATCTTGTTATAAACCAAATCCACGTCAACCACATCGAAAACAGTTTTTAAATTTTTCACCTGTTTCTGACTAAACTCCCACTGCGTTTTGTTGGTTTACTAACATTTTCTCATTATTATACCACAATTATTTACAGGGTCCTGAACACTCTTTGTTTCTGAACAGGTTAAATGTTAAATGAGTTACTTAAAACATGTAATTAAGTACATGCCCTGTGCTTGCGAACTCATCTGAAAATTCTATATATCATATGGTTAACTGGGAAATAGGAAGAGAAAATCACAAAACTTCTCTAGCCTTTGTCTCTAACCCCCTGTTAATTATTTATGATTCACTACCTTGTTGCGTAGTTCCCACCTCATTCTGCTTGATTTATATATATTTTCTAATTTTTATACCAAAGTTACACTTCAGATCTTGTCAGGTCGTGTTTCATGTACAATCTCCAGTATCCCCTCTTGTAAATACGACCTCACTGAAGGATGAAATTTAAACTTTCTAAAAACATAATATTCATTATTAAGCAGCCTAGCAAAGGACGATAACTAAACTGAGCAACAAATCTTGTAAAAGGATGCTAATTTAGTCCCAATTATTATTATTATTATTATTATTATTTTAAAATTAATATTAGAATGTGTTTTCCACCACATCTTAAACTGTAACTATTTCATTAGCTTGTTTTTTTGTGGAGTTTTGTTAATTACTCCCTGTCATCCTCCAGCTCCCTTTTACCTATTTACACTTCACTACCTTCCCGCCTCATTCTGCTTGATTTTATTGTTATATTTTATCATTTTTATACCACAGTTACACTTCACATCTGGTCAAGTCGTGTTCCATCTACATTCCCAAGTATCCCCACTTGTACATATAACCCTCCTGACAGATCGAATGTAAATTAAACTTCGTAAATACCGAAATATCCATTACTAAGAAGCCTATCAACGTACGATGACCAAACGGAGCGAAAAAAGCGTATAAAAGACGCCATTTTTGTCTCATTTATTATTATAATTATTTTTTATTAATTTTCGAATGTGTTTTCCATCACATCTGAAACTGTAACTATTCCAGTAGCTTGGTTTTAAATTGTTTTTTGTTAAGTACTCCTTGTCGCTCTCTTCCGGGTCCCTTTTAACTATTTACACTTCACTACCTTCTCGCTGAGTTCCAGTCTCATTCTGCTTGATTTATTTATATTTCATCATTTTTATACCACAGTTACACTTCACATCTGGTCAAGTCGTGTTCCATCTACATTCCCAAGTTTCTCCACTTGTACATATGACCCTCCTGACAGATCGAATGTAAATTAAACTTCGAAAATACCGAAATATCCATTATTAAGAAGCCTATCAACGTACGATGACCAAACGGAGCGACAAAAGCATATAAACGACGCAATTCTTGCCCCAATTTTTATTGTAATTATTTTTATATTAATATTCGAATGTGTTTTCCACCACATCTGAAACTGTAACTATTCCAGTAGCTTGGTTTTAGGTTGTATTTTGTAAATTCCTCCTTGTCTTTCTGCTCCAGGTCCCTTTCAACTATTTACACTTCATTACCTTCTTGCTGAAATCCCGCCTCATTCTGCTTGATTTATTATTTTTTATCATTTTTATACCAAAGTTACACTTCACATCTGGTCAAGTCGTGTTCCATCTACATTCCCAAGTATTCCCACTTGTACATATAACCCTCCTGACAGATCGAATGTAAATTAAACTTCCTAAATACCGAAATATCTATTATTAAGAAGCCTATCAAAGTACGATGACCAAACGGAGCGACAAAAGCGTATAAAAGACGCCATTTTTGTCCGAATTATTATTATAATTATATTTTATTAATATTCGAATGAGTTTTCCGTCACATCTGAAACTGTAACTTTTCCAGTAGCTTGGTTTTAAGTTGTATTTTGTTTATTTCTCCTTCTCTTTCTCTTCCAGGTCCCTTTCAACTATTTACACTTCAATACCTTCTCGCTGAGTTCCAGTCTCATTCTGCTTGATTTATTTATATTTTATCATTTTTATACCACAGTTACACTTCACATCTGGTCAAGTCGTGTTCCATCTACATTCCCAAGTATCCCCACTTGTACATATAACCCTCCTGACAGATCGAATGTAAATTAAACTTCCTAAATACCGAAATATCTATTATTAAGAAGCCTATCAAAGTACGATGACCAAACGGAGCGACAAAAGCGTATAAAAGACGCCATTTTTGTCCCAATTATTAATCTAATTATTTTATATTATTATTCGAATGTGTTTTCCACCACGTCTGAAACTGTAACTATTCCAGTAGCTTGGTTTTAAATTGTGTTTTGTTAAGTACTCCTTGTCGCTCTTTTCCGGGTCCCTTTTAACTATTTACACTTCACTACCTTCTCGCTGAGTTCCCGCCTCATTCTGCTTGATTTCTTACATTTTATCATTTTTATACCACAGTTACACTTCACATCTGGTCAAGTCGTGTTCCATCTACATTCCCGAGTGTCCCCACTTGTAAATATGACCTTCCTGACAGATCGAATGTAAATTAAACTTCCTAAATACCGAAATATCCATTATTAAGAAGCCTATCAAAGTACGATGACCAAACGGAGCGACAAAAGTGTATAAAAGACGCCATTTTTGTCCTAATTATTATTATAATTATTTTGTACTAATTTTCGAATGTGTTTTCCATCACATCTGAAACTGTTTTTTTATTTTTTATTAATATCCGAATGTGTTGTCCATCACATCTGAAACTGTAACTATTCCAGTAGCTTGGTTTTAAGTTGTGTTTTGTTTATTACTCCTTCTCTTTCTCTTCCAGGTCCCTTTTAACTATTTACACTTCACTACCTTCTCGCTGAGTTCCCGCCTCATTCTGCTTGATTTCTTACATTTTATCATTTTTATACCACAGTTACACTTCACATCTGGTCAAGTCGTGTTCCATCTACATTCCCGAGTGTCCCCACTTGTAAATATGACCTTCCTGACAGATCGAATGTAAATTAAACTTCCTAAATACCGAAATATCCATTATTAAGAAGCCTATCAAAGTACGATGACCAAACGGAGCGACAAAAGTGTATAAAAGACGCCATTTTTGTCCTAATTATTATTATAATTATTTTGTACTAATTTTCGAATGTGTTTTCCATCACATCTGAAACTGTAACTATTCCAGTAGCTTGGTTTTAAATTGTTTTGTTAAGTACTCCTTGTCGCTCTCTTCCGGGTCCCTTTTAACTATTTACACTTCAATACCTTCTCGCTGAGTTCCAGTCTCATTCTGCTTGATGTATTTATATTTCATCATTTTTATACCACAGTTACACTTCACATCTGGTCAAGTCGTGTTCCATCTACATTCCCAAGTATCCCCACTTGTACATATGACCCTCCTGACAGATCGAATGTAAATTAAACTTCGTAAATACCGATATATCCAATATTAAGAAGCCTATCAACGTACGATGACCAAACGGAGCGAAAAAAGCGTATAAAAGACGCCATTTTTGTCCTAAGTATTATTTTAATTATTTTTTATTAATATCCGAATGTGTTGTCCATCACATCTGAAACTGTAACTATTCCAGTAGCTTGGTTTTAAGTTGTGTTTTGTTTATTACTCCTTCTCTTTCTCTTCCAGGTCCCTTTCAACTATTTACACTTCAATACCTTCTTGCTGAAATCCCGCCTCATTCTGCTTGATTTCTTACATTTTTTCATATTTATACCACAGTTACACTTCACATCTGGTCAAGTCGTGTTCCATCTACATTCCCGAGTATCCCCACTTGTACATATGACCCTCCTGACAGATCGAATGTAAATTAAACTTCGTAAATACCGAAATATCCATTACTAAGAAGCCTATCAAAATACGATGACCAAACGGAGCGAAAATAGCGTATAAAAGACGCCATTTTTGTCACAGTTATTATTATAATTATTTATTATTAATTTTCGAATGTGTTTTCCATCACATCTGAAACTGTAACTATTCCAGTAGCTTGGTTTTAAATTGTGTTTTGTTAAGTACTCCTTGTCGCTCTCTTCCGGGTCCCTTTTCACTATTTACACTTCACTACCTTCTCGCTGAGTTCCCGCCTCATTCTGCTTGATTTATTATATTTTATCATTTTTATACCACAGTTACACTTCACATCTGGTCAAGTCGTGTTCCATCTACATTCCCCAGTGTCCCCACTTGTAAATATGACCTTCCTGACAGATCGAATGTAAATTAAACTTCCTAAATACCGAAATATCTATTATTAAGAAGCCTATCAAAGTACGATGACCAAACGGAGCGACAAAAGCGTATAAAAGACGCAATTCTTGCCCCAATTTTTATTGTAATTATTTTTATATTAATATTCGAATGTGTTTTCCACCACATCTGAAACTGGAACTATACCAGTAGCTTGGTTTTAGGTTGTATTTTGTTAAATTCCTCCTTGTCTTTCTGCTCCAGGTCCCTTTCAACTATTTACACTTCATTACCTTCTCGCTGAGTTCCCGGCTCATTCTGCTTGATTTATTATATTTTATCATTTTTATTCCAAAGTTACACTTCACATCTGGTCAAGTCGTGTTCCATCTACATTCCCAAGTATCTACACTTGTACATATGACCCTCCTGACAGATCGAATGTAAATTAAACTTCGAAAATACCGAAATATCCATTATTAAGAAGCCTATCAACGTACGATGACCAAACGGAGCGACAAAAGCGTATAAAAGACGCCATTTTTGTCCTAAGTATTATTTTAATTATTTTTTATTAATATCCGAATGTGTTGTCCATCACATCTGAAACTGTAACTATTCCAGTAGCTTGGTTTTAAGTTGTGTTTTGTTTATTACTCCTTCTCTTTCTCTTCCAGGTCCCTTTCAACTATTTACACTTCAATACCTTCTTGCTGAAATCCCGCCTCATTCTGCTTGATTTCTTACATTTTTTCATATTTATACCACAGTTACACTTCACATCTGGTCAAGTCGTGTTCCATCTACATTCCCGAGTATCCCCACTTGTACATATGACCCTCCTGACAGATCGAATGTAAATTAAACTTCGTAAATACCGAAATATCCATTACTAAGAAGCCTATCAAAATACGATGACCAAACGGAGCGAAAATAGCGTATAAAAGACGCCATTTTTGTCACAGTTATTATTATAATTATTTATTATTAATTTTCGAATGTGTTTTCCATCACATCTGAAACTGTAACTATTCCAGTAGCTTGGTTTTAAATTGTGTTTTGTTAAGTACTCCTTGTCGCTCTCTTCCGGGTCCCTTTTCACTATTTACACTTCACTACCTTCTCGCTGAGTTCCCGCCTCATTCTGCTTGATTTATTATATTTTATCATTTTTATACCACAGTTACACTTCACATCTGGTCAAGTCGTGTTCCATCTACATTCCCCAGTGTCCCCACTTGTAAATATGACCTTCCTGACAGATCGAATGTAAATTAAACTTCCTAAATACCGAAATATCTATTATTAAGAAGCCTATCAAAGTACGATGACCAAACGGAGCGACAAAAGCGTATAAAAGACGCAATTCTTGCCCCAATTTTTATTGTAATTATTTTTATATTAATATTCGAATGTGTTTTCCACCACATCTGAAACTGGAACTATACCAGTAGCTTGGTTTTAGGTTGTATTTTGTTAAATTCCTCCTTGTCTTTCTGCTCCAGGTCCCTTTCAACTATTTACACTTCATTACCTTCTCGCTGAGTTCCCGGCTCATTCTGCTTGATTTATTATATTTTATCATTTTTATTCCAACGTTACACTTCACATCTGGTCAAGTCGTGTTCCATCTACATTCCCAAGTATCTACACTTGTACATATGACCCTCCTGACAGATCGAATGTAAATTAAACTTCGAAAATACCGAAATATCCATTATTAAGAAGCCTATCAACGTACGATGACCAAACGGAGCGACAAAAGCGTATAAAAGACGCAATTCTTGCCCCAATTTTTATTGTAATTATTTTTATATTAATATTCGAATGTGTTTTCCACCACATCTGAAACTGTAACTATTCCAGTAGCTTGGTTTTAAGTTGTGTTTTGTTTATTACTCCTTCTCTTTCTCCTCCAGGTCCCTTTCAACTATTTACACTTCAATACCTTCTTGCTGAAATCCCGCCTCATTCTGCTTGATGTATGTATATTTTTTTCATTTTTATACCACAGTTACACTTCACATCTGGTCAAGTCGTGTTACATCTACAATCCCAAGTATTCCTACTTGTAAATACGACCTCCCTGACAGATCGAATGTCATTTAAACTTACTAAATAACGACAAATCCATTATTAAGAAGCCTATCAACATTCGATGACCAAACAGAGCGAAAAAAGCATATAATAGACGCCATTTTTGTCTCAGTTATTATTATCATTATTTTTTATTAATTTTCGAATGTGTTTTCCATCACATCTGAAACTGTAACTATTCCAGTAGCTTGGTTTTAAGTTGTGTTTTGTTTATTACTCCTTCTCTTTCTCTTCCAGGTCCCTTTCAACTATTTACACTTCAATACCTTCTCGCTGAGTTCCAGTCTCATTCTGCTTGATTTATTTATATTTCATCATTTTTATACCACAGTTACACTTCACATCTGGTCAAGTCGTGTTCCATCTACATTCCCGAGTATCCCCACTTGTACATATGACCCTCCTGACAGATCGAATGTAAATTAAACTTCGTAAATACCGAAATATCCATTACTAAGAAGCCTATCAAAATACGATGACCAAACGGAGCGAAAATAGCGTATAAAAGACGCCATTTTTGTCACAGTTATTATTATAATTATTTATTATTAATTTTCGAATGAGTTTTCCATCACATCTGAAACTGTAACTATTCCAGTAGCTTGGTTTTAAATTGTGTTTTGTTAAGTACTCCTTGTCGCTCTCTTCCGGGTCCCTTTTCACTATTTACACTTCACTACCTTCTCGCTGAGTTCCCGCCTCATTCTGCTTGATTTATTATATTTTATCATTTTTATACCACAGTTACACTTCACATCTGGTCAAGTCGTGTTCCATCTACATTCCCCAGTGTCCCCACTTGTAAATATGACCTTCCTGACAGATCGAATGTAAATTAAACTTCCTAAATACCGAAATATCTATTATTAAGAAGCCTATCAAAGTACGATGACCAAACGGAGCGACAAAAGCGTATAAAAGACGCAATTCTTGCCCCAATTTTTATTGTAATTATTTTTATATTAATATTCGAATGTGTTTTCCACCACATCTGAAACTGGAACTATACCAGTAGCTTGGTTTTAGGTTGTATTTTGTTAAATTCCTCCTTGTCTTTCTGCTCCAGGTCCCTTTCAACTATTTACACTTCATTACCTTCTCGCTGAGTTCCCGGCTCATTCTGCTTGATTTATTATATTTTATCATTTTTATTCCAAAGTTACACTTCACATCTGGTCAAGTCGTGTTCCATCTACATTCCCAAGTATCTACACTTGTACATATGACCCTCCTGACAGATCGAATGTAAATTAAACTTCGAAAATACCGAAATATCCATTATTAAGAAGCTTATCAACGTACGATGACCAAACGGAGCGACAAAAGCGTACAAAAGACGCAATTCTTGCCCCAATTTTTATTTTAATTATTTTTATATTAATATTCGAATGTGTTTTCCACCACATCTGAAACTGTAACTATTCCAGTAGCTTGGTTTTAAGTTGTGTTTTGTTTATTACTCCTTCTCTTTCTCCTCCAGGTCCCTTTCAACTATTTACACTTCAATACCTTCTTGCTGAAATCCCGCCTCATTCTGCTTGATGTATGTATATTTTTTTCATTTTTATACCACAGTTACACTTCACATCTGGTCAAGTCGTGTTACATCTACAATCCCAAGTATTCCTACTTGTAAATACGACCTCCCTGACAGATCGAATGTCATTTAAACTTACTAAATAACGACAAATCCATTATTAAGAAGCCTATCAACATTCGATGACCAAACAGAGCGAAAAAAGCATATAATAGACGCCATTTTTGTCTCAGTTATTATTATCATTATTTTTTATTAATTTTCGAATGTGTTTTCCATCACATCTGAAACTGTAACTATTCCAGTAGCTTGGTTTTAAGTTGTGTTTTGTTTATTACTCCTTCTCTTTCTCTTCCAGGTCCCTTTCAACTATTTACACTTCAATACCTTCTCGCTGAGTTCCAGTCTCATTCTGCTTGATTTATTTATATTTCATCATTTTTATACCACAGTTACACTTCACATCTGGTCAAGTCGTGTTCCATCTACATTCCCAAGTATCCCCACTTGTATATATAACCCTCCTGACAGATCGAATGTAAATTAAACTTCGTAAATACCGAAATATCCATTACTAAGAAGTCTATCAAAATACGATGACCAAACAGAGCGAAAATAGCGTATAAAAGACGCCATTTTTGTCCCAGTTATTATTATAATTATTTTTTATTAATTTTCGAATGTGTTTTCCATCACATCTGAAACTGTAACTATTCCAGTAGCTTGGTTTTAAATTGTGTTTTCTTAAGTACTCCTTGTCGCTCTCTTCCGGGTCCCTTTTAACTATTTACACTTCACTACCTTCTCGCTGAGTTCCCGGCTCATTCTGCTTGATTTATTATATTTTATCATTTTTATACCAAAGTTACACTTCACATTTGGTCAAGTCGTGTTCCATCTACATTCCCAAGTATCTCCACTTGTACATATAACCCTCCTGACAGATCGAATGTAAATTAAACTTCGTAAATACCGAAATATCCATTACTAAGAAGCCTATCAAAATACGATGACCAAAGGGAGCGAAAATAGCGTATAAAAGACGCCATTTTTGTCCCAGTTATTATTATAATTATTTTTTATTAATTTTCGAATGTGTTTTCCATCACATCTGAAACTGTAACTATTCCAGTAGCTTGGTTTTAAGTTGTGTTTTGTTAAGTACTCCTTGTCGCTCTCTTCCGGGTCCCTTTTAACTATTTACACTTCACTACCTTCTCGCTGAGTTCCAGTCTCATTCTGCTTGATTTATTTATATTTCATCATTTTTATACCACAGTTACACTTCACATCTGGTCAAGTCGTGTTCCATCTACATTCCCAAGTATCCCCACTTGTACATATGAACCTCCTGACAGATCGAATGTAAATTAAACTTCGTAAATACCGATATATCCAACATTAAGAAGCCTATCAACGTACGATGACCAAACGGAGCGACAAAACGTATAAAAGACGCAATTCTTGCCCCAATTTTTATTGTAATTATTTTTATATTAATATTCGAATGTGTTTTCCACCACATCTGAAACTGGAACTATACCAGTAGCTTGGTTTTAGGTTGTATTTTGTTAAATTCCTACTTGTCTTTCTGCTCCAGGTCCCTTTCAACTATTTACACTTCATTACCTTCTCGCTGAGTTCCCGGCTCATTCTGCTTGATTTATTATATTTTATCATTTTTATTCCAAAGTTACACTTCACATCTGGTCAAGTCGTGTTACATCTACAATCCCAAGTATTCCTACTTGTAAATACGACCTCCCTGTCAGATCGAATGTCATTTAAACTTACTAAATAAGGAGAAATCCATTATTAAGAAGCCTATCAACATACGATGACCAAACAGAGCGAAAAAAGCGTATAAAAGACGCCATTTTTGTCTCAGTTATTATTATAATTATTTTTTATTAATTTTCGAATGTGTTTTCCATCACATCTGAAACTGTAACTATTCCAGTAGCTTGGTTTTAAATTGTTTTTTGTTAAGTACTCCTTGTCGCTCTCTTCCGGGTCCCTTTTAACTATTTACACTTCACTACCTTCTCGCTGAGTTCCAGTCTCATTCTGCTTGATTTATTTATATTTCATCATTTTTATACCACAGTTACACTTCACATCTGGTCAAGTCGTGTTCCATCTACATTCCCAAGTATCCCCACTTGTACATATGACCCTCCTGACAGATCGAATGTAAATTTAAACTTCGTAAATACCGATATATCCATTACTAAGAAGCCTATCAAAATACGATGACCAAACGGAGCGAAAATAGCGTATAAAAGACGCCATTTTTGTCCCAGTTATTATTATAATTATTTTTTATTAAATTTCGAATGTGTTTTCCATCACATCTGAAACTGTAACTATTCCAGTAGCTTGGTTTTAAATTGTCTTTTGTTAAGTACTCCTTGTCGCTCTCTTCCGGGTCCCTTTTAACTATTTACACTTCACTACCTTCTCGCTGAGTTCCCGCCTCATTCTGCTTGATGTATGTATATTTTTTTCATTTTTATACCACAGTTACACTTCACATCTGGTCAAGTCGTGTTACATCTACAATCCCAAGTATTCCCACTTGTAAATACGACCTCCCTGACAGATCGAATGTCATTTAAACTTACTAAATAACGACAAATCCATTATTAAGAAGCCTATCAAAATACGATGACCAAACGGAGCGAAAAAAGCGTATAAAAGACGCCATTTTTGTCTCAGTTATTATTATAATTATTTTTTATTAATTTTCGAATGTGTTTTCCATCACATCTGAAACTGTAACTATTCCAGTAGCTTGGTTTTAAATTGTTTTTTGTTAAGTACTTCTTGTCGCTGTCTTCCGGGTCCCTTTTAACTATTTACACTTCAATACCTTCTCGCTGAGTTCCAGTCTCATTCTGCTTGATTTATTTATATTTCATCATTTTTATACCACAGTTACACTTCACATCTGGTCAAGTCGTGTTCCATCTACATTCCCAAGTATCCCCACTTGTACATATAACCCTCCTGACAGATCGAATGTAAATTAAACTTCGTAAATACCGAAATATCCATTACTAAGAAGCCTATCAAAATACGATGACCAAACGGAGCGACAAAAGCGTATAAAAGACGCAATTCTTGCCCCAATTTTTATTGTAATTATTTTTATATTAATATTCGAATGTGTTTTCCACCACATCTGAAACTGTAACTATACCAGTAGCTTGGTTTTAGGTTGTATTTTGTTAAATTCCTCCTTGTCTTTCTGCTCCAGGTCCCTTTCAACTATTTACACTTCATTACCTTCTCGCTGAGTTCCCGGCTCATTCTGCTTGATTTATTATATTTTATCATTTTTATACCAAAGTTACACTTCACATCTGGTCAAGTCGTGTTCCATCTACATTCCCAAGTATCTACACTTGTACATATGACCCTCCTGACAGATCGAATGTAAATTAAACTTCGAAAATACCGAAATATCCATTATTAAGAAGCCTATCAACGTACGATGACCAAACGGAGCGACAAAAGCATATAAACAACGCAATTCTTGCCCCAATTTTTATTGTAATTATTTTTATATTAATATTCGAATGTGTTTTCCACCACATCTGAAACTGTAACTATTCCAGTAGCTTGGTTTTATGTTGTGTTTTGTTTATTACTCCTTCTCTTTCTCTTCCAGGTCCCTTTCAACTATTTACACTTCAATACCTTCTTGCTGAAATCCCACCTCATTCTGCTTGATGTATGTATATTTTTTTCATTTTTATACCACAGTTACACTTCACATCTGGTCAAGTCGTGTTACATCTACAATCCCAAGTATTCCTACTTGTAAATACGACCTCCCTGACAGATCGAACGTCATTTAAACTTGCTAAATAACGACAAATCCATTATTAAGAAGCCTATCAAAATACTATGACCAAACGGAGCGAAAAAAGCGTATAAAAGTCGCAATTTTTGTCTCAGTTATTATTATAATTATTTTTTATTAATTTTCGAATGTGTTTTCCATCACATCTGAAACTGTAACTATTCCAGTAGCTTGGTTTTAAGTTGTGTTTTGTTTATTACTCCTTCTCTTTCTCTTCCAGGTCCCTTTCAACTATTTACACTTCAATACCTTCTCGCTGAGTTCCAGTCTCATTCTGCTTGATTTATTTATATTTCATCATTTTTATACCACAGTTACACTTCACATCTGGTCAAGTCGTGTTCCATCTAAATTCCCAAGTATCCCCACTTGTACATATAACCCTCCTGACAGATCGAATGTAAATTAAACTTCGTAAATACCGAAATATCCATTACTAAGAAGCCTATCAAAATACGATGACAAAACGGAGCGAAAATACCGTATAAAAGACGCCATTTTTGTCCCAGTTATTATTATAATTATTTTTTATTAATTTTCGAATGTGTTTTCCATCACATCTGAAACTGTAACTATTCCAGTAGCTTGGTTTTAAATTGTGTTTTGTTAAGTACTCCTTGTCGCTCTCTTCCGGGTCCCTTTTAACTATTTACACTTCACTACCTTCTTGCTGAGTTCCCGCCTCATTCTGCTTGATTTCTTACATTTTATCATTTTTATACCACAGTTACACTTCACATCTGGTCAAGTCGTGTTCCATCTACATTCCCGAGTGTCCCCACTTGTAAATATGACCTTCCTGACAGATCGAATGTAAATTAAACTTCCTAAATACCGAAATATCTATTATTAAGAAGCCTATCAAAATACGATGACCAAACGGAGCGAAAATAGCGTATAAAAGACGCCATTTTTGTCCCAGTTATTATTATAATTATTTTTTATTAATTTTCGAATGTGTTTTCCATCACATCTGAAACTGTAACTATTCCAGTAGCTTGGTTTTACGTTGTGTTTTGTTAAGTACTCCTTGTCGCTCTCTTCCGGGTCCCTTTTAACTATTTACACTTCATTACCTTCTCGCTGAGTTCCCGGCTCATTCTGCTTGATTTATTTATATTTCATCATTTTTATACCACAGTTACACTTCACATCTGGTCAAGTCGTGTTCCATCTACATTCCCAAGTATCCCAACTTGTACATATGACCCTCCTGACAGATCGAATGTAAATTAAACTTCGTAAATACCGATATATCCAATATTAAGAAGCCTATCAACGTACGATGACCAAACGGAGCGAAAAAAGCGTATAAAAGACGCAATTTTTGTCCTAATTATTATTATAATTATTTTTTATTAATATTCGAATGTGTTTTCCATCACATCTGAAACTGTAACTATTCCAGTAGCTTGGTTTTAAGTTGTGTTTTGTTTATTACTCCTTCTCTTTCTCTTCCAGGTCCCTTTCGACTATTTACACTTCATTACTTTCTTGCTGAAATCCCGCCTCATTCTGCTTGATGTATGTATATTTTTTTTCATTTTTATACCACAGTTACTCTTCACATCTGGTCAAGTCGTGTTACATCTACAATCCCAAGTATTCCTACTTGTAAATACGACCTCCCTGACAGATCGAATGTAATTTAAACTTACTAAATGACGACAAATCCATTATTAAGAAGCCTATCAAAGTACGATGACCAAACGGAGCGAAAAAAGCGTATAAAAGACGCCATTTTTGTCCTAATTATTATTTTAATTATTTTTTATTAATATTCGAATGTGTTTTCCATCATATCTGAAACTGTACCTATTCCAGTAGCTTGGTTTTAAATTGTGTTTTGTTAAGTACTCCTTGTCGCTCTCTTCCGGATCCCTTTTAACTATTTACACTTCACTACATTCTCGCTGAGTTCCCGCCTCATTCTGCTTGATTTCTTACATGTTATCATTTTTATACCACAGTTACACTTCACATCTGGTCAAGTCGTGTTCAATCTACATTCCCGAGTGTCCCCACTTGTAAATATGACCTTCCTGACAGGTCGAATGTAAATTAAACTTCCTAAATACCGAAATATCTATTATTAAGAAGCCTATCAAAGAACGATGACCAAACGGAGCGTCAAAAGCGTATAAAAGACGCAATTCTTGCCCCAATTTATATTGTAATTATTTTTATATTAATATTCAAATGTGTTTTCTACCACATCTGAAACTGGAACTATACCAGTAGCTTGGTTTTAGGTTGTATTTTGTAAATTCCTCCTTGTCTTTCTGCTCCAGGTCCCTTTCAACTATTTACACTTCATTACCTTCTTGCTGAAATCCCGCCTCATTCTGCTTGATTTATTATTTTTTATCATTTTTATACCAAAGTTACACTTCAGATCTGGTCAAGTCGTGTGCCATCTACATTCCCAAGTATCTCCACTTGTACATATGACCCTCCTGACAGATCGAATGTAAATTAAACTTCGTAAATACCGAAATATCCATTATTAAGAAGCCTATCAACGTACGATGACCAAACGGAGCGAAAAAAGCGTATAAAAGACGCCGTTTTTGTCCCAATTATTAATCTAATTATTTTATATTATTATTCGAATGTGTTTTCCACCACGTCTGAAACTGTAACTATTCCAGTAGCTTGGTTTTACGTTGTGTTTTGTTAAGTACTCCTTGTCGCTCTCTTCCGGGTCCCTTTTAACTATTTACACTTCACTACCTTCTCGCTGAGTTCCAGTCTCATTCTGCTTGATTTATTTATATTTCATCATTTTTATACCACAGTTACACTTCACATCTGGTCAAGTCGTGTTCCATCTACATTCCCAAGTATCCCCACTTGTACATAAGACCCTCCTGACAGATCGAATGTAAATGAAACTTCGTAAATACCGATATATCCAATATTAAGAAGCCTATCAACGTACGATGACCAAACGGAGCGAAAAAAGCGTATAAAAGACGCCATTTTTGTCCGAATTATTATTATAATTATTTTTTATTAATATTCGAATGTGTTTTCCACCACATCTGAAACTGTAACTATTCCAGTAGCTTGGTTTTAAGTTGTGTTTTGTTTATTACTCCTTCTCTTTCTCTTCCAGGTCCCTTTCAACTATTTACACTTCATTACCTTCTCGCTGAGTTCCCGGCTCATTCTGCTTGATTTATTATATTTTATCATTTTTATACCAAAGTTACACTTCACATCTGGTCAAGTCGTGTTCCATCTACATTCCCAAGTATCTCCACTTGTACATATGACCCTCCTGACAGATCGAATGTAAATTAAACTTCGTAAATACCGAAATATCCATTATTAAGAAGCCTATCAACGTACGATGACCAAACGGAGCGAAAAAAGCGTATAAAATACGCCATTTTTGTCCTAATTATTATTTTAATTATTTTTTATTAATATTCGGATGTGTTTTCCATCACATCTGAAACTGTAACTATTCCAGTAGCTTGGTTTTAAATTGTGTTTTGTTTATTACTACTTGTCTTTCTCTTCCAGGTCCCTTTCAACTATTTACACTTAAATACCTTCTTGCTGAAATCCCGCCTCATTCTGCTTGATGTATGTATATTTGTTTTCATTTTTATACCACAGTTACACTTCACATCTGTTCAAGTCGTGTTACATCTACAATCTCAAGTATTCCTACTTGTAAATACGACCTCCCTGACAGATCGAATGTAATTTAAACTTACTAAATAACGACAAATCCATTATTAAGAAGCCTATCAAAGTACTATGACCAATCGGAGCGAAAAAAGCATCTTAAAGACGACATTTTTGTCCCAATTATTATTCTGATTATTTTTAAATTAATATTCAAATGTGTTTTACACCACATCTGAAACTGTAACTATTCCAGTAGCTTGGTTTTAAGTTGTGTTTTGTTTATTACTCCTTCTCTTTCTCTTCCAGGTCCCTTTCAACTATTTACACTTCATTACCTTCTCGCTGAGTTCCCGCCTCATTCTGCTTGATTTCTTACATTTTATCATTTTTATACCACAGTTACACTTCACATCTGGTCAAGTCGTGTTCAATCTACATTCCCGAGTGTCCCCACTTGTAAATATGACCTTCCTGACAGATCGAATGTAAATTAAACTTCCTAAATACCGAAATATCTATTATTAAGAAGCCTATCAAAGTACGATGACCAAACGGAGCGAAAAAAGCGTATAAAAGACGCCATTTTTGTCCCAGTCATTATTATAATTATTTTTTTATTAATTTTCGAATGTGTTTTCCATCACATCTGAAACTGTAACTATTCCAGTAGCTTGGTTTTAAATTGTGTTATGTTAAGTACTCCTTGTCGCTCTCTTCCGGGTCCCTTTTAACTATTTACACTTCACTACCTTCTCGCTGAGTTCCAGTCTCATTCTGCTTGATTTATTTATATTTCATCATTTTTATACCACAGTTACACTTCACATCTGGTAAAGTCGTGTTCCATCTACATTCCGAAGTATCCCCACTTGTACATATGACCCTCCTGACAGATCGAATGTAAATTAAACTTCGTAAATACCGATATATCCAATATTAAGAAGCCTATCAACGTACGATGACCAAACGGAGCGAAAAAAGCGTATAAAAGACGCCATTTTTGTCCGAATTATTATTATAATTATATTTTATTAATATTCGAATGAGTTTTCCATCACATCTGAAACTGTAACTTTTCCAGTAGCTTGGTTTTAAGTTGTGTTTTGTTTATTACTCCTTCTCTTTCTCTTCCAGGTCCCTTTCAACTATTTACACTTCAATACCTTCTCGCTGAGTTCCAGTCTCATTCTGCTTGATTTATTTATATTTCATCATTTTTATACCAGAGTTACACTTCACATCTGGTCAAGTCGTGTTCCATCTACATTCCCAAGTATCCCCACTTGTACATATAACCCTCCTGACAGATCGAATGTAAATTAAACTTCCTAAATACCGAAATATCTATTATTAAGAAGCCTATCAAAGTACGATGACCAAACGGAGCGACAAAAGCGTATAAAAGACGCCATTTTTGTCCCAATTATTAATCTAATTATTTTATATTATTATTCGAATGTGTTTTCCACCACGTCTGAAACTGTAACTATTCCAGTAGCTTGGTTTTACGTTGTGTTTTGTTTATTACTCCTTCACTTTCTCTTCCAGGTCCCTTTCAACTATTTACACTTCATTACCTTCTCGCTGAGTTCCCGCCTCATTCTGCTTGATTTCTTACATTTTATCATTTTTATACCACAGTTACACTTCACATCTGGTCAAGTCGTGTTACATCTACAATCCCAAGTATTCCTACTTGTAAATACGACCTCCCTGACAGATCGAACGTCATTTAAACTTGCTAAATAACGACAAATCCATTATTAAGAAGCCTATCAAAATACTATGACCAAACGGAGCGAAAAAAGCGTATAAAAGTCGCAATTTTTGTCTCAGTTATTATTATAATTATTTTTTATTAATTTTCGAATGTGTTTTCCATCACATCTGAAACTGTAACTATTTCAGTAGCTTGGTTTTAAGTTGTGTTTTGTTTATTACTCCTTCACTTTCTCTTCCAGGTCCCTTTCAACTATTTACACTTCAATACCTTCTCGCTGAGTTCCCGGCTCATTCTGCTTGATTTATTTATATTTTATCATTTTTATACCAAAGTTACACTTCACATCTGGTCAAGTCGTGTTCCATCTACATTCCCAAGTATCTCCACTTGTACATATGACCCTCCTGACAGATCGAATGTAAATTAAACTTCGAAAATACCGATATATCCAATATTAAGAAGCCTATCAACGTACGATGACCAAACGGAGCGAAAAAAGCGTATAAAAGACGCCATTTTTGTCCGAATTATTATTATAATTATTTTTTATTAATATTCGAATGTGTTTTACACCACATCTGAAACTGTAACTATTCCAGTAGCTTGGTTTTAAGTTGTGTTTTGTTTATTACTCCTTCTCTTTCTCTTCCAGGTCCCTTTCAACTATTTACACTTCATTACCTTCTCGCTGAGTTCCCGCCTCATTCTGCTTGATTTCTTACATTTTATCATTTTTATACCACAGTTACACTTCACATCTGGTCAAGTCGTGTTACATCTACAATCCCAAGTATTCCTACTTGTAAATACGACCTCCCTGACAGATCGAACGTCATTTAAACTTGCTAAATAACGACAAATCCATTATTAAGAAGCCTATCAAAATACTATGACCAAACGGAGCGAAAAAAGCGTATAAAAGTCGCAATTTTTGTCTCAGTTATTATTATAATTATTTTTTATTAATTTTCGAATGTGTTTTCCATCACATCTGAAACTGTAACTATTCCAGTAGCTTGGTTTTAAGTTGTGTTTTGTTTATTACTCCTTCTCTTTCTCTTCCAGGTCCCTTTCAACTATTTACACTTCAATACCTTCTCGCTGAGTTCCAGTCTCATTCTGCTTGATTTATTTATATTTCATCATTTTTATACCACAGTTACACTTCACATCTGGTCAAGTCGTGTTCCATCTAAATTCCCAAGTATCCCCACTTGTACATATAACCCTCCTGACAGATCGAATGTAAATTAAACTTCGTAAATACCGAAATATCCATTACTAAGAAGCCTATCAAAATACGATGACAAAACGGAGCGAAAATACCGTATAAAAGACGCCATTTTTGTCCCAGTTATTATTATAATTATTTTTTATTAATTTTCGAATGTGTTTTCCATCACATCTGAAACTGTAACTATTCCAGTAGCTTGGTTTTAAATTGTGTTTTGTTAAGTACTCCTTGTCGCTCTCTTCCGGGTCCCTTTTAACTATTTACACTTCACTACCTTCTTGCTGAGTTCCCGCCTCATTCTGCTTGATTTCTTACATTTTATCATTTTTATACCACAGTTACACTTCACATCTGGTCAAGTCGTGTTCCATCTACATTCCCGAGTGTCCCCACTTGTAAATATGACCTTCCTGACAGATCGAATGTAAATTAAACTTCCTAAATACCGAAATATCTATTATTAAGAAGCCTATCAAAATACGATGACCAAACGGAGCGAAAATAGCGTATAAAAGACGCCATTTTTGTCCCAATTTATATTGTAATTATTTTTATATTAATATTCAAATGTGTTTTCTACCACATCTGAAACTGGAACTATACCAGTAGCTTGGTTTTAGGTTGTATTTTGTAAATTCCTCCTTGTCTTTCTGCTCCAGGTCCCTTTCAACTATTTACACTTCATTACCTTCTTGCTGAAATCCCGCCTCATTCTGCTTGATTTATTATTTTTTATCATTTTTATACCAAAGTTACACTTCAGATCTGGTCAAGTCGTGTGCCATCTACATTCCCAAGTATCTCCACTTGTACATATGACCCTCCTGACAGATCGAATGTAAATTAAACTTCGTAAATACCGAAATATCCATTATTAAGAAGCCTATCAACGTACGATGACCAAACGGAGCGAAAAAAGCGTATAAAAGACGCCATTTTTGTCCCAATTATTAATCTAATTATTTTATATTATTATTCGAATGTGTTTTCCACCACGTCTGAAACTGTAACTATTCCAGTAGCTTGGTTTTACGTTGTGTTTTGTTAAGTACTCCTTGTCGCTCTCTTCCGGGTCCCTTTTAACTATTTACACTTCACTACCTTCTCGCTGAGTTCCAGTCTCATTCTGCTTGATTTATTTATATTTCATCATTTTTATACCACAGTTACACTTCACATCTGGTCAAGTCGTGTTCCATCTACATTCCCAAGTATCTCCACTTGTACATATGACCCTCCTGACAGATCGAATGTAAATTAAACTTCGTAAATACCGAAATATCCATTATTAAGATGCCTATCAACGTACGATGACCAAACGGAGCGAAAAAAGCGTATAAAATACGCCATTTTTGTCCTAATTATTATTTTAATTATTTTTTATTAATATTCGGATGTGTTTTCCATCACATCTGAAACTGTAACTATTCCAGTAGCTTGGTTTTAAATTGTGTTTTGTTTATTACTACTTGTCTTTCTCTTCCAGGTCCCTTTCAACTATTTACACTTAAATACCTTCTTGCTGAAATCCCGCCTCATTCTGCTTGATGTATGTATATTTGTTTTCATTTTTATACCACAGTTACACTTCACATCTGTTCAAGTCGTGTTACATCTACAATCTCAAGTATTCCTACTTGTAAATACGACCTCCCTGACAGATCGAATGTAATTTAAACTTACTAAATAACGACAAATCCATTATTAAGAAGCCTATCAAAGTACTATGACCAATCGGAGCGAAAAAAGCATCTTAAAGACGACATTTTTGTCCCAATTATTATTCTGATTATTTTTAAATTAATATTCAAATGTGTTTTACACCACATCTGAAACTGTAACTATTCCAGTAGCTTGGTTTTAAGTTGTGTTTTGTTTATTACTCCTTCTCTTTCTCTTCCAGGTCCCTTTCAACTATTTACACTTCATTACCTTCTCGCTGAGTTCCCGCCTCATTCTGCTTGATTTCTTACATTTTATCATTTTTATACCACAGTTACACTTCACATCTGGTCAAGTCGTGTTCAATCTACATTCCCGAGTGTCCCCACTTGTAAATATGACCTTCCTGACAGATCGAATGTAAATTAAACTTCCTAAATACCGAAATATCTATTATTAAGAAGCCTATCAAAGTACGATGACCAAACGGAGCGAAAAAAGCGTATAAAAGACGCCATTTTTGTCCCAGTCATTATTATAATTATTTTTTATTAATTTTCGAATGTGTTTTCCATCACATCTGAAACTGTAACTATTCCAGTAGCTTGGTTTTAAATTGTGTTATGTTAAGTACTCCTTGTCGCTCTCTTCCGGGTCCCTTTTAACTATTTACACTTCACTACCTTCTCGCTGAGTTCCAGTCTCATTCTGCTTGATTTATTTATATTTCATCATTTTTATACCACAGTTACACTTCACATCTGGTCAAGTCGTGTTCCATCTACATTCCGAAGTATCCCCACTTGTACATATGACCCTCCTGACAGATCGAATGTAAATTAAACTTCGTAAATACCGATATATCCAATATTAAGAAGCCTATCAACGTAAGATGACCAAACGGAGCGAAAAAAGCGTATAAAAGACGCCATTTTTGTCCGAATTATTATTATAATTATATTTTATTAATATTCGAATGAGTTTTCCATCACATCTGAAACTGTAACTTTTCCAGTAGCTTGGTTTTAAGTTGTGTTTTGTTTATTACTCCTTCTCTTTCTCTTCCAGGTCCCTTTCAACTATTTACACTTCAATACCTTCTCGCTGAGTTCCAGTCTCATTCTGCTTGATTTATTTATATTTCATCATTTTTATACCAGAGTTACACTTCACATCTGGTCAAGTCGTGTTCCATCTACATTCCCAAGTATCCCCACTTGTACATATAACCCTCCTGACAGATCGAATGTAAATTAAACTTCCTAAATACCGAAATATCTATTATTAAGAAGCCTATCAAAGTACGATGACCAAACGGAGCGACAAAAGCGTATAAAAGACGCCATTTTTGTCCCAATTATTAATCTAATTATTTTATATTATTATTCGAATGTGTTTTCCACCACGTCTGAAACTGTAACTATTCCAGTAGCTTGGTTTTACGTTGTGTTTTCTTAAGTACTCCTTGTCGCTCTCTTCCGGGTCCCTTTTAACTATTTACACTTCACTACCTTCTCGCTGAATTCCAGTCTCATTCTGCTTGATTTATTTATATTTCATCATTTTTATACCACAGTTACACTTCACATCTGGTCAAGTCGTGTTCCATCTACATTCCCAAGTATCCCCACTTGTACATATAACCCTCCTGACAGATCGAATGTAAATTAAACTTCGTAAATTCCGAAATGTCCATTACTAAGAAGCCTATCAAAGTACGATGACCAAACGGAGCGACAAAAGCGTATAAAAGACGCAATTCTTGCCCCAATTTATATTGTAATTATTTTTATATTAATATTCGAATGTGTTTTCCACCACATCTGAAACTGGAACTATACCAGTAGCTTGGTTTTAGGTTGTATTTTGTAAATTCCTCCTTGTCTTTCTGCTCCAGGTCCCTTTCAACTATTTACACTTCATTACCTTCTCGCTGAGTTCCCGGCTCATTCTGCTTGATTTATTATATTTTATCATTTTTATACCAAAGTTACACTTCACATCTGGTCAAGTCGTGTGCCATCTACATTCCCAAGTATCTCCACTTGTACATATGACCCTCCTGACAGATCGAATGTAAATTAAACTTCGTAAATACCGAAATATCCATTATTAAGAAGCCTATCAACGTACGATGACCAAACGGAGCGAAAAAAGCGCATAAAAGACGCCATTTTTGTCCCAATTATTAATCTAATTATTTTATATTATTATTCGAATGTGTTTTCCACCACGTCTGAAACTGTAACTATTCCAGTAGCTTGGTTTTACGTTGTGTTTTCTTAAGTACTCCTTGTCGCTCTCTTCCGGGTCCCTTTTAACTATTTACACTTCACTACCTTCTCGCTGAATTCCAGTCTCATTCTGCTTGATTTATTTATATTTCATTATTTTTATACCACAGTTACACTTCACATCTGGTCAAGTCGTGTTCCATCTACATTCCCAAGTATCCCCACTTGTACATAAGACCCTCCTGACAGATCGAATGTAAATGAAACTTCGTAAATACCGATATATCCAATATTAAGAAGCCTATCAACGTACGATGACCAAACGGAGCGAAAAAAGCGTATAAAAGACGCCATTTTTGTCCGAATTATTATTATAATTATTTTTTATTAATATTCGAATGTGTTTTCCACCACATCTGAAACTGTAACTATTCCAGTAGCTTGGTTTTAAGTTGTGTTTTGTTTATTACTCCTTCTCTTTCTCTTCCAGGTCCCTTTCAACTATTTACACTTCATTACCTTCTCGCTGAGTTCCCGGCTCATTCTGCTTGATTTATTATATTTTATCATTTTTATACCAAAGTTACACTTCACATCTGGTCAAGTCGTGTTCCATCTACATTCCCAAGTATCTCCACTTGTACATATGACCCTCCTGACAGATCGAATGTAAATTAAACTTCGTAAATACCGAAATATCCATTATTAAGAAGCCTATCAACGTACGATGACCAAACGGAGCGAAAAAAGCGTATAAAATACGCCATTTTTGTCCTAATTATTATTTTAATTATTTTTTATTAATATTCGGATGTGTTTTCCATCACATCTGAAACTGTAACTATTCCAGTAGCTTGGTTTTAAATTGTGTTTTGTTTATTACTACTTGTCTTTCTCTTCCAGGTCCCTTTCAACTATTTACACTTAAATACCTTCTTGCTGAAATCCCGCCTCATTCTGCTTGATGTATGTATATTTGTTTTCATTTTTATACCACAGTTACACTTCACATCTGTTCAAGTCGTGTTACATCTACAATCTCAAGTATTCCTACTTGTAAATACGACCTCCCTGACAGATCGAATGTAATTTAAACTTACTAAATAACGACAAATCCATTATTAAGAAGCCTATCAAAGTACTATGACCAATCGGAGCGAAAAAAGCATCTTAAAGACGACATTTTTGTCCCAATTATTATTCTGATTATTTTTAAATTAATATTCAAATGTGTTTTACACCACATCTGAAACTGTAACTATTCCAGTAGCTTGGTTTTAAGTTGTGTTTTGTTTATTACTCCTTCTCTTTCTCTTCCAGGTCCCTTTCAACTATTTACACTTCATTACCTTCTCGCTGAGTTCCCGCCTCATTCTGCTTGATTTCTTACATTTTATCATTTTTATACCACAGTTACACTTCACATCTGGTCAAGTCGTGTTCAATCTACATTCCCGAGTGTCCCCACTTGTAAATATGACCTTCCTGACAGATCGAATGTAAATTAAACTTCCTAAATACCGAAATATCTATTATTAAGAAGCCTATCAAAGTACGATGACCAAACGGAGCGAAAAAAGCGTATAAAAGACGCCATTTTTGTCCCAGTCATTATTATAATTATTTTTTATTAATTTTCGAATGTGTTTTCCATCACATCTGAAACTGTAACTATTCCAGTAGCTTGGTTTTAAATTGTGTTATGTTAAGTACTCCTTGTCGCTCTCTTCCGGGTCCCTTTTAACTATTTACACTTCATTACCTTCTCGCTGAGTTCCAGTCTCATTCTGCTTGATTTATTTATATTTCATCATTTTTATACCACAGTTACACTTCACATCTGGTCAAGTCGTGTTCCATCTACATTCCGAAGTATCCCCACTTGTACATATGACCCTCCTGACAGATCGAATGTAAATTAAACTTCGTAAATACCGATATATCCAATATTAAGAAGCCTATCAACGTACGATGACCAAACGGAGCGAAAAAAGCGTATAAAAGACGCCATTTTTGTCCGAATTATTATTATAATTATATTTTATTAATATTCGAATGAGTTTTCCATCACATCTGAAACTGTAACTTTTCCAGTAGCTTGGTTTTAAGTTGTGTTTTGTTTATTACTCCTTCTCTTTCTCTTCCAGGTCCCTTTCAACTATTTACACTTCAATACCTTCTCGCTGAGTTCCAGTCTCATTCTGCTTGATTTATTTATATTTCATCATTTTTATACCAGAGTTACACTTCACATCTGGTCAAGTCGTGTTCCATCTACATTCCCAAGTATCCCCACTTGTACATATAACCCTCCTGACAGATCGAATGTAAATTAAACTTCCTAAATACCGAAATATCTATTATTAAGAAGCCTATCAAAGTACGATGACCAAACGGAGCGACAAAAGCGTATAAAAGACGCCATTTTTGTCCCAATTATTAATCTAATTATTTTATATTATTATTCGAATGTGTTTTCCACCACGTCTGAAACTGTAACTATTCCAGTAGCTTGGTTTTACGTTGTGTTTTCTTAAGTACTCCTTGTCGCTCTCTTCCGGGTCCCTTTTAACTATTTACACTTCACTACCTTCTCGCTGAATTCCAGTCTCATTCTGCTTGATTTATTTATATTTCATCATTTTTATACCACAGTTACACTTCACATCTGGTCAAGTCGTGTTCCATCTACATTCCCAAGTATCCCCACTTGTACATATAACCCTCCTGACAGATCGAATGTAAATTAAACTTCGTAAATTCCGAAATGTCCATTACTAAGAAGCCTATCAAAGTACGATGACCAAACGGAGCGACAAAAGCGTATAAAAGACGCAATTCTTGCCGCAATTTATATTGTAATTATTTTTATATTAATATTCGAATGTGTTTTCCACCACATCTGAAACTGGAACTATACCAGTAGCTTGGTTTTAGGTTGTATTTTGTAAATTCCTCCTTGTCTTTCTGCTCCAGGTCCCTTTCAACTATTTACACTTCATTACCTTCTCGCTGAGTTCCCGGCTCATTCTGCTTGATTTATTATATTTTATCATTTTTATACCAAAGTTACACTTCACATCTGGTCAAGTCGTGTGCCATCTACATTCCCAAGTATCTCCACTTGTACATATGACCCTCCTGACAGATCGAATGTAAATTAAACTTCGTAAATACCGAAATATCCATTATTAAGAAGCCTATCAACGTACGATGACCAAACGGAGCGAAAAAAGCGCATAAAAGACGCCATTTTTGTCCCAATTATTAATCTAATTATTTTATATTATTATTCGAATGTGTTTTCCACCACGTCTGAAACTGTAACTATTCCAGTAGCTTGGTTTTACGTTGTGTTTTCTTAAGTACTCCTTGTCGCTCTCTTCCGGGTCCCTTTTAACTATTTACACTTCACTACCTTCTCGCTGAATTCCAGTCTCATTCTGCTTGATTTATTTATATTTCATCATTTTTATACCACAGTTACACTTCACATCTGGTCAAGTCGTGTTCCATCTACATTCCCAAGTATCCCCACTTGTACATATGACCCTCCTGACAGATCGAATGTAAATTAAACTTCGTAAATACCGATATATCTAATATGAAGAAGCCTATCAACGTACGATGACCAAAGGGAGCGAAAAAAGCGTATAAAAGACGCCATTTTTGTCCTAATTATTATTATAATTATTTTTTATTAATATTCGAATGTGTTTTCCACCACATCTGAAACTGTAACTATTTCAGTAGCTTGGTTTTAAGTTGTGTTTTGTTTATTACTCCTTCACTTTCTCTTCCAGGTCCCTTTCAACTATTTACACTTCAATACCTTCTCGCTGAGTTCCCGGCTCATTCTGCTTGATTTATTATATTTTATCATTTTTATACCAAAGTTACACTTCACATCTGGTCAAGTCGTGTTCCATCTACATTCCCAAGTATCTCCACTTGTACATATGACCCTCCTGACAGATCGAATGTAAATTAAACTTCGAAAATACCGATATATCCAATATTAAGAAGCCTATCAACGTACGATGACCAAACGGAGCGAAAAAAGCGTATAAAAGACGCCATTTTTGTCCGAATTATTATTATAATTATTTTTTATTAATATTCGAATGTGTTTTACACCACATCTGAAACTGTAACTATTCCAGTAGCTTGGTTTTAAGTTGTGTTTTGTTTATTACTCCTTCTCTTTCTCTTCCAGGTCCCTTTCAACTATTTACACTTCATTACCTTCTCGCTGAGTTCCCGCCTCATTCTGCTTGATTTCTTACATTTTATCATTTTTATACCACAGTTACACTTCACATCTGGTCAAGTCGTGTTACATCTACAATCCCAAGTATTCCTACTTGTAAATACGACCTCCCTGACAGATCGAACGTCATTTAAACTTGCTAAATAACGACAAATCCATTATTAAGAAGCCTATCAAAATACTATGACCAAACGGAGCGAAAAAAGCGTATAAAAGTCGCAATTTTTGTCTCAGTTATTATTATAATTATTTTTTATTAATTTTCGAATGTGTTTTCCATCACATCTGAAACTGTAACTATTCCAGTAGCTTGGTTTTAAGTTGTGTTTTGTTTATTACTCCTTCTCTTTCTCTTCCAGGTCCCTTTCAACTATTTACACTTCAATACCTTCTCGCTGAGTTCCAGTCTCATTCTGCTTGATTTATTTATATTTCATCATTTTTATACCACAGTTACACTTCACATCTGGTCAAGTCGTGTTCCATCTAAATTCCCAAGTATCCCCACTTGTACATATAACCCTCCTGACAGATCGAATGTAAATTAAACTTCGTAAATACCGAAATATCCATTACTAAGAAGCCTATCAAAATACGATGACAAAACGGAGCGAAAATACCGTATAAAAGACGCCATTTTTGTCCCAGTTATTATTATAATTATTTTTTATTAATTTTCGAATGTGTTTTCCATCACATCTGAAACTGTAACTATTCCAGTAGCTTGGTTTTAAATTGTGTTTTGTTAAGTACTCCTTGTCGCTCTCTTCCGGGTCCCTTTTAACTATTTACACTTCACTACCTTCTTGCTGAGTTCCCGCCTCATTCTGCTTGATTTCTTACATTTTATCATTTTTATACCACAGTTACACTTCACATCTGGTCAAGTCGTGTTCCATCTACATTCCCGAGTGTCCCCACTTGTAAATATGACCTTCCTGACAGATCGAATGTAAATTAAACTTCCTAAATACCGAAATATCTATTATTAAGAAGCCTATCAAAATACGATGACCAAACGGAGCGAAAATAGCGTATAAAAGACGCCATTTTTGTCCCAGTTATTATTATAATTATTTTTTATTAATTTTCGAATGTGTTTTCCATCACATCTGAAACTGTAACTATTCCAGTAGCTTGGTTTTACGTTGTGTTTTGTTAAGTACTCCTTGTCGCTCTCTTCCGGGTCCCTTTTAACTATTTACACTTCATTACCTTCTCGCTGAGTTCCCGGCTCATTCTGCTTGATTTATTTATATTTCATCATTTTTATACCACAGTTACACTTCACATCTGGTCAAGTCGTGTTCCATCTACATTCCCAAGTATCCCCACTTGTACATATGACCCTCCTGACAGATCGAATGTAAATTAAACTTCGTAAATACCGATATATCCAATATTAAGAAGCCTATCAACGTACGATGACCAAACGGAGCGAAAAAAGCGTATAAAAGACGCCATTTTTGTCCTAATTATTATTATAATTATTTTTTATTAATATTCGAATGTGTTTTCCATCACATCTGAAACTGTAACTATTCCAGTAGCTTGGTTTTAAGTTGTGTTTTGTTTATTACTCCTTCTCTTTCTCTTCCAGGTCCCTTTCGACTATTTACACTTCATTACTTTCTTGCTGAAATCCCGCCTCATTCTGCTTGATGTATGTATATTTTTTTTTCATTTTTATACCACAGTTACTCTTCACATCTGGTCAAGTCGTGTTACATCTACAATCCCAAGTATTCCTACTTGTAAATACGACCTCCCTGACAGATCGAATGTAATTTAAACTTACTAAATGACGACAAATCCATTATTAAGAAGCCTATCAAAGTACGATGACCAAACGGAGCGAAAAAAGCGTATAAAAGACGCCATTTTTGTCCTAATTATTATTTTAATTATTTTTTATTAATATTCGAATGTGTTTTCCATCATATCTGAAACTGTACCTATTCCAGTAGCTTGGTTTTAAATTGTGTTTTGTTAAGTACTCCTTGTCGCTCTCTTCCGGATCCCTTTTAACTATTTACACTTCACTACCTTCTCGCTGAGTTCCCGCCTCATTCTGCTTGATTTCTTACATGTTATCATATTTATACCACAGTTACACTTCACATCTGGTCAAGTCGTGTTCAATCTACATTCCCGAGTGTCCCCACTTGTAAATATGACCTTCCTGACAGGTCGAATGTAAATTAAACTTCCTAAATACCGAAATATCTATTATTAAGAAGCCTATCAAAGAACGATGACCAAACGGAGCGTCAAAAGCGTATAAAAGACGAAATTCTTGCCCCAATTTATATTGTAATTATTTTTATATTAATATTCGAATGTGTTTTCTACCACATCTGAAACTGGAACTATACCAGTAGCTTGGTTTTAGGTTGTATTTTGTAAATTCCTCCTTGTCTTTCTGCTCCAGGTCCCTTTCAACTATTTACACTTCATTACCTTCTTGCTGAAATCCCGCCTCATTCTGCTTGATTTATTATTTTTTATCATTTTTATACCAAAGTTACACTTCAGATCTGGTCAAGTCGTGTGCCATCTACATTCCCAAGTATCTCCACTTGTACATATGACCCTCCTGACAGATCGAATGTAAATTAAACTTCGTAAATACCGAAATATCCATTATTAAAAAGCTTATCAACGTACGATGACCAAACGGAGCGAAAAAAGCGTATAAAAGACGCCGTTTTTGTCCCAATTATTATTCTAATTATTTTATATTATTATTCGAATGTGTTTTCCACCACGTCTGAAACTGTAACTATTCCAGTAGCTTGGTTTTACGTTGTGTTTTGTTAAGTACTCCTTGTCGCTCTCTTCCGGGTCCCTTTTAACTATTTACACTTCACTACCTTCTCGCTGAGTTCCAGTCTCATTCTGCTTGATTTATTTATATTTCATCATTTTTATACCACAGTTACACTTCACATCTGGTCAAGTCGTTTCCATCTACATTCCCAAGTATCCCCACTTGTACATAAGACCCTCCTGACAGATCGAATGTAAATGAAACTTCGTAAATACCGATATATCCAATATTAAGAAGCCTATCAACGTACGATGACCAAACGGAGCGGAAAAAGCGTATAAAAGACGCCATTTTTGTCCGAATTATTATTATAATTATTTTTTATTAATATTCGAATGTGTTTTACACCACATCTGAAACTGTAACTATTCCAGTAGCTTGGTTTTAAGTTGTGTTTTGTTTATTACTCCTTCTCTTTCTCTTCCAGGTCCCTTTCAACTATTTACACTTCATTACCTTCTCGCTGAGTTCCCGGCTCATTCTGCTTGATTTATTATATTTTATCATTTTTATACCAAAGTTACACTTCACATCTGGTCAAGTCGTGTTCCATCTACATTCCCAAGTATCTCCACTTGTACATATGACCCTCCTGACAGATCGAATGTAAATTAAACTTCGTAAATACCGAAATATCCATTATTAAGAAGCCTATCAACGTACGATGACCAAACGGAGCGAAAAAAGCGTATAAAATACGCCATTTTTGTCCTAATTATTATTTTAATTATTTTTTATTAATATTCGGATGTGTTTTCCATCACATCTGAAACTGTAACTATTCCAGTAGCTTGGTTTTAAATTGTGTTTTGTTTATTACTACTTGTCTTTCTCTTCCAGGTCCCTTTCAACTATTTACACTAAAATACCTTCTTGCTGAAATCCCGCCTCATTCTGCTTGATGTATGTATATTTGTTTTCATTTTTATACCACAGTTACACTTCACATCTGTTCAAGTCGTGTTACATCTACAATCTCAAGTATTCCTACTTGTAAATACGACCTCCCTGACAGATCGAATGTAATTTAAACTTACTAAATAACGACAAATCCATTATTAAGAAGCCTATCAAAGTACTATGACCAAACGGAGCGAAAAAAGCATCTTAAAGACGACATTTTTGTCCCAATTATTATTCTGATTATTTTTAAATTAATATTCAAATGTGTTTTACACCACATCTGAAACTGTAACTATTCCAGTAGCTTGGTTTTAAGTTGTGTTTTGTTTATTACTCCTTCTCTTTCTCTTCCAGGTCCCTTTCAACTATTTACACTTCATTACCTTCTCGCTGAGTTCCCGCCTCATTCTGCTTGATTTCTTACATTTTATCATTTTTATACCACAGTTACACTTCACATCTGGTCAAGTCGTGTTCAATCTACATTCCCGAGTGTCCCCACTTGTAAATATGACCTTCCTGACAGATCGAATGTAAATTAAACTTCCTAAATACCGAAATATCTATTATTAAGAAGCCTATCAAAGTACGATGACCAAACGGAGCGAAAAAAGCGTATAAAAGACGCCATTTTTGTCCCAGTCATTATTATAATTATTTTTTATTAATTTTCGAATGTGTTTTCCATCACATCTGAAACTGTAACTATTCCAGTAGCTTGGTTTTAAATTGTGTTATGTTAAGTACTCCTTGTCGCTCTCTTCCGGGTCCCTTTTAACTATTTACACTTCACTACCTTCTCGCTGAGTTCCAGTCTCATTCTGCTTGATTTATTTATATTTCATCATTTTTATACCACAGTTACACTTCACATCTGGTCAAGTCGTGTTCCATCTACATTCCGAAGTATCCCCACTTGTACATATGACCCTCCTGACAGATCGAATGTAAATTAAACTTCGTAAATACCGATATATCCAATATTAAGAAGCCTATCAACGTACGATGACCAAACGGAGCGAAAAAAGCGTATAAAAGACGCCATTTTTGTCCGAATTATTATTATAATTATATTTTATTAATATTCGAATGAGTTTTCCATCACATCTGAAACTGTAACTTTTCCAGTAGCTTGGTTTTAAGTTGTGTTTTGTTTATTACTCCTTCTCTTTCTCTTCCAGGTCCCTTTCAACTATTTACACTTCAATACCTTCTCGCTGAGTTCCAGTCTCATTCTGCTTGATTTATTTATATTTCATCATTTTTATACCACAGTTACACTTCACATCTGGTCAAGTCGTGTTCCATCTACATTCCCAAGTATCCCCACTTGTACATATAACCCTCCTGACAGATCGAATGTAAATTAAACTTCCTAAATACCGAAATATCTATTATTAAGAAGCCTATCAAAGTACGATGACCAAACGGAGCGACAAAAGCGTATAAAAGACGCCATTTTTGTCCCAATTATTAATCTAATTATTTTATATTATTATTCGAATGTGTTTTCCACCACGTCTGAAACTGTAACTATTCCAGTAGCTTGGTTTTACGTTGTGTTTTCTTAAGTACTCCTTGTCGCTCTCTTCCGGGTCCCTTTTAACTATTTACACTTCACTACTTTCTCGCTGAATTCCAGTCTCATTCTGCTTGATTTATTTATATTTCATCATTTTTATACCACAGTTACACTTCACATCTGGTCAAGTCGTGTTCCATCTACATTCCCAAGTATCCCCACTTGTACATATAACCCTCCTGACAGATCGAATGTAAATTAAACTTCGTAAATTCCGAAATGTCCATTACTAAGAAGCCTATCAAAGTACGATGACCAAACGGAGCGACAAAAGCGTATAAAAGACGCAATTCTTGCCCCAATTTATATTGTAATTATTTTTATATTAATATTCGAATGTGTTTTCCACCACATCTGAAACTGGAACTATACCAGTAGCTTGGTTTTAGGTTGTATTTTGTAAATTCCTCCTTGTCTTTCTGCTCCAGGTCCCTTTCAACTATTTACACTTCATTACCTTCTCGCTGAGTTCCCGGCTCATTCTGCTTGATTTATTTATATTTCATCATTTTTATACCACAGTTACACTTCACATCTGGTCAAGTCGTGTTCCATCTACATTCCCAAGTATCCCCACTTGTACATATAACCCTCCTGACAGTTGGAATGTAAATTAAACTTCCTAAATACCGAAATATCTATTATTAAGAAGCCTATCAAAGTACGATGACCAAACGGAGCGACAAAAGCGTATAAAAGACGCAATTCTTGCCCCAATTTATATTGTAATTATTTTTATATTAATATTCGAATGTGTTTTCCACCACATCTGAAACTGTAACTATTTCAGTAGCTTGGTTTTAAGTTGTGTTTTGTTTATTACTCCTTCACTTTCTCTTCCAGGTCCCTTTCAACTATTTACACTTCAATACCTTCTCGCTGAGTTCCCGGCTCATTCTGCTTGATTTATTATATTTTATCATTTTTATACCAAAGTTACACTTCACATCTGGTCAAGTCGTGTTCCATCTACATTCCCAAGTATCTCCACTTGTACATATGACCCTCCTGACAGATCGAATGTAAATTAAACTTCGAAAATACCGATATATCCAATATTAAGAAGCCTATCAACGTACGATGACCAAACGGAGCGAAAAAAGCGTATAAAAGACGCCATTTTTGTCCGAATTATTATTATAATTATTTTTTATTAATATTCGAATGTGTTTTACACCACATCTGAAACTGTAACTATTCCAGTAGCTTGGTTTTAAGTTGTGTTTTGTTTATTACTCCTTCTCTTTCTCTTCCAGGTCCCTTTCAACTATTTACACTTCATTACCTTCTCGCTGAGTTCCCGCCTCATTCTGCTTGATTTCTTACATTTTATCATTTTTATACCACAGTTACACTTCACATCTGGTCAAGTCGTGTTCAATCTACATTCCCGAGTGTCCCCACTTGTAAATATGACCTTCCTGACAGATCGAATGTAAATTAAACTTCCTAAATACCGAAATATCTATTATTAAGAAGCCTATCAAAGTACGATGACCAAACGGAGCGAAAAAAGCGTATAAAAGACGCCATTTTTGTCCCAGTCATTATTATAATTATTTTTTATTAATTTTCGAATGTGTTTTCCATCACATCTGAAACTGTAACTATTCCAGTAGCTTGGTTTTAAATTGTGTTATGTTAAGTACTCCTTGTCGCTCTCTTCCGGGTCCCTTTTAACTATTTACACTTCACTACCTTCTCGCTGAGTTCCAGTCTCATTCTGCTTGATTTATTTATATTTCATCATTTTTATACCACAGTTACACTTCACATCTGGTCAAGTCGTGTTCCATCTACATTCCCAAGTATCCCCACTTGTACATATGACCCTCCTGACAGATCGAATGTAAATTAAACTTCGTAAATACCGATATATCCAATATTAAGAAGCCTATCAACGTACGATGACCAAACGGAGCGAAAAAAGCGTATAAAAGACGCCATTTTTGTCCGAATTATTATTATAATTATTTTTTATTAATATTCGAATGTGTTTTCCATCACATCTTAAACTGTAACTATTCCAGTAGCTTGGTTTTAAGTTGTGTTTTGTTTATTACTCCTCTTTCTCTTCCAGGTCCCTTTCAACTATTTACACTTCAATACCTTCTTGCTGAGTTCCCGCCTCATTCTGCTTGATTTCTTACATTTTATCATTTTTATACCACAGTTACACTTCACATCTGGTCAAGTCGTGTTCCATCTACATTCCCAAGTATCCCCACTTGTACATATAACCCTCCTGACAGATCGAATATAAATTAAACTTCCTAAATACCGAAATATCTATTATTAAGAAGCCTATCAAAGTACGATGACCAAACGGAGCGACAAAAGCGTATAAAAGACGCAATTCTTGCCCCAATTTTTATTGTAATTATTTTTATATTAATATTCGAATGTGTTTTCCACCACATCTGAAACTGTAACTATTTCAGTAGCTTGGTTTTAAGTTGTGTTTTGTTTATTACTCCTTCACTTTCTCTTCCAGGTCCCTTTCAACTATTTACACTTCAATACCTTCTCGCTGAGTTCCAGTCTCATTCTGCTTGATTTATTTATATTTTATCATTTTATACCACAGTTACACTTCATATCTGGTCAAGTCGTGTTCCATCTACATTCCCGAGTGTCCCAACTTGTAAATATGACCTTCCTGACAGATCGAATGTAAATTAATCTTCCTAAATACCGAAATATCTATTATTAAGAAGCCTATCAAAGTACGATGACCAAACGGAGCGACAAAAGCGTATAAAAGACGCCATTTTTGTCCCAATTATTAATCTAATTATTTTATATTATTATTCGAATGTGTTTTCCACCACGTCTGAAACTGTAACTATTCCAGTAGCTTGGTTTTACGTTGTGTTTTCTTAAGTACTCCTTGTCGCTCTCTTCCGGGTCCCTTTTAACTATGTACACTTCACTACCTTCTCGCTGAATTCCAGTCTCATTCTGCTTGATTTATTTATATTTCATCATTTTTATACCACAGTTACACTTCACACCTGGTCAAGTCGTGTTCCATCTACATTCCCAAGTATCCCCACTTGTACATATAACCCTCCTGACAGATCGAATGTAAATTAAACTTCGTAAATTCCGAAATGTCCATTACTAAGAAGCCTATCAAAGTATGATGACCAAACGGAGCGACAAAAGCGTATAAAAGACGCAATTCTTGCCCCAATTTATATTGTAATTATTTTTATATTAATATTCGAATGTGTTTTCCACCACATCTGAAACTGGAACTATACCAGTAGCTTGGTTTTAGGTTGTATTTTGTAAATTCCTCCTTGTCTTTCTGCTCCAGGTCCCTTTCAACTATTTACACTTCATTACCTTCTCGCTGAGTTCCCGGCTCATTCGGCTTGATTTATTATATTTTATCATTTTTATACCAAAGTTACACTTCACATCTGGTCAAGTCGTGTGCCATCTACATTCCCAAGTATCTCCACTTGTACATATGACCCTCCTGACAGATCGAATGTAAATTAAACTTCGTAAATACCGAAATATCCATTATTAAGAAGCCTATCAAAATACGATGACCAAACGGAGCGAAAAAAGCGCATAAAAGACGCCATTTTTGTCTCAATTATTAATCTAATTATTTTATATTATTATTCGAATGTGTTTTCCACCACGTCTGAAACTGTAACTATTCCAGTAGCTTGGTTTTACGTTGTGTTTTCTTAAGTACTCCTTGTCGCTCTCTTCCGGGTCCCTTTTAACTATTTACACTTCACTACCTTCTCGCTGAATTCCTGTCTCATTCTGCTTGATTTATTTATATTTCATCATTTTTATACCACAGTTACACTTCACATCTGGTCAAGTCGTGTTCCATCTACATTCCCAAGTATCCCCACTTGTACATATGACCCTCCTGACAGATCGAATGTAAATTAAACTTCGTAAATACCGATATATCCAATATGAAGAAGCCTATCAACGTACGATGACCAAAGGGAGCGAAAAAAGCGTATAAAAGACGCCATTTTTGTCCTAATTATTATTATAATTATTTTTTATTAATATTCGAATGTGTTTTCCATCACATCTGAAACTGTAACTATTCCAGTAGCTTGGTTTTAAGTTGTGTTTTGTTTATTACTCCTCTTTCTCTTCCAGGTCCCTTTCAACTATTTACACTTCAATACCTTCTTGCTGAGTTCCCGCCTCATTCTGCTTGATTTCTTACATTTTATCATTTTTATACCACAGTTACACTTCACATCTGGTCAAGTCGTGTTCCATCTACATTCCCAAGTATCCCCACTTGTACATATAACCCTCCTGACAGATCGAATGTAAATTAAACTTCCTAAATACCGAAATATCTATTATTAAGAAGCCTATCAAAGTACGATGACCAAACGGAGCGACAAAAGCGTATAAAAGACGCAATTCTTGCCCCAATTTATATTGTAATTATTTTTATATTAATATTCGAATGTGTTTTCCACCACATCTGAAACTGGAACTATACCAGTAGCTTGGTTTTAGGTTGTATTTTGTAAATTCCTCCTTGTCTTTCTGCTCCAGGTCCCTTTCAACTATTTACACTTCATTACCTTCTCGCTGAGTTCCCGGCTCATTCTGCTTGATTTATTATATTTTATCATTTTTATACCAAAGTTACACTTCACATCTGGTCAAGTCGTGTGCCATCTACATTCCCAAGTATCTCCACTTGTACATATGACCCTCCTGACAGATCGAATGTAAATTAAACTTCGTAAATACCGAAATATCCATTATTAAGAAGCCTATCAACGTACGATGACCAAACGGAGCGAAAAAAGCGCATAAAAGACGCCATTTTTGTCCCAATTATTAATCTAATTATTTTATATTATTATTCGAATGTGTTTTCCACCACGTCTGAAACTGTAACTATTCCAGTAGCTTGGTTTTACGTTGTGTTTTCTTAAGTACTCCTTGTCGCTCTCTTCCGGGTCCCTTTTAACTATTTACACTTCACTACCTTCTCGCTGAATTCCAGTCTCATTCTGCTTGATTTATTTATATTTCATCATTTTTATACCACAGTTACACTTCACATCTGGTCAAGTCGTGTTCCATCTACATTCCCAAGTATCCCCACTTGTACATATGACCCTCCTGACAGATCGAATGTAAATTAAACTTCGTAAATACCGATATATCCAATATGAAGAAGCCTATCAACGTACGATGACCAAAGGGAGCGAAAAAAGCGTATAAAAGACGCCATTTTTGTCCTAATTATTATTATAATTATTTTTTATTAATATTCGAATGTGTTTTCCATCACATCTGAAACTGTAACTATTCCAGTAGCTTGGTTTTACGTTGTGTTTTGTTTATTACTCCTCTTTCTTTTCCAGGTCCCTTTCAACTATTTACACTTCAATACCTTCTTGCTGAGTTCCCGCCTCATTCTGCTTGATTTCTTACATTTTATCATTTTTATACCACAGTTACACTTCACATCTGGTCAAGTCGTGTTCCATCTACATTCCCAAGTATCCCCACTTGTACATATAACCCTCCTGACAGATCGAATGTAAATTAAACTTCCTAAATACCGAAATATCTATTATTAAGAAGCCTATCAAAGTACGATGACCAAACGGAGCGACAAAAGCGTATAAAAGACGCAATTCTTGCCCCAATTTTTATTGTAATTATTTTTATATTAATATTCGAAATGTGTTTTCCACCACATCTGAAACTGTAACTATTTCAGTAGCTTGGTTTTAAGTTGTGTTTTGTTTATTACTCCTTCACTTTCTCTTCCAGGTCCCTTTCAACTATTTACACTTCAATACCTTCTCGCTGAGTTCCAGTCTCATTCTGCTTGATTTATTTATATTTTATCATTTTATACCACAGTTACACTTCATATCTGGTCAAGTCGTGTTCCATCTACATTCCCGAGTGTCACAACTTGTAAATATGACCTTCCTGACAGATCGAATGTAAATTAAACTTCCTAAATACCGAAATATCCATTATTAAGGAGCCTATCAAAGTACGATGACCAAACGGAGCGAAAAAAGCGTATTAAAGACGCCACTTTTGTCCTAATTATTATTATAATTATTTTTTTATTAATATTCGAATGTGTTTTCCATCACATCTGAATCTGTAACTATTCCAGTAGCTTGGTTTTAAGTTGTGTTTTGTTTATTACTCCTTCTCTTTCTCTTCCAGGTCCCTTTCAACTATTTACACTTAAATACCTTCTCGCTGAGTTCCAGTCTCATTCTGCTTGATTTATTTATATTTCATCATTTTTATACCACAGTTACACTTCACATCTGATCAAGTCGTGTTACATCTACAATCCCAAGTATTCCTACTTGTAAATACGACCTCCCTGACAGATCTAATGTCATTTAAACTTACTAAATAACGACAAATCCATTATTAAGAAGCCTATCAAAATACGATGACCAAACGGAGCGAAAAAAGCGTATAAAAGACGCCATTTTTGTCTCAGTTATTATTATAATTATTTTTTATTAATTTTCGAATGTGTTTTCCATCACATCTGAAACTGTAACTATTCCAGTAGCTTGGTTTTAAGTTGTGTTTTGTTTATTACTCCTTCTCTTTCTCTTCCAGGTCCCTTTCAACTATTTACACTTCAATACCTTCTCGCTGAGTTCCAGTCTCATTCTGCTTGATTTGTTTATATTTCATCATTTTTATACCACAGTTACACTTCACATCTGGTCAAGTCGTGTTCCATCTACATTCCCAAGTATCCCCACTTGTAAATATAACCCTCCTGACAGATCGAATGTAAATTAAACTTCGTAAATACCGAAATATCCATTACTAAGAAGCCTATCAAAATACGATGACCAAACGGAGCGAAAATAGCGTATAAAAGACGCCATTTTTGTCCCAGTTATTATTATAATTATTTTTTATTAATTTTCGACTATGTTTTTTCATCACATCTGAAACTGTAACTATTCCAGTAGCTTGGTTTTAAGTTGTGTTTTGTTTATTACTCCTTCTCTTTCTCTTCCAGGTCCCTTTCAACTATTTACACTTCAATACCTTCTCGCTGAGTTCCAGTCTCATTCTGCTTGATTTATTATATTTCATCATTTTTATACCACAGTTACACTTCACATCTGGTCAAGTCGTGTTCCATCTACATTCCCAAGTATCCCCACTTGTATATATAACCCTCCTGACAGATCAAATGTAAATTAAACTTCGTAAATACCGATATATCCAATATTAAGAAGCCTATCAACGTACGATGACCAAACGGAGCGAAAAAAGCGTATTAAAGACGCCACTTTTGTCCTAATTATTATTATAATTATTTTTTTATTAATATTCGAATGTGTTTTCCATCACATCTGAATCTGTAACTATTCCAGTAGCTTGGTTTTAAGTTGTGTTTTGTTTATTACTCCTTCTCTTTCTCTTCCAGGTCCCTTTCAACTATTTACACTTAAATACCTTCTCGCTGAGTTCCAGTCTCATTCTGCTTGATTTATTTATATTTCATCATTTTTATACCACAGTTACACTTCACATCTGGTCAAGTCGTGTTACATCTACAATCCCAAGTATTCCTACTTGTAAATACGACCTCCCTGACAGATCGAATGTAATTTAAACTTACTAAATAACGACAAATCCATTATTAAGAAGCCTATCAAAATACGATGACCAAACGGAGCGAAAAAAGCGTATAAAAGACAAAATTTTTGTCCCAGTTATTATTATAATTATTTTGTATTAATTTTCGAATGTGTTTTCCATCACATCTGAAACTGTATCTATTCCAGTAGCTTGGTTTTAAATTGTTTTTTGTTAAGTACTCCTTGTCGCTCTCTTCCGGGTCCCATTTAACTATTTACACTTCAATACCTTCTCGCTAAGTTCCAGTCTCATTCTGCTTGATTTATTTATATTTCATCATTTTTATACCACAGTTACACTTCACATCTGGTCAAGACGTGTTCCATCTACATTCCCGAGTGTCCCCACTTGTAAATATGACCTTCCTGACAGATCGAATGTAAATTAAACTTCCTAAATACCGAAATATCTATTATTAAGAAGCCTATCAAAGTACGATGACCAAACGGAGCGACAAAAGCCTATAAAAGACGCAATTCTTGCCCCAATTTTTATTGTAATTATTTTTATATTAATATTCGAATGTGTTTTCCACCACATCTGAAACTGGAACTATACCAGTAGCTTGGTTATAGGTTGTATTTTTTTAATTTCCTTCTTGTCTTTCTGCTCCAGGTCCCTTTCAACTATTTACACTTCATTACCTTCTCGCTGAGTTCCCGGCTTATTCTGCTTGATTTATTATATTTTATCATTTTTATACCAAAGTTACACTTCACATCTGGTCAAGTCGTGTTCCATCTACATTCCCAAGTATCTCCACTTGTACATATGACCCTCCTGACAGATCGAATGTAAATTAAACTTCGAAAATACCGAAATATCCATTATTAAGAAGCCTATCAACGTACGACGACCAAACGGAGCGTAAAAAGCGTATAAAAGACGCAATTCTTGCCCCAATTTTTATTGTAATTATTTTTATATTAATATTCGAATGTGTTTTCCACCACATCTGAAACTGTAACTATTCCAGTAGCTTGGTTTTAAGTTGTGTTTTGTTTATTACTCCTTCTCTTTCTCTTCCAGGTCCCTTTCAACTATTTACACTTCAATACCTTCTTGCTGAAATCCCGCCTCATTCTGCTTGATGTATGTATATTTTTTTCATTTTTATACCACAGTTACACTTCACATCTGATCAAGTCGTGTTACATCTACAATCCCAAGTATTCCTACTTGTAAATACGACCTCCCTGACAGATCTAATGTCATTTAAACTTACTAAATAACGACAAATCCATTATTAAGAAGCCTATCAAAATACGATGACCAAACGGAGCGAAAAAAGCGTATAAAAGACGCCATTTTTGTCTCAGTTATTATTATAATTATTTTTTATTAATTTTCGAATGTGTTTTCCATCACATCTGAAACTGTAACTATTCCAGTAGCTTGGTTTTAAGTTGTGTTTTGTTTATTACTCCTTCTCTTTCTCTTCCAGGTCCCTTTCAACTATTTACACTTCAATACCTTCTCGCTGAGTTCCAGTCTCATTCTGCTTGATTTGTTTATATTTCATCATTTTTATACCACAGTTACACTTCACATCTGGTCAAGTCGTGTTCCATCTACATTCCCAAGTATCCCCACTTGTAAATATAACCCTCCTGACAGATCGAATGTAAATTAAACTTCGTAAATACCGAAATATCCATTACTAAGAAGCCTATCAAAATACGATGACCAAACGGAGCGAAAATAGCGTATAAAAGACGCCATTTTTGTCCCAGTTATTATTATAATTATTTTTTATTAATTTTCGAATATGTTTTTTCATCACATCTGAAACTGTAACTATTCCAGTAGCTTGGTTTTAAGTTGTGTTTTGTTTATTACTCCTTCTCTTTCTCTTCCAGGTCCCTTTCAACTATTTACACTTCAATACCTTCTCGCTGAGTTCCAGTCTCATTCTGCTTGATTTATTATATTTCATCATTTTTATACCACAGTTACACTTCACATCTGGTCAAGTCGTGTTCCATCTACATTCCCAAGTATCCCCACTTGTATATATAACCCTCCTGACAGATCAAATGTAAATTAAACTTCGTAAATACCGATATATCCAATATTAAGAAGCCTATCAACGTACGATGACCAAACGGAGCGAAAAAAGCGTATTAAAGACGCCACTTTTGTCCTAATTATTATTATAATTATTTTTTTATTAATATTCGAATGTGTTTTCCATCACATCTGAATCTGTAACTATTCCAGTAGCTTGGTTTTAAGTTGTGTTTTGTTTATTACTCCTTCTCTTTCTCTTCCAGGTCCCTTTCAACTATTTACACTTAAATACCTTCTCGCTGAGTTCCAGTCTCATTCTGCTTGATTTATTTATATTTCATCATTTTTATACCACAGTTACACTTCACATCTGGTCAAGTCGTGTTACATCTACAATCCCAAGTATTCCTACTTGTAAATACGACCTCCCTGACAGATCGAATGTAATTTAAACTTACTAAATAACGACAAATCCATTATTAAGAAGCCTATCAAAATACGATGACCAAACGGAGCGAAAAAAGCGTATAAAAGACAAAATTTTTGTCCCAGTTATTATTATAATTATTTTGTATTAATTTTCGAATGTGTTTTCCATCACATCTGAAACTGTATCTATTCCAGTAGCTTGGTTTTAAATTGTTTTTTGTTAAGTACTCCTTGTCGCTCTCTTCCGGGTCCCATTTAACTATTTACACTTCAATACCTTCTCGCTAAGTTCCAGTCTCATTCTGCTTGATTTATTTATATTTCATCATTTTTATACCACAGTTACACTTCACATCTGGTCAAGACGTGTTCCATCTACATTCCCGAGTGTCCCCACTTGTAAATATGACCTTCCTGACAGATCGAATGTAAATTAAACTTCCTAAATACCGAAATATCTATTATTAAGAAGCCTATCAAAGTACAATGACCAAACGGAGCGACAAAAGCCTATAAAAGACGCAATTCTTGCCCCAATTTTTATTGTAATTATTTTTATATTAATATTCGAATGTGTTTTCCACCACATCTGAAACTGGAACTATACCAGTAGCTTGGTTATAGGTTGTATTTTTTTAATTTCCTTCTTGTCTTTCTGCTCCAGGTCCCTTTCAACTATTTACACTTCATTACCTTCTCGCTGAGTTCCCGGCTTATTCTGCTTGATTTATTATATTTTATCATTTTTATACCAAAGTTACACTTCACATCTGGTCAAGTCGTGTTCCATCTACATTCCCAAGTATCTCCACTTGTACATATGACCCTCCTGACAGATCGAATGTAAATTAAACTTCGAAAATACCGAAATATCCATTATTAAGAAGCCTATCAACGTACGACGACCAAACGGAGCGTAAAAAGCGTATAAAAGACGCAATTCTTGCCCCAATTTTTATTGTAATTATTTTTATATTAATATTCGAATGTGTTTTCCACCACATCTGAAACTGTAAATATTCCAGTAGCTTGGTTTTAAGTTGTGTTTTGTTTATTACTCCTTCTCTTTCTCTTCCAGGTCCCTTTCAACTATTTACACTTCAATACCTTCTTGCTGAAATCCCGCCTCATTCTGCTTGATGTATGTATATTTTTTTCATTTTTATACCACAGTTACACTTCACATCTGATCAAGTCGTGTTACATCTACAATCCCAAGTATTCCTACTTGTAAATACGACCTCCCTGACAGATCTAATGTCATTTAAACTTACTAAATAACGACAAATCCATTATTAAGAAGCCTATCAAAATACGATGACCAAACGGAGCGAAAAAAGCGTATAAAAGACGCCATTTTTGTCTCAGTTATTATTATAATTATTTTTTATTAATTTTCGAATGTGTTTTCCATCACATCTGAAACTGTAACTATTCCAGTAGCTTGGTTTTAAGTTGTGTTTTGTTTATTACTCCTTCTCTTTCTCTTCCAGGTCCCTTTCAACTATTTACACTTCAATACCTTCTCGCTGAGTTCCAGTCTCATTCTGCTTGATTTGTTTATATTTCATCATTTTTATACCACAGTTACACTTCACATCTGGTCAAGTCGTGTTCCATCTACATTCCCAAGTATCCCCACTTGTAAATATAACCCTCCTGACAGATCGAATGTAAATTAAACTTCGTAAATACCGAAATATCCATTACTAAGAAGCCTATCAAAATACGATGACCAAACGGAGCGAAAATAGCGTATAAAAGACGCCATTTTTGTCCCAGTTATTATTATAATTATTTTTTATTAATTTTCGAATATGTTTTTTCATCACATCTGAAACTGTAACTATTCCAGTAGCTTGGTTTTAAGTTGTGTTTTGTTTATTACTCCTTCTCTTTCTCTTCCAGGTCCCTTTCAACTATTTACACTTCAATACCTTCTCGCTGAGTTCCAGTCTCATTCTGCTTGATTTATTATATTTCATCATTTTTATACCACAGTTACACTTCACATCTGGTCAAGTCGTGTTCCATCTACATTCCCAAGTATCCCCACTTGTATATATAACCCTCCTGACAGATCAAATGTAAATTAAACTTCGTAAATACCGATATATCCAATATTAAGAAGCCTATCAACGTACGATGACCAAACGGAGCGAAAAAAGCGTATTAAAGACGCCACTTTTGTCCTAATTATTATTATAATTATTTTTTTATTAATATTCGAATGTGTTTTCCATCACATCTGAATCTGTAACTATTCCAGTAGCTTGGTTTTAAGTTGTGTTTTGTTTATTACTCCTTCTCTTTCTCTTCCAGGTCCCTTTCAACTATTTACACTTAAATACCTTCTCGCTGAGTTCCAGTCTCATTCTGCTTGATTTATTTATATTTCATCATTTTTATACCACAGTTACACTTCACATCTGGTCAAGTCGTGTTACATCTACAATCCCAAGTATTCCTACTTGTAAATACGACCTCCCTGACAGATCGAATGTAATTTAAACTTACTAAATAACGACAAATCCATTATTAAGAAGCCTATCAAAATACGATGACCAAACGGAGCGAAAAAAGCGTATAAAAAAGACAAAATTTTTGTCCCAGTTATTATTATAATTATTTTGTATTAATTTTCGAATGTGTTTTCCATCACATCTGAAACTGTATCTATTCCAGTAGCTTGGTTTTAAATTGTTTTTTCTTAAGTACTCCTTGTCGCTCTCTTCCGGGTCCCATTTAACTATTTACACTTCAATACCTTCTCGCTAAGTTCCAGTCTCATTCTGCTTGATTTATTTATATTTCATCATTTTTATACCACAGTTACACTTCACATCTGGTCAAGACGTGTTCCATCTACATTCCCGAGTGTCCCCACTTGTAAATATGACCTTCCTGACAGATCGAATGTAAATTAAACTTCCTAAATACCGAAATATCTATTATTAAGAAGCCTATCAAAGTACGATGACCAAACGGAGCGACAAAAGCCTATAAAAGACGCAATTCTTGCCCCAATTTTTATTGTAATTATTTTTATATTAATATTCGAATGTGTTTTCCACCACATCTGAAACTGGAACTATACCAGTAGCTTGGTTATAGGTTGTATTTTTTTAATTTCCTTCTTGTCTTTCTGCTCCAGGTCCCTTTCAACTATTTACACTTCATTACCTTCTCGCTGAGTTCCCGGCTTATTCTGCTTGATTTATTATATTTTATCATTTTTATACCAAAGTTACACTTTACATCTGGTCAAGTCGTGTTCCATCTACATTCCCAAGTATCTCCACTTGTACATATGACCCTCCTGACAGATCGAATGTAAATTAAACTTCGAAAATACCGAAATATCCATTATTAAGAAGCCTATCAACGTACGACGACCAAACGGAGCGTAAAAAGCGTATAAAAGACGCAATTCTTGCCCCAATTTTTATTGTAATTATTTTTATATTAATATTCGAATGTGTTTTCCACCACATCTGAAACTGTAACTATTCCAGTAGCTTGGTTTTAAGTTGTGTTTTGTTTATTACTCCTTCTCTTTCTCTTCCAGGTCCCTTTCAACTATTTACACTTCAATACCTTCTTGCTGAAATCCCGCCTCATTCTGCTTGATGTATGTATGTTTTTTTCATTTTTATACCACAGTTACACTTCACATCTGATCAAGTCGTGTTACATCTACAATCCCAAGTATTCCTACTTGTAAATACGACCTCCCTGACAGATCTAATGTCATTTAAACTTACTAAATAACGACAAATCCATTATTAAGAAGCCTATCAAAATACGATGACCAAACGGAGCGAAAAAAGCGTATAAAAGACGCCATTTTTGTCTCAGTTATTATTATAATTATTTTTTATTAATTTTCGAATGTGTTTTCCATCACATCTGAAACTGTAACTATTCCAGTAGCTTGGTTTTAAGTTGTGTTTTGTTTATTACTCCTTCTCTTTCTCTTCCAGGTCCCTTTCAACTATTTACACTTCAATACCTTCTCGCTGAGTTCCAGTCTCATTCTGCTTGATTTGTTTATATTTCATCATTTTTATACCACAGTTACACTTCACATCTGGTCAAGTCGTGTTCCATCTACATTCCCAAGTATCCCCACTTGTAAATATAACCCTCCTGACAGATCGAATGTAAATTAAACTTCGTAAATACCGAAATATCCATTACTAAGAAGCCTATCAAAATACGATGACCAAACGGAGCGAAAATAGCGTATAAAAGACGCCATTTTTGTCCCAGTTATTATTATAATTATTTTTTATTAATTTTCGAATATGTTTTTTCATCACATCTGAAACTGTAACTATTCCAGTAGCTTGGTTTTAAGTTGTGTTTTGTTTATTACTCCTTCTCTTTCTCTTCCAGGTCCCTTTCAACTATTTACACTTCAATACCTTCTCGCTGAGTTCCAGTCTCATTCTGCTTGATTTATTATATTTCATCATTTTTATACCACAGTTACACTTCACATCTGGTCAAGTCGTGTTCCATCTACATTCCCAAGTATCCCCACTTGTATATATAACCCTCCTGACAGATCAAATGTAAATTAAACTTCGTAAATACCGATATATCCAATATTAAGAAGCCTATCAACGTACGATGACCAAACGGAGCGAAAAAAGCGTATTAAAGACGCCACTTTTGTCCTAATTATTATTATAATTATTTTTTTATTAATATTCGAATGTGTTTTCCATCACATCTGAATCTGTAACTATTCCAGTAGCTTGGTTTTAAGTTGTGTTTTGTTTATTACTCCTTCTCTTTCTCTTCCAGGTCCCTTTCAACTATTTACACTTAAATACCTTCTCGCTGAGTTCCAGTCTCATTCTGCTTGATTTATTTATATTTCATCATTTTTATACCACAGTTACACTTCACATCTGGTCAAGTCGTGTTACATCTACAATCCCAAGTATTCCTACTTGTAAATACGACCTCCCTGACAGATCGAATGTAATTTAAACTTACTAAATAACGACAAATCCATTATTAAGAAGCCTATCAAAATACGATGACCAAACGGAGCGAAAAAAGCGTATAAAAGACAAAATTTTTGTCCCAGTTATTATTATAATTATTTTGTATTAATTTTCGAATGTGTTTTCCATCACATCTGAAACTGTATCTATTCCAGTAGCTTGGTTTTAAATTGTTTTTTGTTAAGTACTCCTTGTCGCTCTCTTCCGGGTCCCATTTAACTATTTACACTTCAATACCTTCTCGCTAAGTTCCAGTCTCATTCTGCTTGATTTATTTATATTTCATCATTTTTATACCACAGTTACACTTCACATCTGGTCAAGACGTGTTCCATCTACATTCCCGAGTGTCCCCACTTGTAAATATGACCTTCCTGACAGATCGAATGTAAATTAAACTTCCTAAATACCGAAATATCTATTATTAAGAAGCCTATCAAAGTACGATGACCAAACGGAGCGACAAAAGCCTATAAAAGACGCAATTCTTGCCCCAATTTTTATTGTAATTATTTTTATATTAATATTCGAATGTGTTTTCCACCACATCTGAAACTGGAACTATACCAGTAGCTTGGTTATAGGTTGTATTTTTTTAATTTCCTTCTTGTCTTTCTGCTCCAGGTCCCTTTCAACTATTTACACTTCATTACCTTCTCGCTGAGTTCCCGGCTTATTCTGCTTGATTTATTATATTTTATCATTTTTATACCAAAGTTACACTTCACATCTGGTCAAGTCGTGTTCCATCTACATTCCCAAGTATCTCCACTTGTACATATGACCCTCCTGACAGATCGAATGTAAATTAAACTTCGAAAATACCGAAATATCCATTATTAAGAAGCCTATCAACGTACGACGACCAAACGGAGCGTAAAAAGCGTATAAAAGACGCAATTCTTGCCCCAATTTTTATTGTAATTATTTTTATATTAATATTCGAATGTGTTTTCCACCACATCTGAAACTGTAACTATTCCAGTAGCTTGGTTTTAAGTTGTGTTTTGTTTATTACTCCTTCTCTTTCTCTTCCAGGTCCCTTTCAACTATTTACACTTCAATACCTTCTTGCTGAAATCCCGCCTCATTCTGCTTGATGTATGTATATTTTTTTCATTTTTATACCACAGTTACACTTCACATCTGATCAAGTCATGTTACATCTACAATCCCAAGTATTCCTACTTGTAAATACGACCTCCCTGACAGATCTAATGTCATTTAAACTTACTAAATAACGACAAATCCATTATTAAGAAGCCTATCAAAATACGATGACCAAACGGAGCGAAAAAAGCGTATAAAAGACGCCATTTTTGTCTCAGTTATTATTATAATTATTTTTTATTAATTTTCGAATGTGTTTTCCATCACATCTGAAACTGTAACTATTCCAGTAGCTTGGTTTTAAGTTGTGTTTTGTTTATTACTCCTTCTCTTTCTCTTCCAGGTCCCTTTCAACTATTTACACTTCAATACCTTCTCGCTGAGTTCCAGTCTCATTCTGCTTGATTTGTTTATATTTCATCATTTTTATACCACAGTTACACTTCACATCTGGTCAAGTCGTGTTCCATCTACATTCCCAAGTATCCCCACTTGTAAATATAACCCTCCTGACAGATCGAATGTAAATTAAACTTCGTAAATACCGAAATATCCATTACTAAGAAGCCTATCAAAATACGATGACCAAACGGAGCGAAAATAGCGTATAAAAGACGCCATTTTTGTCCCAGTTATTATTATAATTATTTTTTATTAATTTTCGAATATGTTTTTTCATCACATCTGAAACTGTAACTATTCCAGTAGCTTGGTTTTAAGTTGTGTTTTGTTTATTACTCCTTCTCTTTCTCTTCCAGGTCCCTTTCAACTATTTACACTTCAATACCTTCTCGCTGAGTTCCAGTCTCATTCTGCTTGATTTATTATATTTCATCATTTTTATACCACAGTTACACTTCACATCTGGTCAAGTCGTGTTCCATCTACATTCCCAAGTATCCCCACTTGTATATATAACCCTCCTGACAGATCAAATGTAAATTAAACTTCGTAAATACCGATATATCCAATATTAAGAAGCCTATCAACGTACGATGACCAAACGGAGCGAAAAAAGCGTATTAAAGACGCCACTTTTGTCCTAATTATTATTATAATTATTTTTTTATTAATATTCGAATGTGTTTTCCATCACATCTGAATCTGTAACTATTCCAGTAGCTTGGTTTTAAGTTGTGTTTTGTTTATTACTCCTTCTCTTTCTCTTCCAGGTCCCTTTCAACTATTTACACTTAAATACCTTCTCGCTGAGTTCCAGTCTCATTCTGCTTGATTTATTTATATTTCATCATTTTTATACCACAGTTACACTTCACATCTGGTCAAGTCGTGTTACATCTACAATCCCAAGTATTCCTACTTGTAAATACGACCTCCCTGACAGATCGAATGTAATTTAAACTTACTAAATAACGACAAATCCATTATTAAGAAGCCTATCAAAATACGATGACCAAACGGAGCGAAAAAAGCGTATAAAAGACAAAATTTTTGTCCCAGTTATTATTATAATTATTTTGTATTAATTTTCGAATGTGTTTTCCATCACATCTGAAACTGTATCTATTCCAGTAGCTTGGTTTTAAATTGTTTTTTGTTAAGTACTCCTTGTCGCTCTCTTCCGGGTCCCATTTAACTATTTACACTTCAATACCTTCTCGCTAAGTTCCAGTCTCATTCTGCTTGATTTATTTATATTTCATCATTTTTATACCACAGTTACACTTCACATCTGGTCAAGACGTGTTCCATCTACATTCCCGAGTGTCCCCACTTGTAAATATGACCTTCCTGACAGATCGAATGTAAATTAAACTTCCTAAATACCGAAATATCTATTATTAAAAAGCCTATCAAAGTACGATAACCAAACGGAGCGACAAAAGCGTTTAAAAGACGCAATTCTTGCCCCAATTTTTATTGTAATTATTTTTATATTAATATTCGAATGTGTTTTCCACCACATCTGAAACTGGAACTATACCAGTAGCTTGGTTTTAGGTTGTTTTTTGTTAAATTCCTCCTTGTCTTTCTGCTCCAGGTCCCTTTCAACTATTTACACTTCATTACCTTCTCGCTGAGTTCCCGGCTCATTCTGCTTGATTTATTATATTTTATCATTTTTATACCAAAGTTACACTTCACATCTGGTCAAGTCGTGTTCCATCTACATTCCCAAGTATCTCCACTTGTACATATGACCCTCCTGACAGATCGAATGTAAATTAAACTTCGTAAATACCGAAATATCCATTATTAAGAAGCCTATCAACGTAAGATGACCAAACGGATCGACAAAAGCGTATAAAAGACGCAATACTTGCCCCAATTTTTATTGTAATTATTTTTATATTAATATTCGAATGTGTTTTCCACCACATCTGAAACTGTAACTATTCCAGTAGCTTTGTTTTAAGTTGTGTTTTGTTTATTACTTCTTCTCTTTCTCTTCCAGGTCCCTTTCGACTATTTACACTTCATTACTTTCTTGCTGAAATCCCGCCTCATTCTGCTTTATGTATGTATATTTTTTTTCATTTTTATACCACAGTTACACTTCACATCTGGTCAAGTCGTGTTACATCTACAATCCCAAGTATTCCTACTTGTAAATACGACCTCCCTGACAGATCGAATGTAATTTAAACTTACTAAATAACGACAAATCCATTATTAAGAAGCCTATCAAAATACGATGACCAAACCGAGCGAAAAAAGCGTATAAAAGACGACATTTTTGTCCGAATTATTATTCTGATTATTTTTATATTAATATTCGAATGTGTTTTACACCACATCTGAAACTGGAACTATACCAGTAGCTTGGTTTTAGGTTGTTTTTTGTTAAATTCCTCCTTGTCTTTCTGCTCCAGGTCCCTTTCAACTATTTACACTTCATTACCTTCTCGCTGAGTTCCCACCTCATTCTGCTTGATTTCTTACATTTTATCATTTTTATACCACAGTTACACTTCACATCTGGTCAAGTCGTGTTCAATCTACATTCCCGAGTGTCCCCACTTGTAAATATGACCTTCCTGACAGATCGAATGTAAATTAATCTTCCTAAATACCGAAATATCCATTATTAAGAAGCCTATCAAAGTACGATGACCAAACGGAGCGAAAAAAGCGTCTAAAAGACGACATTTTTGTCCCAATTATTATTCTGATTATTTTTATATTAATATTCGAATGTGTTTTACACCACATCTGAAACTGTAACTATTCCAGTAGCTTGGTTTTAAATTGTGTTTTGTTAAGTACTCCTTGTCGCTCTCTTCCGGGTCCCTTTTAACTATTTACACTTCACTACCTTTTCGCTGAGTTCCCGCCTCATTCTGCTTGATTTCTTACATTTTATCATTTTTATACCACAGTTACACTTCACATCTGGTCAAGTCGTGTTCAATCTACATTCCCGAGTGTCCCCACTTGTAAATATGACCTTCCTGACAGATCGAATGTAAATTAAACTTCCTAAATACCGAAATATCTATTATTAAGAAGCCTATCAAAGTACGATGACCAAACGGAGCGACAAAAGCGTATAAAAGACGCAATTCTTGCCCCAATTTATATTGTAATTATTTTTATATTAATATTCGAATGTGTTTTCCACCACATCTGAAACTGGAACTATACCAGTAGCTTGGTTTTAGGTTGTATTTTGTAAATTCCTCCTTGTCTTTCTGCTCCAGGTCCCTTTCAACTATTTACACTTCATTACCTTCTCGCTGAGTTCCCGCCTCATTCTGCTTGATTTATTATATTTTATCATTTTTATACCAAATTTACACTTCACATCTGGTCAAGTCGTGTGCCATCTACATTCCCAAGTATCTCCACTTGTACATATGACCCTCCTGACAGATCGAATGTAAATTAAACTTCGTAAATACCAAAATATCCATTATTAAGAAGCCTATCAACGTACGATGACCAAACGGAGTGAAAAAAGCGTATAAAAGACGCCATTTTTGTCCCAATTATTAATCTAATTATTTTATATTATTATTCGAATGTGTTTTCCACCACGTCTGAAACTGTAACTATTCCAGTAGCTTGGTTTTACGTTGTGTTTTGTTAAGTACTCCTTGTCGCTCTGTTCCGGGTCCCTTTTAACTATTTACACTTCACTACCTTCTCGCTGAGTTCCAGTCTCATTCTGCTTGATTTATTTATATTTCATCATTTTTATACCACAGTTACACTTCACATCTGGTCAAGTCGTGTTCCATCTACATTCCCAAGTATCCCCACTTGTACATATGACCCTCCTGACAGATCGAATGTAAATTAAACTTCGTAAATACCGATATATCCAATATTAAGAAGCCTATCAACGTACGATGACCAAACGGAGCGAAAAAAGCGTATAAAAGACGCCATTTTTGTCCCAATTATTAATCTAATTATTTTATATTATTATTCGAATATGTTTTCCACCACATCTGAAACTGGAACTATACCAGTAGCTTGGTTTTAGGTTGTATTTTGTAAATTCCTCCTTGTCTTTCTGCTCCAGGTCCCTTTCAACTATTTACACTTCATTACCTTCTCGCTGAGTTCCCGGCTCATTCTGCTTGATTTATTATATTTTATCATTTTTATACCAAAGTTACACTTCACATCTGGTCAAGTCGTGTTCCATCTACATTCCCAAGTATCCCCACTTGTACATATAACCCTCCTGACAGATCGAATGTAAATTAAACTTCGTAAATACCGAAATATCCATTACTAAGAAGCCTATCAACGTACGATGACGAAACGGAGCGAAAAAAGCGTATAAAAGACGCCATTTTTGTCCTAATTATTATTATAATTATTTATTATTAATATTCGAATGTGTTTTCCATCACATCTGAAACTGTAACTATTCCAGTAGCTTGGTTTTAAGTTGTGTTTTGTTTATTACTCCTTCACTTTCTCTTCCAGGTCCCTTTCGACTATTTACACTTCAATACCTTCTTGCTGAAATCCCGCCTCATTCTGCTTGATGTATGTATATTTTTTTCATTTTCATACCATAGTTACACTTCACATCTGGTCAAGTCGTGTTACATCTACAATCTCTACAAGTATTCCTACTTGTAAATACGACCTCCCTGACAGATCGAATGTAATTTAAACTTCCTAAATACCGAAATATCCATTATTAAGAAGCCTATCAACGTACGATGACCAACCCGAGCAAAAATGGCTTGTAAAACGTGCCATTACCCTACCTTCTTCTTATTCTGCTTGATTTATGTAACTTTTTCTCTGTTTTCTACCACAGCAACTTCACATCTGGTCAAGTCGTGTTCCATCTACAATCCCAAGTATCCCCATTTGTAAGTACCATCTCACTGACAGATCGAATGTAATTTATTCTTTTTAAAAACGACATATCCATTCATAAGAAGGCTATCAAAGTACGATGGCAAAATGGAGCGAAAAAAGCGTATAAAGACGCCATTTTTGTCCCAATTATTAATCTAATTATTTTATATTATTATTCGAATGTGTTTTCCACCACATCTGAAACTAGTCCAATAGCTTGATTTCACGTGTTTTTTTTTTTATCCTTGTCCTTCTCTTCCTTTAGCTTTACAAGCAAATCTGAGCCACAGTCTATAACTTGATATTAGCTGTGATTTAAACACATGACACAACTTGATTGCAATGTTCATCAAAGCAGAAGACGATGACTATCTGTCCCCATAGTAATAACCAACCATCAGAGTTAAAACTTTGCTCTAAAATAGTCAGAACTCTGAAGCTCATATGATATCAGTCTGGGTTGGATCAATTTGATTTATTCTTTAGGCAGGGGAGATTCAGAAGAGAGACTTTCTGTATGGCATGACTTCTTCTTTTTCATCTGACAGAAAAAGAGTCTTGGGGCTTTCCCAAATGAATCAAACCTTGTTATCTGCCCAGCATGGGTAGGGCTGAGGGTCATATGTGGGCTGAGGGCACCAGGCCAAACGGAAAATGAATTGCTCAGAAAACCCACACCATCAGATCTTCTAGAATAAGGAATGGAAGAGCATGGATGATGAAGTGGAGGCTTTGCGTTAAGGGAAGAAGCTCAGCTAAATGAGTCCTCACGCTGACCTTCCAGAATGGTCTCTTCAGTGCAGATGAAGATCCAGAAACCCAGATCCAGCTGAAAACCAGGTTCCTGAAACAGAACTGCAGTGTTCGAATCATCAAAACTGCTGGAAAGAGTGAAGATCTCAAACACCAAGCCATTGTTCATGATCTTTGTGCTGTGATATATTGATGTAGAACATTTCAGCAGTTCTAGACACAATTCCCACTTTAATCCAAATGTGGTTATTTATATAGCACTTTATTACTGTGAACCGAGACTTTGCTGGCTTTATAGAGAACCCCCCCCCCCCCCCCCCCAGTGTATTTTAATGTTGACATGTCCTTTTAGGAATTAACGTGGCTCTCAGAATCTTCACAGTTGACAGTGGAACAACATAAAAAACAGAAAAGTGTGCTGTAGCTTTGCCCATATCAAACTAATAAAATATATCAGCTAAGGGTAGCCTGTCTTAGTCTGAGGTAACAATATTAGTCGTCTGAGAATCATATGAGCAGTTTGATTGGTTGTTTGCTCATATGAGCAGTTTTATGTCACACACACACACATTTATAATAAAAATAATAAAGTATAGCATAAGAATAATGGACATGAATAAACTTCTGGTGCAGTAGATCCATATTCCCGCATGGTTACATACTTTTAATAATGCTAATGAGCTACACTATATGGACAAAAATTATTTGGACACCTGCACATTCATTATTTATTCTACAATCAAGGATATTGAAAAAGAGCATATCCTGCCTTTGTTGGAGTAACTGTTTCTACTGTCCAAGGAAGATGGCTTTTTGCTAGATTCTGGTGCAGGATGTTGGATTACCACCCCACCTCATCATCCTCAAATCCCCAACTCATCTGAAAAGTATTAGATGGAGAACCATCATTCCAGAGAACACAGTTCCACTGTTCCACAGCTCAATGCTGGGGGGTTTTATACCCTTCGATGCCATTCCACAATGCTAGCATTAGATGTATAGAGTCTCCTGTTAGACAACTTATCCCAAAGCTACTTAATTGGATTAGCTATTGAGAAGTGGTGTCCACAAACTTTAAAACATATAGTGCAAATTTATCTTTAGTGTGGGTCAGGCAGTGTACAATTCCAAAAATTCTGGGTTGTTTTTTTTTCTGATATTCCATATCTCAGACTCCGTGTATCTCAGTTACAGTCATTGTGAAAACTAGTCTTACAATGCACAGTCTTAACGTAATCAAGTCTAGACTAGTTAAATGTATGTTCTTGTTTTTCTATCAAATAAAGATTGCTATTCTTAACACTGATGATAATTTTCTAGGAATTAAAAGCATCTACCATGAACTGAAAGATAAGCACTGAGCTACTTATAACTTCAGAAAGCAGCAAACCTGTGAATGTGTTTCTGGGTGTGTGATGTGGGTTGGGCTTTACACACAGAACTGACCCACATTTGAGTTGATTGCTAGCTGTGATTAAAACACATGAAATGATGAGATAATTATCAGAGTAGAACAGGATGCCTACCTGTCCCTTTAGTGACAAACAGAGCTGACCGCCTTCCCCTCAATCTTAGCCTGATGCTCTAGACTTTACGTTGATGGTAAGACAGATAATTACTATATTTCCACCACACCCAATCTTTCAAGCTTTCTTTCTTCTCCCACACATAGGGGAGGTGCAGTTAGGCTGATCCAAAAAAAAAACAAAAAAAAAAAAAACTCCAAGCTCATTCTCTGTCCATTTTGGGCAGGGTTTTCCTGGTCCTATGTGGGTCAGAGAGAAAGAATGAGATGCTCCTAGAGTCAGGGGCACTACATGGTCTCTGGCTGAAAGGGCAACAAACACAAACCCCACTCCATCAGATCTTTAGATAAAAAAATCTCCTAACTTTTTCCAAAAGCTTTAAGCAGGTTTTATGTTCTGATGCTAAGACTTGGTTTGTTGCTCCAGTCTTCTCTATTGAGAACACCATTTACATCACGCACCTTTCGAAGACTCATCATAATTGCTATGTCCGATTGGCTGCTTGCTTATTAAACAGGAAAATATATTCCAAAAAGGTGGGAGAATGTGGATAAAGTAGTGAATACTTTGCATTGTGGGCTGACAGAAGCTCAGATAAATGATTCTTCGGGCTGATCTTCTAGACTGGACTGTTTGGAGCAGATGAAGATCTCAGAGCCCAGGTCCAGCTGACAACCAGGTTACCAGGGAAAAAAAAAACTGCAGTATTAGAATCATCAAAGCTGCTTGAAAGAATGAAGATGTCGATCATCAGACACTCTCCTCATGGATTTTGTGCTGGGATATTTTTATCTAGGACATTTCATCAGTTCTAGACACAATACCAACTTGATTACTGAGATGCTGCTGTTCACTTACTGTCAGTCAGCAGATGAATGAGCTGAAGTCATTCTCTGAGTTATGTTGATGTTCCAGCATCAGCGAATAGGAAGGAACACAATCTGCAGAAAAGAATTAACTATTAACTAAGAATTGGCTCACTATTAATAGGCGTGTCATGTTGGAAAAGTTTTCACTGCAAGACACAACGCTGAGTTTAAAGTCTAAAGACTAAAGCAGGGCTTCCATGATTGCTGGTTAGCATGATGTTTGGAAGGTGTTAGTGTTGAATGAGTTTGGAATCCAGAGTGGAGAAACACTGCAGGTTGAAGAGCTTTAGTTTTCATGGTTTGGTTAAAACTTTTAATTAATGAATCATAAATAAGGACATTGCTTGCAGTCAGGAAACATTAAAGCGTACACTGCTGAAATCATGCTGAAGATAAATTTGCACTATATGTTGAAAAGTTTTTACACACCCCTTTCTCAACCCCTTCCTAATGCTTTCCCTCATGGGCCACTTTTTTAAAAACACAGCCTTGTGCTTCCCCCTACTGGCCACTTTAGTAAACTTTTTTCTACATACAGGACTAAATGAATGGGGAGGTAGCAGTCAGGATTACCACACTTAACAATGATCTCCAATGGAGATTGGAGTGTGATGTTTTATGTTTTATATTATTATTATGTTTTTTTTTTTTTTTTTTTTTTTTTTTTTTACACATCCTTTAACAAATCTGGGCTGTGTTTTTTTTTTCTGTTCTTCCAGACATCAGATTGTTTATCTTAGTTACCATCACTGTGAAAACTAGTCTTATGCTTATATCCTTAACATAATCTAGTTTGAAGAGGTTCATGTTCTCATTTTTTTTCTCAAGTAAGCTTATTAGCTCCTTAATAAACACCATAGCTCTTGTTTTATAGAATATATCCATGTTTTAAAAAATTCCATCATATTTCCACCTCACCCAATCAGGTTAAAAAGAGCAAAAGTAACCATCAGTGTGAAACCCTGATTTAAAATAGTAACTGTTCGGAGTCTCATGAACAATATACATTTGAGTTGGCCCAGTTTGTCTTGACCTCCACTTAGTGTCAATGTGTTCAAGTCCCACTCAAGAATGGGGTTGGCCTGCCTTCGTCTTCCACTCAGAAAAGCGGAGCAGTTGGGTTGGCCCAATCCAATGCAATCTTGTTCTTAGCCCACTTTGGGTAAGGTCTGAGGGGCTCCTCGGTCCTCGGTGGATCGGAGAGTGCCCCAGGCCAAATGGAGAATAAAATGCTTCTAGAGCCAGAGACGCTATAGGTGGAAGGAAAAAAAAAACAACAACTCAGTTTTAAGCACCTTTTTCATTCCAATGCTGAGACTTAGTCTACGGCTCCAGTCTTCTCAATCGTGGTGGAACAATCTCAGATTTTGCACTTTTTCTTGTCTCCACCGCAATGGAGAACACCGGTCACATCACATGCCTTTTAAAGACTCATATTAATTGCTGGTTTTGATTGGTTGTTTTTTTATTAAATGTACTAGTATAAAAAGCTCAGATAAATGAGTCCTCAGCCTGATCCTCTAGACTGGAATCTTGGGTGTGGATGAGATCCAGCTGACAACCAGGTTCCTGGAACGGTGTTAGAATCATGAAAGCTGTTGAAAAGAATGAAGCTCTCAAAATTTCCTCACAGTCTTTGTGCTGGGATATATTTTATTAGAATCTATCTAGAACATTTCAGCAGTTCTAGACACAATTCCCACTTTATTACTGACAACTGAGACAATGCTGTTCACTTACTGTCACTTATTGTCAAACTTACTGGGGTCTGCTCAGCTAAACTTCTTTTCAATTAAAAAAGTGGGGTGGCCATCTTTGTCTTAGAACATCCAGTGGAACAGCAGATGTACGGTAGTGTAATATGCTCAGTTAGAGGGTCTTGCAGTAACTGGAGGAAGAGGAGAATTTTGCTTGAAAAGCAGCATTATGAACAGAACACATAAAGATTGGCGTGCCGTAGGATGCCAAATAACTATCCAACACCTTCAACACCTTCAATGACGAGCATTAGAGAAGTCAGTATGTTGGATGAGCACCACTCCACCTCATCCCAAAAGTTCTAGAGAAGACAGTTACACTGCTCCACAGCTCAATGGTGGACTCATGCCGGACATTGGGCATGGTGCCAGTAAGTTCATGTTTTTCTGCTCCAGAGAGTCCAATTTTATCCTAGTCCTCTTCTACCGGGGGGCGCTGCTCACAATCAATGGCGTGTGGTGTTGGAGACGTCAGAAGCAGCAGGTGAGGTAGGACAGATGCTGCTGAGCTTCCACGGGTGCCTCAGGTGGAACACAGACAGTTCTCTGTATCTACAACACCAACACCAGCACTACAGAGTACAAACTCCTGTCTATGGCTCCTGATTTTGGACGTTGCATGAGCAGGTGTCCACATACTTTTGTCAATGCACTGTATATAAATGTGATCATTGTAACGTGATTAAACTGTGTGACTCTGGATTTGTGCACACGCTGGTAAGACATACAGGTTACATTTATTTCAATTTGCTACTGTTTGAGTAGGCAAATATATTTTTATATAGATTATAATATATACAAATATCTGCACAAACATTTGTCTTAAATGGGTTAAATAGGATCTATTATGGCAGCATTTGGGATCTAACAGTCAGAATAGCACTGGAGCATCTACTGTAGATCAGAAGACCATGCACTAAACCAATCACAGCCTGGGGGTGGCGCTGTGGAGCAGATGGCTGTTTCACTGTAGGATGAATGAAGGCTGGATGTTGAATGCTCCTCATGCTTTATAGGTCCTTACAGATCAGGTAAGCTGGGATATGATCAAAGGTTACCATGAAGGTGAAGACTAGTACTGAAGTACCTGCCAGTGGAGTTTTAGCAGAGCCTGTTTGACTAACATGGCGAAAACGTCAGCTTTCAGAAGCTCCAAACTTCAAACTGACTTAGGAAATAACAGTTTCACCCTAACAACCTGACCAACGCTCACCGTCAGTAAACACAGGACCAGTTGAACTGATCAGAAAATATTTTGAACAGCTTTCTGTAATCAGCTTAGAGTCAACGGCACTTACGCTGAACCTGAAGACCAGCACTAAACTACCTAGAACCTCATAGAGAAGAAAGAACAGCTGTAGATGTGGGTCAGCCTGTACTAGCACATGGGTGCAGTGTGAGAGGAGCTTATCACACCTCCTGCATTTTTTTAACACAGTGGGGTTAAACTGAGCTGCACAGCAGAGAGTAAACCCTCTGCCCCCCCAAACAGTCAAACAGAGTTCACTGCTTCTCCCGTTCATCTTAGCTTGATGCTCTAGACTTCATGTTGGTGGTAACTCAGTTAATTAGCATATTTCCACATTATCCAATCAGAAACTGACCAATGGTTACCATCATTGTGAACCCCAGTTGTAAATGTCTTATCTGTAGTGTAACATACAGAAAGTTATGAGTCTGGGTGGGGCCAGTTTTCCTCCCTCTCCACTCAGTGTGGGTGGGTGGGTTTGAGGTGAACCCAGTGCTGGCATGCTGAAAGCCCTGCTTACTCATTCTCTGCTCTGGGTGGGGCTAGAGGGCATCACTGATCCCCTCTGGGTCAGTAAATGCCCCAGGCCTGAGAGAGAATGAGAGGTTACCCAGTACAGGGGCATTGTCCCCCTAGGGGGGACGCTCGGGTCTGGAGAAGGAGGAAAACTGGCCCAACCCAGACTCATAACTTTCTGTCTACCCCTGATGAGGGAGAGCAACTCAGGAACTCAACAACAAAACAGGTACCAGGGCTGGTGCAAGGGGTGGTTTCAACATGGAAGCGGAGTACATGCATTTAGTTTTCTCGTAGTAGTGGATATATCTCAGCTTGAACACTTCTCCTCCCCTCACCCAGGGCAGAGAAAGTCTGTGCTAGCCAAAGTGCCCCCACCTCTTTCAAAGGGTGGCAAACAAGGCATGCAGCAGAGGTTTTACACCTCTAGCCCAACTTAAAATAAGGAGGGCTTGCAGCATGCCAGTATTGGGTTCTCCTCAAACCCACCCACCCACAGTGAGTGGATAGAGAGGAAAACTGGCCGCAACCAGACTTTTAACTTTCTGAATGTTACTCTATAGATAAGCCATTTACAACTGGGGTTCACAATGATGGTGACCATTGGTCAGTTCCTGATTGGACAACGTGGAAATATGCTAATTTACTGAGTTAATTAGCATATTTCCTAAACAGTCTAGGACAGAGCAACTCCTAAACAGTCTCCAATCACAGCCTGGGGGTGGCGCTGTTGTGCAGACTGCTGTTTGACTGAAGGATGAATGAAGGCTGGATGTTGAATGCTCTGCATGCTTTATGGGTCCTTACAGATCAGGTAAGCTTGGATATGATCAAAGGTTACCATGAAGGTGAAGACTAGTACTGAAGTACCTGCCAGTGGAGTTTTAGCAGAGCCTGTTTGACTAACATGAGGAAAAACTCAGATTTCGAGAGATCCAGACTTCAGGCTACCTCAGAAAATGACCATTTCACCTAGACGACCTGACCAATGCTGACCGTCAGTGTGAAAGTCAGTAAACACAGGAAGTAAAGTTCTCCAGTTAAACTGATCAGAGAATATTCTGAACAGCTGTCTGTAATCAGCTTAGAATTAACGGCACTTACCCTGAACCTGAAAACCAGCACTGAACTACCTAGAACCTCATAGAGAGAAAAGAACAGCTGCAGATGTGGGTCAGCCTGTACTAGCACATGGGTGCAGTGTGGGTGGAGTTTATTACACCTACTGCAGTTTTTTGATTACAGAGATTAAACCCTCCTGAATCTGCCCCCTAAACAGTCAAACCGAGGTCACTGCTTCTCCCGTCCATCTTAGCTTGATGCTCTAGACTTCATGTTGGTGGTAACTCAGTTAATTAGCATATTTTCGCATTATCCAATCAGAAACTGACCAATGGTCACCATCATTGTGAACCCCAGTTGTAAATGTCTTATCTGTAGTGTAAGTCTGGGCTAGCCAAAGTGCCCCCGCCTTATTCAAAGGGTGGCGAACATGGCATGCAGCAGAGGTTTTACACCTCTAGCCCAACTCACAATAAGCAGGGCTTGTAGCGTGCCAGTATTGGGTTCTCCTCAAACCCACCCACACTGAGTGGATAGGGAGGAAAACTGGCCGCAACCAGACTTATAACTTTCTGAATGTTACACTATAGATAAGACATTTACAACTGGGGTTCACAATGATGGTGACCATTGGTCAGTTCCTGATTGGATAACGTGGCAATATGCTAATTAACTGAGTTAATTAGCATATTTCCTAAACAGTCTAGGACAGAGCAACTCCTAAACAGTCTCAAATCACAGCCTGGGGGTGGCGCTGTTGTGCAGACTGCTGTTTGACTGAAGGATGAACGAAGGCTGGATGTTGAATGCTCCACATGCTTTATGGGTCCTTACAGACCAGGTAAACTTGGATATGATCAAAGGTTACCATGAAGGTAAAAACTAGTACTGAAATACCTGCCAGTGGAGTTTTTTTTTTTTTTAGCAGAGGCCTGTTTGACTAACATGAGGAAAAACTCACTGAACACTGAATTATCTAGAACCTCATAGAGAGAAAAGAACAGCTGCAGATGTGAGTCAGCCTATACTAGCGCATGGGTGCAGTGTGGGAGGAGTTTATCACACCTACTGCAGTTTTTTAAATACATAGAGTAAACCCTCCTGAATCTGCCCCCAAACAGTCTTCGCGTTGATGGTAACTCAGTTAATTAGCATATTACCACATTATCCAATCAGGAACTGACCAAAGGTCACCATAATTGTGAACCCCAGTTGTAAATGTCTTATCTGTACAGAACATTATAAGTGTGGGCGGGGCAATTTCTCCTCCTTCTCCGCTCAGTGTGGGTGGGTTTGAGGAAAATGGAAAGGAAATGCCCCATGCCTGAGAGAGAATGAGATGTTACCCAGGGCTGGGGACACTACACTCCCCCTGGTGAGGGAGAGCAAGACAGAAACTTATGAACAGAAGGAAATGATATCCCCCATTTTTTTTGGAACCAGTTCAGGTGGAGGGTCTGGTTCCGATGCTGCTACTTATTCTGCAGTACTAGTCTTCTCAATCACGGTGGAAAGATCTCAGATTTTACTCTTTTTTTTTAATCCTCACCGTCATCGTGAACACTGCTCACATCACACGCCTTTTAAACACTCATTTTCGTCAGCACCTCTCATTGGCTACTCACTCATTATATATGCAAATATGTTCAGAAAGGGTGTGTCATGTGGAGAAACAGTGGATGAAGCTATGGAATCTTTGCATTGTGGGAAGCAATCACAGAGGCAGGAGCTCAGACAAACAAGGGCTCAGGCTGATCTTCTAGACAGGAATATTCAGCACAGATGAGGAACCAGGCAGTTTTCAGGACGGGGTACAGATCCAGAAACCAGGTTCCTACAATAGAACAGCAACTTTAGGATCATCAGAACATCTGCAAAGAGTGAGGAACTCAAACACCACACCCTCTCTGGAATGCATTTCTCTAGAACCTATGTAGATCAGTTTTGTACACCCCCACCTGTCTTACTGTCACTCAGCAGGTTACTGAGCTAAAGACGTTCTCAGAGCAATGTTCTCATTCCAGCATCATCAACTTGGAACACGGGCAGAACCTCAACCTGCAAAACAGAACATTAAACTCAGATTATATGGAGAACACTTCAGTGTGTAGCGTTAGCACTGCGAAGCAGAACACTACTGATAGCGCTGTAGTTTAACACACCTATAAACTCATCTACTTAAAGCATCTACATCTATTTAGCCTGAGCTAAATCTGAAGTTAGCCTGTTTTAGCCTGAGTCAAACCTGTTGGCTAAGGTTAGCCCGTTTTAGCCTGAGTTAAACCTGTTGGTTAAGGCTAGCCTGCCTTAGCTTATCTTAAAAAAATGTGTTAGCTGGACATATCCTGACTGAATTAGAGTTACACTTGTTAGCCAAGGTTAGCCCGTTTTAGCCTGAATTAAGCCTGTTGTCTAGGGTTAGCCTGTTTTAGCCTGAGTCAAACCTGTTGGCTAAGGTTAGCCTGTTTTAGCCCAGAGTTAAACCTGATGGCAAGGTTAGCTCTTTTAGCCTGAGGTAAACCTGATGGCTAAGCTTAGCCCATCTTACCCTGAGTGAAACACATTAGCTAAGGTTAGCCCATTTTAGCCTGAGCTAAACCCATTGGCTAGGATTAGACTGTTTAGCCTGAGCTAAATCCGTTGGCTAAACCTGTTAGCCTGTTTTAGCCTGAGTTAAACCTGTTGGCTAAGGTTAGCCTGTTTTAGCCTGAATTAAACCTGTTAGCTAAAAGTCAGTGCAGGGTGCAACCATTTGGCAGCTCTGCCCTTCAGAAATTAGTCACTGCCTCTGTCCCAGATCACACTGATTTCTCTGTGCTCAGGAGACTCTGGCCTGTTGCCTAAAAACCTGTTCAATACACCATCTCATCACCATGCTTACTAGCTGAACTACATCTGTAATTGGCCAATCAGCCAACCAGGTGAGTTTTTGTAGGGAGAGTGTCTGTAAAGGACAGGAAGAAGAAGGCCTCCACAGTCAGGTAGGCTACTCCAACTTTATAAACGATGGAAAATGTAAAGATCGGAACATGGACAGGATCTTCAGCACGTCCAGAGACTCTCCCAGCTTCACCTTTAAACCTCTGGAGGAGAAACTGTTCATGGTTTAAACATTAGTGTGGAAAACAGGAGCAGAACAGCACTGGAGCTGCTAGCATACATGCTAACAGTGTTTGCATTAGCTTCCCGGCTAGCTAGCTAGGACAGATCAACTCCTGATTCTCAGTGAAAGGTACAGGTCCATCAGGACATCCGACTCTGACTCCTGTGGGTTCGTAGCTCAAGACAGATCCATTTTAAAGTCTGTGGTGCTGGTGTTCTAGATACAGAGAACCGTGTGTGTTCCACCTGAGGCACCCGTGGAAGCTCAACAGCGTCTCTCCCAACTAAAGACTTTTGTAATTTGTAATAAACCTCACCTGCTGCTTCTGACATCTCTAACACTACACGCCATTAATAGCGAGCAGCGCCCCCTGGTGGTCAAAGCCCACTGCAGAGTTAGCCTTTGCACATAAGCTAACTGCAAGTGTTGATCTCCAAAGCTATCTATCTAGTTAGCATTAGAGAAGGTGCTCAGAACTGCTGCTGATCATATTTATGAGTTTAGGGCTGAATCCAGAGCAGAAGAGCAGGACCGGAGGGCGAAGATCTGGAAGTGATTAATCCTTAATCCTTAAACTTTTAGAATTAGATTGAGTTCATTAGTGAGAGTTTAGTGACCCTAAATAAAACTTATCAGATCTAGACTGAGATCAGACTGCTCTGCTGGTGTCTCGGTTTATGTGGATATGTAAAACAGAAAGACCAGGATGTTCAAACTGACCCTTCTCAGCCTTTCTGGACTTGGATTAGCATCTTCTCAACACCAGCACCAGTTTCCTCTACTGTACTTTATTACATGCTGATGTGAACATTAGCATTATCCTAAACCTGATCCAGCATCACCCCAGTGCAAACTCCAGTACAATACCAGTTGCTTTCAGTTGACACCAGTGGAATTGATCTGGAAACTGGAACACTTCTACTGTACTGGTGTGGAAATTCCGGTAGAAACGAGTTGCAAAATGCAGCTGCTTCCAGTAGAATCCCATATCCAAGCATTAGCATTCTAAACCAGTAGCTCTACTGGGAATTCATTTTTATACACATCTTAAAACCAGTTAAACCCACCAACACTTTAGTGGATCAGTTCAGATTCCAAACAACCAGCTGCATGCAGTTAAACCATTAAAAATAATTAGTAGAGCTGCTCCACTGGAACCAGCTGCCATTTCTTCTAGGTTGCTATAGCTTTGCTATAGTGTTGTTATGGGCTTTCTATCGTGATGTTATGGCTTTGCTGTGGTGTTGTAACACTGTTGTGGGTATATTTATTTGGTGCTGTTGACCAGGGCCATGTCGCTCAATATTAATGGGCATGTCTGTTGGAAACATCACAACCAGCAAGTTAGGTTCCTCACTAATTAAACACCGCAGGAGTTTCAACTGCTGGACTGAAGGAGAGCTTCCGCATGCCTCACGTGGAACACGGTGCTGATGGTTCCAATCTGGAGAACCAAATTTCTCTCCTCTCCTTTTTGTCTGGAACTTCAACACAGAAACTACAGCATAGAAAGAGAGGCTAGTCTCTTACTCCAGACCCCCAGGAGGCAGCAATAGATGATACAAATCGGGAGTTTGTTGTTCAGCTCACAGAGCTATGAAGCTAATGAGAACACTGCTAGCATGTATGCCATCAGCTGCAGTGTTGATTTTTTTCCACAGTAACATTTAAAACATTACCAGTTGCACCTCCAGAGGTTTAGAAATTAAGATAGATTTAAACAACTAAAGCTGCAGTTCTTGTATATTTATGTTTTCCTGTGGTCTGATTATGTAGGAACAGCCTACCTGAACGTGCAGCCATTTTTCTTCCGCTCCTTTAGACTCACTCTCTGTTCAACACCTCTCCTGATTGGATGATTTGCTAATTAGCCAATATGATTGGCTGTTTGACTAATTACTTGTGTATCACAGTTGGTTTAGACGAAGTTTGGGTGGTGTTTCTGTTGAATGGGTTTGGAATCCAGAGAGGAAAAACAATGCAGGTAGAACTTTAGGTTTCATAATTTGGTGAATAATTTGATGAATGAATCAAAGATGAGGACATGGAGGTGTCTGCTTACAGACAGGAATGATTAAAACCTACGTTGAAGATAAATTTGCACTACATGTTGGAAAATGTCTGGATATGTCTGTCTTGCGTTTCCACTCTCAGACCACTTCATTACAAAACCATGTCTTGTGCGTTCTCTCTGTATTTCACTGTGTATTTTTCATATACTGGCATGGTGCAGCAGTTCCAGTTGTAATCAAAAGTTAGCTGGAGATTTGAGATTACGGATGCCTTTCGGGTGTAGAGCCGGCCCAACGCCACCACGGGGCACCCAAAAGCATAACATTGAATGATAAAACGACATGGTACTACACAGGTAAAGTCATAAAAACAAAATATTAAAAAAAATATTGTGATCAGTGAATATTAAATTATTAGCCATTGTTATAATTGTATCCTTGACTATCTTTAGCGACAATTTTCACTATTTTCTTTTATCTGTAAATAAAAATGTCTTTTTTTTTGCCACAAACGAAATCCTGAAAAACTGTTAAAAAGCTTTGCAAACACTAAAAAAATGTTTTACGTTCCTCACTGCTGCACACGCCAAACACACTAAATGGCAGCAAAGATCGCAGCAAAGAGTATGCACTTCATGGAACCGCTGTAAAAAATAAAATGCTGAACGTTATCCTGCGTGACTGTATGACAGATGACAGTAACTCCTGTCACAATATTCTCCTACTTAAGCAGTAAGCTAAACACGACTCTTTAAGGCCAGCGGTATTGTTGTTTTCAGCCATAGAAAATATCACTACCGTCTTCTGATTGGGTGGGCAGTCTTACAGCCCGCGTCCAAGATGCCTCACGACCCGAAAGGTTTTACTTTTATTGGACAGTGCATTCTAGGAAAGCATTATTTTTACATTAAACATTATTTCTATTTTCAAATCAAGTTAATTACAAACAAAACATCTAGTAAACATTTTATATAATATCAACAGGATGCAGAAAAGTCCCCGGATGACTGACTGCTTCCGGAGACATTTTGGAGTATGTGACCAAAACACAACTGAGGTGGTGGAACCGCTGGAGGCTGAGGGTCGTCAGTGCACGGTGGCAAGGGGGGGGAAAGTGGAGTTCTTTACGAGGTGAGAGGCTGCAAACATTTGAATTTAGTTTTTTGCTTGTAAATGAGCGATTTATGAAGGTCAGGTTTGGTGAATTTTGGGAGTTTTAGGACTGAATGTTCAGCATTAAGAGTTGGGTTAACTTTGATAGCTAACTAGCTAACGTTCCCCTCAGTAAGTAGCACACAGCTAACGCTGCTCAGTGTAGACCGGCGCTTCATCCATCAAAAGAAAAACAACGGTTTCCGCGTTTAGTCGTTAACTACCACCCTCTCTGTCTTTCGGCAGTCCTGACGAGCTGAGGAAGGTTTAATTGGAGACCGATCAGTCTGTATTAACCAATCTCAGCTTGTGAAAACGCTACAGATATATAGAGAGACTAGTCTGTCTTCACCAGAACCAGACCGGCTGCAATGGAGCACATTTAGAACCAAAGCCTGGTTTAAATTCAGGAGCTGTAGAAATATTAACCAGCATGCTTGATGGAGAAGCTCTTCTGTAGCACTGAGTTTTAATACTGTATGTTAAAATCAAAGCTTAACTTGCATTTAAACTGTGTGTGTGTGTGTGTGTGTGTGTGTGTGTGTGTGTTTCAGATTCAGCTTTCCTGGCAGTAGAAAGTGAGAAGAGATGATAGAGGGAGGCTGAGGAGGAGGAAAGAGGACTAGAAAGGATAATGCAGAAAATAAAGAGTTCAATGAAACCACTGCAAAGACTTGTCGTTATTGTGTTTTGTGAAACTGGAGTGTGTAACTGTGTGTAAATATACAAGTTAGACTGGTCATTTCAGTTTAAAGAAGCTGGTGAAAAGGACTTTTCAGACATTTTAATTTTTGGGGCAAAAAGTGATCATTGTGGTCTGGTCCTGTTAACCTAAAATTTGGTCAGTAGGTCATTTCATACGTTCATCTGATAACGCATAAGCAAACATAGCTTTAAGAATGTCAGTAAAAGGCAGATGTAGGAAGGAAAATGTAAACAGAGGAACATGTTAAATGATCTTTACCCTGAAAAATGGGAAGCACTTTCTGCTGAAAACACGGACGTGACGGGTTTTGCTGAGCTGAAAGGGTAAAGCAGGCGGTGTCCCATGGACTCACTGCATATTGTCCAGCATTGGCAAAATCAAGAATTATGCCATGTGTTCAGCTAAGCCCCCTGTGTTGGGGTCTGTACTTTTACTGTGATGCTGTGATCAATGCTCTGCTACCTTCACCAGGAGGAAGATTTGAATACTAATCAAACTGTTCCACCTTGACCTTTCCTTTTTTTGTATTTGTACCTTCCTTAGACTTTTTCCATTGTTAGCCTGGACCTGTCTGTTATGATTGTCAGGTGCTCCTACTCTGTTTTCTTGTCTCTTTTTGTTTTGATTCTCCTTTCTTTGTTGTGTGTTTACCACCTGCCTGTCTTGTGTTCCTCACCAGTTTGGTTCTTTTTATTAAAACCATTATCCTGATTTTACATCCACCTCAACCTTCCTTCCATCCAAAAGTGACCGAGCAACAGACCGTCGGCTCCGTGTAGACTCTCCACTGGTGTTGCACCAGGCTCTGTGCTTGGTCCTCTGTTCTAACTCTACACTTGCTGTCCTGATGTGAGGAATATAATTTCATGGGTTCTCTTACCACTTCTATGCTGATGACACTTAACTCATTCTTTCTTTTTTTGTTTCTAGTCCAGTCTAGAACAAAGACCAGCTGATCTTATTAACAAAAAGTGGCAACCGGCGTGTTTAAATCTTTAAAACCTGCCCATTCTCTTTTTGTTCATCACCGCCTCTTATTTCACACAGAAACTCCCTGTCGCACCCATGCGTATACTCTCCCTGTTGTTTACTCTTTCTGTGTATTTACACCGGTTGTCTATCTTGATATCCTTCAATACTGCACTGTTAAAAAAATTTGTTGATTCAACTAATAAAAAAGTAAGTAACCTGGTTGCGTTTAAATTAATTTAACTAAAACTAAACATTTAATTTCATGCAACATAGTATTTAGGATAAATCAATGAAAAAGTATGTTGATCTGATAATGTTGATCTAATATTTTTGAATGAGACAAAATGTTTTGTAAACGCAGCATTATCTTTTACTGATATGACTTAATAATAATATTTAATTATAAAAGAATAATAAAAGAATAATATTTCATCTCAACTCAATCAAGCTTGGGAAAACATTGAGACAACTCACAAATTCAAGCAAACTCTGCTATATGTAGTATGTAATTACTGGTTTTAATGTGTGTTAACTTTGAATTTCAGTCAGGTTACCTACAAATAACTTAACATCTATAGAAATGGACTTGGTAGCCCTAAAATTATTTGTGTTGACTTATAACTAAAGTGCACATTCCATGTATATTTGTCTAGTATAACAACTTGTATTAAACATAATGTACCAAAACACATTAACTAATTTATTTGAATATTTTAGGTTTGGTAGAGAGAAAGGACTGTCGGCTGTATTGTGTGAGTAAATGTTTTGATTTTAAGGTTACCACTGACCTGTAGCAGTGGCTTCAAGTGTCTATTATTATAATTTATACATTATTTTTATTATTTTATACCAGTGCAGCAGCAGCAAACGAACATTGGATTAGCGTCGCAGTGACACAACAGCTCGGCAACAGCGGAGCAGTAGCGTGGGATCATTGTTAAAGGTATGATTATTGTTTATTTTCATTGATCTTGTTATAAACCAAATCCACGTCAACCACATCGAAAACAGTTTTTAAATTTTTCACCTGTTTCTGACTAAACTCCCACTGCGTTTTGTTGGTTTACTAACATTTTCTCATTATTATACCACAATAATTTACAGGGTCCTGAACACTCTTTGTTTCTGAACAGGTTAAATATTAAATTAGTTACTTAAAACTGTAAATTGTAATTAAGTACATGCCCTGTGCTTGCGAACTCATCTGAAGATTCTATATATCATATGGTTAACTGGGAAATAGGAAGAGAATATCACAAAACTTCTCTAGCCTTCGTCTCTAACCCCCTGTTAATTATTTATGATTCACTACCTTGTTGCGTAGTTCCCACCTCATTCTGCTTGATTTATATATATTTTCTAATTTTTATACCAAAGTTACACTTCAGATCTTGTCAGGTCGTGTTTCATGTACAATCTCCAGTATCCCCTCTTGTAAATACGACCTCACTGAAGGATGAAATTTAAACTTTCTAAAAACATAATATTCATTATTAAGCAGCCTAGCAAAGGACGATAACTAAACTGAGCAAAAAATCTTGTAAAAGGATGGTAATTTAGTCCCAATTATTATTATTATTATTATTATTATTATTATTTTAAAATTAATATTAGAATGTGTTTTCCACCACATCTTAAACTGTAACTATTTCATTAGCTTGTTTTTTTGTGGAGTTTTGTTAATTACTCCCAATTATTATTATAATTATTTTTATATTAATATTCGAATGTGTTTTCCAACACATCTGAAACTGGAACTATACCAGTAGCTTGGTTTTAGGTTGTATTTTATAAATTCCTCCTTGTCTTTCTGCTCCAGGTCCCTTTTACCTATTTACACTTCACTACCTTCCCGCCTCATTCTGCTTGATTTTATTGTTATATTTTATCATTTTTATACCACAGTTACACTTCACATCTGGTCAAGTCGTGTTCCAGATACAATCCCAAGTATCCCCACCTGTAAACTCGACCTCCCTGACAGATCGAATATAAATTAAACTTCCTAAATACCAAAATATCCATTATTAAGTAGCCTTTCAAAGTACGATGACCAAACGGAGCGAAAAAAGCGTATAAAAGACGCAATTTTTTGTCCCAATTATTATTATTATAATTAATTTTTGTTAATATTCGAATGTGTTTTCCACCACATCTGAAACTGTAACTATTCCAGTAGCTTGGCTTTAGGTTGTGTTTTGTTAATTACTCCTTGTCTTTCTCTTCCAGGTCCCTTTCAACTATTTACACTTCAATACCTTCTTGCTGAAATCCCGCCTCATTCTGCTTGATGTATGTATATTTTTTTCATTTTTATACCACAATTACACTTCACATCTGGTCAAGTCGTGTTACATCTACAATCTTATGTATTCGTACTTGTAAATACGACCTCCCTGACAGATCGAATGTCATTTAAACTTACTAAATAACGACAAATCCATTATTAAGAAGCCTATCAAAGTACGATGACCAAACGGAGCGATAAAAGCGTATAAAAGACGCACTTTTTTCCCCAATTATTATTCGAATTATTTTTATATTATTATTCGAATGTGTTTTCCACCACATCTGAAACTGTAACTATGCCAGTAGCTTGGTTTTAGGTTGTGTTTTGTTAAGTAGTCCTTGTCGCTCTCTTCCAGGTCCCTTTTAACTATTTACACTTCACTACATTCTCGCCGAGTTCCCGCCTCATTCTGCTTGATTTCTTACATTTTATCATTTTTATACCACAGTTACACTTCACATCTGGTCAAGTCGTGTTCCATCTACATTCCCGAGTGTCCCAACTTGTAAATATGACCTTCCTGACAGATCGAATGTAAATTAAACTTCCTAAATACCGAAATATCTATTATTAAGAAGCCTATCAAAGTATGATGACCAAACGGAGCGACAAAAGTGTATAAAAGACGCAATTCTTGCCCCAATTTCTATTGTAATTATTTTTTATTAATATTCGAATGTGTTTTCCATCACATCTGAAACTGTAACTATTCCAGTAGCTTGGTTTTAAGTTGTGTTTTGTTTATTACTCCTTCTCTTTCTCTTCCAGGTCCCTTTCAACTACTTACACTTCAATACCTTCTCGCTGAGTTCCCGCCTCATTCTGCTTGATTTCTTACATTTTATCATTTTATACCACAGTTACACTTCACATCTGGTCATGTCGTGTTCCATCTACATTACCGAGTGTCCCCACTTGTACATATGACCCTCCTGACAGATCGAATGTAATTTAAACTTACTAAATAACGACAAATCTATTATTAAGAAGCCTATCAAAGTACGATGACCAAACGGAGCGAAAAAAGCGTATAAAAGACGCCATTTTTGTCCCAGTTATTATTATAATCATTTTTTATTAATTTTCGAATGTGTTTTCCATCACATCTGAAACTGTAACTATTCCAGTAGCTTGGTTTTAAATTGTGTTTTGTTAAGTACTCCTTCTCTTTCTCTTCCAGGTCCCTTTCAACTATTTACACTTCAATACCTTCTAGCTGAGTTCCAGTCTCATTCTGCTTGATTTATTTATATTTCATCATTTTTATACCACAGTTACACTTCACATCTGGTCAAGTCGTGTTCCATCTACATTCCCAAGTATCTCCACTTGTACATATCACCCTCCTGACAGATCGAATGTAAATTAAACTTCGTAAATACCGAAATATCCATTATTAAGAAGCCTATCAACGTACGATGACCAAACGGAGCGAAAAAAGCGTATAAAATACGCCATTTTTGTCCTAATTATTATTTTAATTATTTTTTATTAATATTCGAATGTGTTTTCCATCACATCTGAAACTGTAACTATTCCAGTAGCTTGGTTTTAAATTGTGTTTTGTTTATTACTCCTTGTCTTTCTCTTCCAGGTCCCTTTCAACTATTTACACTTAAATACCTTATTGCTGAAATCCCGTCTCATTCTGCTTGATGTATGTATATTTTTTTTTCATTTTTATACCACAGTTACACTTCATATCTGGTCAAGTCGTGTTACATCTACAATCTCAAGTATTCCTACTTGTAAATACGACCTCCTTGAGAGATTGAATGTAATTTAAACTTACTAAATAACGACAAATCCATTATTAAGAAGCCTATCAAAATACGATGACCAAACGGAGCGAAAAAAGCGTCTAAAAGACGACATTTTTGTCCCAATTATTATTCTAATTATTTTTATATTAATATTCGAATGTGTTTTACACCACGTCTGAAACTGTAACTATGCCAGTAGCTTGGTTTTAGGTTGTATTTTGTAAATTCCTCCTTGTCTTTCTGCTCCAGGTCCCTTTTAACTATTTACACTTCACTACCTTCTCGCTGAGTTCCCGCCTCATTCTGCTTGATTTCTTACATTTTATCATTTTTATACAACAGTTACACTTCACATCTGGTCAAGTCGTGTTCCATCTACATTCCCGAGTGTCCCCACTTGTACATATGACCCTCCTAACAGATCGAATGTAAATTAAACTTCGTAAATACCGAAATATCCATTATTAAGAAGCCTATCAACGTAGATGACCAAACGGAGCGAAAAAAGCGTATAAAAGACGCCATTTTTGTCCCAATTATTAATCTAATTATTTTATATTATTATTCGAATGTGTTTTCCACCACGTCTAAAACTGTAACTATTCCAGTAGCTTGGTTTTACGTTGTGTTTTGTTGAGTACTCCTTGTCGCTCTCTTCCGGGTCCCTTTTAACTATTTACACTTCACTACCTTCTCGCTGAGTTCCAGTCTCATTCTGCTTGATTTATTTACATTTCATCATTTTTATACCACAGTTACACTTCACATCTGGTCAAGTCGTGTTCCATCTACATTCCCGAGTGTCCCCACTTGTAAATATGACCTTCCTGACAGATCGAATGTAAATTAAACTTCCTAAATACCGAAATATCTATTATTAAGAAGCCTATCAAAGTATGATGACCAAACGGAGCGACAAAAGTGTATAAAAGACGCAATTCTTGCCCCAATTTCTATTGTAATTATTTTTTATTAATATTCGAATGTGTTTTCCATCACATCTGAAACTGTAACTATTCCAGTAGCTTGGTTTTAAGTTGTGTTTTGTTTATTACTCCTTCTCTTTCTCTTCCAGGTCCCTTTCAACTACTTACACTTCAATACCTTCTCGCTGAGTTCCCGCCTCATTCTGCTTGATTTCTTACATTTTATCATTTTATACCACAGTTACACTTCACATCTGGTCATGTCGTGTTCCATCTACATTACCGAGTGTCCCCACTTGTACATATGACCCTCCTGACAGATCGAATGTAATTTAAACTTACTAAATAACGACAAATCTATTATTAAGAAGCCTATCAAAGTACGATGACCAAACGGAGCGAAAAAAGCGTATAAAAGACGCCATTTTTGTCCCAGTTATTATTATAATCATTTTTTATTAATTTTCGAATGTGTTTTCCATCACATCTGAAACTGTAACTATTCCAGTAGCTTGGTTTTAAATTGTGTTTTGTTAAGTACTCCTTCTCTTTCTCTTCCAGGTCCCTTTCAACTATTTACACTTCAATACCTTCTAGCTGAGTTCCAGTCTAATTCTGCTTGATTTATTTATATTTCATCATTTTTATACCACAGTTACACTTCACATCTGGTCAAGTCGTGTTCCATCTACATTCCCAAGTATCTCCACTTGTACATATGACCCTCCTGACAGATCGAATGTAAATTAAACTTCGTAAATACCGAAATATCCATTATTAAGAAGCCTATCAACGTACGATGACCAAACGGAGCGAAAAAAGCGTATAAAAGACGCCATTTTTGTCCTAATTATTATTTTAATTATTTTTTATTAATATTCGAATGTGTTTTCCATCACATCTGAAACTGTAACTATTCCAGTAGCTTGGTTTTAAATTGTGTTTTGTTTATTACTCCTTGTCTTTCTCTTCCAGGTCCCTTTCAACTATTTACACTTAAATACCTTATTGCTGAAATCCCGTCTCATTCTGCTTGATGTATGTATATTTTTTTTTCATTTTTATACCACAGTTACACTTCATATCTGGTCAAGTCGTGTTACATCTACAATCTCAAGTATTCCTACTTGTAAATACGACCTCCTTGAGAGATTGAATGTAATTTAAACTTACTAAATAACGACAAATCCATTATTAAGAAGCCTATCAAAATACGATGACCAAACGGAGCGAAAAAAGCGTCTAAAAGACGACATTTTTGTCCCAATTATTATTCTAATTATTTTTATATTAATATTCGAATGTGTTTTACACCACGTCTGAAACTGTAACTATGCCAGTAGCTTGGTTTTAGGTTGTATTTTGTAAATTCCTCCTTGTCTTTCTGCTCCAGGTCCCTTTTAACTATTTACACTTCACTACCTTCTCGCTGAGTTCCCGCCTCATTCTGCTTGATTTCTTACATTTTATCATTTTTATACAACAGTTACACTTCACATCTGGTCAAGTCGTGTTCCATCTACATTCCCGAGTGTCCCCACTTGTACATATGACCCTCCTAACAGATCGAATGTAAATTAAACTTCGTAAATACCGAAATATCCATTATTAAGAAGCCTATCAACGTACGATGACCAAACGGGGCGAAAAAAGCGTATAAAAGACGCCATTTTTGATCTAATTGTTATTATAATTATTTTATATTATTATTCGAATGTGTTTTCCACCACGTCTAAAACTGTAACTATTCCAGTAGCTTGGTTTTACGTTGTGTTTTGTTGAGTACTCCTTGTCGCTCTCTTCCGGGTCCCTTTTAACTATTTACACTTCACTACCTTCTCGCTGAGTTCCAGTCTCATTCTGCTTGATTTATTTACATTTCATCATTTTTATACCACAGTTACACTTCACATCTGGTCAAGTCGTGTGCCATCTACATTCCCGAGTGTCCCCACTTGTAAATATGACCTTCCTGACAGATCGAATGTAAATTAAACTTCCTAAATACCGAAATATCTATTATTAAGAAGCCTATCAAAGTACGATGACCAAACGGAGCGACAAAAGCGTATAAAAGACGCAATTCTTGCCCCAATTTTTATTGTAATTATTTTTATATTAATATTCGAATGTGTTTTCCACCACATCTGAAACTGGAACTATACCAGTAGCTTGGTTTTAGGTTGTATTTTGTTAAATTCCTCCTTGTCTTTCTGCTCCAGGTCCCTTTCAACTATTTACACTTCATTACCTTCTCGCTGAGTTCCCGGCTCATTCTGCTTGATTTATTATATTTTATCATTTTATATCTACTATTCCAGTAGCTTCGTTTTTAAATTGTGTTTTGTTAATTACTCCTTGTCTTTCTCTTCCAGGTCCCTTTCAACTATTTACACTTAAATACCTTCTTGCTGAAATCCCGCCTCATTCTGCTTGATGTATGTATATATTTTTTTATTTTTATACCACAGTTACACTTCATATCTGGTCAAGTCGTGTTACATCTACAATCTCAAGTATTCCTACTTGTAAATACGACCTCCCTGACAGATCGAATGTAATTTAAACTTACTAAATAACGACAAATCCATTATTAAGAAGCCTATCAAAGTACGATGACCAAACGGAGCGAAAAAAGCATCTAAAAGACGACATTTTTGTCCCAATTATTATTCTAATTATTTTTATATTAATATTCGAATGTGTTTTACACCACATCTGAAACTGTAACTATGCCAGTAGCTTGGTTTTAGGTTGTGTTTTGTTAAGTAGTCCTTGTCGCTCTCTTCCAGGTCCCTTTTAACTATTTACACTTCACTACCTTCTCGCTGAGTTCCAGTCTCATTCTGCTTGATTTATTTATATTTCATCATTTTTATACCACAGTTACACTTCACATCTGGTCAAGTCGTGTTCCATCTACATTCCCAAGTATCCCAACTTGTACATATGACCCTCCTGACAGATCGAATGTAAATTAAACTTCGTAAATACCGATATATCCAATATTAAGAAGCCTATCAACGTACGATGACCAAACGGGGCGAAAAAAGCGTATAAAAGACGCCATTTTTGATCTAATTATTATTATAATTATTTTTTATTAATATTCGAATGTGTTTTCCATCACATCTGAAACTGTAACTATTCCAGTAGCTTGGTTTTAAGTTGTGTTTTGTTTATTACTCCTTCTCTTTCTCTTCCAGGTCCCTTTCAACTACTTACACTTCAATACCTTCTCGCTGAGTTCCAGTCTCATTTTGCTTGATTTGTTTATATTTCATCATTTTTATACCACAGTTACACTTCACATCTGGTCAAGTCGTGTTCCATCTACATTCCCAAGTATCCCCACTTGTACATATAACCCTCCTGACAGATCGAATGTAAATTAAACTTCGTAAATATCGAAATATCCATTACTAAGAAGCCTATCAAAATACGATGACCAAACGGAGCGACAAAAGCGTATAAAAGACGCAATTCTTGCCCCAATTTTTATTGTAATTATTTTTATATTAATATTCGAATGTGTTTTCCACCACATCTGAAACTGGAACTATACCAGTAGCTTGGTTTTAGGTTGTATTTTGTTAAATTCCTCCTTGTCTTTCTGCTCCAGGTCCCTTTCAACTATTTACACTTCATTACCTTCTCGCTGAGTTCCCGGCTCATTCTGCTTGATTTATTATATTTTATCATTTTTATTCCAAAGTTACACTAAACATCTGGTCAAGTCGTGTTCCATCTACATTCCGAAGTATCTCCACTTGTACATATGACCCTCCTGACAGATCGAATGTAAATTAAACTTCGAAAATACCGAAATATCCATTATTAAGAAGCCTATCAACGTACGATGACCAAACGGAGCGACAAAAGCGTATAAAAGACGCAATTCTTGCCCCAATTTTTATTGTAATTATTTTTATATTAATATTCGAATGTGTTTTCCACCACATCTGAAACTGTAACTATTCCAGTAGCTTGGTTTTAAGTTGTGTTTTGTTTATTACTCCTTCTCTTTCTCTTCCAGGTCCCTTTCAACTATTTACACTTCAATACCTTCTTGCTGAAATCCCGCCTCATTCTGCTTGATGTATGAATATTTTTTTCATTTTTATACCACAGTTACACTTCACATCTGGTCAAGTCGTGTTACATCTACAATCCCAAGTATTCCTACTTGTAAATACGACCTCCCTGACAGATCGAAAGTAATTTAAACTTACTAAATAAGGACAAATCCATTATTAAGAAGCCTATCAAAATACGATGACCAAACGAAGCGAAAAAAGCGTATAAAAGACGCCATTTTTGTCCCAGTTATTATTATAATTATTTTTTATTAATTTTCGAATGTGTTTTCCATCACATCTGAAACTGTAACTATTCCAGTAGCTTGGTTTTAAGTTGTGTTTTGTTAAGTACTTCTTGTCGCTCTCTTCCGGGTCCCTTTTAACTATTTACACTTCACTACCTTCTCGCTGAGTTCCAGTCTCATTCTGCTTGATTTATTTATATTTCATCATTTTTATACCACAGTTACACTTCACATCTGGTCAAGTCGTGTTCCATCTACATTCCCAAGTATCCCAACTTGTACATATGACCCTCCTGACAGATCGAATGTAAATTAAACTTCGTAAATACCGATATATCCAAAATTAAGAAGCCTATCAACATACGATGACCAAACGGTGCGAAAAAAGCGTATAAAAGACGCCATTTTTGATCTAATTATTATTATAATTATTTTTTATTAATATTCGAATGTGTTTTCCATCACATCTGAAACTGTAACTATTCCAGTAGCTTGGTTTTAAGTTGTGTTTTGTTTATTACTCCTTCTCTTTCTCTTCCAGGTCCCTTTCAACTATTTACACTTCAATCCCTTCTTGCTGAAATCCCGCCTCATTCTGCTTGATGTATGTATATTTTTTTCATTTTTATACCACAGTTACACTTCACATCTGGTCAAGTCGTGTTACATCTACAATCCCAAGTATTCCTACTTGTAAATACGACCTCCCTGACAGATCGAATGTCATTTAAACTTACTAAATAACGACAAATCCATTATTAAGAAGCCTATCAAAATACGATGACCAAACGGAGCGAAAAAAGCGTATAAAAGACGCCATTTTTGTCTCAGTTATTATTATAATTATTTTTTATTAATTTTCGAATGTGTTTTCCATCACATCTGAAACTGTAACTATTCCAGTAGCTTGGTTTTAAGTTGTGTTTTGTTTATTACTCCTTCTCTTTCTCTTCCAGGTCCCTTTCAACTATTTACACTTCAATACCTTCTCGCTGAGTTCCAGTCTCATTCTGCTTGATTTGTTTATATTTCATCATTTTTATACCACAGTTACACTTCACATCTGGTCAAGTCGTGTTCCATCTACATTCCCAAGTATCCCCACTTGTAAATATAACCCTCCTGACAGATCGAATGTAAATTAAACTTCGTAAATACCGAAATATCCATTACTAAGAAGCCTATCAAAATACGATAACCAAACGGAGCTAAAATAGCGTATAAAAGACGCCATTTTTGTCCCAGTTATTATTATAATTATTTTTTATTAAATTTCGAATGTGTTTTCCATCACATCTGAAACTGTAACTATTCCAGTAGCTTGGTTTTAAATTGTGTTTTGATAAGTACTCCTTGTCGCTCTCTTCCGGGTCCCTTTTAACTATTTACACTTCACTACCTTCTCGCTGAGTTCCCGCCTCATTCTGCTTGATTTCTTACATTTTATCATTTTTATACCACAGTTACACTTCACATCTGGTCAAGTCGTGTTCCATCTACATTCCCGAGTGTCCCCACTTGTAAATATGACCTTCCTGACAGATCGAATGTAAATTAAACTTCCTAAATACCGAAATATCTATTATTAAGAAGCCTATCAAAATACGATGACCAAACGGAGCGACAATAGCGTATAAAAGACGCCATTTTTGTCCCAGTTATTATTATAATTATTTTTTATTAATTTTCGAATATGTTTTTTCATCACATCTGAAACTGTAACTATTCCAGTAGCTTGGTTTTAAGTTGTGTTTTGTTTATTACTCCTTCTCTTTCTCTTCCAGGTCCCTTTCAACTAAACTTCCTAAATACCGAAATATCTATTATTAAGAAGCCTATCAAAATACGATGACCAAACGGAGCGACAATAGCGTATAAAAGACGCCATTTTTGTCCCAGTTATTATTATAATTATTTTTTATTAAATTTCGAATGTGTTTTCCATCACATCTGAAACTGTAACTATTCCAGTAGCTTGGTTTTAAATTGTGTTTTGATAAGTACTCCTTGTCGCTCTCTTCCGGGTCCCTTTTAACTATTTACACTTCACTACCTTCTCGCTGAGTTCCCGCCTCATTCTGCTTGATTTCTTACATTTTATCATTTTTATACCACAGTTACACTTCACATCTGGTCAAGTCGTGTTCCATCTACATTCCCGAGTGTCCCCACTTGTAAATATGACCTTCCTGACAGATCGAATGTAAATTAAACTTCCTAAATACCGAAATATCTATTATTAAGAAGCCTATCAAAATACGATGACCAAACGGAGCGACAATAGCGTATAAAAGACGCCATTTTTGTCCCAGTTATTATTATAATTATTTTTTATTAATTTTCGAATATGTTTTTTCATCACATCTGAAACTGTAACTATTCCAGTAGCTTGGTTTTAAGTTGTGTTTTGTTTATTACTCCTTCTCTTTCTCTTCCAGGTCCCTTTCAACTATTTACACTTCAATACCTTCTCGCTGAGTTCCAGTCTCATTCTGCTTGATTTCTTATATTTCATCATTTTTATACCACAGTTACACTTCACATCTGGTCAAGTCGTGTTCCATCTACATTCCCAAGTATCCCCACTTGTATATATAACCCTCCTGACAGATCAAATGTAAATTAAACTTCGTAAATACCGAAATATCCATTACTAAGAAGCCTATCAAAATACGATGAGCAAACGGAGCGAAAATAGCGTATAAAAGAAGCCATTTTTGTCCTAATTATTATTATAATTATTTTTTATTAATATTCGAATGTGTTTTCCATCACATCTGAAACTGTAACTATTCCAGTAGCTTGGTTTTAAGTTGTGTTTTGTTTATTACTCCTTCTCTTTCTCTTCCATGTCCCTTTCAACTATTTACACTTCAATACCTTCTCGCTGAGTTCCAGTCTCATTCTGCTTGATTTATTTATATTTCATCATTTTTATACCACAGTTACACTTCACATCTGGTCAAGTCGTATTCCATCTACATTCCCAAGTATCCCCACTTGTAAATATAACCCTCCTGAAAGATCGAATGTAAATTAAACTTCGTAAATACCGATATATCCAATATTAAGAAGCCTATCAACGTACGATGACCAAACGGAGCGAAAAAAGCGTATAAAAGACCCCATTTTTGTCCTAATTATTATTATAATTATTTTTTTATTAATATTCGAATGTATTTTCCATCACATCTGAAACTGTAACTATTCCAGTAGCTTGGTTTTAAGTTGTGTTTTGTTTATTACTCCTTCTCTTTCTCTTCCAGGTCCCTTTCAACTATTTACACTTCAATACCTTCTCGCTGAGTTCCAGTCTCATTCTGCTTGATTTATTTATATTTCATCATTTTTATACCACAGTTACACTTCACATCTGGTCAAGTCGTGTTCCATCTACATTCCCAAGTATCCCCACTTGTACATATAACCCTCCTGACAGATCGAATGTAAATTAAACTTCGTAAATACCGAAATATCCATTACTAAGAAGCCTATCAAAATACGATGACCAAACGGAGCGAAAATAGCGTATAAAAGACGCCATTTTTGTCCCAGTTATTATTATAATTATTTTTTATTAATTTTCGAATATGTTTTTTCATCACATCTGAAACTGTAACTATTCCAGTAGCTTGGTTTTAAGTTGTGTTTTGTTTATTACTCCTTCTCTTTCTCTTCCAGGTCCCTTTCAACTATTTACACTTCAATACCTTCTCGCTGAGTTCCAGTCTCATTCTGCTTGATTAATTATATTTCATCATTTTTATACCACAGTTACACTTCACATCTGGTCAAGTCGTGTTCCATCTACATTCCCGAGTGTCCCCACTTGTAAATATGACCTTCCTGACAGATCGAATGTAAATTAAACTTCCTAAATACCGAAATATCTATTATTAAGAAGCCTATCAAAATACGATGACCAAACGGAGCGAAAATAGCGTATAAAAGACGCCATTTTTGTCCCAGTTATTATTATAATTATTTTTTATTAATTTTCGAATATGTTTTTTCATCACATCTGAAACTGTAACTATTCCAGTAGCTTGGTTTTAAGTTGTGTTTTGTTTATTACTCCTTCTCTTTCTCTTCCAGGTCCCTTTCAACTATTTACACTTCAATACCTTCTCGCTGAGTTCCAGTCTCATTCTGCTTGATTTCTTATATTTCATCATTTTTATACCACAGTTACACTTCACATCTGGTCAAGTCGTGTTCCATCTACATTCCCAAGTATCCCCACTTGTATATATAACCCTCCTGACAGATCGAATGTAAATTAAACTTCGTAAATACCGAAATATCCATTACTAAGAAGCCTATCAAAATACGATGAGCAAACGGAGCGAAAATAGCGTATAAAAGACGCCATTTTTGTCCTAATTTTTATTATAATTATTTTTTATTAATATTCGAATGTGTTTTCCATCACATCTGAAACTGTAACTATTCCAGTAGCTTGGTTTTAAATTGTGTTTTGTTTATTACTCCTTCTTTCTCTTCCAGGTCCCTTTCAACTATTTACACTTCAATACCTTCTTGCTGAAATCCCGCCTCATTCTGCTTGATGTATGTATATTTTTTTCATTTTTATACCACAGTTACACTTCACATCTGGTCAAGTCGTGTTACATCTACAATCCCAAGTATTCCTACTTGTAAATACGACCTCCCTGACAGATCGAATGTCATTTAAACTTACTAAATAACGACAAATCCATTATTAAGAAGCCTATCAACATACGATGACCAAACAGAGCGAAAAAAGCGTATAAAAGACACCATTTTTGTCTCAGTTATTATTATAATTATTTTTTATTAATTTTCGAATGTGTTTTCCATCACATCTGAAACTGTAACTATTCCAGTAGCTTGGTTTTAAATTGTTTTTTGTTAAGTACTCCTTGTCGCTCTCTTCCGTGTCCCTTTTAACTATTTACACTTCACTACCTTCTCGCTGAGTTCCAGTCTCATTCTGCTTGATTTATTTATATTTCATCATTTTTATACCACAGTTGCACTTCACATCTGGTCAAGTCGTGTTCCATCTACATTCCCAAGTATCCCCACTTGTACATATGACCCTCCTGACAGATCGAATGTAAATTAAACTTCGTAAATACCGATATATCCAATACTAAGAAGCCTATCAACGTAAGATGACCAAACGGAGCGAAAAAAGCGTATAAAAGACGCCATTTTTGTCCTAATTATTATTATAAGTATTTTTTATTAATATTAGAATGTGTTTTCCATCACATCTGAAACTGTAACTATTCCAGTAGCTTGGTTTTAAGTTGTTTTTTGTTTATTACTCCTTCTCTTTCTCTTCCAGGTCCCTTTCAACTATTTACACTTCAATACCTTCTCGCTGAGTTCCAGTCTCATTCTGCTTGATTTATTTATATTTCATCATTTTTATACCACAGTTACACTTCACATCTGGTCAAGTCGTGTTCCATTTACATTCCCAAGTATCCCCACTTGTAAATATAACCCTCCTGACAGATCGAATGTAAATTAAACTTCGTAAATACCGAAATATCCATTACTAAGAAGCCTATCAAAATACGATGACCAAACGGAGCGAAAATAGCGTATAAAAGACGCCATTTTTGTCCCAGTTATTATTATAATTATTTTTTATTAAATTTCGAATGTGTTTTCCATCACATCTGAAACTGTAACTATTCCAGTAGCTTGGTTTTAAATTGTGTTTTGTTTATTACTCCTTTTTTCTCTTCCAGGTCCCTTTCAACTATTTACACTTCATTACCTTCTCTCTGAGTTCCCGGCTCATTCTGCTTGATTTATTATATTTTATCATTTTTATACCAAAGTTACACTTCACATCTGGTCAAGTCGTGTTCCATCTACATTCCCAAGTATCTCCACTTGTACATATGACCCTCCTGACAGATCGAATGTAAATTAAACTTCGTAAATACCGAAATATCCATTGTTAAGAAGCCTATCAAAGTACGATGACCAAACGGAGCGAAAAAAGCGTATAAAAGACGCCATTTTTGTCCCAGTTATTATTATAATTATTTTTTATTAATTTTCGAATGTGTTTTCCATCACATCTGAAACTGTAACTATTCCAGTAGCTTGGTTTTAAGTTGTGTTTTGTTTATTACTCCTTCTCTTTCTCTTCCAGGTCCCTTTCAACTATTTACATTTCAATACCTTCTCGCTGAGTTCCAGTCTCATTCTGCTTGATTTATTTATATTTCATCATTTTTATACCACAGTTACACTTCACATATGGTCAAGTCGTGTTCCATCTACATTCCCAAGTATCCCCACTTGTACATATAACCCTCCTGACAGATCGAATGTAAATTATACTTCGTAAATACCGAAATATCCATTACTAAGAAGCCTATCAAAGTACGATGACCAAACGGAGGGAAAAAAGCGTATAAAAGACGCCATTTTTTTCCCAGTTATTATTATAATTATTTTTTTATTAATTTTCGAAAGTGTTTTCCATCACATCTGAAACTGTAACTATTCCAGTAGCTTGGTTTTAAATTGTGTTTTGTTAAGTACTCCTTGTCGCTCTCTTCCGGGTCCCTTTTAAATATTTACACTTCACTACCTTCTCGCTGAGTTCCCGCCTCATTCTGCTTGATTTATTATATTTTATCATTTTTATACCACAGTTACACTTCACATCTGGTCAAGTCGTGTTCCATCTACATTCCCGAGTGTCCCCACTTGTAAATATGACCTTCCTGACAGATCGAATGTAAATTAAATTTCGTAAATACCGAAATATCCATTATTAAGAAGCCTTTCAAAGTACGATGACCAAACGGAGCGAAAAAAGCGTATAAAAGACGCCATTTTTTTCCCAATTATTAATCTAATTACGTTATATTATTATTCGAATGTGTTTTCCACCACGTCTGAAACTGTAACTATTCCAGTAGCTTGGTTTTAAGTTGTGTTTTGTTAATTACTCCTTCTCTTTCTCTTCCAGGTCCCTTTCAACTATTTACACTTCAATACCTTCTCGATTAGTTCCTGCCTCATTCTGCTTGATGTTTGTATATTTTTTTCATTTTTATACCACAGTTACACTTCACATCTGGTCAAGTCGTGTTCCATCTACATTCCCAAGTATTCCTACTTGTAAATACGACCTCCTTGACAGATCGAATGTAATTTAAACTTACTAAATAACGACAAATCCATTATTAAGAAGCCTATCAAAGTACGATGACCAAACGGAGCGAAAAAAGCGTATAAAAGACGCCATTTTTGTCCCAATTATTAATCTAATTATTTTATATTATTATTCGAATGTGTTTTCCACCACGTCTGAAACTGTAACTATTCCAGTAGCTTGGTTTTAAGTTGTGTTTTGTTAATTACTCCTTCTCTTTCTCTTCCAGGTCCCTTTCAACTATTTACACTTCAATACCTTCTCGCTGAGTTCCTGCCTCATTCTGCTTGATGTATGTATATTTTTTTCATTTTTATACCACAGTTACACTTCACGTCTGGTCAAGTCGTGTTACATCTACAATCCCAAGTATTCCTACTTGTAAATACGACCTCCCTGACAGATCGAATGTCATTTAAACTTACTAAATAACGACAAATCCATTATTAAGAAGCCTATCAAAGTACGATGACCAAACGGAGCGAAAAAAGCGTATAAAAGACGCCATTTTTGTCCCAATTATTGATCTAATTATTTGATATTATTATTCGAATGTGTTTTCCACCACGTCTGAAACTGTAACTATTCCAGTAGCTTGGTTTTAAGTTGTGTTTTGTAAATTACTCCGTCTCTTTCTCTTCCAGGTCCCTTTCAACTATTTACACTTCAATACCTTCTCGCTGAGTTCCAGTCTCATTCTGCTTGATTTATTTATATTTCATCATTTTTATACCACAGTTACACTTCACATCTGGTCAAGTCGTGTTCCATCTACATTCCCAAGTATTCCTACTTGTAAATACGACCTCCCTGACAGATCGAATGTAATTTAAACTTACTAAATAACGACAAATCCATTATTAAGAAGCCTATCAAAGTACGATGACCAAACGGAGCGAAAAAAGCGTATAAAAAACGCCATTTTTGTCCCAGTTATTATTATAATTATTTTTTTATTAATTTTCGAATGTGTTTTCCATCACATCTGAAACTGTAACTATTCCAGTAGCTTGGTTTTAAATTGTTTTTTGTTAAGTACTCCTTGTCGCTCTCTTCCGTGTCCCTTTTAACTATTTACACTTCACTACCTTCTCGCTGAGTTCCAGTCTCATTCTGCTTGATTTATTTATATTTCATCATTTTTATACCACAGTTGCACTTCACATCTGGTCAAGTCGTGTTCCATCTACATTCCCAAGTATCCCCACTTGTACATATGACCCTCCTGACAGATCGAATGTAAATTAAACTTCGTAAATACCGATATATCCAATACTAAGAAGCCTATCAACGTAAGATGACCAAACGGAGCGAAAAAAGCGTATAAAAGACGCCATTTTTGTCCTAATTATTATTATAAGTATTTTTTATTAATATTAGAATGTGTTTTCCATCACATCTGAAACTGTAACTATTCCAGTAGCTTGGTTTTAAGTTGTTTTTTGTTTATTACTCCTTCTCTTTCTCTTCCAGGTCCCTTTCAACTATTTACACTTCAATACCTTCTCGCTGAGTTCCAGTCTCATTCTGCTTGATTTATTTATATTTCATCATTTTTATACCACAGTTACACTTCACATCTGGTCAAGTCGTGTTCCATTTACATTCCCAAGTATCCCCACTTGTAAATATAACCCTCCTGACAGATCGAATGTAAATTAAACTTCGTAAATACCGAAATATCCATTACTAAGAAGCCTATCAAAATACGATGACCAAATGGAGCGAAAATAGCGTATAAAAGACGCCATTTTTGTCCCAGTTATTATTATAATTATTTTTTATTAAATTTCGAATGTGTTTTCCATCACATCTGAAACTGTAACTATTCCAGTAGCTTGGTTTTAAATTGTGTTTTGTTTATTACTCCTTTTTTCTCTTCCAGGTCCCTTTCAACTATTTACACTTCATTACCTTCTCTCTGAGTTCCCGGCTCATTCTGCTTGATTTATTATATTTTATCATTTTTATACCAAAGTTACACTTCACATCTGGTCAAGTCGTGTTCCATCTACATTCCCAAGTATCTCCACTTGTACATATGACCCTCCTGACAGATCGAATGTAAATTAAACTTCGTAAATACCGAAATATCCATTGTTAAGAAGCCTATCAAAGTACGATGACCAAACGGAGCGAAAAAAGCGTATAAAAGACGCCATTTTTGTCCCAGTTATTATTATAATTATTTTTTATTAATTTTCGAATGTGTTTTCCATCACATCTGAAACTGTAACTATTCCAGTAGCTTGGTTTTAAGTTGTGTTTTGTTTATTACTCCTTCTCTTTCTCTTCCAGGTCCCTTTCAACTATTTACATTTCAATACCTTCTCGCTGAGTTCCAGTCTCATTCTGCTTGATTTATTTATATTTCATCATTTTTATACCACAGTTACACTTCACATATGGTCAAGTCGTGTTCCATCTACATTCCCAAGTATCCCCACTTGTACATATAACCCTCCTGACAGATCGAATGTAAATTATACTTCGTAAATACCGAAATATCCATTACTAAGAAGCCTATCAAAGTACGATGACCAAACGGAGGGAAAAAAGCGTATAAAAGACGCCATTTTTGTCCCAGTTATTATTATAATTATTTTTTTATTAATTTTCGAAAGTGTTTTCCATCACATCTGAAACTGTAACTATTCCAGTAGCTTGGTTTTAAATTGTGTTTTGTTAAGTACTCCTTGTCGCTCTCTTCCGGGTCCCTTTTAAATATTTACACTTCACTACCTTCTCGCTGAGTTCCCGCCTCATTCTGCTTGATTTATTATATTTTATCATTTTTATACCACAGTTACACTTCACATCTGGTCAAGTCGTGTTCCATCTACATTCCCGAGTGTCCCCACTTGTAAATATGACCTTCCTGACAGATCGAATGTAAATTAAATTTCGTAAATACCGAAATATCCATTATTAAGAAGCCTTTCAAAGTACGATGACCAAACGGAGCGAAAAAAGCGTATAAAAGACGCCATTTTTTTCCCAATTATTAATCTAATTACGTTATATTATTATTCGAATGTGTTTTCCACCACGTCTGAAACTGTAACTATTCCAGTAGCTTGGTTTTAAGTTGTGTTTTGTTAATTACTCCTTCTCTTTCTCTTCCAGGTCCCTTTCAACTATTTACACTTCAATACCTTCTCGATTAGTTCCTGCCTCATTCTGCTTGATGTTTGTATATTTTTTTCATTTTTATACCACAGTTACACTTCACATCTGGTCAAGTCGTGTTCCATCTACATTCCCAAGTATTCCTACTTGTAAATACGACCTCCCTGACAGATCGAATGTAATTTAAACTTACTAAATAACGACAAATCCATTATTAAGAAGCCTATCAAAGTACGATGACCAAACGGAGCGAAAAAAGCGTATAAAAGACGCCATTTTTGTCCCAATTATTAATCTAATTATTTTATATTATTATTCGAATGTGTTTTCCACCACGTCTGAAACTGTAACTATTCCAGTAGCTTGGTTTTAAGTTGTGTTTTGTTAATTACTCCTTCTCTTTCTCTTCCAGGTCCCTTTCAACTATTTACACTTCAATACCTTCTCGCTGAGTTCCTGCCTCATTCTGCTTGATGTATGTATATTTTTTTCATTTTTATACCACAGTTACACTTCACGTCTGGTCAAGTCGTGTTACATCTACAATCCCAAGTATTCCTACTTGTAAATACGACCTCCCTGACAGATCGAATGTCATTTAAACTTACTAAATAACGACAAATCCATTATTAAGAAGCCTATCAAAGTACGATGACCAAACGGAGCGAAAAAAGCGTATAAAAGACGCCATTTTTGTCCCAATTATTGATCTAATTATTTGATATTATTATTCGAATGTGTTTTCCACCACGTCTGAAACTGTAACTATTCCAGTAGCTTGGTTTTAAGTTGTGTTTTGTAAATTACTCCGTCTCTTTCTCTTCCAGGTCCCTTTCAACTATTTACACTTCAATACCTTCTCGCTGAGTTCCAGTCTCATTCTGCTTGATTTATTTATATTTCATCATTTTTATACCACAGTTACACTTCACATCTGGTCAAGTCGTGTTCCATCTACATTCCCAAGTATTCCTACTTGTAAATACGACCTCCCTGACAGATCGAATGTAATTTAAACTTACTAAATAACGACAAATCCATTATTAAGAAGCCTATCAAAGTACGATGACCAAACGGAGCGAAAAAAGCGTATAAAAAACGGCATTTTTGTCCCAGTTATTATTATAATTATTTTTTATTAATTTTCGAATGTGTTTTCCATCACATCTGAAACTGTAACTATTCCAGTAGCTTGGTTTTAAATTGTTTTTTGTTAAGTACTCCTTGTCGCTCTCTTCCGTGTCCCTTTTAACTATTTACACTTCACTACCTTCTCGCTGAGTTCCAGTCTCATTCTGCTTGATTTATTTATATTTCATCATTTTTATACCACAGTTGCACTTCACATCTGGTCAAGTCGTGTTCCATCTACATTCCCAAGTATCCCCACTTGTACATATGACCCTCCTGACAGATCGAATGTAAATTAAACTTCGTAAATACCGATATATCCAATACTAAGAAGCCTATCAACGTAAGATGACCAAACGGAGCGAAAAAAGCGTATAAAAGACGCCATTTTTGTCCTAATTATTATTATAAGTATTTTTTATTAATATTAGAATGTGTTTTCCATCACATCTGAAACTGTAACTATTCCAGTAGCTTGGTTTTAAGTTGTGTTTTGTTTATTACTCCTTCTCTTTCTCTTCCAGGTCCCTTTCAACTATTTACACTTCAATACCTTCTCGCTGAGTTCCAGTCTCATTCTGCTTGATTTATTTATATTTCATCATTTTTATACCACAGTTACACTTCACATCTGGTCAAGTCGTGTTCCATTTACATTCCCAAGTATCCCCACTTGTAAATATAACCCTCCTGACAGATCGAATGTAAATTAAACTTCGTAAATACCGAAATATCCATTACTAAGAAGCCTATCAAAATACGATGACCAAACGGAGCGAAAATAGCGTATAAAAGACGCCATTTTTGTCCCAGTTATTATTATAATTATTTTTTATTAAATTTCGAATGTGTTTTCCATCACATCTGAAACTGTAACTATTCCAGTAGCTTGGTTTTAAATTGTGTTTTGTTTATTACTCCTTTTTTCTCTTCCAGGTCCCTTTCAACTATTTACACTTCATTACCTTCTCTCTGAGTTCCCGGCTCATTCTGCTTGATTTATTATATTTTATCATTTTTATACCAAAGTTACACTTCACATCTGGTCAAGTCGTGTTCCATCTACATTCCCAAGTATCTCCACTTGTACATATGACCCTCCTGACAGATCGAATGTAAATTAAACTTCGTAAATACCGAAATATCCATTGTTAAGAAGCCTATCAAAGTACGATGACCAAACGGAGCGAAAAAAGCGTATAAAAGACGCCATTTTTGTCCCAGTTATTATTATAATTATTTTTTATTAATTTTCGAATGTGTTTTCCATCACATCTGAAACTGTAACTATTCCAGTAGCTTGGTTTTAAGTTGTGTTTTGTTTATTACTCCTTCTCTTTCTCTTCCAGGTCCCATTCAACTATTTACATTTCAATACCTTCTCGCTGAGTTCCAGTCTCATTCTGCTTGATTTATTTATATTTCATCATTTTTATACCACAGTTACACTTCACATCTGGTCAAGTCGTGTTCCATCTACATTCCCGAGTGTCCCCACTTGTAAATATGACCTTCCTGACAGATCGAATGTAAATTAAATTTCGTAAATACCGAAATATCCATTATTAAGAAGCCTATCAAAGTACGATGACCAAACGGAGTGAAAAAAGCGTATAAAAGACGCCATTTTTGTCCCAATTATTAATCTAATTATTTTATATTATTATTCGAATGTGTTTTCCATCACATCTGAAACTGTAACTATTCCAGTAGCTTGGTTTTAAATTGTGTTTTGTTAAGTACTCCTTGTCGCTCTCTTCCCGGTCCCTTTCAACTATTTACACTTCAAAACCTTCTTGCTGAAATCCCGCCTCATTCTGCTTGATGTATTTATAATTTTTTCATTTTTATACCACAGTTACACTTCACATCTGGTCAAGTCGTGTTACATCTACAATCCAAAGTATTCCTACTTGTAAATACGACCTCCCTGACAGATCGAATGTAATTTAAACTTACTAAATAACGACAAATCCATTATTAAGAAGCCTATCAAAGTACGATGACCAAACGGAGCGAAAAAAGCGTATAAAAGACGCCATTTTTGTCCCAATTATTAATCTAATTATTTTATATTATTATTCGAATGTGTTTTCCACCACGTCTGAAACTGTAACTATTCCAGTAGCTTGGTTTTAAGTTGTGTTTTGTTAATTACTCCGTCTCTTTCTCTTCCAGGTCCCTTTCAATTATTTACACTTCAATACCTTCTCGCTGAGTTCCAGTCTCATTCTGCTTGATTTATTTATATTTTATCATTTTTATACCACAGTTACACTTCACATCTGGTCAAGTCGTGTTCCATCTACATTCCCAAGTATTCCTACTTGTAAATACGACCTCCCTGACAGATCGAATGTAATTTAAACTTACTAAATAACGACAAATCCATTATTAAGTAGCCTATCAAAGTACGATGACCAAACGGAGCGAAAAAAGCGTATAAAAGACGCCATTTTTGTCCCAATTATTAATCTAATTATTTTATATTATTATTCGAATGTGTTTTCCACCACGTCTGAAACTGTAACTATTCCAGTAGCTTGGTTTTAAGTTGTGTTTTGTTAATTACTCCTTCTCTTTCTCTTCCAGGTCCCTTTCAACTATTTACATTTCAATACCTTCTCGCTGAGTTCCAGTCTCATTCTGCTTGATTTATTTATATTTCATCATTTTTATACCACAGTTACACTTCACATATGGTCAAGTCGTGTTCCATCTACATTCCCAAGTATCCCCACTTGTACATATAACCCTCCTGACAGATCGAATGTAAATTAAACTTCGTAAATACCGAAATATCCATTACTAAGAAGCCTATCAAAGTACGATGACCAAACGGAGGGAAGAAAGCGTATAAAAGACACCATTTTTGTCCCAGTTATTATTATAATTATTTTTTTATTAATTTTCGAATGTGTTTTCCATCACATCTGAAACTGTAACTATTGCAGTAGCTTGGTTTTAAATTGTGTTTTGTTAAGTACTCCTTGTCGCTCTTTTCCGGGTCCCTTTTAAATATTTACACTTCACTACTTTCTCGCTGAGTTCCCGCCACATTCTGCTTGATTTATTATATTTTATAATTTTTATACCACAGTTACACTTCACATCTGGTCAAGTCGTGTTCCATCTACATTCCCGAGTGTCCCCACTTGTAAATATGACCTTCCTGACAGATCGAATGTAAATTAATCTTCCTAAATACCGAAATATCCATTATTAAGAAGCCTATCAAAGTACATGACCAAACGGAGCGAAAAAAGCGTATAAAAGACGCCATTTTTGTCCCAATTATTAATCTAATTACGTTATATTATTATTCGAAAGTGTTTTCCACCACGTCTGAAACTGTAACTATTCCAGTAGCTTGGTTTTAAGTTGTGTTTTGTTAATTACTCCTTCTCTTTCTCTTCCAGGTCCATTTCAACTATTTACACTTCAATACCTTCTCGCTGAGTTCCTGCCTCATTCTGCTTGATTTATTTATATTTCATCATTTTTATACCACAGTTACACTTCACATCTGGTCAAGTCATGTTCCATCTACATTCCCAAGTATTCCTACTTGTAAATACGACCTCCCTGACAGATCGAATGTAATTTAAACTTACTAAATAACGACAAATCCATTATTAAGAAGCCTATCAAAGTACGATGACCAAACGGAGCGAAAAAAGCGTATAAAAAACGCCATTTTTGTCCCAGTTATTATTATAATTATTTTTTATTAATTTTCGAATGTGTTTTCCATCACATCTGAAACTGTAACTATTCCAGTAGCTTGGTTTTAAATTGTGTTTTGTTAAGTACTCCTTGTCGCTCTCTTCCGGGTCCCTTTCAACTATTTACACTTCAATACCTTCTTGCTGAAATCCCGCCTCATTCTGCTTGATGTATGTATATTTTTTTCATTTTTATACCACAGTTACACTTCATATCTGGTCAAGTCGTGTTACATCTACAATCCCAAGTATTCCTACTTGTAAATACGACCTCCCTGACAGATCGAATGTAATTTAAACTTACTAAATAACGACAAATCCATTATTAAGAAGCCTATCAAAGTACGATGACCAAACGGAGCGAAAAAAGCGTATAAAAGACGCCATTTTTGTCCCAATTATTAATCTAATTATTTTATATTATTATTCGAATGTGTTTTCCACCACGTCTGAAACTGTAACTATTCCAGTAGCTTGGTTTTAAGTTGTGTTTTGTTAATTACTCCGTCTCTTTCTCTTCCAGGTCCCTTTCAACTATTTACACTTCAATACCTTCTCGCTGAGTTCCAGTCTCATTCTGCTTGATTTATTTATATTTCATCATTTTTATACCACAGTTACACTTCACATCTGGTCAAGTCGTGTTCCATCTACATTCCCAAGTATTCCTACTTGTAAATACGACCTCCCTGACAGATCGAATGTAATTTAAACTTACTAAATAACGACAAATCCATTATTAAGAAGCCTATCAAAGTACGATGACCAAACGGAGCGAAAAAAGCGTATAAAAAACGCCATTTTTGTCCCAGTTATTATTATAATTATTTTTTATTAATTTTCGAATGTGTTTTCCATCACATCTGAAACTGTAACTATTCCAGTAGCTTGGTTTTAAATTGTGTTTTGTTAAGTACTCCTTGTCGCTCTCTTCCGGGTCCCTTTCAACTATTTACACTTCAATACCTTCTTGCTGAAATCCCGCCTCATTCTGCTTGATCTATGTATATTTTTTTCATTTTTATACCACAGTTACACTTCACATCTGGTCAAGTCGTGTTACATCTACAATCCCAAGTATTCCTACTTGTAAATACGACCTCCCTGACAGATCGAATGTAATTTAAACTTACTAAATAACGACAAATCCATTATTAAGAAGCCTATCAAAGTACGATGACCAAACGGAGCGAAAAAAGCGTATAAAAGACGCCATTTTTGTCCCAATTATTAATCTAATTATTTTATATTATTATTCGAATGTGTTTTCCACCACGTCTGAAACTGTAACTATTCCAGTAGCTTGGTTTTAAGTTGTGTTTTGTTAATTACTCCTTCTCTTTCTCTTCCAGGTCCCTTTCAACTATTTACATTTCAATACCTTCTCGCTGAGTTCCAGTCTCATTCTGCTTGATTTATTTATATTTCATCATTTTTATACCACAGTTACACTTCACATATGGTCAAGTCGTGTTCCATCTACATTCCCAAGTATCCCCACTTGTACATATAACCCTCCTGACAGATCGAATGTAAATTAAACTTCGTAAATACCGAAATATCCATTACTAAGAAGCCTATCAAAGTACGATGACCAAACGGAGGGAAGAAAGCGTATAAAAGACGCCATTTTTGTCCCAGTTATTATTATAATTATTTTTTTATTAATTTTCGAATGTGTTTTCCATCACATCTGAAACTGTAACTATTGCAGTAGCTTGGTTTTAAATTGTGTTTTGTTAAGTACTCCTTGTCGCTCTCTTCCGGGTCCCTTTTAAATATTTACACTTCACTACTTTCTCGCTGAGTTCCCGCCTCATTCTGCTTGATTTATTATATTTTATAATTTTTATACCACAGTTACACTTCACATCTGGTCAAGTCGTGTTCCATCTACATTCCCGAGTGTCCCCACTTGTAAATATGACCTTCCTGACAGATCGAATGTAAATTAATCTTCCTAAATACCGAAATATCCATTATTAAGAAGCCTATCAAAGTACATGACCAAACGGAGCGAAAAAAGCGTATAAAAGACGCCATTTTTGTCCCAATTATTAATCTAATTACGTTATATTATTATTCGAATGTGTTTTCCACCACGTCTGAAACTGTAACTATTCCAGTAGCTTGGTTTTAAGTTGTGTTTTGTTAATTACTCCGTCTCTTTCTCTTCCAGGTCCCTTTCAACTATTTACACTTCAATACCTTCTCGCTGAGTTCCAGTCTCATTCTGCTTGATTTATTTATATTTCATCATTTTTATACCACAGTTACACTTCACATCTGGTCAAGTCGTGTTCCATCTACATTCCCAAGTATTCCTACTTGTAAATACGACCTCCCTGACAGATCGAATGTAATTTAAACTTACTAAATAACGACAAATCCATTATTAAGAAGCCTATCAAAGTACGATGACCAAACGGAGCGAAAAAAGCGTATAAAAAACGCCATTTTTGTCCCAGTTATTATTATAATTATTTTTTATTAATTTTCGAATGTGTTTTCCATCACATCTGAAACTGTAACTATTCCAGTAGCTTGGTTTTAAATTGTGTTTTGTTAAGTACTCCTTGTCGCTCTCTTCCGGGTCCCTTTCAACTATTTACACTTCAATACCTTCTTGCTGAAATCCCGCCTCATTCTGCTTGATCTATGTATATTTTTTTCATTTTTATACCACAGTTACACTTCACATCTGGTCAAGTCGTGTTACATCTACAATCCCAAGTATTCCTACTTGTAAATACGACCTCCCTGACAGATCGAATGTAATTTAAACTTACTAAATAACGACAAATCCATTATTAAGAAGCCTATCAAAGTACGATGACCAAACGGAGCGAAAAAAGCGTATAAAAGACGCCATTTTTGTCCCAATTATTAATCTAATTATTTTATATTATTATTCGAATGTGTTTTCCACCACGTCTGAAACTGTAACTATTCCAGTAGCTTGGTTTTAAGTTGTGTTTTGTTAATTACTCCGTCTCTTTCTCTTCCAGGTCCCTTTCAACTATTTACACTTCAATACCTTCTCGCTGAGTTCCAGTCTCATTCTGCTTGATTTATTTATATTTTATCATTTTTATACCACAGTTACACTTCACATCTGGTCAAGTCGTGTTCCATCTACATTCCCAAGTATTCCTACTTGTAAATACGACCTCCCTGACAGATCGAATGTAATTTAAACTTACTAAATAACGACAAATCCATTATTAAGTAGCCTATCAAAGTACGATGACCAAACGGAGCGAAAAAAGCGTATAAAAGACGCCATTTTTGTCCCAATTATTAATCTAATTATTTTATATTATTATTCGAATGTGTTTTCCACCACGTCTGAAACTGTAACTATTCCAGTAGCTTGGTTTTAAGTTGTGTTTTGTTAATTACTCCTTCTCTTTCTCTTCCAGGTCCCTTTCAACTATTTACATTTCAATACCTTCTCGCTGAGTTCCAGTCTCATTCTGCTTGATTTATTTATATTTCATCATTTTTATACCACAGTTACACTTCACATATGGTCAAGTCGTGTTCCATCTACATTCCCAAGTATCCCCACTTGTACATATAACCCTCCTGACAGATCGAATGTAAATTAAACTTCGTAAATACCGAAATATCCATTACTAAGAAGCCTATCAAAGTACGATGACCAAACGGAGGGAAGAAAGCGTATAAAAGACGCCATTTTTGTCCCAGTTATTATTATAATTATTTTTTTATTAATTTTCGAATGTGTTTTCCATCACATCTGAAACTGTAACTATTGCAGTAGCTTGGTTTTAAATTGTGTTTTGTTAAGTACTCCTTGTCGCTCTCTTCCGGGTCCCTTTTAAATATTTACACTTCACTACTTTCTCGCTGAGTTCCCGCCTCATTCTGCTTGATTTATTATATTTTATAATTTTTATACCACAGTTACACTTCACATCTGGTCAAGTCGTGTTCCATCTACATTCCCGAGTGTCCCCACTTGTAAATATGACCTTCCTGACAGATCGAATGTAAATTAATCTTCCTAAATACCGAAATATCCATTATTAAGAAGCCTATCAAAGTACATGACCAAACGGAGCGAAAAAAGCGTATAAAAGACGCCATTTTTGTCCCAATTATTAATCTAATTATTTTATATTATTATTCGAATGTGTTTTCCACCACGTCTGAAACTGTAACTATTCCAGTAGCTTGGTTTTAAGTTGTGTTTTGTTAATTACTCCTTCTCTTTCTCTTCCAGGTCCATTTCAACTATTTACACTTCAATACCTTCTCGCTGAGTTCCTGCCTCATTCTGCTTGATTTATTTATATTTCATCATTTTTATACCACAGTTACACTTCACATCTGGTCAAGTCGTGTTCCATCTACATTCCCAAGTATTCCTACTTGTAAATACGACCTCCCTGACAGATCGAATGTAATTTAAACTTACTAAATAACGACAAATCCATTATTAAGAAGCCTATCAAAGTACGATGACCAAACGGAGCGAAAAAAGCGTATAAAAAACGCCATTTTTGTCCCAGTTATTATTATAATTATTTTTTATTAATTTTCGAATGTGTTTTCCATCACATCTGAAACTGTAACTATTCCAGTAGCTTGGTTTTAAATTGTGTTTTGTTAAGTACTCCTTGTCGCTCTCTTCCGGGTCCCTTTCAACTATTTACACTTCAATACCTTCTTGCTGAAATCCCGCCTCATTCTGCTTGATGTATGTATATTTTTTTCATTTTTATACCACAGTTACACTTCATATCTGGTCAAGTCGTGTTACATCTACAATCCCAAGTATTCCTACTTGTAAATACGACCTCCCTGACAGATCGAATGTAATTTAAACTTACTAAATAACGACAAATCCATTATTAAGAAGCCTATCAAAGTACGATGACCAAACGGAGCGAAAAAAGCGTATAAAAGACGCCATTTTTGTCCCAATTATTAATCTAATTATTTTATATTATTATTCGAATGTGTTTTCCACCACGTCTGAAACTGTAACTATTCCAGTAGCTTGGTTTTAAGTTGTGTTTTGTTAATTACTACGTCTCTTTCTCTTCCAGGTCCCTTTCAACTATTTACACTTCAATACCTTCTCGCTGAGTTCCAGTCTCATTCTGCTTGATTTATTTATATTTCATCATTTTTATACCACAGTTACACTTCACATCTGGTCAAGTCGTGTTCCATCTACATTCCCAAGTATTCCTACTTGTAAATACGACCTCCCTGACAGATCGAATGTAATTTAAACTTACTAAATAACGACAAATCCATTATTAAGAAGCCTATCAAAGTACGATGACCAAACGGAGCGAAAAAAGCGTATAAAAAACGCCATTTTTGTCCCAGTTATTATTATAATTATTTTTTATTAATTTTCGAATGTGTTTTCCATCACATCTGAAACTGTAACTATTCCAGTAGCTTGGTTTTAAATTGTGTTTTGTTAAGTACTCCTTGTCGCTCTCTTCCGGGTCCCTTTCAACTATTTACACTTCAATACCTTCTTGCTGAAATCCCGCCTCATTCTGCTTGATCTATGTATATTTTTTTCATTTTTATACCACAGTTACACTTCACATCTGGTCAAGTCGTGTTACATCTACAATCCCAAGTATTCCTACTTGTAAATACGACCTCCCTGACAGATCGAATGTAATTTAAACTTACTAAATAACGACAAATCCATTATTAAGAAGCCTATCAAAGTACGATGACCAAACGGAGCGAAAAAAGCGTATAAAAGACGCCATTTTTGTCCCAATTATTAATCTAATTATTTTATATTATTATTCGAATGTGTTTTCCACCACGTCTGAAACTGTAACTATTCCAGTAGCTTGGTTTTAAGTTGTGTTTTGTTAATTACTCCGTCTCTTTCTCTTCCAGGTCCCTTTCAACTATTTACACTTCAATACCTTCTCGCTGAGTTCCAGTCTCATTCTGCTTGATTTATTTATATTTCATCATTTTTATACCACAGTTACACTTCACATCTGGTAAAGTCGTGTTCCATCTACATTCCCAAGTATTCCTACTTGTAAATACGACCTCCCTGACAGATCGAATGTAATTTAAACTTACTAAATAACGACAAATCCATTATTAAGAAGCCTATCAAAGTACGATGACCAAACGGAGCGAAAAAAGCGTATAAAAAACGCCATTTTTGTCCCAGTTATTATAATAATTATTTTTTATTAATTTTCGAATGTGTTTTCCATCACATCTGAAACTGTAACTATTCCAGTAGCTTGGTTTTAAATTGTGTTTTGTTAAGTACTCCTTGTCGCTCTCTTCCGGGTCCCTTTCAACTATTTACACTTCAATACCTTCTTGCTGAAATCCCGCCTCATTCTGCTTGATGTATGTATATTTTTTTCATTTTTATACCACAGTTACACTTCACATCTGGTCAAGTCGTGTTACATCTACAATCCCAAGTATTCCTACTTGTAAATACGACCTCCCTGACAGATCGAATGTAATTTAAACTTACTAAATAACGACAAATCCATTATTAAGAAGCCTATCAAAGTACGATGACCAAACGGAGCGAAAAAAGCGTATAAAAGACGCCATTTTTGTCCCAATTATTAATCTAATTATTTTATATTATTATTTGAATGTGTTTTCCACCACGTCTGAAACTGTAACTATTCCAGTAGCTTGGTTTTAAGTTGTGTTTTGTTAATTACTCCTTCTCTTTCTCTTCCAGGTCCCTTTCAACTATTTACACTTCAATACCTTCTCGCTGAGTTCCAGTCTCATTCTGCTTGATTTATTTATATTTCATCATTTTTATACCACAGTTACACTTCACATCTGGTCAAGTCGTGTTCCATCTACATTCCCAAGTATTCCTACTTGTAAATACGACCTCCCTGACAGATCGAATGTAATTTAAACTTACTAAATAACGACAAATCCATTATTAAGAAGCCTATCAAAGTACGATGACCAAACGGAGCGAAAAAAGCGTATAAAAGACGCCATTTTTGTCCCAGTTATTATTATAATTATTTTTTATTAATTTCCGAATGTGTTTTCCATCACATCTGAAACTGTAACTATTCCAGTAGCTTGGTTTTAAATTGTGTTTTGTTAAGTACTCCTTGTCGCTCTCTTCCGGGTCCCTTTCAACTATTTACACTTCAATACCTTCTTGCTGAAATCCCGCCTCATTCTGCTTGATGTATGTATATTTTTTTCATTTTTATACCACAGTTACACTTCACATCTGGTCAAGTCGTGTTACATCTACAATCCCAAGTATTCCTACTTGTAAATACGACCTCCCTGACAGATCGAATGTAATTTAAACTTACTAAATAACGACAAATCCATTATTAAGAAGCCTATGAAAGTACGATGACCAAACGGAGCGAAAAAAGCGTATAAAAGACGCCATTTTTGTCCCAATTATTAATCTAATTATTTTATATTATTATTCGAATGTGTTTTCCACCACGTCTGAAACTGTAACTATTCCAGTAGCTTGGTTTTAAGTTGTGTTTTGTTAATTACTCCGTCTCTTTCTCTTCCAGGTCCCTTTCAACTATTTACACTTCAATACTTTCTCGCTGAGTTCCAGTCTCATTCTGCTTGATTTATTTATATTTCATCATTTTTATACCACAGTTACACTTCACATCTGGTCAAGTCGTGTTCCATCTACATTCCCAAGTATTCCTACTTGTAAATACGACCTCCCTGACAGATCGAATGTAATTTAAACTTACTAAATAACGACAAATCCATTATTAAGAAGACTATCAAAGTACGATGACCAAACGGAGCGAAAAAAGCGTATAAAAAACGCCATTTTTGTCCCAGTTATTATTATAATTATTTTTTATTAATTTTCGAATGTGTTTTCCATCACATCTGAAACTGTAACTATTCCAGTAGCTTGGTTTTAAATTGTGTTTTGTTAAGTACTCCTTGTCGCTCTCTTCCGGGTCCCTTTCAACTATTTACACTTCAATACCTTCTTGCTGAAATCCCGCCTCATTCTGCTTGATGTATGTATATTTTTTTCATTTTTATACCACAGTTACACTTCACATCTGGTCAAGTCGTGTTACATCTACAATCCCAAGTATTCCTACTTGTAAATACGACCTCCCTGACAGATCGAATGTAATTTAAACTTACTAAATAACGACAAATCCATTATTAAGAAGCCTATCAAAGTACGATGACCAAACGGAGCGAAAAAAGCGTATAAAAGACGCCATTTTTGTCCCAATTATTAATCTAATTATTTTATATTATTATTCGAATGTGTTTTCCACCACGTCTGAAACTGTAACTATTCCAGTAGCTTGGTTTTAAGTTGTGTTTTGTTAATTACTCCGTCTCTTTCTCTTCCAGGTCCCTTTCAACTATTTACACTTCAATACCTTCTCGCTGAGTTCCAGTCTCATTCTGCTTGATTTATTTATATTTCATCATTTTTATACCACAGTTACACTTCACATCTGGTCAAGTCGTGTTCCATCTACATTCCCAAGTATTCCTACTTGTAAATACGACCTCCCTGACAGATCGAATGTAATTTAAACTTACTAAATAACGACAAATCCATTATTAAGAAGCCTATCAAAGTACGATGACCAAACGGAGCGAAAAAAGCGTATAAAAAACGCCATTTTTGTCCCAGTTATTATTATAATTATTTTTTATTAATTTTCGAATGTGTTTTCCATCACATCTGAAACTGTAACTATTCCAGTAGCTTGGTTTTAAATTGTGTTTTGTTAAGTACTCCTTGTCGCTCTCTTCCGGGTCCCTTTCAACTATTTACACTTCAATACCTTCTTGCTGAAATCCCGCCTCATTCTGCTTGATGTATGTATATTTTTTTCATTTTTATACCACAGTTACACTTCACATCTGGTCAAGTCGTGTTACATCTACAATCCCAAGTATTCCTACTTGTAAATACGACCTCCCTGACAGATCGAATGTAATTTAAACTTACTAAATAACGACAAATCCATTATTAAGAAGCCTATCAAAGTACGATGACCAAACGGAGCGAAAAAAGCGTATAAAAGACGCCATTTTTGTCCCAATTATTAATCTAATTATTTTATATTATTATTCGAATGTGTTTTCCACCACGTCTGAAACTGTAACTATTCCAGTAGCTTGGTTTTAAGTTGTGTTTTGTTAATTACTCCTTCTCTTTCTCTTCCAGGTCCCTTTCAACTATTTACACTTCAATACCTTCTCGCTGAGTTCCTGCCTCATTCTGCTTGATGTATGTATATTTTTTTCATTTTTATACCACAGTTACACTTCACATCTGGACAAGTCGTGTTACATCTACAATCCCAAGTATTCCTACTTGTAAATACGACCTCCCTGACAGATCGAATGTAATTTAAACTTACTAAATAATGACAAATCCATTATTAAGAAGCCTATCAAAGTACGATGACCAAACGGAGCGAAAAAAGCGTATAAAAGACGCCATTTTTGTCCCAATTATTAATCTAATTATTTTATATTATTATTCGAATGTGTTTTCCACCACGTCTGAAACTGTAACTATTCCAGTAGCTTGGTTTTAAGTTGTGTTTTGTTAATTACTCCTTCTCTTTCTCTTCCAGGTCCCTTTCAACTATTTACACTTCAATACCTTCTCGCTGAGTTCCAGTCTCATTCTGCTTGATTTATTTATATTTCATCATTTTTATACCACAGTTACACTTCACATCTGGTCAAGTCGTGTTCCATCTACATTCCCAAGTATTCCTACTTGTAAATACGACCTCCCTGACAGATCGAATGTAATGTAAACTTACTAAATAACGACAAATCCATTATTAAGAAGCCTATCAAAGTACGATGACCAAACGGAGCGAAAAAAGCGTATAAAAGACGCCATTTTTGTCCCAGTTATTATTATAATTATTTTTTATTAATTTTCGAATGTGTTTTCCATCACATCTGAAACTGTAACTATTCCAGTAGCTTGGTTTTAAATTGTGTTTTGTTAAGTACTCCTTGTCGCTCTCTTCCGGGTCCCTTTCAACTATTTACACTTCAATACCTTCTTGCTGAAATCCCGCCTCATTCTGCTTGATGTATGTATATTTTTTTCATTTTTATACCACAGTTACACTTCACATCTGGTCAAGTCGTGTTACATCTACAATCCCAAGTATTCCTACTTGTAAATACGACCTCCCTGACAGATCGAATGTAATTTAAACTTACTAAATAACGACAAATCCATTATTAAGAAGCCTATCAAAGTACGATGACCAAACGGAGCGAAAAAAGCGTATAAAAGACGCCATTTTTGTCCCAATTATTAATCTAATTATTTTATATTATTATTCGAATGTGTTTTCCACCACGTCTGAAACTGTAACTATTCCAGTAGCTTGGTTTTAAGTTGTGTTTTGTTAATTACTCCTTCTCTTTCTCTTCCAGGTCCCTTTCAACTATTTACACTTCAATACCTTCTCGCTGAGTTCCAGTCTCATTCTGCTTGATTTATTTATATTTCATCATTTTTATACCACAGTTACACTTCACATCTGGTCAAATCGTGTTCCATCTACATTCCCAAGTTTTCCTACTTGTAAATACGACCTCCCTGACAGATCGAATGTAATGTAAACTTACTAAATAACGACAAATCCCTTATTAAGAAGCCTATCAAAGTACGATGACCAAACGGAGCGAAAAAAGCGTATAAAAAATGCCATTGTTGTCCCAGTTATTATTATAATTATTTTTTATTAATTTTCGAATGTGTTTTCCATCACACCTGAAACTGTAACTATTCCAGTAGCTTGGTTTTAAATTGTGTTTTGTTAAGTACTCCTTGTCGCTCTCTTCCGGGTCCCTTTCAACTATTTACACTTCAATACCTTCTTGCTGAAATCCCGCCTCATTCTGCTTGATGTATGTATATTTTTTTCATTTTTATACCACAGTTACACTTCACATCTGGTCAAGTCGTGTTACATCTACAATCCCAAGTATTCCTATTTGTAAATACGACCTCCCTGACAGATCGAATGTAATTTAAACTTACTAAATAACGACAAATCCATTATTAAGAAGCCTATCAAAGTACGATGACCAAACGGAGCGAAAAAAGCGTATAAAAGACGCCATTTTTGTCCCAATTATTAATCTAATTATTTTATATTATTATTCGAATGTGTTTTCCACCACGTCTGAAACTGTAACTATTCCAGTAGCTTGGTTTTAAGTTGTGTTTTGTTAATTACTCCGTCTCTTTCTCTTCCAGGTCCCTTTCAACTATTTACACTTCAATACCTTCTCGCTGAGTTCCAGTCTCATTCTGCTTGATTTATTTATATTTCATCATTTTTATACCACAGTTACACTTCACATCTGGTCAAGTCGTGTTCCATCTACATTCCCAAGTATTCCTACTTGTAAATACGACCTCCCTGACAGATCGAATGTAATTTAAACTTACTAAATAACGACAAATCCATTATTAAGAAGCCTATCAAAGTACGATGACCAAACGGAGCGAAAAAAGCGTATAAAAGACGCCATTTTTGTCCCAGTTATTATTATAATTATTTTTTATTAATTTTCGAATGTGTTTTCCATCACATCTGAAACTGTAACTATTCCAGTAGCTTGGTTTTAAATTGTGTTTTGTTAAGTACTCCTTGTCGCTCTCTTCCGGGTCCCTTTCAACTATTTCCACTTCAATACCTTCTTGCTGAAATCCCGCCTCATTCTGCTTGATGTATGTATATTTTTTTCATTTTTATACCACAGTTACACTTCACATCTGGTCAAGTCGTGTTACATCTACAATCCCAAGTATTCCTATTTGTAAATACGACCTCCCTGACAGATCGAATGTAATTTAAACTTACTAAATAACGACAAATCCATTATTAAGAAGCCTATCAAAGTACGATGACCAAACGGAGCGAAAAAAGCGTATAAAAGACGCCATTTTTGTCCCAATTATTAATCTAATTATTTTATATTATTATTCGAATGTGTTTTCCACCACGTCTGAAACTGTAACTATTCCAGTAGCTTGGTTTTAAGTTGTGTTTTGTTAATTACTCCGTCTCTTTCTCTTCCAGGTCCCTTTCAACTATTTACACTTCAATACCTTCTCGCTGAGTTCCAGTCTCATTCTGCTTGATTTATTTATATTTCATCATTTTTATACCACAGTTACACTTCACATCTGGTAAAGTCGTGTTCCATCTACATTCCCAAGTATTCCTACTTGTAAATACGACCTCCCTGACAGATCGAATGTAATTTAAACTTACTAAATAACGACAAATCCATTATTAAGAAGCCTATCAAAGTACGATGACCAAACGGAGCGAAAAAAGCGTATAAAAGACGCCATTTTTGTCCCAATTATTAATCTAATTATTTTATATTATTATTCGAATGTGTTTTCCACCACGTCTGAAACTGTAACTATTCCAGTAGCTTGGTTTTAAGTTGTGTTTTGTTAATTACTCCTTCTCTTTCTCTTCCAGGTCCCTTTCAACTATTTACACTTCAATACCTTCTCGCTGAGTTCCAGTCTCATTCTGCTTGATTTATTTATATTTCATCATTTTTATACCACAGTTACACTTCACATCTGGTCAAGTCGTGTTCCATCTACATTCCCAAGTATTCCTACTTGTAAATACGACCTCCCTGACAGATCGAATGTAATTTAAACTTACTAAATAACGACAAATCCATTATTAAGAAGCCTATCAAAGTACGATGACCAAACGGAGCGAAAAAAGCGTATACAAGACGCCATTTTTGTCCCAGTTATTATTATAATTATTTTTTATTAATTTTCGAATGTGTTTTCCATCACATCTGAAACTGTAACTATTCCAGTAGCTTGGTTTTAAATTGTGTTTTGTTAAGTACTCCTTGTCGCTCTCTTCCGGGTCCCTTTCAACTATTTACACTTCAATACCTTCTTGCTGAAATCCCGCCTCATTCTGCTTGATGTATGAATATTTTTTTCATTTTTATACCACAGTTACACTTCACATCTGGTCAAGTCGTGTTACATCTACAATCCCAAGTATTCCTACTTGTAAATACGACCTCCCTGACAGATCGAATGTAATTTAAACTTACTAAATAACGACAAATCCATTATTAAGAAGCCTATCAAAGTTCGATGACCAAACGGAGCGAAAAAAGCGTATAAAAGACGCCATTTTTGTCCCAATTATTAATCTAATTATTTTATATTATTATTCGAATGTGTTTTCCACCACGTCTGAAACTGTAACTATTCCAGTAGCTTGGTTTTAAGTTGTGTTTTGTTAATTACTCCTTCTCTTTCTCTTCCAGGTCCCTTTCAACTATTTACACTTCAATACCTTCTCGCTGAGTTCCAGTCTCATTCTGCTTGATTTATTTATATTTCATCATTTTTATACCACAGTTACACTTCACATCTGGTCAAGTCGTGTTCCATCTACATTCCCAAGTATTCCTACTTGTAAAAACGACCTCCCTGACAGATCGAATGTAATTTAAACTTACTAAATAACGACAAATCCATTATTAAGAAGCCTATCAAAGTACGATGACCAAACGGAGCGAAAAAAGCGTATAAAAAACGCCATTTTTGTCCCAGTTATTATTATAATTATTTTATATTATTATTCGAATGTGTTTTCCACCACGTCTGAAACTGTAACTATTCCAGTAGCTTGGTTTTAAGTTGTGTTTTGTTAATTACTCCGTCTCTTTCTCTTCCAGGTCCCTTTCAACTATTTACACTTCAATACCTTCTCGCTGAGTTCCAGTCTCATTCTGCTTGATTTATTTATATTTCATCATTTTTATACCACAGTTACACTTCACATCTGGTAAAGTCGTGTTCCATCTACATTCCCAAGTATTCCTACTTGTAAATACGACCTCCCTGACAGATCGAATGTAATTTAAACTTACTAAATAACGACAAATCCATTATTAAGAAGCCTATCAAAGTACGATGACCAAACGGAGCGAAAAAAGCGTATAAAAGACGCCATTTTTGTCCCAATTATTAATCTAATTATTTTATATTATTATTCGAATGTGTTTTCCACCACGTCTGAAACTGTAACTATTCCAGTAGCTTGGTTTTAAGTTGTGTTTTGTTAATTACTCCTTCTCTTTCTCTTCCAGGTCCCTTTCAACTATTTACACTTCAATACCTTCTCGCTGAGTTCCAGTCTCATTCTGCTTGATTTATTTATATTTCATCATTTTTATACCACAGTTACACTTCACATCTGGTCAAGTCGTGTTCCATCTACATTCCCAAGTATTCCTACTTGTAAATACGACCTCCCTGACAGATCGAATGTAATTTAAACTTACTAAATAACGACAAATCCATTATTAAGAAGCCTATCAAAGTACGATGACCAAACGGAGCGAAAAAAGCGTATAAAAGACGCCATTTTTGTCCCAGTTATTATTATAATTATTTTTTATTAATTTTCGAATGTGTTTTCCATCACATCTGAAACTGTAACTATTCCAGTAGCTTGGTTTTAAATTGTGTTTTGTTAAGTACTCCTTGTCGCTCTCTTCCGGGTCCCTTTCAACTATTTACACTTCAATACCTTCTTGCTGAAATCCCGCCTCATTCTGCTTGATGTATGTATATTTTTTTCATTTTTATACCACAGTTACACTTCACATCTGGTCAAGTCGTGTTACATCTACAATCCCAAGTATTCCTACTTGTAAATACGACCTCCCTGACAGATCGAATGTAATTTAAACTTACTAAATAACGACAAATCCATTATTAAGAAGCCTATCAAAGTTCGATGACCAAACGGAGCGAAAAAAGCGTATAAAAGACGCCATTTTTGTCCCAATTATTAATCTAATTATTTTATATTATTATTCGAATGTGTTTTCCACCACGTCTGAAACTGTAACTATTCCAGTAGCTTGGTTTTAAGTTGTGTTTTGTTAATTACTCCTTCTCTTTCTCTTCCAGGTCCCTTTCAACTATTTACACTTCAATACCTTCTCGCTGAGTTCCAGTCTCATTCTGCTTGATTTATTTATATTTCATCATTTTTATACCACAGTTACACTTCACATCTGGTCAAGTCGTGTTCCATCTACATTCCCAAGTATTCCTACTTGTAAATACGACCTCCCTGACAGATCGAATGTAATTTAAACTTACTAAATAACGACAAATCCATTATTAAGAAGCCTATCAAAGTACGATGACCAAACGGAGCGAAAAAAGCGTATAAAAAACGCCATTTTTGTCCCAGTTATTATTATAATTATTTTTTATTAATTTTCGAATGTGTTTTCCATCACATCTGAAACTGTAACTATTCCAGTAGCTTGGTTTTAAATTGTGTTTTGTTAAGTACTCCTTGTCGCTCTCTTCCGGGTCCCTTTCAACTATTTACACTTCAGTACCTTCTTGCTGAAATCCCGCCTCATTCTGCTTGATGTATGTATATTTTTTTCATTTTTATACCACAGTTACACTTCACATCTGGTCAAGTCGTGTTACATCTACAATCCCAAGTATTCCTACTTGTAAATACGACCTCCCTGACAGATCGAATGTAATTTAAACTTACTAAATAACGACAAATCCATTATTAAGAAGCCTATCAAAGTACGATGACCAAACGGAGCGAAAAAAGCGTATAAAAGACGCCATTTTTGTCCCAATTATTAATCTAATTATTTTATATTATTATTCGAATGTGTTTTCCACCACGTCTGAAACTGTAACTATTCCAGTAGCTTGGTTTTAAGTTGTGTTTTGTTAATTACTCCTTCTCTTTCTCTTCCAGGTCCCTTTCAACTATTTACACTTCAATACCTTCTCGCTGAGTTCCTGCCTCATTCTGCTTGATGTATGTATATTTTTTTAATTTTTATACCACAGTTACACTTCACATCTGGACAAGTCGTGTTACATCTACAATCCCAAGTATTCCTACTTGTAAATACGACCTCCCTGACAGATCGAATGTAATTTAAACTTACTAAATAACGACAAATCCATTATTAAGAAGCCTATCAAAGTACGATGACCAAACGGAGCGAAAAAAGCGTATAAAAGACGCCATTTTTGTCCCAATTATTAATCTAATTATTTTATATTATTATTCGAATGTGTTTTCCACCATGTCTGAAACTGTAACTATTCCAGTAGCTTGGTTTTAAGTTGTGTTTTGTTAATTACTCCGTCTCTTTCTCTTCCAGGTCCCTTTCAACTATTTACACTTCAATACCTTCTCGCTGAGTTCCAGTCTCATTCTGCTTGATTTATTTATATTTCATCATTTTTATACCACAGTTACACGTCACATCTGGTCAAGTCGTGTTCCATCTACATTCCCAAGTATTCCTACTTGTAAATACGACCTCCCTGACAGATCGAATGTAATTTAAACTTACTAAATAACGACAAATCCATTGTTAAGAAGCCTATCAAAGTACGATGACCAAACGGAGCGATAAAAGCGTAAAAAAGACGCCATTTTTGTCCCAGTTATTATTATAATTATTTTTTATTAATTTTCGAATGTGTTTTCCATCACATCTGAAACTGTAACTATTCCAGTAGCTTGGTTTTAAATTGTGTTTTGTTAAGTACTCCTTGTCGCTCTCTTCCGGGTCCCTTTCAACTATTTACACTTCAATACCTTCTTGCTGAAATCCCGCCTCATTCTGCTTGATGTATGTATATTTTTTTCATTTTTATACCACAGTTACACTTCACATCTGGTCAAGTCGTGTTACATCTACAATCCCAAGTATTCCTACTTGTAAATACGACCTCCCTGACAGATCGAATGTAATTTAAACTTACTAAATAACGACAAATCCATTATTAAGAAGCCTATCAAAGTTCGATGACCAAACGGAGCGAAAAAAGCGTATAAAAGACGCCATTTTTGTCCCAATTATTAATCTAATTATTTTATATTATTATTCGAATGTGTTTTCCACCACGTCTGAAACTGTAACTATTCCAGTAGCTTGGTTTTAAGTTGTGTTTTGTTAATTACTCCGTCTCTTTCTCTTCCAGGTCCCTTTCAACTATTTACACTTCAATACCTTCTCGCTGAGTTCCAGTCTCATTCTGCTTGATTTATTTATATTTCATCATTTTTATACCACAGATACACTTCACATCTGGTCAAGTCGTGTTCCATCTACATTCCCAAGTATTCCTACTTGTAAATACGACCTCCCTGACAGATCGAAGGTAATTTAAACTTACTAAATAACGACAAATCCATTATTAAGAAGCCTATCAAAGTACGATGACCAAACGGAGGGAAAAAAGCGTATAAAAGACGCCATTTTTGTCCCAATTATTAATCTAATTATTTTATATTATTATTCGAATGTGTTTTCCACCACGTCTGAAACTGTAACTGTTCCAGTAGCTTGGTTTTAAGTTGTGTTTTGTTAATTACTCCGTCTCTTTCTCTTCCAGGTCCCTTTCAACTATTTACACTTCAATACCTTCTCGCTGAGTTCCAGTCTCATTCTGCTTGATTTATTTATATTTCATCATTTTTATACCACAGTTACACTTCACATCTGGTAAAGTCGTGTTCCATCTACATTCCCAAGTATTCCTACTTGTAAATACGACCTCCCTGACAGATCGAATGTAATTTAAACTTACTAAATAACGACAAATCCATTATTAAGAAGCCTATCAAAGTACGATGACCAAACGGAGCGAAAAAAGCGTATAAAAGACGCCATTTTTGTCCCAATTATTAATCTAATTATTTTATATTATTATTCGAATGTGTTTTCCACCACGTCTGAAACTGTAACTATTCCAGTAGCTTGGTTTTAAGTTGTGTTTTGTTAATTACTCCTTCTCTTTCTCTTCCAGGTCCCTTTCAACTATTTACACTTCAATACCTTCTCGCTGAGTTCCAGTCTCATTCTGCTTGATTTATTTATATTTCATCATTTTTATACCACAGTTACACTTCACATCTGGTCAAGTCGTGTTCCATCTACATTCCCAAGTATTCCTACTTGTAAATACGACCTCCCTGACAGATCGAATGTAATTTAAACTTACTAAATAACGACAAATCCATTATTAAGAAGCCTATCAAAGTACGATGACCAAACGGAGCGAAAAAAGCGTATAAAAGACGCCATTTTTGTCCCAGTTATTATTATAATTATTTTTTATTAATTTTCGAATGTGTTTTCCATCACATCTGAAACTGTAACTATTCCAGTAGCTTGGTTTTAAATTGTGTTTTGTTAAGTACTCCTTGTCGCTCTCTTCCGGGTCCCTTTCAACTATTTACACTTCAATACCTTCTTGCTGAAATCCCGCCTCATTCTGCTTGATGTATGTATATTTTTTTCATTTTTATACCACAGTTACACTTCACATCTGGTCAAGTCGTGTTACATCTACAATCCCAAGTATTCCTACTTGTAAATACGACCTCCCTGACAGATCGAATGTAATTTAAACTTACTAAATAACGACAAATCCATTATTAAGAAGCCTATCAAAGTACGATGACCAAACGGAGCGAAAAAAGCGTATAAAAGACGCCATTTTTGTCCCAATTATTAATCTAATTATTTTATATTATTATTCGAATGTGTTTTCCACCACGTCTGAAACTGTAACTATTCCAGTAGCTTGGTTTTAAGTTGTGTTTTGTTAATTACTCCGTCTCTTTCTCTTCCAGGTCCCTTTCAACTATTTACACTTCAATACCTTCTCGCTGAGTTCCAGTCTCATTCTGCTTGATTTATTTATATTTCATCATTTTTATACCACAGTTACACTTCACATCTGGTAAAGTCGTGTTCCATCTACATTCCCAAGTATTCCTACTTGTAAATACGACCTCCCTGACAGATCGAATGTAATTTAAACTTACTAAATAACGACAAATCCATTATTAAGAAGCCTATCAAAGTACGATGACCAAACGGAGCGAAAAAAGCGTATAAAAGACGCCATTTTTGTCCCAATTATTAATCTAATTATTTTATATTATTATTCGAATGTGTTTTCCACCACGTCTGAAACTGTAACTATTCCAGTAGCTTGGTTTTAAGTTGTGTTTTGTTAATTACTCCTTCTCTTTCTCTTCCAGGTCCCTTTCAACTATTTACACTTCAATACCTTCTCGCTGAGTTCCAGTCTCATTCTGCTTTATTTATTTATATTTCATCATTTTTATACCACAGTTACACTTCACATCTGGTCAAGTCCTGTTCCATCTACATTCCCAAGTATTCCTACTTGTAAATACGACCTCCCTGACAGATCGAATGAAATTTAAACTTACTAAATAACGACAAATCCATTATTAAGAAGCCTATCAAAGTACGATGACCAAACGGAGCGAAAAAACCGTATAAAAGACGCCATTTTTGTCCCAGTTATTAATCTAATTATTTTATATTATTATTCGAATGTGTTTTCCACCACGTCTGAAACTGTAACTATTCCAGTAGCTTGGTTTAAGTTGTGTTTTGTTAATTACTCCTTCTCTTTCTCTTCCAGGTCCCTTTCAACTATTTACACTTCAATACCTTCTCGCTGAGTTCCAGTCTCATTCTGCTTGATTTATTTATATTTCATCATTTTTATACCACAGTTACACTTCACATCTGGTCAAGTCGTGTTCCATCTACATTCCCAAGTATTCCTACTTGTAAATACGACCTCCCTGACAGATCGAATGCAATTTAAACTTACTAAATAACGACAAATCCATTATTAAGAAGCCTATCAAAGTAGATGACCAAACGGAGCGAAAAAAAGCGTATAAAAGACGCCATTTTTGTCCCAATTATTAATCTAATTATTTTATATTATTATTCGAATGTGTTTTCCACCACGTCTGAAACTGTAACTATTCCAGTAGCTTGGTTTTAAGTTGTGTTTTGTTAATTACTCCTTCTCTTTCTCTTCCAGGTCCCTTTCAACTATTTACACTTCAATACCTTCTCGCTGAGTTCCTGCCTCATTCTGCTTGATGTATGTATATTTTTTTCATTTTTATACCACAGTTACACTTCACATCTGGTCAAGTCGTGTTACATCTACAATCCCAAGTATTCCTACTTGTAAATACGACCTCCCTGACAGATCGAATGTAATTTAAACTTACTAAATAACGACAAATCCATTATTAAGAAGCCTATCAAAGTACGATGACCAAAGGGAGCGAAAAAAGCGTATAAAAGACGCCATTTTTGTCCCAGTTATTATAATAATTATTTTTTATTAATTTTCGAATGTGTTTTCCATCACATCTGAAACTGTAACTATTCCAGTAGCTTGGTTTTAAATTGTGTTTTGTTAAGTACTCCTTGTCGCTCTCTTCCGGGTCCCTTTCAACTATTTACACTTCAATACCTTCTTGCTGAAATCCCGCCTCATTCTGCTTGATGTATGTATATTTTTTTCATTTTTATACCACACTTACACTTCACATCTGGTGCAGTCGTGTTACATCTACAATCCCAAGTATTCCTACTTGTAAATACGACCTCCCTGACAGATCGAATGAAATTTAAACTTACTAAATAACGACAAATCCATTATTAAGAAGCCTATCAAAGTACGATGACCAAACGGAGCGAAAAAAAACGTATAAAAGACGCCATTTTTGTCCCAATTATTAATCTTATTATTTTATATTATTATTCGAATGTGTTTTCCACCACGTCTGAAACTGTATCTATTCCAGTAGCTTGGTTTTAAGTTGTGTTTTGTTAATTACTCCTTCTCTTTCTCTTCCAGGTCCCTTTCAACTATTTACACTTCAATACCTTCTCGCTGAGTTCCAGTCTCATTCTGCTTTATTTATTTATATTTCATCATTTTTATACCACAGTTACACTTCACATCTGGTCAAGTCGTGTTCCATCTACATTCCCAAGTATTCCTACTTGTAAATACGACCTCCCTGACAGATCGAATGAAATTTAAACTTACTAAATAACGACAAATCCATTATTAAGAAGCCTATCAAAGTACGATGACCAAACGGAGCGAAAAAAACGTATAAAAGACGCCATTTTTGTCCCAGTTATTAATCTAATTATTTTATATTATTATTCGAATGTGTTTTCCACCACGTCTGAAACTGTAACTATTCCAGTAGCTTGGTTTAAGTTGTGTTTTGTTAATTACTCCTTCTCTTTCTCTTCCAGGTCCCTTTCAACTATTTACACTTCAATACCTTCTCGCTGAGTTCCAGTCTCATTCTGCTTGATTTATTTATATTTCATCATTTTTATACCACAGTTACACTTCACATCTGGTCAAGTCGTGTTCCATCTACATTCCCAAGTATTCCTACTTGTAAATACGACCTCCCTGACAGATCGAATGCAATTTAAACTTACTAAATAACGACAAATCCATTATTAAGAAGCCTATCAAAGTACGATGACCAAACGGAGCGAAAAAAAGCGTATAAAAGACGCCATTTTTGTCCCAATTATTAATCTAATTATTTTATATTATTATTCGAATGTGTTTTCCACCACGTCTGAAACTGTAACTATTCCAGTAGCTTGGTTTTAAGTTGTGTTTTGTTAATTACTCCTTCTCTTTCTCTTCCAGGTCCCTTTCAACTATTTACACTTCAATACCTTCTCGCTGAGTTCCTGCCTCATTCTGCTTGATGTATGTATATTTTTTTCATTTTTATACCACAGTTACACTTCACATCTGGTCAAGTCGTGTTACATCTACAATCCCAAGTATTCCTACTTGTAAATACGACCTCCCTGACAGATCGAATGTAATTTAAACTTACTAAATAACGACAAATCCATTATTAAGAAGCCTATCAAAGTACGATGACCAAACGGAGCGAAAAAAGCGTATAAAAGACGCCATTTTTGTCCCAGTTATTATAATAATTATTTTTTATTAATTTTCGAATGTGTTTTCCATCACATCTGAAACTGTAACTATTCCAGTAGCTTGGTTTTAAATTGTGTTTTGTTAAGTACTCCTTGTCGCTCTCTTCCGGGTCCCTTTCAACTATTTACACTTCAATACCTTCTTGCTGAAATCCCGCCTCATTCTGCTTGATGTATGTATATTTTTTTCATTTTTATACCACAGTTACACTTCACATCTGGTGAAGTCGTGTTACATCTACAATCCCAAGTATTCCTACTTGTAAATACGACCTCCCTGACAGATCGAATGAAATTTAAATTTATTAAATAACGACAAATCCATTATTAAGAAGCCTATCAAAGTACGATGACCAAACGGAGCGAAAAAAAACGTATATAAGACGCCATTTTTGTCCCAATTATTAATCTAATTATTTTATATTATTATTCGAATGTGTTTTCCACCACGTCTGAAACTGTATCTATTCCAGTAGCTTGGTTTTAAGTTGTGTTTTGTTAATTACTCCTTCTCTTTCTCTTCCAGGTCCCTTTCAACTATTTACACTTCAATACCTTCTCGCTGAGTTCCAGTCTCATTCTGCTTGATTTATTTATATTTCATCATTTTTATACCACAGTTACACTTCACATCTGGTCAAGTCGTGTTCCATCTACATTCCCAAGTATTCCTACTTGTAAATACGACCTCCCTGACAGATCGAATGCAATTTAAACTTACTAAATAACGACAAATCCATTATTAAGAAGCCTATCAAAGTAGATGACCAAACGGAGCGAAAAAAAGCGTATAAAAGACGCCATTTTTGTCCCAATTATTAATCTAATTATTTTATATTATTATTCGAATGTGTTTTCCACCACGTCTGAAACTGTAACTATTCCAGTAGCTTGGTTTTAAGTTGTGTTTTGTTAATTACTCCTTCTCTTTCTCTTCCAGGTCCCTTTCAACTATTTACACTTCAATACCTTCTCGCTGAGTTCCTGCCTCATTCTGCTTGATGTATGTATATTTTTTTCATTTTTATACCACAGTTACACTTCACATCTGGTCAAGTCGTGTTACATCTACAATCCCAAGTATTCCTACTTGTAAATACGACCTCCCTGACAGATCGAATGTAATTTAAACTTACTAAATAACGACAAATCCATTATTAAGAAGCCTATCAAAGTACGATGACCAAAGGGAGCGAAAAAAGCGTATAAAAGACGCCATTTTTGTCCCAGTTATTATAATAATTATTTTTTATTAATTTTCGAATGTGTTTTCCATCACATCTGAAACTGTAACTATTCCAGTAGCTTGGTTTTAAATTGTGTTTTGTTAAGTACTCCTTGTCGCTCTCTTCCGGGTCCCTTTCAACTATTTACACTTCAATACCTTCTTGCTGAAATCCCGCCTCATTCTGCTTGATGTATGTATATTTTTTTCATTTTTATACCACAGTTACACTTCACATCTGGTGCAGTCGTGTTACATCTACAATCCCAAGTATTCCTACTTGTAAATACGACCTCCCTGACAGATCGAATGAAATTTAAACTTACTAAATAACGACAAATCCATTATTAAGAAGCCTATCAAAGTACGATGACCAAACGGAGCGAAAAAAAACGTATAAAAGACGCCATTTTTGTCCCAATTATTAATCTAATTATTTTATATTATTATTCGAATGTGTTTTCCACCACGTCTGAAACTGTATCTATTCCAGTAGCTTGGTTTTAAGTTGTGTTTTGTTAATTACTCCTTCTCTTTCTCTTCCAGGTCCCTTTCAACTATTTACACTTCAATACCTTCTCGCTGAGTTCCAGTCTCATTCTGCTTTATTTATTTATATTTCATCATTTTTATACCACAGTTACACTTCACATCTGGTCAAGTCGTGTTCCATCTACATTCCCAAGTATTCCTACTTGTAAATACGACCTCCCTGACAGATCGAATGAAATTTAAACTTACTAAATAACGACAAATCCATTATTAAGAAGCCTATCAAAGTACGATGACCAAACGGAGCGAAAAAAACGTATAAAAGACGCCATTTTTGTCCCAGTTATTAATCTAATTATTTTATATTATTATTCGAATGTGTTTTCCACCACGTCTGAAACTGTAACTATTCCAGTAGCTTGGTTTAAGTTGTGTTTTGTTAATTACTCCTTCTCTTTCTCTTCCAGGTCCCTTTCAACTATTTACACTTCAATACCTTCTCGCTGAGTTCCAGTCTCATTCTGCTTGATTTATTTATATTTCATCATTTTTATACCACAGTTACACTTCACATCTGGTAAAGTCGTGTTCCATCTACATTCCCAAGTATTCCTACTTGTAAATACGACCTCCCTGACAGATCGAATGTAATTTAAACTTACTAAATAACGACAAATCCATTATTAAGAAGCCTATCAAAGTACGATGACCAAACGGAGCGAAAAAAGCGTATAAAAGACGCCATTTTTGTCCTAATTATTATTATAATTATTTTTTATTCATATTCGAATGTGTTTTCCATCACATCTGAAACTGTAACTATTCCAGTAGCTTGGTTTTAAGTTGTGTTTTGTTTATTACTCCTTCACCTTCTCTTCCAGGTCCCTTTCAACTATTTACACTTCAATACCTTCTTGCTGAAATTCCGCCTCATTCTGCTTGATGTATGTATATTTTTTTTATTTTTATACCACAGTTACACTTCACATCTGGTCAAGTCGTGTTACATCTACAATCCCAAGTATTCCTACTTGTAAATACGACCTCCCTGACAGATCGAATGTAATTTAAACTTACTAAATAACGACAAATCCATTATTAAGAAGCCTATCAAAGTACGATGACCAAACGGAGCGAAAAAAGCGTATAAAAGACGCCATTTTTGTCCCAATTATTAATCTAATTATTTTATATTATTATTCGAATGTGTTTTCCACCACGTCTGAAACTGTAACTATTCCAGTAGCTTGGTTTTAAGTTGTGTTTTGTTAATTACTCCTTCTCTTTCTCTTCCAGGTCCCTTTCAACTATTTACACTTCAATACCTTCTCGCTGAGTTCCAGTCTCATTCTGCTTTATTTATTTATATTTCATCATTTTTATACCACAGTTACACTTCACATCTGGTCAAGTCGTGTTCCATCTACATTCCCAAGTATTCCTACTTGTAAATACGACCTCCGTGACAGATCGAATGTAATTTAAACTTACTAAATAACGACAAATCCAATATTAAGAAGCCTATCAAAGTACGATGACCAAACCGAGCGACAAAAGTGTATAAAAGACGCAATTCTTGCCCCAATTATTATTCTAATTATTTTTATATTAATATTCGAATGTGTTTTCCACCACATCTGAAACTGTAACTATTCCAGTAGCTTGGTTTTAAATTTTAATTACTCCTTTTCTTTCTCTTCCAGGTCCCTTTCAACTATTTACACTTCAATACCTTCTTGCTGAAATCCCCCCTCATTCTGCTTGATTTCTTACATTTTATCATTTTTATACCACAGTTATACTTCACATCTGGTCAAGTCGTGTTCCATCTACATTCCCGAGTGTCCCCACTTGTAAATATGACCTTCCTGACAGATCGAATGTAAATTAAACTTCCTAAATACCGAAATATCTATTATTAAGAAGCCTATCAACGTACGATGACCAAACGGAGCGAAAAAAGCGTATAAAAGACGCCATTTTTGTCCTAATTATTATTATAATTATTTTTTATTATTTTCGAATGTGTTTTCCATCACATCTGAAACTGTAACTATTCCAGTAGCTTGGTTTTAAATTGTGTTTTGTTTTGTACTCCTTGTCGCTCTTTTCCGGGTCCCTTTTAACTATTTACACTTCACTACCTTCTCGCTGAGTTCCCGCCTTATTCTGCTTGATTTCTTACATTTGATCATTTTTATACCACAGTTATACTTCACATCTGGTCAAGTCGTGTTCCATCTACATTCCTGAGTGTCCCCACTTGTAAATATGACCTTCCTGACAGATCGAATGTAAATTAAACTTCCTAAATACCGAAATATCTATTATTAAGAAGCCTATCAACGTACGATGACCAAACGGAGCGAAAAAAGCGTATAAAAGACGCCATTTTTGTCCTAATTATTATTATAATTATTTTTTATTAATATTCGAATGTGTTTTCCATCACATCTGAAACTGTAACTATTCCAGTAGCTTGGTTTTAAGTTGTTTTTTTTTTTTTTAATACTCCTTCACTTTCTCTTCCAGGTACCTTTCAACTATTTACACTTCAATACCTTCTTGCTGAAATTCCGCCTCATTCTGCTTGATGTATGTATATTTTATCATTTTTATACCACAGTTACACTTCACATCTGGTCAAGTCGTGTTCCATCTACATTCCCAAGTATTCCCACTTGTACATATGACCCTCCTGACAGATCGAATGTAAATTAAACTTCCTAAATACCGAAATATCCAATATTAAGAAGCCTATCAACGTACGATGACCAAACGGAGCGAAAAAAGCGTATAAAAGACGCAATTTTTGTCCCAATTATTATTATAATTATTTTTTATTAATATTCGAATGTGTTTTCCATCACATCTGAAACTGTGACTATTCCAGTAGCTTGGTTTTAAGTTGTGTTTTGTTTATTACTCCTTCACTTTCTCTTCCAGGTCCCTTTCAACTATTTAAACTTCAATACCTTCTCGCTGAGTTCCCGGCTCATTCTGCTTGATGTATGTATATTTTATCATTTTTATACCAAAGTTACACGTCTCATCTGGTCAAGTCGTGTTCCATCTACATTCCCAAGTATCCCCACTTGTACATATAACCCTCCTGACAGATCGAATGTAAATTAAACTTCGTAAATACCGAAATATCCATTACTAAGAAGCCTATCAACGTACGATGACCAAACGGAGCGAAAAAAGCGTATAAAAGACGCCATTTTTGTCCTAATTATTATTATAATTATTTTTTATTCATATTCGAATGTGTTTTCCATCACATCTGAAACTGTAACTATTCCAGTAGCTTGGTTTTAAGTTGTGTTTTGTTTATTACTCCTTCACCTTCTCTTCCAGGTCCCTTTCAACTATTTACACTTCAATACCTTCTTGCTGAAATTCCGCCTCATTCTGCTTGATGTATGTATATTTTTTAAATTTATATACCACAGTTACACTTCACATCTGGTCAAGTCGTGTTACATCTACAATCCCAAGTATTCCTACTTGTAAATACGACCTCCCTGACAGATCGAATGTAATTTAAACTTACTAAATAACGACAAATCCATTATTAAGAAGCCTATCAAAGTACGATGACCAAACGGAGCGACAAAAGTGTATAAAAGACGCAATTCTTGCCCCAATTATTATTCTAATTATTTTTATATTAATATTCGAATGTGTTTTCCACCACATCTGAAACTGTAACTATTCCAGTAGCTTGGTTTTAAATTTTGTTAATTACTCCTTTTCTTTCTCTTCCAGGTCCCTTTCAACTATTTACACTTCAATACCTTCTTGCTGAAATCCCCCCTCATTCTGCTTGATTTCTTACATTTTATCATTTTTATACCACAGTTATACTTCACATCTGGTCAAGTCCTGTTCCATCTACATTCCCGAGTGTCCCCACTTGTAAATATGACCTTCCTGACAGATCGAATGTAAATTAAACTTCCTAAATACCGAAATATCTATTATTAAGAAGCCTATCAACGTACGATGACCAAACGGAGCGAAAAAAACGTATAAAAGACGCCATTTTTGTCCTAATTATTATTATAATTATTTTTATATTAATATTCGAATGTGTTTTCCACCACATCTGAAACTGTAACTATTCCAGTAGCTTGGTTTTAAATTGTTTTGTTAAGTACTCCTTGTCTTTCTCTTCCAGGTCCCTTTCAACTATTTACACTTCAATACCTTCTGGCTGAGTTCCCGGCTCATTCTGCTTGATTTATTATATTTTATCATTTTTATACCAAAGTTACACTTCACATCTGGTCAAGTCGTATTCCATCTACATTCCCAAGTATCCCCACTTGTACATATTACCCTCCTGACAGATCGAATGTAAATTAAACTTCGTAAATACCGATATATCCAATATTAAGAAGCCTATCAACGTACGATGACCAAACGGAGCGAAAAAAGCGTATAAAAGACGCCATTTTTGTCCTAATTATTATTATAATTATTTTTTATTAATATTCGAATGAGTTTTCCATCACATCTAAAACTGTAACTATTCCAGTAGCTTGGTTTTAAGTTGTGCTTTGTTTATTACTCCTTCACTTTCTCTTCCAGGTCCCTTTCAACTATTTACACTTCAATACCTTCTCGCTGAGTTCCAGTCTCATTCTGCTTGATTTCTTACATTTTATCATTTTTATACCACAGTTATACTTCACATCTGGTCAAGTCGTGTTCCATCTACATTCCCGAGTGTCCCCACTTGTAAATATGACCTTCCTGACAGATCGAATGTAATTTAAACTTCGTAAATACCGAAGTATCCATTACTAAGAAGCCTATCAAAGTACGATGACCAAACGGAGCGAAAAAAGCGTATAAAAGACGCCATTTTTGTCACAGTTATTATTATAATTATTTTTTATTATTTTCGAATGTGTTTTCCATCACATCTGAAACTGTAACTATTCCAGTAGCTTGGTTTTAAATTGTGTTTTGTTAAGTACTACTCTTCGCTCTTTTCCGGGTCCCTTTTAACAATTTACACTTCATTACCTTCTCGCTGAGTTCCCGCCTCATTCTGCAAAATTTCTTACATTTTATAATTTTTATACCACAGTTATACTTCACATCTGGTCAAGTCGTGTTCCATCTACATTCCCGAGTGTCCCCACTTGTAAATATGACCTTCCTGACAGATCGAATGTAAATTAAACTTCCTAAATACCGAAATATCTATTATTAAGAAGCCCATCAACGTACGATGAACAAATGGAGCGAAAAAAGCGTATAAAAGACGCCATTTTTGTCCTAATTATTATTATAATTATTTTTTTATTAATATTCGAACGTGTTTTCCATCACATCTGAAACTGTAACTATTCCAGTAGCTTGGTTTTAAGTTGTGTTTTGTTTATTACTCCTTCACTTTCTCTTCCAGGTCCCTTTCAACTATTTACACTTCAATACCTTCTTGCTGAAATTCCGCCTCATTCTGCTTGATGTATGTATATTTTTTAAATTTTTATACCACAGTTACACTTCACATCTGGTCAAGTCGTGTTACATCTACATTCCCAAGTATTCCTACTTGTAAATACGACCTCCCTGACAGATCGAATGTAATTTAAACTTACTAAATAACGACAAATCCATTATTAAGAAGCCTATCAAAGTACGATGACCAAACGGAGCGACAAAAGTGTATAAAAGACGCAATTCTTGCCTCAATTATTATTCTAATTATTTTTATATTAATATTCGAATGTGTTTTCCACCACATCTGAAACTGTAACTATTCCAGTAGCTTGGTTTTAAATTGTTTTGTTAATTACTCCTTGTCTTTCTCTTCCAGGTCCCTTTCAACTATTTACACTTCAATACCTTCTTGCTGAAATCCCGCCTCATTCTGCTTGATTTATTATATTTTATCATTTTTATACCACAGGTACACTTCACATCTGGTCAAGTCGTGTTCCATCTACATTCCCAAGTATCCCCACTTGTACATATGACCCTCCTGACAGATCGAATGTAAATTAAACTTCGTAAATAACGAAATATCCATTACTAAGAAGCCTATCAACGTACGATGACCAAACGGAGCGAAAAAAGCGTATAAAAGACGCCATTTTTGTCCTAATTATTATTATAATTATTTTTTATTAATATTCGAATGTGTTTTCCTTTACATCTGAAACTGTAACTATTCCAGTAGCTTGGTTTTAAGTTGTGTTTTGTTTATTACTCCTTCACTTTCTCTTCCAGGTCCTTTTCAACTATTAACACTTCAATACCTTCTTGCTGAAATCCTGCCTCATTCTGCTTGATGTATGTATATTTTTTAAATTTTTATACCACAGTTACACTTCACATCTGGTCAAGTCGTGTTACATCTACAATCCCAATTAGTCCTACTTGTAAATACGACCTCCCTGACAGATCGAATGTAATTTAAACTTACTAAATAACGACAAATCCATTATTAAGAAGCCTATCAAAGTACGATGACCAAACGGAGCGACAAAAGTGTATAAAAGACGCAATTCTTGCCTCAATTATTATTCTAATTATTTTTATATTAATATTCGAATGTGTTTTCCACCACATCTGAAACTGTAACTATTCCAGTAGCTTGGTTTTAAATTGTTTTGTTAATTACTCCTTGTCTTTCTCTTCCAGGTCCCTTTCAACTATTTACACTTCAATACCTTCTCGCTGAGTTCCAGTCTCATACTGCTTGATTCATTTATATTTCATCATTTTTATACCACAGTTACACTTCACATCTGGTCAAGTCGTGTTCCAGCTACATTCCCAAGTATCCCCACTTGTACATATAACCCTCCTGACAGATCGAATGTAAATTAAACTTCGTAAATACCGAAATATCCATTACTAAGAAGCCTATCAAAGAACGATGACCAAACGGAGCGAAAAAAGCGTATAAAAGACGCCATTTTGTCCTAATTATTATTATAATTATTTTTTATTAATATTCGAATGTGTTTTCCATCACATCTGAAACTGTAACTAATCCAGTAGCTTGGTTTTAAGTTGTGTTTTGTTTATTACTCCTTCACTTTCTCTTCCAGGTCCCTTTCAACTATTTACACTTCAATACCGTCTTGCTGAAATTCCGCCTCATTCTGCTTGATGTATGTATTTTTTTTTCATTTTTATACCACAGTTACACATCACATCTGGTCAAGTCGTGTTACATCTACAATCCCAAGTATTCCTACTTGTAAATACGACCTCCCTGACAGATCGAATGTAATTTAAACTTACTAAATAACGACAAATCCATTATTAAGAAGCCTATCAAAGTACGATGACCAAACGGAGCGATAAAAGTGTATAAAAGACGCAATTCTTGCCTCAATTATTATTCTAATTATTTTTATATTAATATTCGAATGTGTTTTCCACCACATCTGAAATTGTAACTATTCCAGTATTTTGGTTTTAAATTGTTTTGTTAATTACTCCTTGTCTTTCTCTTCCAGGTCCCTTTCAACTATTTACACTTCAATACCTTCTTGCTGAAATCCCGCCTCATTCTGCTTGATTTATTATATTTTATCATTTTTATACCACAGTTACACTTCACATCTGGTCAAGTCGTGTTCCATCTACATTCCCGAGTGTCCCCACTTGTAAATATGACCTTCCTGACAGATCGAATGTAAATTAAACTTCGTAAATACCGAAATATCCATTACTAAGAAGCCTATCAAAGTACGATGACCAAACGGAGCGAAAAAAGCGTATAAAAGACGCCATTTTTGTCCCTGTTATTATTATAATTATTTTTTATTATTTTCGAATGTGTTTTCCATCACATCTGAAACTGTAACTATTCCAGTAGCTTGGTTTTAAATTGTGTTTTGTTAAGTACTCCTTGTCGCTCTTTTCCGGGTCCCTTTTAACTATTTACACTTCACTACCTTCTCGCTGAGTTCCCGCCTCATTCTGCTTGATTTTTTACATTTTATCATTTTTATACCACAGTTATACTTCACATCTGGTCAAGTCGTGTTCCATCTACATTCCCGAGTGTCCCCACTTGTAAATATGACCTTCCTGACAGATCGAATGTAAATTAAACTTCCTAAATACCGAAATATCTATTATTAAGAAGCCTATCAACGTACGATGACCAAACGGAGCGAAAAAAGCGTATAAAAGACGCCATTTTTGTCCTAATTATTATTATAATTATTTTTATATTAATATTCGAATGTGTTTTCCATCACATCTGAAACTGTAACTATTCCAGTAGCTTGGTTTTAAGTTGTTTTTTGTTTATTACTCCTTCACTTTCTCTTCCAGGTCCCTTTCAACTATTTACACTTCAATACCTTCTTGCTGAAATTCCGCCCCATTCTGCTTGATGTATGTATTTTTTTTTTCATTTTTATACCACAGTTACACATCACATCTGGTCAAGTCGTGTTACATCTACAATCCCAAGTATTCCTACTTGTAAATACGACCTCCCTGACAGATCTAATGTAATTTAAACTTAATAAATAACGACAAATCCATTATTAAGAAGCCTATCAAAGTACGATGACCAAACGGAGCGAAAAAAGCGTATAAAAGACGCCATTTTTGTCCTAATTATTATTATAATTATTTTTTATTAATATTCGAATGTGTTTTCCATCACATCTAAAACTGTAACTATTCCAGTAGCTTGGTTTTAAGTTGTGTTTTGTTTATTCCTCCTTCACTTTCTCTTCCAGGTCCCTTTCAACTATTTACACTTCAATACCTTCTTGCTGAAATCCCGCCTCATTCTGCTTGATTTATTATATTTTATCATTTTTATACCACAGTTACACTTCACATCTGGTCAAGTCGTGTTCCATCTACATTCCCAAGTATCCCCACTTGTACATATAACCCTCCTGACAGATCGAATGTAAATTAAACTTCGTAAATACCGAAATATCCATTACTAAGAAGCCTATCAACGTACGATGACCAAACGGAGCGAAAAAAGCGTATAAAAGACGCCATTTTTGTCCTAATTATTATTATAATTATTTTTTATTCATATTCGAATGTGTTTTCCATCACATCTGAAACTGTAACTATTCCAGTAGCTTGGTTTTAAGTTGTGTTTTGTTTATTACTCCTTCACCTTCTCTTCCAGGTCCCTTTCAACTATTTACACTTCAATACCTTCTTGCTGAAATTCCGCCTCATTCTGCTTGATGTATGTATATTTTTTAAATTTATATACCACAGTTACACTTCACATCTGGTCAAGTCGTGTTACATCTACAATCCCAAGTATTCCTACTTGTAAATACGACCTCCCTGACAGATCGAATGTAATTTAAACTTACTAAATAACGACAAATCCATTATTAAGAAGCCTATCAAAGTACGATGACCAAACGGAGCGACAAAAGTGTATAAAAGACGCAATTCTTGCCCCAATTATTATTCTAATTATTTTTATATTAATATTCGAATGTGTTTTCCACCACATCTGAAACTGTAACTATTCCAGTAGCTTGGTTTTAAATTTTGTTAATTACTCCTTTTCTTTCTCTTCCAGGTCCCTTTCAACTATTTACACTTCAATACCTTCTTGCTGAAATCCCCCCTCATTCTGCTTGATTTCTTACATTTTATCATTTTTATACCACAGTTATACTTCACATCTGGTCAAGTCCTGTTCCATCTACATTCCCGAGTGTCCCCACTTGTAAATATGACCTTCCTGACAGATCGAATGTAAATTAAACTTCCTAAATACCGAAATATCTATTATTAAGAAGCCTATCAACGTACGATGACCAAACGGAGCGAAAAAAACGTATAAAAGACGCCATTTTTGTCCTAATTATTATTATAATTATTTTTATATTAATATTCGAATGTGTTTTCCACCACATCTGAAACTGTAACTATTCCAGTAGCTTGGTTTTAAATTGTTTTGTTAAGTACTCCTTGTCTTTCTCTTCCAGGTCCCTTTCAACTATTTACACTTCAATACCTTCTGGCTGAGTTCCCGGCTCATTCTGCTTGATTTATTATATTTTATCATTTTTATACCAAAGTTACACTTCACATCTGGTCAAGTCGTATTCCATCTACATTCCCAAGTATCCCCACTTGTACATATTACCCTCCTGACAGATCGAATGTAAATTAAACTTCGTAAATACCGATATATCCAATATTAAGAAGCCTATCAACGTACGATGACCAAACGGAGCGAAAAAAGCGTATAAAAGACGCCATTTTTGTCCTAATTATTATTATAATTATTTTTTATTAATATTCGAATGAGTTTTCCATCACATCTAAAACTGTAACTATTCCAGTAGCTTGGTTTTAAGTTGTGCTTTGTTTATTACTCCTTCACTTTCTCTTCCAGGTCCCTTTCAACTATTTACACTTCAATACCTTCTCGCTGAGTTCCAGTCTCATTCTGCTTGATTTCTTACATTTTATCATTTTTATACCACAGTTATACTTCACATCTGGTCAAGTCGTGTTCCATCTACATTCCCGAGTGTCCCCACTTGTAAATATGACCTTCCTGACAGATCGAATGTAATTTAAACTTCGTAAATACCGAAGTATCCATTACTAAGAAGCCTATCAAAGTACGATGACCAAACGGAGCGAAAAAAGCGTATAAAAGACGCCATTTTTGTCACAGTTATTATTATAATTATTTTTTATTATTTTCGAATGTGTTTTCCATCACATCTGAAACTGTAACTATTCCAGTAGCTTGGTTTTAAATTGTGTTTTGTTAAGTACTACTCTTCGCTCTTTTCCGGGTCCCTTTTAACAATTTACACTTCATTACCTTCTCGCTGAGTTCCCGCCTCATTCTGCAAAATTTCTTACATTTTATAATTTTTATACCACAGTTATACTTCACATCTGGTCAAGTCGTGTTCCATCTACATTCCCGAGTGTCCCCACTTGTAAATATGACCTTCCTGACAGATCGAATGTAAATTAAACTTCCTAAATACCGAAATATCTATTATTAAGAAGCCCATCAACGTACGATGAACAAATGGAGCGAAAAAAGCGTATAAAAGACGCCATTTTTGTCCTAATTATTATTATAATTATTTTTTTATTAATATTCGAACGTGTTTTCCATCACATCTGAAACTGTAACTATTCCAGTAGCTTGGTTTTAAGTTGTGTTTTGTTTATTACTCCTTCACTTTCTCTTCCAGGTCCCTTTCAACTATTTACACTTCAATACCTTCTTGCTGAAATTCCGCCTCATTCTGCTTGATGTATGTATATTTTTTAAATTTTTATACCACAGTTACACTTCACATCTGGTCAAGTCGTGTTACATCTACATTCCCAAGTATTCCTACTTGTAAATACGACCTCCCTGACAGATCGAATGTAATTTAAACTTACTAAATAACGACAAATCCATTATTAAGAAGCCTATCAAAGTACGATGACCAAACGGAGCGACAAAAGTGTATAAAAGACGCAATTCTTGCCTCAATTATTATTCTAATTATTTTTATATTAATATTCGAATGTGTTTTCCACCACATCTGAAACTGTAACTATTCCAGTAGCTTGGTTTTAAATTGTTTTGTTAATTACTCCTTGTCTTTCTCTTCCAGGTCCCTTTCAACTATTTACACTTCAATACCTTCTTGCTGAAATCCCGCCTCATTCTGCTTGATTTATTATATTTTATCATTTTTATACCACAGGTACACTTCACATCTGGTCAAGTCGTGTTCCATCTACATTCCCAAGTATCCCCACTTGTACATATGACCCTCCTGACAGATCAAATGTAAATTAAACTTCGTAAATAACGAAATATCCATTACTAAGAAGCCTATCAACGTACGATGACCAAACGGAGCGAAAAAAGCGTATAAAAGACGCCATTTTTGTCCTAATTATTATTATAATTATTTTTTATTAATATTCGAATGTGTTTTCCTTTACATCTGAAACTGTAACTATTCCAGTAGCTTGGTTTTAAGTTGTGTTTTGTTTATTACTCCTTCACTTTCTCTTCCAGGTCCTTTTCAACTATTAACACTTCAATACCTTCTTGCTGAAATCCTGCCTCATTCTGCTTGATGTATGTATATTTTTTAAATTTTTATACCACAGTTACACTTCACATCTGGTCAAGTCGTGTTACATCTACAATCCCAATTAGTCCTACTTGTAAATACGACCTCCCTGACAGATCGAATGTAATTTAAACTTACTAAATAACGACAAATCCATTATTAAGAAGCCTATCAAAGTACGATGACCAAACGGAGCGACAAAAGTGTATAAAAGACGCAATTCTTGCCTCAATTATTATTCTAATTATTTTTATATTAATATTCGAATGTGTTTTCCACCACATCTGAAACTGTAACTATTCCAGTAGCTTGGTTTTAAATTGTTTTGTTAATTACTCCTTGTCTTTCTCTTCCAGGTCCCTTTCAACTATTTACACTTCAATACCTTCTCGCTGAGTTCCAGTCTCATACTGCTTGATTCATTTATATTTCATCATTTTTATACCACAGTTACACTTCACATCTGGTCAAGTCGTGTTCCAGCTACATTCCCAAGTATCCCCACTTGTACATATAACCCTCCTGACAGATCGAATGTAAATTAAACTTCGTAAATACCGAAATATCCATTACTAAGAAGCCTATCAAAGAACGATGACCAAACGGAGCGAAAAAAGCGTATAAAAGACGCCATTTTGTCCTAATTATTATTATAATTATTTTTTATTAATATTCGAATGTGTTTTCCATCACATCTGAAACTGTAACTAATCCAGTAGCTTGGTTTTAAGTTGTGTTTTGTTTATTACTCCTTCACTTTCTCTTCCAGGTCCCTTTCAACTATTTACACTTCAATACCGTCTTGCTGAAATTCCGCCTCATTCTGCTTGATGTATGTATTTTTTTTTCATTTTTATACCACAGTTACACATCACATCTGGTCAAGTCGTGTTACATCTACAATCCCAAGTATTCCTACTTGTAAATACGACCTCCCTGACAGATCGAATGTAATTTAAACTTACTAAATAACGACAAATCCATTATTAAGAAGCCTATCAAAGTACGATGACCAAACGGAGCGATAAAAGTGTATAAAAGACGCAATTCTTGCCTCAATTATTATTCTAATTATTTTTATATTAATATTCGAATGTGTTTTCCACCACATCTGAAACTGTAACTATTCCAGTATTTTGGTTTTAAATTGTTTTGTTAATTACTCCTTGTCTTTCTCTTCCAGGTCCCTTTCAACTATTTACACTTCAATACCTTCTTGCTGAAATCCCGTCTCATTCTGCTTGATTTATTATATTTTATCATTTTTATACCACAGTTACACTTCACATCTGGTCAAGTCGTGTTCCATCTACATTCCCGAGTGTCCCCACTTGTAAATATGACCTTCCTGACAGATCGAATGTAAATTAAACTTCCTAAATACCGAAATATCTATTATTAAGAAGCCTATCAACGTACGATGACCAAACGGAGCGAAAAAAGCGTATAAAAGACGCAATTTTTGTCCTAATTATTATTATAATTATTTTTTATTAATATTCGAATGTGTTTCCCATCACATCTGAAACTGTAACTATTCCAGTAGCTTGGTTTTAAGTTGTGTTTTGTTTATTACTCCTTCACTTTCTCTTCCAGGTCCCTTTTAACTATTTACACTTCAATACCGTCTTGCTGAAATTCCGCCTCATTCTGCTTGATGTATGTATATTTTTAAAATTTTTATACCACAGTTACACTTCACATCTGGTCAAGTTGTGTTACATCTACAATCCCAAGTATTCCTACTTGTAAATACGACCTCCCTGACAGATCGAATGTAATTTAAACTTACTAAATAACGACAAATCCATTATTAAGAAGCCTATCATAGTACGATGACCAAACGGAGCGACAAAAGTGTGTAAAAGACGCAATTCTTGCCCCAATTATTTTTCTAATTATTTTTATATTAATATTCGAATGTGTTTTCCACCACATCTGAAACTGTAACTATTCCAGTAGCTTGGTTTTAAGTTGTGTTTTGTTTATTACTCCTTCACTTTCTCTTCCAGGTCCCTTTCAACTATTTACACTTTAATACCTTCTCGCTGAGTTCCAGTCTCATTCTGCTTGATTTCTTACATTTTATCATTTTTATACCACAGTTATACTTCACATCTGGTCAAGTCGTGTTCCATCTACATTCCCGGGTGTCCCCACTTGTAAATATGACCTTCCTGACAGATCGAATGTAAATTAAACTTCGTAAATACCGAAATATCCATTACTAAGAAGCCTATCAAAGTACGATGACCAAACGGAGCGAAAAAAGCGTATAAAAGACGCCATTTTTGTCCCTGTTATTATTATAATTATTTTTTATTATTTTCGAATGTGTTTTCCATCACATCTGAAACTGTAACTATTCCAGTAGCTTGGTTTTAAATTGTGTTTTGTTAAGTACTCCTTGTCGCTCTTTTCCGGGTCCCTTTTAACTATTTACACTTCACTACCTTCTCGCTGAGTTCCCGCCTCATTCTGCTTGATTTTTTACATTTTATCATTTTTATACCACAGTTATACTTCACATCTGGTCAAGTCGTGTTCCATCTACATTCCCGAGTGTCCCCACTTGTAAATATGACCTTCCTGACAGATCGAATGTAAATTAAACTTCCTAAATACCGAAATATCTATTATTAAGAAGCCTATCAACGTACGATGACCAAACGGAGCGAAAAAAGCGTATAAAAGACGCCATTTTTGTCCTAATTATTATTATAATTATTTTTATATTAATATTCGAATGTGTTTTCCATCACATCTGAAACTGTAACTATTCCAGTAGCTTGGTTTTAAGTTGTTTTTTGTTTATTACTCCTTCACTTTCTCTTCCAGGTCCCTTTCAACTATTTACACTTCAATACCTTCTTGCTGAAATTCCGCCCCATTCTGCTTGATGTATGTATTTTTTTTTTCATTTTTATACCACAGTTACACATCACATCTGGTCAAGTCGTGTTACATCTACAATCCCAAGTATTCCTACTTGTAAATACGACCTCCCTGACAGATCTAATGTAATTTAAACTTAATAAATAACGACAAATCCATTATTAAGAAGCCTATCAAAGTACGATGACCAAACGGAGCGAAAAAAGCGTATAAAAGACGCCATTTTTGTCCTAATTATTATTATAATTATTTTTTATTAATATTCGAATGTGTTTTCCATCACATCTAAAACTGTAACTATTCCAGTAGCTTGGTTTTAAGTTGTGTTTTGTTTATTCCTCCTTCACTTTCTCTTCCAGGTCCCTTTCAACTATTTACACTTCAATACCTTCTTGCTGAAATCCCGCCTCATTCTGCTTGATTTATTATATTTTATCATTTTTATACCACAGTTACACTTCACATCTGGTCAAGTCGTGTTCCATCTACATTCCCAAGTATCCCCACTTGTACATATGACCCTCCTGACAGATCGAATGTAAATTAAACTTCGTAAATACCGATATATCCAATATTAAGAAGCCTATCAACGTACGATGACCAAACGGAGCGAAAAAAGCGTATAAAAGACGCCATTTTTGTCCTAATTATTATTATAATTATTTTTTATTAATATTCGAATGTGTTTTCCATCACATCTGAAACTGTAACTATTCCAGTAGCTTGGTTTTAAGTTGTGTTTTGTTTATTACTCCTTCACTTTCTCTTCCAGGTCCCTTTCAACTATTTACACTTTAATACCTTCTCGCTGAGTTCCAGTCTCATTCTGCTTGATTTCTTACATTTTATCATTTTTATACCACAGTTATACTTCACATCTGGTCAAGTCGTGTTCCATCTACATTCCCGAGTGTCCCCACTTGTAAATATGAACTTCCTGACAGATCGAATGTAAATTAAACTTCGTAAATACCGAAATATCCATTACTAAGAAGCCTATCAAAGTACGATGACCAAACGGAGCGAAAAAAGCGTATAAAAGACGCCATTTTTGTCCCAGTTATTATTATAATTATTTTTTATTATTTTCGAATGTGTTTTTCATCACATCTGAAACTGTAACTATTCCAGTAGCTTGGTTTTAAATTGTGTTTTGTTAAGTACTCCTTGTCGCTCTTTTCCGGGTCCCTTTTAACTATTTACACTTCACTACCTTCTCGCTGAGTTCCCGCCTCATTCTGCTTGATGTATGTATATTTTTAAAATTTTTATACCACAGTTACACTTCACATCTGGTCAAGTCGTGTTACATCTACAATCCCAAGTATTCCTACTTGTAAATACGACCTCCCTGACAGATCGAATGTAATTTAAACTTACTAAATAACGACAAATCCATTATTAAGAAGCCTATCAATGTACGATGACCAAACGGAGCGACAAAAGTGTATAAAAGACGCAATTCTTGCCTCAATTATTATTCTAATTATTTTTATATTAATATTCGAATGTGTTTTCCACCACATCTGAAACTGTAACTATTCCAGTAGCTTGGTTTTAAATTGTTTTGTTAATTACTCCTTGTCTTTCTCTTCCAGGTCCCTTTCAACTATTTACACTTCAATACCTTCTTGCTGAAATCCCGCCTCATTCTGCTTGATTTATTATATTTTATCATTTTTATACCACAGTTACACTTCACATCTGGTCAAGTCGTGTTCCATCTACATTCCCAAGTATCCCCACTTGTACATATGACCCTCCTGAGAGATCGAATGTAAATTAAACTTCGTAAATACCGAAATATCCATTACTAAGAAGCCTATCAACGTACGATGACGAAATGGAGCGAAAAAAGCGTATAAAAGACGCCATTTTTGTCCTAATTATTATTATAATTATTTTTTATTAATATTCGAATGTGTTTTCCATCACATCTGAAACTGTAACTATTCCAGTAGCTTGGTTTTAAGTTGTGTTTTGTTTATTACTCCTTCACTTTCTCTTCCAGGTCCCTTTCAACTATTTACACTTCAATACCTTCTTGCTGAAATTCCGCCTCATTCTGCTTGATGTATGTATTTTTTTTTCATTTTTATACCACAGTTACACATCACATCTGGTCAAGTCGTGTTACATCTACAATCCCAAGTATTCCTACTTGTAAATACGACCTCCCTGACAGATCGAATGTAATTTAAACTTACTAAATAACGACAAATCCATTATTAAGAAGCCTATCAAAGTACGATGACCAAACGGAGCGAAAAAAGCGTATAAAAGACGCCATTTTTGTCCCAATTATTAATCTAATTATTTTATATTATTATTCGAATGTGTTTTCCATCACATCTAAAACTGTAACTATTCCAGTAGCTTGGTTTTAAGTTGTGTTTTGTTTATTACTCCTTCACTTTCTCTTCCAGGTCCCTTTCAACTATTTACACTTCAATACCTTCTTGCTGAAATCCCGCCTCATTCTGCTTGATTTATTATATTTTATCATTTTTATACCACAGTTACACTTCACATCTGGTCAAGTCGTGTTCCATCTACATTCCCAAGTATCCCCACTTGTACATATGACCCTCCTGACAGATCGAATGTAAATTAAACTTCGTAAATACCGATATATCCAATATTAAGAAGCCTATCAACGTACGATGACCAAACGGAGCGAAAAAAGCGTATAAAAGACGCCATTTTTGTTCTAATTATTATTATAATTATTTTTTATTAATATTCGAATGTGTTTTCCATCACATCTGAAACTGTAACTATTCCAGTAGCTTGGTTTTAAGTTGTGTTTTGTTTATTACTCCTTCACTTTCTCTTCCAGGTCCCTTTCAACTATTTACACTTTAATACCTTCTCGCTGAGTTCCAGTCTCATTCTGCTTGATTTCTTACATTTTATCATTTTTATACCACAGTTATACTTCACATCTGGTCAAGTCGTGTTCCATCTACATTCCCGAGTGTCCCCACTTGTAAATATGAACTTCCTGACAGATCGAATGTAAATTAAACTTCGTAAATACCGAAATATCGATTACTAAGAAGCCTATCAAAGTACGATGACCAAACGGAGCGAAAAAAGCGTATAAAAGACGCCATTTTTGTCCCAGTTATTATTATAATTATTTTTTATTATTTTCGAATGTGTTTTTCATCACATCTGAAACTGTAACTATTCCAGTAGCTTGGTTTTAAATTGTGTTTTGTTAAGTACTCCTTGTCGCTCTTTTCCGGGTCCCTTTTAACTATTTACACTTCACTACCTTCTCGCTGAGTTCCCGCCTCATTCTGCTTGATGTATGTATATTTTTAAAATTTTTATACCACAGTTACACTTCACATCTGGTCAAGTCGTGTTACATCTACAATCCCAAGTATTCCTACTTGTAAATACGACCTCCCTGACAGATCGAATGTAATTTAAACTTACTAAATAACGACAAATCCATTATTAAGAAGCCTATCAATGTACGATGACCAAACGGAGCGACAAAAGTGTATAAAAGACGCAATTCTTGCCTCAATTATTATTCTAATTATTTTTATATTAATATTCGAATGTGTTTTCCACCACATCTGAAACTGTAACTATTCCAGTAGCTTGGTTTTAAATTGTTTTGTTGATTACTCCTTGTCTTTCTCTTCCAGGTCCCTTTCAACTATTTACACTTCAATACCTTCTTGCTGAAATCCCGCCTCATTCTGCTTGATTTATTATATTTTATCATTTTTATACCACAGTTATACTTCACATCTGGTCAAGTCGTGTTACATCTACAATCCCAAGTATTCCTACTTGTAAATACGACCTCCCTGACAGATCGAATGTAATTTAAACTTACTAAATAACGACAAATCCATTATTAAGAAGCCTATCAAAGTACGATGACCAAACGGAGCGAAAAAAGCGTATAAAAGACGCCATTTTTGTCCTAATTACTATTATAATTATTTTTTATTAATATTTGAATGTGTTTTCCATCACATCTAAAACTGTAACTATTCCAGTAGCTTGGTTTTAAGTTGTGTTTTGTTTATTACTCCTTCACTTTCTCTTCCAGGTCCCTTTCAACTATTTACACTTCAATACCTTCTCGCTGAGTTCCAGTCTCATTCTGCTTGATTTATTTATATTTCATCATTTTTATACCACAGTTACACTTCACATCTGGTCAAGTCGTGTTCCATCTACATTCCCAAGTATTCCTACTTGTAAATACGACCTCCCTGACAGATCGAATGTAATTTAAACTTACAAAATAACGACAAATCCATTATTAAGAAGCCTATCAAAGTACGATGACCAAACGGAGCGAAAAAAGCGTATAAAAGACGCCATTTTTGTCCCAGTTATTATCATAATTATTTTTTATTAATTTTCGAATGTGTTTTCCATCACATCTGAAACTGTAACTATTCCAGTAGCTTGGTTTTAAATTGTGTTTTGTTAAGTACTCCTTGTCGCTCTCTTCCGGGTCCCTTTCAACTATTTACACTTCAATACCTTCTTGCTGAAATCCCGCCTCATTCTGCTTGATGTATGTATATTTTTTTCATTTTTATACCACAGTTACACTTCACATCTGGTCAAGTCGTGTTACATCTACAATCCCAAGTATTCCTACTTGTAAATACGACCTCCCTGACAGATCGAATGTAATTTAAACTTACTAAATAACGACAAATCCATTATTAAGAAGCCTATCAAAGTACGATGACCAAACGGAGCGAAAAAAGCGTATAAAAGACGCCATTTTTGTCCCAATTATTAATCTAATTATTTTATATTATTATTCGAATGTGTTTTCCACCACGTCTGAAACTGTAACTATTCCAGTAGCTTGGTTTTAAGTTGTGTTTTGTTAATTACTCCTTCTCTTTCTCTTCCAGGTCCCTTTCAACTATTTACACTTCAATACCTTCTCGCTGAGTTCCAGTCTCATTCTGCTTGATTTATTTATATTTCATCATTTTTATACCACAGTTACACTTCACATCTGGTCAAGTCGTGTTCCATCTACATTCCCAAGTATTCCTACTTGTAAATACGACCTCCCTGACAGATCGAATGTAATGTAAACTTACTAAATAACGACAAATCCATTATTAAGAAGCCTATCAAAGTACGATGACCAAACGGAGCGAAAAAAGCGTATAAAAGACGCCATTTTTGTCCCAATTATTAATCTAATTATTTTATATTATTATTCGAATGTGTTTTCCATCACATCTAAAACTGTAACTATTCCAGTAGCTTGGTTTTAAGTTGTGTTTTGTTTATTACTCCTTCACTTTCTCTTCCAGGTCCCTTTCAACTATTTACACTTCAATACCTTCTTGCTGAAATCCCGCCTCATTCTGCTTGATTTATTATATTTTATCATTTTTATACCACAGTTACACTTCACATCTGGTCAAGTCGTGTTCCATCTACATTCCCAAGTATCCCCACTTGTACATATGACCCTCCTGACAGATCGAATGTAAATTAAACTTCGTAAATACCGAAATATCGATTACTAAGAAGCCTATCAAAGTACGATGACCAAACGGAGCGAAAAAAGCGTATAAAAGACGCCATTTTTGTCCCAGTTATTATTATAATTATTTTTTATTATTTTCGAATGTGTTTTTCATCACATCTGAAACTGTAACTATTCCAGTAGCTTGGTTTTAAATTGTGTTTTGTTAAGTACTCCTTGTCGCTCTTTTCCGGGTCCCTTTTAACTATTTACACTTCACTACCTTCTCGCTGAGTTCCCGCCTCATTCTGCTTGATGTATGTATATTTTTAAAATTTTTATACCACAGTTACACTTCACATCTGGTCAAGTCGTGTTACATCTACAATCCCAAGTATTCCTACTTGTAAATACGACCTCCCTGACAGATCGAATGTAATTTAAACTTACTAAATAACGACAAATCCATTATTAAGAAGCCTATCAATGTACGATGACCAAACGGAGCGACAAAAGTGTATAAAAGACGCAATTCTTGCCTCAATTATTATTCTAATTATTTTTATATTAATATTCGAATGTGTTTTCCACCACATCTGAAACTGTAACTATTCCAGTAGCTTGGTTTTAAATTGTTTTGTTAATTACTCCTTGTCTTTCTCTTCCAGGTCCCTTTCAACTATTTACACTTCAATACCTTCTTGCTGAAATCCCGCCTCATTCTGCTTGATTTATTATATTTTATCATTTTTATACCACAGTTATACTTCACATCTGGTCAAGTCGTGTTACATCTACAATCCCAAGTATTCCTACTTGTAAATACGACCTCCCTGACAGATCGAATGTAATTTAAACTTACTAAATAATGACAAATCCATTATTAAGAAGCCTATCAAAGTACGATGACCAAACGGAGCGAAAAAAGCGTATAAAAGACGCCATTTTTGTCCTAATTACTATTATAATTATTTTTTATTAATATTTGAATGTGTTTTCCATCACATCTAAAACTGTAACTATTCCAGTAGCTTGGTTTTAAGTTGTGTTTTGTTTATTACTCCTTCACTTTCTCTTCCAGGTCCCTTTCAACTATTTACACTTCAATACCTTCTCGCTGAGTTCCAGTCTCATTCTGCTTGATTTATTTATATTTCATCATTTTTATACCACAGTTACACTTCACATCTGGTCAAGTCGTGTTCCATCTACATTCCCAAGTATTCCTACTTGTAAATACGACCTCCCTGACAGATCGAATGTAATTTAAACTTACAAAATAACGACAAATCCATTATTAAGAAGCCTATCAAAGTACGATGACCAAACGGAGCGAAAAAAGCGTATAAAAGACGCCATTTTTGTCCCAGTTATTATCATAATTATTTTTTATTAATTTTCGAATGTGTTTTCCATCACATCTGAAACTGTAACTATTCCAGTAGCTTGGTTTTAAATTGTGTTTTGTTAAGTACTCCTTGTCGCTCTCTTCCGGGTCCCTTTCAACTATTTACACTTCAATACCTTCTTGCTGAAATCCCGCCTCATTCTGCTTGATGTATGTATATTTTTTTCATTTTTATACCACAGTTACACTTCACATCTGGTCAAGTCGTGTTACATCTACAATCCCAAGTATTCCTACTTGTAAATACGACCTCCCTGACAGATCGAATGTAATTTAAACTTACTAAATAACGACAAATCCATTATTAAGAAGCCTATCAAAGTACGATGACCAAACGGAGCGAAAAAAGCGTATAAAAGACGCCATTTTTGTCCCAATTATTAATCTAATTATTTTATATTATTATTCGAATGTGTTTTCCACCACGTCTGAAACTGTAACTATTCCAGTAGCTTGGTTTTAAGTTGTGTTTTGTTAATTACTCCTTCTCTTTCTCTTCCAGGTCCCTTTCAACTATTTACACTTCAATACCTTCTCGCTGAGTTCCAGTCTCATTCTGCTTGATTTATTTATATTTCATCATTTTTATACCACAGTTACACTTCACATCTGGTCAAGTCGTGTTCCATCTACATTCCCAAGTATTCCTACTTGTAAATACGACCTCCCTGACAGATCGAATGTAATGTAAACTTACTAAATAACGACAAATCCATTATTAAGAAGCCTATCAAAGTACGATGACCAAACGGAGCGAAAAAAGCGTATAAAAAACGCCATTTTTGTCCCAGTTATTATTATAATTATTTTTTATTAATTTTCGAATGTGTTTTCCATCACATCTGAAACTGTAACTATTCCAGTAGCTTGGTTTTAAATTGTGTTTTGTTAAGTACTCCTTGTCGCTCTCTTCCGGGTCCCTTTCAACTATTTACACTTCAATACCTTCTTGCTGAAATCCCGCCTCATTCTGCTTGATGTATGTATATTTTTTTCCTTTTTATACCACAGTTACACTTCACATCTGGTCAAGTCGTGTTACATCTACAATCCCAAGTATTCCTACTTGTAAATACGACCTCCCTGACAGATCGAATGTAATTTAAACTTACTAAATAACGACAAATCCATTATTAAGAAGCCTATCAAAGTACGATGACCAAACGGAGCGAAAAAAGCGTATAAAAGACGCCATTTTTGTCCCAATTATTAATCTAATTATTTTATATTATTATTCGAATGTGTTTTCCACCACGTCTGAAACTGTAACTATTCCAGTAGCTTGGTTTTAAGTTGTGTTTTGTTAATTACTCCTTCTCTTTCTCTTCCAGTTCCCTTTCAACTATTTACACTTCAATACCTTCTCGCTGAGTTCCTGCCTCATTCTGCTTGATGTATGTATATTTTTTTCATTTTTATACCACAGTTACACTTCACATCTGGTCAAGTCGTGTTACATCTACAATCCCAAGTATTCCTACTTGTAAATACGACCTCCCTGACAGATCGAATGTAATTTAAACTTACTAAATAACGACAAATCCATTATTAAGAAGCCTATCAAAGTAGGATGACCAAACGGAGCGAAAAAAGCGTATAAAAGACGCCATTTTTGTCCCAATTATTAATCTAATTATTTTATATTATTATTCGAATGTGTTTTCCACCACGTCTGAAACTGTAACTATTCCAGTAGCTTGGTTTTAAGTTGTGTTTTGTTAATTACTCCTTCTCTTTCTCTTCCAGGTCCCTTTCAACTATTTACACTTCAATACCTTCTCGCTGAGTTCCAGTCTCATTCTGCTTGATTTATTTATATTTCATCATTTTTATACCACAGTTACACTTCACATCTGGTCAAGTCGTGTTCCATCTACATTCCCAAGTATTCCTACTTGTAAATACGACCTCCCTGACAGATCGAATGTAATGTAAACTTACTAAATAACGACAAATCCATTATTAAGAAGCCTATCAAAGTACGATGACCAAACGGAGCGAAAAAAGCGTATAAAAAACGCCATTTTTGTCCCAGTTATTATTATAATTATTTTTTATTAATTTTCGAATGTGTTTTCCATCACATCTGAAACTGTAACTATTCCAGTAGCTTGGTTTTAAATTGTGTTTTGTTAAGTACTCCTTGTCGCTCTCTTCCGGGTCCCTTTCAACTATTTACACTTCAATACCTTCTTGCTGAAATCCCGCCTCATTCTGCTTGATGTATGTATATTTTTTTCATTTTTATACCACAGTTACACTTCACATCTGGTCAAGTCGTGTTACATCTACAATCCCAAGTATTCCTACTTGTAAATACGACCTCCCTGACAGATCGAATGTAATTTAAACTTACTAAATAACGACAAATGCATTATTAAGAAGCCTATCAAAGTACGATGACCAAACGGAGCGAAAAAAGCGTATAAAAGACGCCATTTTTGTCCCAATTATTAATCTAATTATTTTATATTATTATTCGAATGTGTTTTCCACCACGTCTGAAACTGTAACTATTCCAGTAGCTTGGTTTTAAGTTGTGTTTTGTTAATTACTCCTTCTCTTTCTCTTCCAGGTCCCTTTCAACTATTTACACTTCAATACCTTCTCGCTGAGTTCCTGCCTCATTCTGCTTGATGTATGTATATTTTTTTCATTTTTATACCACAGTTACACTTCACATCTGGTCAAGTCGTGTTACATCTACAATCCCAAGTATTCCTACTTGTAAATACGACCTCCCTGACAGATCGAATGTAATTTAAACTTACTAAATAACGACAAATCCATTATTAAGAAGCCTATCAAAGTACGATGACCAAACGGAGCGAAAAAAGCGTATAAAAGACGCCATTTTTGTCCCAATTATTAATCTAATTATTTTATATTATTATTCGAATGTGTTTTCCACCACGTCTGAAACTGTAACTATTCCAGTAGCTTGGTTTTAAGTTGTGTTTTGTTAATTACTCCTTCTCTTTCTCTTCCAGGTCCCTTTCAACTATTTACACTTCAATACCTTCTCGCTGAGTTCCAGTCTCATTCTGCTTGATTTATTTATATTTCATCATTTTTATACCACAGTTACACTTCACATCTGGTCAAGTCGTGTTCCATCTACATTCCCAAGTATTCCTACTTGTAAATACGACCTCCCTGACAGATCGAATGTAATGTAAACTTACTAAATAACGACAAATCCATTATTAAGAAGCCTATCAAAGTACGATGACCAAACGGAGCGAAAAAAGCGTATAAAAAACGCCATTTTTGTCCCAGTTATTATTATAATTATTTTTTATTAATTTTCGAATGTGTTTTCCATCACATCTGAAACTGTAACTATTCCAGTAGCTTGGTTTTAAATTGTGTTTTGTTAAGTACTCCTTGTCGCTCTCTTCCGGGTCCCTTTTAACTATTTACACTTCAATACCTTCTTGCTGAAATCCCGCCTCATTCTGCTTGATGTATGTATATTTTTTTCATTTTTATACCACAGTTACACTTCACATCTGGTCAAGTCGTGTTACATCTACAATCCCAAGTATTCCTACTTGTAAATACGACCTCCCTGACAGATCGAATGTAATTTAAACTTACTAAATAACGACAAATCCATTATTAAGAAGCCTATCAAAGTACGATGACCAAACGGAGCGAAAAAAGCGTATAAAAGACGCCATTTTTGTCCCAATTATTAATCTAATTATTTTATATTATTATTCGAATGTGTTTTCCACCACGTCTGAAACTGTAACTATTCCAGTAGCTTGGTTTTAAGTTGTGTTTTGTTAATTACTCCTTCTCTTTCTCTTCCAGGTCCCTTTCAACTATTTACACTTCAATACCTTCTTGCTGAGTTCCAGTCTCATTCTGCTTGATTTATTTATATTTCATCATTTTTATACCACAGTTACACTTCACATCTGGTCAAGTCGTGTTCCATCTACATTCCCAAGTATTCCTACTTGTAAATACGACCTCCCTGACAGATCGAATGTAATGTAAACTTACTAAATAACGACAAATCCATTATTAAGAAGCCTATCAAAGTACGATGACCAAACGGAGCGAAAAAAGCGTATAAAAAACGCCATTTTTGTCCCAGTTATTATTATAATTATTTTTTATTAATTTTCGAATGTGTTTTCCATCACATCTGAAACTGTAACTATTCCAGTAGCTTGGTTTTAAATTGTGTTTTGTTAAGTACTCCTTGTCGCTCTCTTCCGGGTCCTTTTCAACTATTTACACTTCAATACCTTCTTGCTGAAATCCCGCCTCATTCTGCTTGATGTATGTATATTTTTTTCATTTTTATACCACAGTTACACTTCACATCTGGTCAAGTCGTGTTACATCTACAATCCCAAGTATTCCTACTTGTAAATACGACCTCCCTGACAGATCGAATGTAATTTAAACTTACTAAATAACGACAAATCCATTATTAAGAAGCCTATCAAAGTACGATGACCAAACGGAGCGAAAAAATCGTATAAAAGACGCCATTTTTGTCCCAATTATTAATCTAATTATTTTATATTATTATTCGAATGTGTTTTCCACCACGTCTGAAACTGTAACTATTCCAGTAGCTTGGTTTTAAGTTGTGTTTTGTTAATTACTCCTTCTCTTTCTCTTCCAGGTCCCTTTCAACTATTTACACTTCAATACCTTCTCGCTGAGTTCCTGCCTCATTCTGCTTGATGTATGTATATTTTTTTCATTTTTATACCACAGTTACACTTCACATCTGGTCAAGTCGTGTTACATCTACAATCCCAAGTATTCCTACTTGTAAATACGACCTCCCTGACAGATCAAATGTAATTTAAACTTACTAAATAACGACAAATCCATTATTAAGAAGCCTATCAAAGTACGATGACCAAACGGAGAGAAAAAAGCGTATAAAAGACGCCATTTTTGTCCCAATTATTAATCTAATTATTTTATATTATTATTCGAATGTGTTTTCCACCACGTCTGAAACTGTAACTATTCCAGTAGCTTGGTTTTAAGTTGTGTTTTGTTAATTACTCCTTCTCTTTCTCTTCCAGGTCCCTTTCAACTATTTACACTTCAATACCTTCTCGCTGAGTTCCAGTCTCATTCTGCTTGATTTATTTATATTTCATCATTTTTATACCACAGTTACACTTCACATCTGGTCAAGTCGTGTTCCATCTACATTCCCAAGTATTCCTACTTGTAAATACGACCTCCCTGACAGATCGAATGTAATGTAAACTTACTAAATAACGACAAATCCATTATTAAGAAGCCTATCAAAGTACGATGACCAAACGGAGCGAAAAAAGCGTATAAAAAACGCCATTTTTGTCCCAGTTATTATTATAATTATTTTTTATTAATTTTCGAATGTGTTTTCCATCACATCTGAAACTGTAACTATTCCAGTAGCTTGGTTTTAAATTGTGTTTTGTTAAGTACTCCTTGTCGCTCTCTTCCGGGTCCCTTTTAACTATTTACACTTCAATACCTTCTTGCTGAAATCCCGCCTCATTCTGCTTGATGTATGTATATTTTTTTCATTTTTATACCACAGTTACACTTCACATCTGGTCAAGTCGTGTTACATCTACAATCCCAAGTATTCCTACTTGTAAATACGACCTCCCTGACAGATCGAATGTAATTTAAACTTACTAAATAACGACAAATCCATTATTAAGAAGCCTATCAAAGTACGATGACCAAACGGAGCGAAAAAAGCGTATAAAAGACGCCATTTTTGTCCCAATTATTAATCTAATTATTTTATATTATTATTCGAATGTGTTTTCCACCACGTCTGAAACTGTAACTATTCCAGTAGCTTGGTTTTAAGTTGTGTTTTGTTAATTACTCCTTCTCTTTCTCTTCCAGGTCCCTTTCAACTATTTACACTTCAATACCTTCTCGCTGAGTTCCAGTCTCATTCTGCTTGATTTATTTATATTTCATCATTTTTATACCACAGTTACACTTCACATCTGGTAAAGTCGTGTTCCATCTACATTCCCAAGTATTCCTACTTGTAAATACGACCTCCCTGACAGATCGAATGTAATTTAAACTTACTAAATAACGACAAATCCATTATTAAGAAGCCTATCAAAGTACGATGACCAAACGGAGCGAAAAAAGCGTATAAAAGATGCCATTTTTGTCCCAATTATTAATCTAATTATTTTATATTATTATTCGAATTTGTTTTCCACCACGTCTGAAACTGTAACTATTCCAGTAGCTTGGTTTTAAGTTGTGTTTTGTTAATTACTCCTTCTCTTTCTCTTCCAGGTCCCTTTCAACTATTTACACTTCAATACCTTCTCGCTGAGTTCCAGTCTCATTCTGCTTGATTTATTTATATTTCATCATTTTTATACCACAGTTACACTTCACATCTGGTCAAGTCGTGTTCCATCTACATTCCCAAGTATTCCTACTTGTAAATACGACCTCCCTGACAGATCGAATGTAATGTAAACTTACTAAATAACGACAAATCCATTATTAAGAAGCCTATCAAAGTACGATGACCAAACGGAGCGAAAAAAGCGTATAAAAAACGCCATTGTTGTCCCAGTTATTATTATAATTATTTTTTATTAATTTTCGAATGTGTTTTCCATCACACCTGAAACTGTAACTATTCCAGTAGCTTGGTTTTAAATTGTGTTTTGTTAAGTACTCCTTGTCGCTCTCTTCCGGGTCCCTTTCAACTATTTACACTTCAATACCTTCTTGCTGAAATCCCGCCTCATTCTGCTTGATGTATGTATATTTTTTTCATTTTTATACCACAGTTACACTTCACATCTGGTCAAGTCGTGTTACATCTACAATCCCAAGTATTCCTATTTGTAAATACGACCTCCCTGACAGATCGAATGTAATTTAAACTTACTAAATAACGACAAATCCATTATTAAGAAGCCTATCAAAGTACGATGACCAAACGGAGCGAAAAAAGCGTATAAAAGACGCCATTTTTGTCCCAATTATTAATCTAATTATTTTATATTATTATTCGAATGTGTTTTCCACCACGTCTGAAACTGTAACTATTCCAGTAGCTTGGTTTTAAGTTGTGTTTTGTTAATTACTCCGTCTCTTTCTCTTCCAGGTCCCTTTCAACTATTTACACTTCAATACCTTCTCGCTGAGTTCCAGTCTCATTCTGCTTGATTTATTTATATTTCATCATTTTTATACCACAGTTACACTTCACATCTGGTCAAGTCGTGTTCCATCTACATTCCCAAGTATTCCTACTTGTAAATACGACCTCCCTGAGAGATCGAATGTAATTTAAACTTACTAAATAACGACAAATCCATTATTAAGAAGCCTATCAAAGTACGATGACCAAACGGAGGGAAAAAAGCGTATAAAAGACGCCATTTTTGTCCCAGTTATTATTATAATTATTTTTTATTAATTTTCGAATGTGTTTTCCATCACATCTGAAACTGTAACTATTCCAGTAGCTTGGTTTTAAATTGTGTTTTGTTAAGTACTACTTGTCGCTCTCTTCCGGGTCCCTTTCAACTATTTACACTTCAATACCTTCTTGCTGAAATCCCGCCTCATTCTGCTTGATGTATGTATATTTTTTTCATTTTTATACCACAGTTACACTTCACATCTGGTCAAGCCGTGTTACATCTACAATCCCAAGTATTCCTATTTGTAAATACGACCTCCCTGACAGATCGAATGTAATTTAAACTTACTAAATAACGACAAATCCATTATTAAGAAGCCTATCAAAGTACGATGACCAAACGGAGCGAAAAAAGCGTATAAAAGACGCCATTTTTGTCCCAATTATTAATCTAATTATTTTATATTATTATTCGAATGTGTTTTCCACCACGTCTGAAACTGTAACTATTCCAGTAGCTTGGTTTTAAGTTGTGTTTTGTTAATTACTCCGTCTCTTTCTCTTCCAGGTCCCTTTCAACTATTTACACTTCAATACCTTCTCGCTGAGTTCCAGTCTCATTCTGCTTGATTTATTTATATTTCATCATTTTTATACCACAGTTACACTTCACATCTGGTCAAGTCGTGTTCCATCTACATTCCCAAGTATTCCTACTTGTAAATACGACCTCCCTGACAGATCGAATGTAATTTAAACTTACTAAATAACGACAAATCCATTATTAAGAAGCCTATCAAAGTACGATGACCAAACGGAGCGAAAAAAGCGTATAAAAGACGCCATTTTTGTCCCAGTTATTATTATAATTATTTTTTATTAATTTTCGAATGTGTTTTCCATCACATCTGAAACTGTAACTATTCCAGTAGCTTGGTTTTAAATTGTGTTTTGTTAAGTACTCCTTGTCGCTCTCTTCCGGGTCCCTTTCAACTATTTACACTTCAATACCTTCTTGCTGAAATCCCGCCTCATTCTGCTTGATGTATGTATATTTTTTTCATTTTTATACCACAGTTACACTTCACATCTGGTCAAGTCGTGTTACATCTACAATCCCAAGTATTCCTATTTGTAAATAAGACCTCCCTGACAGATCGAATGTAATTTAAACTTACTAAATAACGACAAATCCATTATTAAGAAGCCTATCAAAGTACGATGACCAAACGGAGCGAAAAAAGCGTATAAAAGACGCCATTTTTGTCCCAATTATTAATCTAATTATTTTATATTATTATTCGAATGTGTTTTCCACCACGTCTGAAACTGTAACTATTCCAGTAGCTTGGTTTTAAGTTGTGTTTTGTTAATTACTCCGTCTCTTTCTCTTCCAGGTCCCTTTCAACTATTTACACTTCAATACCTTCTCGCTGAGTTCCAGTCTCATTCTGCTTGATTTATTTATATTTCATCATTTTTATACCACAGTTACACTTCACATCTGGTCAAGTCGTGTTCCATCTACATTCCCAAGTATTCCTACTTGTAAATACGACCTCCCTGACAGATCGAATGTAATTTAAACTTACTAAATAACGACAAATCCATTATTAAGAAGCCTATCAAAGTACGATGACCAAACGGAGCGAAAAAAGCGTATAAAAGACGCCATTTTTGTCCCAGTTATTATTATAATTATTTTTTATTAATTTTCGAATGTGTTTTCCATCACATCTGAAACTGTAACTATTCCAGTAGCTTGGTTTTAAATTGTGTTTTGTTAAGTACTCCTTGTCGCTCTCTTCCGGGTCCCTTTCAACTATTTACACTTCAATACCTTCTTGCTGAAATCCCGCCTCATTCTGCTTGATGTATGTATATTTTTTTCATTTTTATACCACAGTTACACTTCACATCTGGTCAAGTCGTGTTACATCTACAATCCCAAGTATTCCTATTTGTAAATACGACCTCCCTGACAGATCGAATGTAATTTAAACTTACTAAATAACGACAAATCCATTATTAAGAAGCCTATCAAAGTACGATGACCAAACGGAGCGAAAAAAGCGTATAAAAGACGCCATTTTTGTCCCAATTATTAATCTAATTATTTTTTATTATTATTCGAATGTGTTTTCCACCACATCTGAAACTGTAACTATTCCAGTAGCTTGGTTTTAAGTTGTGTTTTGTTAATTACTCCGTCTCTTTCTCTTCCAGGTCCCTTTCAACTATTTACACTTCAATACCTTCTCGCTGAGTTCCAGTCTCATTCTGCTTGATTTATTTATATTTCATCATTTTTATACCACAGTTACACTTCACATCTGGTCAAGTCGTGTTCCATCTACATTCCCAAGTATTCCTACTTGTAAATACGACCTCCCTGACAGATCGAATGTAATTTAAACTTACTAAATAACGACAAATCCATTATTAAGAAGCCTATCAAAATACGATGACCAAACGGAGCGAAAAAAGCGTATAAAAGACGCCATTTTTGTCCCAGTTATTATTATAATTATTTTTTATTAATTTTCGAATGTGTTTTCCATCACATCTGAAACTGTAACTATTCCAGTAGCTTGGTTTTAAATTGTGATTTGTTAAGTACTCCTTGTCGCTCTCTTCCGGGTCCCTTTCAACTATTTACGCTTCAATACCTTCTTGCTGAAATCCCGCCTCATTCTGCTTGATGTATGTATATTTTTTTCATTTTTATACCACAGTTACACTTCACATCTGGTCAAGTCGTGTTACATCTACAATCCCAAGTATTCCTATTTGTAAATACGACCTCCCTGACAGATCGAATGTAATTTAAACTTACTAAATAACGACAAATCCATTATTAAGAAGCCTATCAAAGTACGATGACCAAACGGAGCGAAAAAAGCGTATAAAAGACGCCATTTTTGTCCCAATTATTAATCTAATTATTTTTTATTATTATTCGAATGTGTTTTCCACCACATCTGAAACTGTAACTATTCCAGTAGCTTGGTTTTAAGTTGTGTTTTGTTAATTACTCCGTCTCTTTCTCTTCCAGGTCCCTTTCAACTATTTACACTTCAATACCTTCTCGCTGAGTTCCAGTCTCATTCTGCTTGATTTATTTATATTTCATCATTTTTATACCACAGTTACACTTCACATCTGGTCAAGTCGTGTTCCATCTACATTCCCAAGTATTCCTACTTGTAAATACGACCTCCCTGACAGATCGAATGTAATTTAAACTTACTAAATAACGACAAATCCATTATTAAGAAGCCTATCAAAGTACGATGACCAAACGGAGCGAAAAAAGCGTATAAAAGACGCCATTTTTGTCCCAGTTATTATTATAATTATTTTTTATTAATTTTCGAATGTGTTTTCCATCACATCTGAAACTGTAACTATTCCAGTAGCTTGGTTTTAAATTGTGTTTTGTTAAGTACTCCTTGTCGCTCTCTTCCGGGTCCCTTTCAACTATTTACACTTCAATACCTTCTTGCTGAAATCCCGCCTCATTCTACTTGATGTATGTATATTTTTTTCATTTTTATACCACAGTTACACTTCACATCTGGTCAAGTCGTGTTACATCTACAATCCCAAGTATTCCTACTTGTAAATACGACCTCCCTGACAGATCGAATGTAATTTAAACTTACTAAATAACGACAAATCCATTATTAAGAAGCCTATCAAAGTTCGATGACCAAACGGAGCGAAAAAAGCGTATAAAAGACGCCATTTTTGTCCCAATTATTAATCTAATTATTTTATATTATTATTCGAATGTGTTTTCCACCACGTCTGAAACTGTAACTATTCCAGTAGCTTGGTTTTAAGTTGTGTTTTGTTAATTACTCCGTCTCTTTCTCTTCCAGGTCCCTTTCAACTATTTACACTTCAATACCTTCTCGCTGAGTTCCAGTCTCATTCTGCTTGATTTATTTATATTTCATCATTTTTATACCACAGTTACACTTCACATCTGGTAAAGTCGTGTTCCATCTACATTCCCAAGTATTCCTACTTGTAAATACGACCTCCCTGACAGATCGAATGTAATTTAAACTTACTAAATAACGACAAATCCATTATTAAGAAGCCTATCAAAGTACGATGACCAAACGGAGCGAAAAAAGCGTATAAAAGACGCCATTTTTGTCCCAATTATTAATCTAATTATTTTATATTATTATTCGAATGTGTTTTCCACCACGTCTGAAACTGTAACTATTCCAGTAGCTTGGTTTTAAGTTGTGTTTTGTTAATTACTCCTTCTCTTTCTCTTCCAGGTCCCTTTCAACTATTTACACTTCAATACCTTCTCGCTGAGTTCCAGTCTCATTCTGCTTGATTTATTTATATTTCATCATTTTTATACCACAGTTACACTTCACATCTGGTCAAGTCGTGTTACATCTACATTCCCAAGTATTCCTACTTGTAAATACGACCTCCCTGACAGATCGAAGGTAATTTAAACTTACTAAATAACGACAAATCCATTATTAAGAAGCCTATCAAAGTACGATGACCAAACGGAGGGAAAAAAGCGTATAAAAGACGCCATTTTTGTCCCAATTATTAATCTAATTATTTTATATTATTATTCGAATGTGTTTTCCACCACGTCTGAAACTGTAACTGTTCCAGTAGCTTGGTTTTAAGTTGTGTTTTGTTAATTACTCCGTCTCTTTCTCTTCCAGGTCCCTTTCAACTATTTACACTTCAATACCTTCTCGCTGAGTTCCAGTCTCATTCTGCTTGATTTATTTATATTTCATCATTTTTATACCACAGTTACACTTCACATCTGGTAAAGTCGTGTTCCATCTACATTCCCAAGTATTCCTACTTGTAAATACGACCTCCCTGACAGATCGAATGTAATTTAAACTTACTAAATAACGACAAATCCATTATTAAGAAGCCTATCAAAGTACGATGACCAAACGGAGCGAAAAAAGCGTATAAAAGACGCCATTTTTGTCCCAATTATTAATCTAATTATTTTATATTATTATTCGAATGTGTTTTCCACCACGTCTGAAACTGTAACTATTCCAGTAGCTTGGTTTTAAGTTGTGTTTTGTTAATTACTCCTTCTCTTTCTCTTCCAGGTCCCTTTCAACTATTTACACTTCAATACCTTCTCGCTGAGTTCCAGTCTCATTCTGCTTGATTTATTTATATTTCATCATTTTTATACCACAGTTACACTTCACATCTGGTCAAGTCGTGTTCCATCTACATTCCCAAGTATTCCTACTTGTAAATACGACCTCCCTGACAGATCGAATGTAATTTAAACTTACTAAATAACGACAAATCCATTATTAAGAAGCCTATCAAAGTACGATGACCAAACGGAGCGAAAAAAGCGTATAAAAGACGCCATTTTTGTCCCAGTTATTATTATAATTATTTTTTATTAATTTTCGAATGTGTTTTCCATCACATCTGAAACTGTAACTATTCCAGTAACTTGGTTTTAAATTGTGTTTTGTTAAGTACTCCTTGTCGCTCTCTTCCGGGTCCCTTTCAACTATTTACACTTCAATACCTTCTTGCTGAAATCCCGCCTCATTCTGCTTGATGTATGTATATTTTTTTCATTTTTATACCACAGTTACACTTCACATCTGGTCAAGTCGTGTTACATCTACAATCCCAAGTATTCCTACTTGTAAATACGACCTCCCTGACAGATCGAATGTAATTTAAACTTACTAAATAACGACAAATCCATTATTAAGAAGCCTATCAAAGTACGATGACCAAACGGAGCGAAAAAAGCGTATAAAAGACGCCATTTTTGTCCCAATTATTAATCTAATTATTTTATATTATTATTCGAATGTGTTTTCCACCACGTCTGAAACTGTAACTATTCCAGTAGCTTGGTTTTAAGTTGTGTTTTGTTAATTACTCCGTCTCTTTCTCTTCCAGGTCCCTTTCAACTATTTACACTTCAATACCTTCTCGCTGAGTTCCAGTCTCATTCTGCTTGATTTATTTATATTTCATCATTTTTATACCACAGTTACACTTCACATCTGGTCAAGTCGTGTTCCATCTACATTCCCAAGTATTCCTACTTGTAAATACGACCTCCCTGACAGATCGAATGTAATTTAAACTTACTAAATAACGACAAATCCATTATTAAGAAGCCTATCAAAGTACGATGACCAAACGGAGCGAAAAAAGCGTATAAAAGATGCCATTTTTGTCCCAATTATTAATCTAATTATTTTATATTATTATTCGAATGTGTTTTCCACCACGTCTGAAACTGTAACTATTCCAGTAGCTTGGTTTTAAGTTGTGTTTTGTTAATTACTCCTTCTCTTTCTCTTCCAGGTCCCTTTCAACTATTTACACTTCAATACCTTCTCGCTGAGTTCCAGTCTCATTCTGCTTGATTTATTTATATTTCATCATTTTTATACCACAGTTACACTTCACATCTGGTCAAGTCGTGTTCCATCTACATTCCCAAGTATTCCTACTTGTAAATACGACCTCCCTGACAGATCGAATGTAATGTAAACTTACTAAATAACGACAAATCCATTATTAAGAAGCCTATCAAAGTACGATGACCAAACGGAGCGAAAAAAGCGTATAAAAAACGCCATTGTTGTCCCAGTTATTATTATAATTATTTTTTATTAATTTTCGAATGTGTTTTCCATCACACCTGAAACTGTAACTATTCCAGTAGCTTGGTTTTAAATTGTGTTTTGTTAAGTACTCCTTGTCGCTCTCTTCCGGGTCCCTTTCAACTATTTACACTTCAATACCTTCTTGCTGAAATCCCGCCTCATTCTGCTTGATGTATGTATATTTTTTTCATTTTTATACCACAGTTACACTTCACATCTGGTCAAGTCGTGTTACATCTACAATCCCAAGTATTCCTATTTGTAAATACGACCTCCCTGACAGATCGAATGTAATTTAAACTTACTAAATAACGACAAATCCATTATTAAGAAGCCTATCAAAGTACGATGACCAAACGGAGCGAAAAAAGCGTATAAAAGACGCCATTTTTGTCCCAATTATTAATCTAATTATTTTATATTATTATTCGAATGTGTTTTCCACCACGTCTGAAACTGTAACTATTCCAGTAGCTTGGTTTTAAGTTGTGTTTTGTTAATTACTCCTTCTCTTTCTCTTCCAGGTCCCTTTCAACTATTTACACTTCAATACCTTCTCGCTGAGTTCCAGTCTCATTCTGCTTGATTTATTTATATTTCATCATTTTTATACCACAGTTACACTTCACATCTGGTCAAATCGTGTTCCATCTACATTCCCAAGTTTTCCTACTTGTAAATACGACCTCCCTGACAGATCGAATGTAATGTAAACTTACTAAATAACGACAAATCCCTTATTAAGAAGCCTATCAAAGTACGATGACCAAACGGAGCGAAAAAAGCGTATAAAAGACGCCATTTTTGTCCCAATTATTAATCTAATTATTTTATATTATTATTCGAATGTGTTTTCCACCACGTCTGAAACTGTAACTATTCCAGTAGCTTGGTTTTAAGTTGTGTTTTGTTAATTACTCCTTCTCTTTCTCTTCCAGGTCCCTTTCAACTATTTACACTTCAATACCTTCTCGCTGAGTTCCAGTCTCATTCTGCTTGATTTATTTATATTTCATCATTTTTATACCACAGTTACACTTCACATCTGGTCAAGTCGTGTTACATCTACATTCCCAAGTATTCCTACTTGTAAATACGACCTCCCTGACAGATCGAAGGTAATTTAAACTTACTAAATAACGACAAATCCATTATTAAGAAGCCTATCAAAGTACGATGACCAAACGGAGGGAAAAAAGCGTATAAAAGACGCCATTTTTGTCCCAATTATTAATCTAATTATTTTATATTATTATTCGAATGTGTTTTCCACCACGTCTGAAACTGTAACTGTTCCAGTAGCTTGGTTTTAAGTTGTGTTTTGTTAATTACTCCGTCTCTTTCTCTTCCAGGTCCCTTTCAACTATTTACACTTCAATACCTTCTCGCTGAGTTCCAGTCTCATTCTGCTTGATTTATTTATATTTCATCATTTTTATACCACAGTTACACTTCACATCTGGTCAAGTCGTATTCCATCTACATTCCCAAGTATTCCTACTTGTAAATACGACCTCCCTGACAGATCGAATGTAATTTAAACTTACTAAATAACGACAAATCCATTATTAAGAAGCCTATCAAAGTACGATGACCAAACGGAGCGAAAAAAGCGTATAAAAGACGCCATTTTTGTCCCAATTATTAATCTAATTATTTTATATTATTATTCGAATGTGTTTTCCACCACGTCTGAAACTGTAACTATTCCAGTAGCTTGGTTTTAAGTTGTGTTTTGTTAATTACTCCTTCTCTTTCTCTTCCAGGTCCCTTTCAACTATTTACACTTCAATACCTTCTCGCTGAGTTCCAGTCTCATTCTGCTTGATTTATTTATATTTCATCATTTTTATACCACAGTTACACTTCACATCTGGTCAAGTCGTGTTCCATCTACATTCCCAAGTATTCCTACTTGTAAATACGACCTCCCTGACAGATCGAATGTAATTTAAACTTACTAAATAACGACAAATCCATTATTAAGAAGCCTATCAAAGTACGATGACCAAACGGAGCGAAAAAAGCGTATAAAAGACGCCATTTTTGTCCCAGTTATTATTATAATTATTTTTTATTAATTTTCGAATGTGTTTTCCATCACATCTGAAACTGTAACTATTCCAGTAACTTGGTTTTAAATTGTGTTTTGTTAAGTACTCCTTGTCGCTCTCTTCCGGGTCCCTTTCAACTATTTACACTTCAATACCTTCTTGCTGAAATCCCGCCTCATTCTGCTTGATGTATGTATATTTTTTTCATTTTTATACCACAGTTACACTTCACATCTGGTCAAGTCGTGTTACATCTACAATCCCAAGTATTCCTACTTGTAAATACGACCTCCCTGACAGATCGAATGTAATTTAAACTTACTAAATAACGACAAATCCATTATTAAGAAGCCTATCAAAGTACGATGACCAAACGGAGCGAAAAAAGCGTATAAAAGACGCCATTTTTGTCCCAATTATTAATCTAATTATTTTATATTATTATTCGAATGTGTTTTCCACCACGTCTGAAACTGTAACTATTCCAGTAGCTTGGTTTTAAGTTGTGTTTTGTTAATTACTCCGTCTCTTTCTCTTCCAGGTCCCTTTCAACTATTTACACTTCAATACCTTCTCGCTGAGTTCCAGTCTCATTCTGCTTGATTTATTTATATTTCATCATTTTTATACCACAGTTACACTTCACATCTGGTCAAGTCGTGTTCCATCTACATTCCCAAGTATTCCTACTTGTAAATACGACCTCCCTGACAGATCGAATGTAATTTAAACTTACTAAATAACGACAAATCCATTATTAAGAAGCCTATCAAAGTACGATGACCAAACGGAGCGAAAAAAGCGTATAAAAGATGCCATTTTTGTCCCAATTATTAATCTAATTATTTTATATTATTATTCGAATGTGTTTTCCACCACGTCTGAAACTGTAACTATTCCAGTAGCTTGGTTTTAAGTTGTGTTTTGTTAATTACTCCTTCTCTTTCTCTTCCAGGTCCCTTTCAACTATTTACACTTCAATACCTTCTCGCTGAGTTCCAGTCTCATTCTGCTTGATTTATTTATATTTCATCATTTTTATACCACAGTTACACTTCACATCTGGTCAAGTCGTGTTCCATCTACATTCCCAAGTATTCCTACTTGTAAATACGACCTCCCTGACAGATCGAATGTAATGTAAACTTACTAAATAACGACAAATCCATTATTAAGAAGCCTATCAAAGTACGATGACCAAACGGAGCGAAAAAAGCGTATAAAAAACGCCATTGTTGTCCCAGTTATTATTATAATTATTTTTTATTAATTTTCGAATGTGTTTTCCATCACACCTGAAACTGTAACTATTCCAGTAGCTTGGTTTTAAATTGTGTTTTGTTAAGTACTCCTTGTCGCTCTCTTCCGGGTCCCTTTCAACTATTTACACTTCAATACCTTCTTGCTGAAATCCCGCCTCATTCTGCTTGATGTATGTATATTTTTTTCATTTTTATACCACAGTTACACTTCACATCTGGTCAAGTCGTGTTACATCTACAATCCCAAGTATTCCTATTTGTAAATACGACCTCCCTGACAGATCGAATGTAATTTAAACTTACTAAATAACGACAAATCCATTATTAAGAAGCCTATCAAAGTACGATGACCAAACGGAGCGAAAAAAGCGTATAAAAGACGCCATTTTTGTCCCAATTATTAATCTAATTATTTTATATTATTATTCGAATGTGTTTTCCACCACGTCTGAAACTGTAACTATTCCAGTAGCTTGGTTTTAAGTTGTGTTTTGTTAATTACTCCTTCTCTTTCTCTTCCAGGTCCCTTTCAACTATTTACACTTCAATACCTTCTCGCTGAGTTCCAGTCTCATTCTGCTTGATTTATTTATATTTCATCATTTTTATACCACAGTTACACTTCACATCTGGTCAAATCGTGTTCCATCTACATTCCCAAGTTTTCCTACTTGTAAATACGACCTCCCTGACAGATCGAATGTAATGTAAACTTACTAAATAACGACAAATCCCTTATTAAGAAGCCTATCAAAGTACGATGACCAAACGGAGCGAAAAAAGCGTATAAAAGACGCCATTTTTGTCCCAATTATTAATCTAATTATTTTATATTATTATTCGAATGTGTTTTCCACCACGTCTGAAACTGTAACTATTCCAGTAGCTTGGTTTTAAGTTGTGTTTTGTTAATTACTCCTTCTCTTTCTCTTCCAGGTCCCTTTCAACTATTTACACTTCAATACCTTCTCGCTGAGTTCCAGTCTCATTCTGCTTGATTTATTTATATTTCATCATTTTTATACCACAGTTACACTTCACATCTGGTCAAGTCGTGTTACATCTACATTCCCAAGTATTCCTACTTGTAAATACGACCTCCCTGACAGATCGAAGGTAATTTAAACTTACTAAATAACGACAAATCCATTATTAAGAAGCCTATCAAAGTACGATGACCAAACGGAGGGAAAAAAGCGTATAAAAGACGCCATTTTTGTCCCAATTATTAATCTAATTATTTTATATTATTATTCGAATGTGTTTTCCACCACGTCTGAAACTGTAACTGTTCCAGTAGCTTGGTTTTAAGTTGTGTTTTGTTAATTACTCCGTCTCTTTCTCTTCCAGGTCCCTTTCAACTATTTACACTTCAATACCTTCTCGCTGAGTTCCAGTCTCATTCTGCTTGATTTATTTATATTTCATCATTTTTATACCACAGTTACACTTCACATCTGGTCAAGTCGTGTTCCATCTACATTCCCAAGTATTCCTACTTGTAAATACGACCTCCCTGACAGATCGAATGTAATTTAAACTTACTAAATAACGACAAATCCATTATTAAGAAGCCTATCAAAGTACGATGACCAAACGGAGCGAAAAAAGCGTATAAAAGACGCCATTTTTGTCCCAATTATTAATCTAATTATTTTATATTATTATTCGAATGTGTTTTCCACCACGTCTGAAACTGTAACTATTCCAGTAGCTTGGTTTTAAGTTGTGTTTTGTTAATTACTCCTTCTCTTTCTCTTCCAGGTCCCTTTCAACTATTTACACTTCAATACCTTCTCGCTGAGTTCCAGTCTCATTCTGCTTGATTTATTTATATTTCATCATTTTTATACCACAGTTACACTTCACATCTGGTCAAGTCGTGTTCCATCTACATTCCCAAGTATTCCTACTTGTAAATACGACCTCCCTGACAGATCGAATGTAATTTAAACTTACTAAATAACGACAAATCCATTATTAAGAAGCCTATCAAAGTACGATGACCAAACGGAGCGAAAAAAGCGTATAAAAGACGCCATTTTTGTCCCAGTTATTATTATAATTATTTTTTATTAATTTTCGAATGTGTTTTCCATCACATCTGAAACTGTAACTATTCCAGTAACTTGGTTTTAAATTGTGTTTTGTTAAGTACTCCTTGTCGCTCTCTTCCGGGTCCCTTTCAACTATTTACACTTCAATACCTTCTTGCTGAAATCCCGCCTCATTCTGCTTGATGTATGTATATTTTTTTCATTTTTATACCACAGTTACACTTCACATCTGGTCAAGTCGTGTTACATCTACAATCCCAAGTATTCCTACTTGTAAATACGACCTCCCTGACAGATCGAATGTAATTTAAACTTACTAAATAACGACAAATCCATTATTAAGAAGCCTATCAAAGTACGATGACCAAACGGAGCGAAAAAAGCGTATAAAAGACGCCATTTTTGTCCCAATTATTAATCTAATTATTTTATATTATTATTCGAATGTGTTTTCCACCACGTCTGAAACTGTAACTATTCCAGTAGCTTGGTTTTAAGTTGTGTTTTGTTAATTACTCCGTCTCTTTCTCTTCCAGGTCCCTTTCAACTATTTACACTTCAATACCTTCTCGCTGAGTTCCAGTCTCATTCTGCTTGATTTATTTATATTTCATCATTTTTATACCACAGTTACACTTCACATCTGGTCAAGTCGTGTTCCATCTACATTCCCAAGTATTCCTACTTGTAAATACGACCTCCCTGACAGATCGAATGTAATTTAAACTTACTAAATAACGACAAATCCATTATTAAGAAGCCTATCAAAGTACGATGACCAAACGGAGCGAAAAAAGCGTATAAAAGATGCCATTTTTGTCCCAATTATTAATCTAATTATTTTATATTATTATTCGAATGTGTTTTCCACCACGTCTGAAACTGTAACTATTCCAGTAGCTTGGTTTTAAGTTGTGTTTTGTTAATTACTCCTTCTCTTTCTCTTCCAGGTCCCTTTCAACTATTTACACTTCAATACCTTCTCGCTGAGTTCCAGTCTCATTCTGCTTGATTTATTTATATTTCATCATTTTTATACCACAGTTACACTTCACATCTGGTCAAGTCGTGTTCCATCTACATTCCCAAGTATTCCTACTTGTAAATACGACCTCCCTGACAGATCGAATGTAATGTAAACTTACTAAATAACGACAAATCCATTATTAAGAAGCCTATCAAAGTACGATGACCAAACGGAGCGAAAAAAGCGTATAAAAAACGCCATTGTTGTCCCAGTTATTATTATAATTATTTTTTATTAATTTTCGAATGTGTTTTCCATCACACCTGAAACTGTAACTATTCCAGTAGCTTGGTTTTAAATTGTGTTTTGTTAAGTACTCCTTGTCGCTCTCTTCCGGGTCCCTTTCAACTATTTACACTTCAATACCTTCTTGCTGAAATCCCGCCTCATTCTGCTTGATGTATGTATATTTTTTTCATTTTTATACCACAGTTACACTTCACATCTGGTCAAGTCGTGTTACATCTACAATCCCAAGTATTCCTATTTGTAAATACGACCTCCCTGACAGATCGAATGTAATTTAAACTTACTAAATAACGACAAATCCATTATTAAGAAGCCTATCAAAGTACGATGACCAAACGGAGCGAAAAAAGCGTATAAAAGACGCCATTTTTGTCCCAATTATTAATCTAATTATTTTATATTATTATTCGAATGTGTTTTCCACCACGTCTGAAACTGTAACTATTCCAGTAGCTTGGTTTTAAGTTGTGTTTTGTTAATTACTCCGTCTCTTTCTCTTCCAGGTCCCTTTCAACTATTTACACTTCAATACCTTCTCGCTGAGTTCCAGTCTCATTCTGCTTGATTTATTTATATTTCATCATTTTTATACCACAGTTACACTTCACATCTGGTCAAGTCGTGTTCCATCTACATTCCCAAGTATTCCTACTTGTAAATACGACCTCCCTGACAGATCGAATGTAATTTAAACTTACTAAATAACGACAAATCCATTATTAAGAAGCCTATCAAAGTACGATGACCAAACGGAGCGAAAAAAGCGTATAAAAGACGCCATTTTTGTCCCAGTTATTATTATAATTATTTTTTATTAATTTTCGAATGTGTTTTCCATCACATCTGAAACTGTAACTATTCCAGTAGCTTGGTTTTAAATTGTGTTTTGTTAAGTACTCCTTGTCGCTCTCTTCCGGGTCCCTTTCAACTATTTACACTTCAATACCTTCTTGCTGAAATCCCGCCTCATTCTGCTTGATGTATGTATATTTTTTTCATTTTTATACCACAGTTACACTTCACATCTGGTCAAGTCGTGTTACATCTACAATCCCAAGTATTCCTATTTGTAAATACGACCTCCCTGACAGATCGAATGTAATTTAAACTTACTAAATAACGACAAATCCATTATTAAGAAGCCTATCAAAGTACGATGACCAAACGGAGCGAAAAAAGCGTATAAAAGACGCCATTTTTGTCCCAGTTATTATTATAATTATTTTTTATTAATTTTCGAATGTGTTTTCCATCACATCTGAAACTGTAACTATTCCAGTAGCTTGGTTTTAAATTGTGTTTTGTTAAGTACTCCTTGTCGCTCTCTTCCGGGTCCCTTTCAACTATTTACACTTCAATACCTTCTTGCTGAAATCCCGCCTCATTCTGCTTGATGTATGTATATTTTTTTCATTTTTATACCACAGTTACACTTCACATCTGGTCAAGTCGTGTTACATCTACAATCCCAAGTATTCCTATTTGTAAATACGACCTCCCTGACAGATCGAATGTAATTTAAACTTACTAAATAACGACAAATCCATTATTAAGAAGCCTATCAAAGTACGATGACCAAACGGAGCGAAAAAAGCGTATAAAAGACGCCATTTTTGTCCCAATTATTAATCTAATTATTTTTTATTATTATTCGAATGTGTTTTCCACCACATCTGAAACTGTAACTATTCCAGTAGCTTGGTTTTAAGTTGTGTTTTGTTAATTACTCCGTCTCTTTCTCTTCCAGGTCCCTTTCAACTATTTACACTTCAATACCTTCTCGCTGAGTTCCAGTCTCATTCTGCTTGATTTATTTATATTTCATCATTTTTATACCACAGTTACACTTCACATCTGGTCAAGTCGTGTTCCATCTACATTCCCAAGTATTCCTACTTGTAAATACGACCTCCCTGACAGATCGAATGTAATTTAAACTTACTAAATAACGACAAATCCATTATTAAGAAGCCTATCAAAGTACGATGACCAAACGGAGCGAAAAAAGCGTATAAAAGACGCCATTTTTGTCCCAGTTATTATTATAATTATTTTTTATTAATTTTCGAATGTGTTTTCCATCACATCTGAAACTGTAACTATTCCAGTAGCTTGGTTTTAAATTGTGTTTTGTTAAGTACTCCTTGTCGCTCTCTTCCGGGTCCCTTTCAACTATTTACACTTCAATACCTTCTTGCTGAAATCCCGCCTCATTCTGCTTGATGTATGTATATTTTTTTCATTTTTATACCACAGTTACACTTCACATCTGGTCAAGTCGTGTTACATCTACAATCCCAAGTATTCCTACTTGTAAATACGACCTCCCTGACAGATCGAATGTAATTTAAACTTACTAAATAACGACAAATCCATTATTAAGAAGCCTATAAAAGTTCGATGACCAAACGGAGCGAAAAAAGCGTATAAAAGACGCCATTTTTGTCCCAATTATTAATCTAATTATTTTATATTATTATTCGAATGTGTTTTCCACCACGTCTTAAACTGTAACTATTCCAGTAGCTTGGTTTTAAGTTGTGTTTTGTTAATTACTCCGTCTCTTTCTCTTCCAGGTCCCTTTCAACTATTTACACTTCAATACCTTCTCGCTGAGTTCCAGTCTCATTCTGCTTGATTTATTTATATTTCATCATTTTTATACCACAGTTACACTTCACATCTGGTAAAGTCGTGTTCCATCTACATTCCCAAGTATTCCTACTTGTAAATACGACCTCCCTGACAGATCGAATGTAATTTAAACTTACTAAATAACGACAAATCCATTATTAAGAAGCCTATCAAAGTACGATGACCAAACGGAGCGAAAAAAGCGTATAAAAGACGCCATTTTTGTCCCAATTATTAATCTAATTATTTTATATTATTATTCGAATGTGTTTTCCACCACGTCTGAAACTGTAACTGTTCCAGTAGCTTGGTTTTAAGTTGTGTTTTGTTAATTACTCCGTCTCTTTCTCTTCCAGGTCCCTTTCAACTATTTACACTTCAATACCTTCTCGCTGAGTTCCAGTCTCATTCTGCTTGATTTATTTATATTTCATCATTTTTATACCACAGTTACACTTCACATCTGGTAAAGTCGTGTTCCATCTACATTCCCAAGTATTCCTACTTGTAAATACGACCTCCCTGACAGATCGAATGTAATTTAAACTTACTAAATAACGACAAATCCATTATTAAGAAGCCTATCAAAGTACGATGACCAAACGGAGCGAAAAAAGCGTATAAAAGACGCCATTTTTGTCCCAATTATTAATCTAATTATTTTATATTATTATTCGAATGTGTTTTCCACCACGTCTGAAACTGTAACTATTCCAGTAGCTTGGTTTTAAGTTGTGTTTTGTTAATTACTCCTTCTCTTTCTCTTCCAGGTCCCTTTCAACTATTTACACTTCAATACCTTCTCGCTGAGTTCCAGTCTCATTCTGCTTGATTTATTTATATTTCATCATTTTTATACCACAGTTACACTTCACATCTGGTCAAGTCGTGTTCCATCTACATTCCCAAGTATTCCTACTTGTAAATACGACCTCCCTGACAGATCGAATGTAATTTAAACTTACTAAATAACGACAAATCCATTATTAAGAAGCCTATCAAAGTACGATGACCAAACGGAGCGAAAAAAGCGTATAAAAGACGCCATTTTTGTCCCAGTTATTATTATAATTATTTTTTATTAATCTTCGAATGTGTTTTCCATCACATCTGAAACTGTAACTATTCCAGTAACTTGATTTTAAATTGTGTTTTGTTAAGTACTCCTTGTCGCTCTCTTCCGGGTCCCTTTCAACTATTTACACTTCAATACCTTCTTGCTGAAATCCCGCCTCATTCTGCTTGATGTATGTATATTTTTTTCATTTTTATACCACAGTTACACTTCACATCTGGTCAAGTCGTGTTACATCTACAATCCCAAGTATTCCTACTTGTAAATACGACCTCCCTGACAGATCGAATGTAATTTAAACTTACTAAATAACGACAAATCCATTATTAAGAAGCCTATCAAAGTACGATGACCAAACGGAGCGAAAAAAGCGTATAAAAGACGCCATTTTTGTCCCAATTATTAATCTAATTATTTTATATTATTATTCGAATGTGTTTTCCACCACGTCTGAAACTGTAACTATTCCAGTAGCTTGGTTTTAAGTTGTGTTTTGTTAATTACTCCGTCTCTTTCTCTTCCAGGTCCCTTTCAACTATTTACACTTCAATACCTTCTCGCTGAGTTCCAGTCTCATTCTGCTTGATTTATTTATATTTCATCATTTTTATACCACAGTTACACTTCACATCTGGTAAAGTCGTGTTCCATCTACATTCCCAAGTATTCCTACTTGTAAATACGACCTCCCTGACAGATCGAATGTAATTTAAACTTACTAAATAACGACAAATCCATTATTAAGAAGCCTATCAAAGTACGATGACCAAACGGAGCGAAAAAAGCGTATAAAAGACGCCATTTTTGTCCCAATTATTAATCTAATTATTTTATATTATTATTCGAATGTGTTTTCCACCACGTCTGAAACTGTAACTATTCCAGTAGCTTGGTTTTAAGTTGTGTTTTGTTAATTACTCCTTCTCTTTCTCTTCCAGGTCCCTTTCAACTATTTACACTTCAATACCTTCTCGCTGAGTTCCAGTCTCATTCTGCTTGATTTATTTATATTTCATCATTTTTATACCACAGTTACACTTCACATCTGGTCAAGTCGTGTTACATCTACATTCCCAAGTATTCCTACTTGTAAATACGACCTCCCTGACAGATCGAATGTAATTTAAACTTACTAAATAACGACAAATCCATTATTAAGAAGCCTATCAAAGTACGATGACCAAACGGAGCGAAAAAAGCGTATAAAAGACGCCATTTTTGTCCCAGTTATTATTATAATTATTTTTTATTAATTTTCGAATGTGTTTTCCATCACATCTGAAACTGTAACTATTCCAGTAGCTTGGTTTTAAATTGTGTTTTGTTAAGTACTCCTTGTCGCTCTCTTCCGGGTCCCTTTCAACTATTTACACTTCAATACCTTCTTGCTGAAATCCCGCCTCATTCTGCTTGATGTATGTATATTTTTTTCATTTTTATACCACAGTTACACTTCACATCTGGTCAAGTCGTGTTACATCTACAATCCCAAGTATTCCTACTTGTAAATACGACCTCCCTGACAGATCGAATGTAATTTAAACTTACTAAATAACGACAAATCCATTATTAAGAAGCCTATCAAAGTACGATGACCAAACGGAGCGAAAAAAGCGTATAAAAGACGCCATTTTTGTCCCAATTATTAATCTAATTATTTTATATTATTATTCGAATGTGTTTTCCACCACGTCTGAAACTGTAACTATTCCAGTAGCTTGGTTTTAAGTTGTGTTTTGTTAATTACTCCTTCTCTTTCTCTTCCAGGTCCCTTTCAACTATTTACACTTCAATACCTTCTCGCTGAGTTCCAGTCTCATTCTGCTTGATTTATTTATATTTCATCATTTTTATACCACAGTTACACTTCACATCTGGTAAAGTCGTGTTCCATCTACATTCCCAAGTATTCCTACTTGTAAATACGACCTCCCTGACAGATCGAATGTAATTTAAACTTACTAAATAACGACAAATCCATTATTAAGAAGCCTATCAAAGTACGATGACCAAACGGAGCGAAAAAAGCGTATAAAAGACGCCATTTTTGTCCCAATTATTAATCTAATTATTTTATATTATTATTCGAATGTGTTTTCCACCACGTCTGAAACTGTAACTATTCCAGTAGCTTGGTTTTAAGTTGTGTTTTGTTAATTACTCCTTCTCTTTCTCTTCCAGGTCCCTTTCAACTATTTACACTTCAATACCTTCTCGCTGAGTTCCAGTCTCATTCTGCTTTATTTATTTATATTTCATCATTTTTATACCACAGTTACACTTCACATCTGGTCAAGTCGTGTTCCATCTACATTCCCAAGTATTCCTACTTGTAAATACGACCTCCCTGACAGATCGAATGAAATTTAAACTTACTAAATAACGACAAATCCATTATTAAGAAGCCTATCAAAGTACGATGACCAAACGGAGCGAAAAAACCGTATAAAAGACGCCATTTTTGTCCCAGTTATTAATCTAATTATTTTATATTATTATTCGAATGTGTTTTCCACCACGTCTGAAACTGTAACTATTCCAGTAGCTTGGTTTAAGTTGTGTTTTGTTAATTACTCCTTCTCTTTCTCTTCCAGGTCCCTTTCAACTATTTACACTTCAATACCTTCTCGCTGAGTTCCAGTCTCATTCTGCTTGATTTATTTATATTTCATCATTTTTATACCACAGTTACACTTCACATCTGGTCAAGTCGTGTTCCATCTACATTCCCAAGTATTCCTACTTGTAAATACGACCTCCCTGACAGATCGAATGTAATTTAAACTTACTAAATAACGACAAATCCATTATTAAGAAGCCTATCAAAGTACGATGACCAAACGGAGCGAAAAAAAGCGTATAAAAGACGCCATTTTTGTCCCAATTATTAATCTAATTATTTTATATTATTATTCGAATGTGTTTTCCACCACGTCTGAAACTGTAACTATTCCAGTAGCTTGGTTTTAAGTTGTGTTTTGTTAATTACTCCTTCTCTTTCTCTTCCAGGTCCCTTTCAACTATTTACACTTCAATACCTTCTCGCTGAGTTCCAGTCTCATTCTGCTTGATTTATTTATATTTCATCATTTTTATACCACAGTTACACTTCACATCTGGTCAAGTCGTGTTCCATCTACATTCCCAAGTATTCCTACTTGTAAATACGACCTCCCTGACAGATCGAATGTAATTTAAACTTACTAAATAACGACAAATCCATTATTAAGAAGCCTATCAAAGTACGATGACCAAACGGAGCGAAAAAAAGCGTATAAAAGACGCCATTTTTGTCCCAATTATTAATCTAATTATTTTATATTATTATTCGAATGTGTTTTCCACCACGTCTGAAACTGTAACTATTCCAGTAGCTTGGTTTTAAGTTGTGTTTTGTTAATTACTCCTTCTCTTTCTCTTCCAGGTCCCTTTCAACTATTTACACTTCAATACCTTCTCGCTGAGTTCCAGTCTCATTCTGCTTGATTTATTTATATTTCATCATTTTTATACCACAGTTACACTTCACATCTGGTCAAGTCGTGTTACATCTACATTCCCAAGTATTCCTACTTGTAAATACGACCTCCCTGACAGATCGAATGTAATTTAAACTTACTAAATAACGACAAATCCATTATTAAGAAGCCTATCAAAGTACGATGACCAAACGGAGCGAAAAAAGCGTATAAAAGACGCCATTTTTGTCCCAGTTATTATTATAATTATTTTTTATTAATTTTCGAATGTGTTTTCCATCACATCTGAAACTGTAACTATTCCAGTAGCTTGGTTTTAAATTGTGTTTTGTTAAGTACTCCTTGTCGCTCTCTTCCGGGTCCCTTTCAACTATTTACACTTCAATACCTTCTTGCTGAAATCCCGCCTCATTCTGCTTGATGTATGTATATTTTTTTCATTTTTATACCACAGTTACACTTCACATCTGGTCAAGTCGTGTTACATCTACAATCCCAAGTATTCCTACTTGTAAATACGACCTCCCTGACAGATCGAATGTAATTTAAACTTACTAAATAACGACAAATCCATTATTAAGAAGCCTATCAAAGTACGATGACCAAACGGAGCGAAAAAAGCGTATAAAAGACGCCATTTTTGTCCCAATTATTAATCTAATTATTTTATATTATTATTCGAATGTGTTTTCCACCACGTCTGAAACTGTAACTATTCCAGTAGCTTGGTTTTAAGTTGTGTTTTGTTAATTACTCCGTCTCTTTCTCTTCCAGGTCCCTTTCAACTATTTACACTTCAATACCTTCTCGCTGAGTTCCAGTCTCATTCTGCTTGATTTATTTATATTTCATCATTTTTATACCACAGTTACACTTCACATCTGGTCAAGTCGTGTTCCATCTACATTCCCAAGTATTCCTACTTGTAAATACGACCTCCCTGACAGATCGAATGTAATTTAAACTTACTAAATAACGACAAATCCATTATTAAGAAGCCTATCAAAGTACGATGACCAAACGGAGCGAAAAAAGCGTATAAAAGACGCCATTTTTGTCCCAATTATTAATCTAATTATTTTATATTATTATTCGAATGTGTTTTCCACCACGTCTGAAACTGTAACTATTCCAGTAGCTTGGTTTTAAGTTGTGTTTTGTTAATTACTCCTTCTCTTTCTCTTCCAGGTCCCTTTCAACTATTTACACTTCAATACCTTCTCGCTGAGTTCCAGTCTCATTCTGCTTTATTTATTTATATTTCATCATTTTTATACCACAGTTACACTTCACATCTGGTCAAGTCGTGTTCCATCTACATTCCCAAGTATTCCTACTTGTAAATACGACCTCCCTGACAGATCGAATGAAATTTAAACTTACTAAATAACGACAAATCCATTATTAAGAAGCCTATCAAAGTACGATGACCAAACGGAGCGAAAAAACCGTATAAAAGACGCCATTTTTGTCCCAGTTATTAATCTAATTATTTTATATTATTATTCGAATGTGTTTTCCACCACGTCTGAAACTGTAACTATTCCAGTAGCTTGGTTTAAGTTGTGTTTTGTTAATTACTCCTTCTCTTTCTCTTCCAGGTCCCTTTCAACTATTTACACTTCAATACCTTCTCGCTGAGTTCCAGTCTCATTCTGCTTGATTTATTTATATTTCATCATTTTTATACCACAGTTACACTTCACATCTGGTCAAGTCGTGTTCCATCTACATTCCCAAGTATTCCTACTTGTAAATACGACCTCCCTGACAGATCGAATGCAATTTAAACTTACTAAATAACGACAAATCCATTATTAAGAAGCCTATCAAAGTACGATGACCAAACGGAGCGAAAAAAAGCGTATAAAAGACGCCATTTTTGTCCCAATTATTAATCTAATTATTTTATATTATTATTCGAATGTGTTTTCCACCACGTCTGAAACTGTAACTATTCCAGTAGCTTGGTTTTAAGTTGTGTTTTGTTAATTACTCCTTCTCTTTCTCTTCCAGGTCCCTTTCAACTATTTACACTTCAATACCTTCTCGCTGAGTTCCTGCCTCATTCTGCTTGATGTATGTATATTTTTTTCATTTTTATACCACAGTTACACTTCACATCTGGTCAAGTCGTGTTACATCTACAATCCCAAGTATTCCTACTTGTAAATACGACCTCCCTGACAGATCGAATGAAATTTAAACTTACTAAATAACGACAAATCCATTATTAAGAAGCCTATCAAAGTACGATGACCAAACGGAGCGAAAAAAACGTATAAAAGACGCCATTTTTGTCCCAATTATTAATCTAATTATTTTATATTATTATTCGAATGTGTTTTCCACCACGTCTGAAACTGTATCTATTCCAGTAGCTTGGTTTTAAGTTGTGTTTTGTTAATTACTCCTTCTCTTTCTCTTCCAGGTCCCTTTCAACTATTTACACTTCAATACCTTCTCGCTGAGTTCCTGCCTCATTCTGCTTGATGTATGTATATATTTTTTATTTTTATACCACAGTTACACTTCACATCTGGTCAAGTCGTGTTACATCTACAATCCCAAGTATTCCTACTTGTAAATACGACCTCCCTGACAGATCGAATGTAATTTAAACTTACTAAATAACGACAAATCCATTATTAAGAAGCCTATCAAAGTACGATGACCAAACGGAGCGAAAAAAGCGTATAAAAGACGCCATTTTTGTCCCAATTATTAATCTAATTATTTTATATTATTATTCGAATGTGTTTTCCACCACGTCTGAAACTGTAACTATTCCAGTAGCTTGGTTTTAAGTTGTGTTTTGTTAATTACTCCTTCTCTTTCTCTTCCAGGTCCCTTTCAACTATTTACACTTCAATACCTTCTCGCTGAGTTCCAGTCTCATTCTGCTTTATTTATTTATATTTCATCATTTTTATACCACAGTTACACTTCACATCTGGTCAAGTCGTGTTCCATCTACATTCCCAAGTATTCCTACTTGTAAATACGACCTCCCTGACAGATCGAATGTAATTTAAACTTACTAAATAACGACAAATCCATTATTAAGAAGCCTATCAAAGTACGATGACCAAACGGAGCGAAAAAAGCGTATAAAAGACGCCATTTTTGTCCCAGTTATTATTATAATTATTTTTTATTAATTTTCGAATGTGTTTTCCATCACATCTGAAACTGTAACTATTCCAGTAGCTTGGTTTTAAATTGTGTTTTGTTAAGTACTCCTTGTCGCTCTCTTCCGGGTCCCTTTCAACTATTTACACTTCATTACCTTCTTGCTGAAATCCCGCCTCATTCTGCTTGATGTATGTATATTTTTTCATTTTTATACCACAGTTACACTTCACATCTGGTCAAGTCGTGTTACATCTACAATCCCAAGTATTCCTACTTGTAAATACGACCTCCCTGACAGATCGAATGTAATTTAAACTTACTAAATAACGACAAATCCATTATTAAGAAGCCTATCAAAGTACGATGACCAAACGGAGCGAAAAAAGCGTATAAAAGACGCCATTTTTGTCCCAATTATTAATCTAATTATTTTATATTATTATTCGAATGTGTTTTCCACCACGTCTGAAACTGTAACTATTCCAGTAGCTTGGTTTTAAGTTGTGTTTTGTAAATTACTCCGTCTCTTTCTCTTCCAGGTCCCTTTCAACTATTTACACTTCAATACCTTCTCGCTGAGTTCCAGTCTCATTCTGCTTGATTTATTTATATTTCATCATTTTTATACCACAGTTACACATCACATCTGGTAAAGTCGTGTTCCATCTACATTCCCAAGTATTCCTACTTGTAAATACGACCTCCCTGACAGATCGAATGTAATTTAAACTTACTAAATAACGACAAATCCATTATTAAGAAGCCTATCAAAGTACGATGACCAAACGGAGCGAAAAAAGCGTATAAAAGACGCCATTTTTGTCCCAATTATTAATCTAATTATTTTATATTATTATTCGAATGTGTTTTCCACCACGTCTGAAACTGTAACTATTCCAGTAGCTTGGTTTTAAGTTGTGTTTTGTTAATTACTCCTTCTCTTTCTCTTCCAGGTCCCTTTCAACTATTTACACTTCAATACCTTCTCGCTGAGTTCCAGTCTCATTCTGCTTGATTTATTTATATTTCATAATTTTTATACCACAGTTACACTTCACATCTGGTCAAGTCGTGTTCCATCTACGTTCCCAAGTATTCCTACTTGTAAATACGACCTCCCTGACAGATCGAATGTAATTTAAACTTACTAAATAACGACAAATCCATTATTAAGAAGCCTATCAAAGTACGATGACCAAACGGAGCGAAAAAAGCGTATAAAAGACGCCATTTTTGTCCCAGTTATTATTATAATTATTTTTTATTAATTTTCGAATGTGTTTTCCATCACATCTGAAACTGTAACTATTCCAGTAGCTTGGTTTTAAATTGTGTTTTGTTAAGTACTCCTTGTCGCTCTCTTCCGGGTCCCTTTCAACTATTTACACTTCAATACCTTCTTGCTGAAATCCCGCCTCATTCTGCTTGATGTATGTATATTTTTTTCATTTTTATACCACAGTTACACTTCACATCTGGTCAAGTCGTGTTACATCTACAATCCCAAGTATTCCTACTTGTAAATACGACCTCCCTGACAGATCGAATGTAATTTAAACTTACTAAATAACGACAAATCCATTATTAAGAAGCCTATCAAAGTACGATGACCAAACGGAGCGAAAAAAGCGTATAAAAGACGCCATTTTTGTCCCAATTATTAATCTAATTATTTTATATTATTATTCGAATGTGTTTTCCACCACGTCTGAAACTGTAACTATTCCAGTAGCTTGGTTTTAAGTTGTGTTTTGTTAATTACTCCTTCTCTTTCTCTTCGAGGTCCCTTTCAACTATTTACACTTCAATACCTTCTCGCTGAGTTCCAGTCTCATTCTGCTTGATTTATTTATATTTCATCATTTTTATACCACAGTTACACTTCACATCTGGTCAAGTCGTGTTCCATCTACATTCCCAAGTATTCCTACTTGTAAATACGACCTCCCTGACAGATCGAATGTAATTTAAACTTACTAAATAACGACAAATCCATTATTAAGAAGCCTATCAAAGTACGATGACCAAACGGAGGGAAAAAAGCGTATAAAAGACGCCATTTTTGTCCCAATTATTAATCTAATTATTTTATATTATTATTCGAATGTGTTTTCCACCACGTCTGAAACTGTAACTATTCCAGTAGCTTGGTTTTAAGTTGTGTTTTGTTAATTACTCCTTCTCTTTCTCTTCCAGGTCCCTTTCAACTATTTACACTTCAATACCTTCTCGCTGAGTTCCTGCCTCATTCTGCTTGATGTATGTATATTTTTTTCATTTTTATACCACAGTTACACTTCACATCTGGTCAAGTCGTGTTACATCTACAATCCCAAGTATTCCTACTTGTAAATACGACCTCCCTGACAGATCGAATGAAATATAAACTTACTAAATAACGACAAATCCATTATTAAGAAGCCTATCAAAGTACGATGACCAAACAGAGCGAAAAAACCGTATAAAAGACGCCATTTTTGTCCCAATTATTAATCTAATTATTTTATATTATTATTCGAATGTGTTTTCCACCACGTCTGAAACTGTAACTATTCCAGTAGCTTGGTTTTAAGTTGTGTTTTGTTAATTACTCCTTCTCTTTCTCTTCCAGGTCCCTTTCAACTATTTACACTTCAATACCTTCTCGCTGAGTTCCAGTCTCATTCTGCTTTATTTATTTATATTTCATCATTTTTATACCACAGTTACACTTCACATCTGGTCAAGTCGTGTTCCATCTACATTCCCAAGTATTCCTACTTGTAAATACGTCCTCCCTGACAGATCGAATGTAATTTAAACTTACTAAATAACGACAAATCCATTATTAAGAAGCCTATCAAAGTACGATGACCAAACGGAGCGAAAAAAAGCGTATAAAAGACGCCATTTTTGTCCCAATTATTAATCTAATTATTTTATATTATTATTCGAATGTGTTTTCCACCACGTCTGAAACTGTAACTATTCCAGTAGCTTGGTTTTAAGTTGTGTTTTGTTAATTACTCCTTCTCTTTCTCTTCCAAGTCCCTTTCAACTATTTACACTTCAATACCTTCTCGCTGAGTTCCAGTCTCATTCTGCTTGATTTATTTATATTTCATCATTTTTATACCACAGTTACACTTCACATCTGGTCAAGTCGTGTTACATCTACATTCCCAAGTATTCCTACTTGTAAATACGACCTCCCTGACAGATCGAATGTAATTTAAACTTACTAAATAACGACAAATCCATTATTAAGAAGCCTATCAAAGTACGATGACCAAACGGAGGGAAAAAAGCGTATAAAAGACGCCATTTTTGTCCCAGTTATTATTATAATTATTTTTTATTAATTTTCGAATGTGTTTTCCATCACATCTGAAACTGTAACTATTCCAGTAGCTTGGTTTTAAATTGTGTTTTGTTAAGTACTCCTTGTCGCTCTCTTCCGGGTCCCTTTCAACTATTTACACTTCAATACCTTCTTGCTGAAATCCCGCCTCATTCTGCTTGATGTATGTATATTTTTTTCATTATTATACCACAGTTACACTTCACATCTGGTCAAGTCGTGTTACATCTACAATCCCAAGTATTCCTACTTGTAAATACGACCTCCCTGACAGATCGAATGTAATTTAAACTTACTAAATAACGACAAATCCATTATTAAGAAGCCTATCAAAGTACGATGACCAAACGGAGCGAAAAAAGCGTATAAAAGACGCCATTTTTGTCCCAATTATTAATCTAATTATTTTATATTATTATTCGAATGTGTTTTCCACCACGTCTGAAACTGTAACTATTCCAGTAGCTTGGTTTTAAGTTGTGTTTTGTTAATTACTCCGTCTCTTTCTCTTCCAGGTCCCTTTCAACTATTTACACTTCAATACCTTCTCGCTGAGTTCCAGTCTCATTCTGCTTGATTTATTTATATTTCATCATTTTTATACCACAGTTACACTTCACATCTGGTCAAGTCGTGTTCCATCTACATTCCCAAGTATTCCTACTTGTAAATACGACCTCCCTGACAGATCGAATGTAATTTAAACTTACTAAATAATGACAAATCCATTATTAAGAAGCCTATCAAAGTACGATGACCAAACGGAGCGAAAAAAGCGTATAAAAAACGCCATTTTTGTCCCAGTTATTATTATAATTATTTTTTATTAATTTTCGAATGTGTTTTCCACCACGTCTGAAACTGTAACTATTCCAGTAGCTTGGTTTTAAGTTGAGTTTTGTTAATTACTCCTTCTCTTTCTCTTCCAGGTCCCTTTCAACTATTTACACTTCAATACCTTCTTGCTGAAATCCCGCCTCATTCTGCTTGATGTATGTATATTTTTTTCATTATTATACCACAGTTACACTTCACATCTGGTCAAGTCGTGTTACATCTACAATCCCAAGTATTCCTACTTGTAAATACAACCTCCCTGACAGATCGAATGTAATTTAAACTTACTAAATAACGACAAATCCATTATTAAGAAGCCTATCAAAGTACGATGACCAAACGGAGCGAAAAAAGCGTATAAAAGACGCCATTTTTGTCCCAATTATTAATCTAATTATTTTATATTATTATTCGAATGTGTTTTCCACCACGTCTGAAACTGTAACTATTCCAGTAGCTTGGTTTTAAATTGTGTTTTGTTAAGTACTCCTTGTCGCTCTCTTCCGGGTCCCTTTCAACTATTTACACTTCAATACCTTCTTGCTGAAATCCCGCCTCATTCTGCTTGATGTATGTATATTTTTTTCATTTTTATACCACAGTTACACTTCACATCTGGTCAAGTCGTGTTATATCTACAATCCCAAGTATTCCTACTTGTAAATACGACCTCCCTGACAGATCGAATGTAATTTAAACTTACTAAATATCGACAAATCCATTATTAAGAAGCCTATCAAAGTACGATGACCAAACGGAGCGAAAAAAGCGTATAAAAGACGCCATTTTTGTCCCAATTATTAATCTAATTATTTTATATTATTATTCGAATGTGTTTTCCACCACGTCTGAAACTGTAACTATTCCAGTAGCTTGGTTTTAAGTTGTGTTTTGTTTATTACTCCTTCTCTTTCTCTTCCAGGTCCCTTTCAACTATTTACACTTCAATACCTTCTCGCTGAGTTCCTGCCTCATTCTGCTTGATTTATTTATATTTCATCATTTTTATACCACAGTTACACTTCACATCTGGTCAAGTCGTGTTCCATCTACATTCCCAAGTATTCCTACTTGTAAATACGACCTCCCTGACAGATCGAATGTAATTTAAACTTACTAAATAACGACAAATCCATTATTAAGAAGCCTATCAAAGTACGATGACCAAACGGAGCGAAAAAAGCGTATAAAAGACGCCATTTTTGTCCCAATTATTAATCTAATTATTTTATATTATTATTCGAATGTGTTTTCCACCACGTCTGAAACTGTAACTATTCCAGTAGCTTGGTTTTAAGTTGTGTTTTGTTAATTACTCCTTCTCTTTCTCTTCCAGGTCCCTTTCAACTATTTACACCTCAACACCTTCTCGCTGAGTTCCTGCCTCATTCTGCTTGATGTATGTATATTTTTTTCATTTTTATACCACAGTTACACTTCACATCTGGTCAAGTCGTGTTCCATCTACATTCCCAAGTATTCCTACTTGTAAATACGACCTCCCTGACAGATCGAATGAAATTTAAACTTACTAAATAACGACAAATCCATTATTAAGAAGCCTATCAAAGTACGATGACCAAACGGAGCGAAAAAACCGTATAAAAGACGCCATTTTTGTCCCAGTTATTAATCTAATTATTTTATATTATTATTCGAATGTGTTTTCCACCACGTCTGAAACTGTAACTATTCCAGTAGCTTGGTTTTAAGTTGTGTTTTGTTAATTACTCCTTCTCTTTCTCTTCCAGGTCTCTTTCAACTATTTACACTTCAATACCTTCTCGCTGAGTTCCAGTCTCATTCTGCTTGATTTATTTATATTTCATCATTTTTATACCACAGTTACACTTCACATCTGGTCAAGTCGTGTTCCATCTACATTGCCAAGTATTCCTACTTGTAAATACGACCTCCCTGACAGATCGAATGTAATTTAAACTTACTAAATAACGACAAATCCATTATTAAGAAGCCTATCAAAGTACGATGACCAAACGGAGGGAAAAAAGCGTATAAAAGACGCCATTTTTGTCCCAATTATTAATCTAATTATTTTATATTATTATTCGAATGTGTTTTCCACCACGTCTGAAACTGTAACTATTCCAGTAGCTTGGTTTTAAGTTGTGTTTTGTTAATTACTCCTTCTGTTTCTCTTCCAGGTCCCTTTCAACTATTTACACTTCAATACCTTCTCGCTGAGTTCCTGCCTCATTCTGCTTGATGTATGTATATTTTTTTCATTTTTATACCACAGTTACACTTCACATCTGGTCAAGTCGTGTTCCATCTACATTCCCAAGTATTCCTACTTGTAAATACGACCTCCCTGACAGATCGAATGAAATTTAAACTTACTAAATAACGACAAATCCATTATTAAGAAGCCTTTCAAAGTACGATGACCAAACGGAGCGAAAAAACCGTATAAAAGACGCCATTTTTGTCCCAGTTATTAATCTAATTATTTTATATTATTATTCGAATGTGTTTTCCACCACGTCTGAAACTGTAACTATTCCAGTAGCTTGGTTTTAAGTTGTGTTTTGTTAATTACTCCTTCTCTTTCTCTTCCAGGTCCCTTTCAACTATTTACACTTCAATACCTTCTCGCTGAGTTCCAGTCTCATTCTGCTTGATTTATTTATATTTCATCATTTTTATACCACAGTTACACTTCACATCTGGTCAAGTCGTGTTCCATCTACATTCCCAAGTATTCCTACTTGTAAATACGACCTCCCTGACAGATCGAATGTAATTTAAACTTACTAAATAACGACAAATCCATTATTAAGAAGCCTATCAAAGTACGATGACCAAACGGAGCGAAAAAAAGCGTATAAAAGACGCCATTTTTGTCCCAATTATTAATCTAATTATTTTATATTATTATTCGAATGTGTTTTCCACCACGTCTGAAACTGTAACTATTCCAGTAGCTTGGTTTTAAGTTGTGTTTTGTTAATTACTCCTTCTCTTTCTCTTCCAGGTCCCTTTCAACTATTTACACTTCAATACCTTCTCGCTGAGTTCCTGCCTCATTCTGCTTGATGTATGTATATTTTTTTCATTTTTATACCACAGTTACACTTCACATCTGGTCAAGTCGTGTTACATCTACATTCCCAAGTATTCCTACTTGTAAATACGACCTCCCTGACAGATCGAATGTAATTTAAACTTACTAAATAACGACAAATCCATTATTAAGAAGCCTATCAAAGTACGATGACCAAACGGAGGGAAAAAAGCGTATAAAAGACGCCATTTTTGTCCCAATTATTAATCTAATTATTTTATATTATTATTCGAATGTGTTTTCCACCACGTCTGAAACTGTAACTATTCCAGTAGCTTGGTTTTAAGTTGTGTTTTGTTAATTACTCCTTCTCTTTCTCTTCCAGGTCCCTTTCAACTATTTACACTTCAATACCTTCTCGCTGAGTTCCTGCCTCATTCTGCTTGATGTATGTATATTTTTTTCATTTTTATACCACAGTTACACTTCACATCTGGTCAAGTCGTGTTCCATCTACATTCCCAAGTATTCCTACTTGTAAATACGACCTCCCTGACAGATCGAATGAAATTTAAACTTACTAAATAACGACAAATCCATTATTAAGAAGCCTATCAAAGTACGATGACCAAACAGAGCGAAAAAACCGTATAAAAGACGCCATTTTTGTCCCAGTTATTAATCTAATTATTTTATATTATTATTCGAATGTGTTTTCCACCACGTCTGAAACTGTAACTATTCCAGTAGCTTGGTTTTAAGTTGTGTTTTGTTAATTACTCCTTCTCTTTCTCTTCCAGGTCTCTTTCAACTATTTACACTTCAATACCTTCTCGCTGAGTTCCAGTCTCATTCTGCTTGATTTATTTATATTTCATCATTTTTATACCACAGTTACACTTCACATCTGGTCATGTCGTGTTCCATCTACATTCCCAAGTATTCCTACTTGTAAATACGACCTCCCTGACAGATCGAATGTAATTTAAACTTACTAAATAACGACAAATCCATTATTAAGAAGCCTATCAAAGTACGATGACCAAACGGAGCGAAAAAAAGCGTATAAAAGACGCCATTTTTGTCCCAATTATTAATCTAATTATTTTATATTATTATTCGAATGTGTTTTCCACCACGTCTGAAACTGTAACTACTCCAGTAGCTTGGTTTTAAGTTGTGTTTTGTTAATTACTCCTTCTCTTTCTCTTCCAGGTCCCTTTCAACTATTTACACTTCAATACCTTCTCGCTGAGTTCCTGCCTCATTCTGCTTGATGTATGTATATTTTTTTCATTTTTATACCACAGTTACACTTCACATCTGGTCAAGTCGTGTTACATCTACATTCCCAAGTATTCCTACTTGTAAATACGACCTCCCTGACAGATCGAATGTAATTTAAACTTACTAAATAACGACAAATCCATTATTAAGAAGCCTATCAAAGTACGATGACCAAACGGAGCGAAAAAAGCGTATAAAAGACGCCATTTTTGTCCCAGTTATTATTATAATTATTTTTTATTAATTTTCGAATGTGTTTTCCATCACATCTGAAACTGTAACTATTCCAGTAGCTTGGTTTTAAATTGTGTTTTGTTAAGTACTCCTTGTCGCTCTCTTCCGGGTCCCTTTCAACTATTTACACTTCAATACCTTCTTGCTGAAATCCCGCCTCATTCTGCTTTATTTATTTATATTTCATCATTTTTATACCACAGTTACACTTCACATCTGGTCAAGTCGTGTTCCATCTACATTCCCAAGTATTCCTACTTGTATATACGACCTCCCTGACAGATCGAATGTAATTTATACTTACTAAATAAGACAAATCCATTATTAAGAAGCCTATCAAAGTACGATGACCAAACGGAGCGAAAAAAGCGTATAAAAGACGCCATTTTTGTCCCAATTATTAATCTAATTATTTTATATTATTATTCGAATGTGTTTTCCACCACGTCTGAAACTGTAACTATTCCAGTAGCTTGGTTTTAAGTTGTGTTTTGTTAATTACTCAGTCTCTTTCTCTTCCAGGTCCCTTTCAACTATTTACACTTCAATACCTTCTCGCTGAGTTCCAGTCTCATTCTGCTTGATTTATTTATATTTCATCATTTTTATACCACAGTTACACTTCACATCTGGTCAAGTCGTGTTCCATCTACATTCCCAAGTATTCCTACTTGTAAATACGACCTCCCTGACAGATCGAATGAAATTTAAACTTACTAAATAACGACAAATCCATTATTAAGAAGCCTATCAAAGTACGATGACCAAACGGAGCGAAAAAACCGTATAAAAGACGCCATTTTTGTCCCAGTTATTAATCTAATTATTTTATATTAATATTCGAATGTGTTTTCCACCACGTCTGAAACTGTAACTATTCCAGTAGCTTGGTTTTAAGTTGTGTTTTGTTAATTACTCCTTCTCTTTCTCTTCCAGGTCCCTTTCAACTATTTACACTTCAATACCTTCTCGCTGAGTTCCAGTCTCATTCTGCTTGATTTATTTATATTTCATCATTTTTATACCACAGTTACACTTCACATCTGGTCAAGTCGTGTTCCATCTACATTCCCAAGTATTCCTACTTGTAAATACGACCTCCCTGACAGATCGAATGTAATTTAAACTTACTAAATAACGACAAATCCATTATTAAGAAGCCTATCAAAGTACGATGACCAAACGGAGGGAAAAAAGCGTATAAAAGACGCCATTTTTGTCCCAATTATTAATCTAATTATTTTATATTATTATTCGAATGTGTTTTCCACCACGTCTGAAACTGTAACTATTCCAGTAGCTTGGTTTTAAGTTGTGTTTTGTTAATTACTCCTTCTGTTTCTCTTCCAGGTCCCTTTCAACTATTTACACTTCAATACCTTCTCGCTGAGTTCCTGCCTCATTCTGCTTGATGTATGTATATTTTTTTCATTTTTATACCACAGTTACACTTCACATCTGGTCAAGTCGTGTTCCATCTACATTCCCAAGTATTCCTACTTGTAAATACGACCTCCCTGACAGATCGAATGAAATTTAAACTTACTAAATAACGACAAATCCATTATTAAGAAGCCTTTCAAAGTACGATGACTAAACGGAGCGAAAAAACCGTATAAAAGACGCCATTTTTGTCCCAGTTATTAATCTAATTATTTTATATTATTATTCGAATGTGTTTTCCACCACGTCTGAAACTATAACTATTCCAGTAGCTTGGTTTTAAGTTGTGTTTTGTTAATTACTCCTTCTCTTTCTCTTCCAGGTCCCTTTCAACTATTTACACTTCAATACCTTCTCGCTGAGTTCCAGTCTCATTCTGCTTGATTTATTTATATTTCATCATTTTTATACCACAGTTACACTTCACATCTGGTCAAGTCGTGTTCCATCTACATTCCCAAGTATTCCTACTTGTAAATACGACCTCCCTGACAGATCGAATGTAATTTAAACTTACTAAATAACGACAAATCCATTATTAAGAAGCCTATCAAAGTACGATGACCAAACGGAGCGAAAAAAAGCGTATAAAAGACGCCATTTTTGTCCCAATTATTAATCTAATTATTTTATATTATTATTCGAATGTGTTTTCCACCACGTCTGAAACTGTAACTATTCCAGTAGCTTGGTTTTAAGTTGTGTTTTGTTAATTACTCCTTCTCTTTCTCTTCCAGGTCCCTTTCAACTATTTACACTTCAATACCTTCTCGCTGAGTTCCTGCCTCATTCTGCTTGATGTATGTATATTTTTTTCATTTTTATACCACAGTTACACTTCACATCTGGTCAAGTCGTGTTACATCTACATTCCCAAGTATTCCTACTTGTAAATACGACCTCCCTGACAGATCGAATGTAATTTAAACTTACTAAATAACGACAAATCCATTATTAAGAAGCCTATCAAAGTACGATGACCAAACGGAGGGAAAAAAGCGTATAAAAGACGCCATTTTTGTCCCAATTATTAATCTAATTATTTTATATTATTATTCGAATGTGTTTTCCACCACGTCTGAAACTGTAACTATTCCAGTAGCTTGGTTTTAAGTTGTGTTTTGTTAATTACTCCTTCTCTTTCTCTTCCAGGTCCCTTTCAACTATTTACACTTCAATACCTTCTCGCTGAGTTCCTGCCTCATTCTGCTTGATGTATGTATATTTTTTTCATTTTTATACCACAGTTACACTTCACATCTGGTCAAGTCGTGTTCCATCTACATTCCCAAGTATTCCTACTTGTAAATACGACCTCCCTGACAGATCGAATGAAATTTAAACTTACTAAATAACGACAAATCCATTATTAAGAAGCCTATCAAAGTACGATGACCAAACAGAGCGAAAAAACCGTATAAAAGACGCCATTTTTGTCCCAGTTATTAATCTAATTATTTTATATTATTATTCGAATGTGTTTTCCACCACGTCTGAAACTGTAACTATTCCAGTAGCTTGGTTTTAAGTTGTGTTTTGTTAATTACTCCTTCTCTTTCTCTTCCAGGTCCCTTTCAACTATTTACACTTCAATACCTTCTCGCTGAGTTCCAGTCTCATTCTGCTTGATTTATTTATATTTCATCATTTTTATACCACAGTTACACTTCACATCTGGTCATGTCGTGTTCCATCTACATTCCCAAGTATTCCTACTTGTAAATACGACCTCCCTGACAGATCGAATGTAATTTAAACTTACTAAATAACGACAAATCCATTATTAAGAAGCCTATCAAAGTACGATGACCAAACGGAGCGAAAAAAAGCGTATAAAAGACGCCATTTTTGTCCCAATTATTAATCTAATTATTTTATATTATTATTCGAATGTGTTTTCCACCACGTCTGAAACTGTAACTACTCCAGTAGCTTGGTTTTAAGTTGTGTTTTGTTAATTACTCCTTCTCTTTCTCTTCCAGGTCCCTTTCAACTATTTACACTTCAATACCTTCTCGCTGAGTTCCTGCCTCATTCTGCTTGATGTATGTATATTTTTTTCATTTTTATACCACAGTTACACTTCACATCTGGTCAAGTCGTGTTACATCTACATTCCCAAGTATTCCTACTTGTAAATACGACCTCCCTGACAGATCGAATGTAATTTAAACTTACTAAATAACGACAAATCCATTATTAAGAAGCCTATCAAAGTACGATGACCAAACGGAGCGAAAAAAGCGTATAAAAGACGCCATTTTTGTCCCAGTTATTATTATAATTATTTTTTATTAATTTTCGAATGTGTTTTCCATCACATCTGAAACTGTAACTATTCCAGTAGCTTGGTTTTAAATTGTGTTTTGTTAAGTACTCCTTGTCGCTCTCTTCCGGGTCCCTTTCAACTATTTACACTTCAATACCTTCTTGCTGAAATCCCGCCTCATTCTGCTTTATTTATTTATATTTCATCATTTTTATACCACAGTTACACTTCACATCTGGTCAAGTCGTGTTCCATCTACATTCCCAATTATTCCTACTTGTATATACGACCTCCCTGACAGATCGAATGTAATTTATACTTACTAAATAAGACAAATCCATTATTAAGAAGCCTATCAAAGTACGATGACCAAACGGAGCGAAAAAAGCGTATAAAAGACGCCATTTTTGTCCCAATTATTAATCTAATTATTTTATATTATTATTCGAATGTGTTTTCCACCACGTCTGAAACTGTAACTATTCCAGTAGCTTGGTTTTAAGTTGTGTTTTGTTAATTACTCAGTCTCTTTCTCTTCCAGGTCCCTTTCAACTATTTACACTTCAATACCTTCTCGCTGAGTTCCAGTCTCATTCTGCTTGATTTATTTATATTTCATCATTTTTATACCACAGTTACACTTCACATCTGGTCAAGTCGTGTTCCATCTACATTCCCAAGTATTCCTACTTGTAAATACGACCTCCCTGACAGATCGAATGTAATTTAAACTTACTAAATAACGACAAATCTATTATTAAGAAGCCTATCAAAGTACGATGACCAAACGGAGGGAAAAAAGCGTATAAAAGACGCCATTTTTGTCCCAATTATTAATCTAATTATTTTATATTATTATTCGAATGTGTTTTCCACCACGTCTGAAACTGTAACTATTCCAGTAGCTTGGTTTTAAGTTGTGTTTTGTTAATTACTCCTTCTCTTTCTCTTCCAGGTCCCTTTCAACTATTTACACTTCAATACCTTCTCGCTGAGTTCCTGCCTCATTCTGCTTGATGTATGTATATTTTTTTCATTTTTATACCACAGTTACACTTCACATCTGGTCAAGTCGTGTTCCATCTACATTCCCAAGTATTCCTACTTGTAAATACGACCTCCCTGACAGATCGAATGAAATTTAAACTTACTAAATAACGACAAATCCATTATTAAGAAGCCTATCAAAGTACGATGACCAAACGGAGCGAAAAAACCGTATAAAAGACGCCATTTTTGCCCCAATTATTAATCTAATTATTTTATATTATTATTCGAATGTGTTTTCCACCACGTCTGAAACTGTAACTATTCCAGTAGCTTGGTTTTAAGTTGTGTTTTGTTAATTACTCCTTCTCTTTCTCTTCCAGGTCCCTTTCAACTATTTACACTTCAATACCTTCTCGCTGAGTTCCAGTCTCATTCTGCTTGATTTATTTATATTTCATCATTTTTATACCACAGTTACACTTCACATCTGGTCAAGTCGTGTTCCATCTACATTCCCAAGTATTCCTACTTGTAAATACGACCTCCCTGACAGATCGAATGTAATTTAAACTTACTAAATAACGACAAATCCATTATTAAGAAGCCTATCAAAGTGCGATGACCAAACGGAGCGAAAAAAGCATATAAAAGACGCCATTTTTGTCCCAGTTATTATTATAATTATTTTTTATTAATTTTCGAATGTGTTTTCCATCACATCTGAAACTGTAACTATTCCAGTAGCTTGGTTTTAAATTGTGTTTTGTTAAGTACTCCTTGTCGCTCTCTTCCTGGTCCCTTTCAACTATTTACACTTCAATACCTTCTTGCTGAAATCCCGCCTCATTCAGCTTGATGTCTGTATATTTTTTTCATTTTTATACCACAGTTACACTTCACATCTGGTCAAGTCGTGTTACATCTACAATCCCAAGTATTCCTACTTGTAAATACGACCTCCCTGACAGATCGAATGTAATTTAAACTTACTAAATAACGACAAATCCATTATTAAGAAGCCTATCAAAGTACGATTACCAAACGGAGGGAAAAAACCGTATAAAAGACGCCATTTTTGTCCCAATTATTAATCTAATTATTTTATATTATTATTCGAATGTGTTTTCCACCACGTCTGAAACTGTAACTATTCCAGTAGCTTGGTTTTAAGTTGTGTTTTGTTAATTACTCCTTCTCTTTCTCTTCCAGGTCCCTTTCAACTATTTACACTTCAATACCTTCTCGCTGAGTTCCTGCCTCATTCTGCTTGATGTATGTATATTTTTTTCATTTTTATACCACAGTTACACTTCACATCTGGTCAAGTCGTGTTCCATCTACATTCCCAAGTATTCCTACTTGTAAATACGACCTCCCTGACAGATCGAATGAAATTTAAACTTACTAAATAACGAAAAATCTATTATTAAGAAGCCTATCAAAGTACGATGACCAAACGGAGGGAAAAAAGCGTATAAAAGACGCCATTTTTGTCCCAATTATTAATCTAATTATTTTATATTATTATTCGAATGTGTTTTCCACCACGTCTGAAACTGTAACTATTCCAGTAGCTTGGTTTTAAGTTGTGTTTTGTTAATTACTCCTTCTCTTTCTCTTCCAGGTCCCTTTCAACTATTTACACTTCAATACCTTCTCGCTGAGTTCCTGCCTCATTCTGCTTGATGTATGTATATTTTTTTCATTTTTATACCACAGTTACACTTCACATCTGGTCAAGTCGTGTTCCATCTACATTCCCAAGTATTCCTACTTGTAAATACGACCTCCCTGACAGATCGAATGAAATTTAAACTTACTAAATAACGACAAATCCATTATTAAGAAGCCTATCAAAGTACGATGACCAAACGGAGCGAAAAAACCGTATAAAAGACGCCATTTTTGCCCCAATTATTAATCTAATTATTTTATATTATTATTCGAATGTGTTTTCCACCACGTCTGAAACTGTAACTATTCCAGTAGCTTGGTTTTAAGTTGTGTTTTGTTAATTACTCCTTCTCTTTCTCTTCCAGGTCCCTTTCAACTATTTACACTTCAATACCTTCTCGCTGAGTTCCAGTCTCATTCTGCTTGATTTATTTATATTTCATCATTTTTATACCACAGTTACACTTCACATCTGGTCAAGTCGTGTTCCATCTACATTCCCAAGTATTCCTACTTGTAAATACGACCTCCCTGACAGATCGAATGTAATTTAAACTTACTAAATAACGACAAATCCATTATTAAGAAGCCTATCAAAGTACGATGACCAAACGGAGCGAAAAAAGCGTATAAAAGACGCCATTTTTGTCCCAGTTATTATTATAATTATTTTTTATTAATTTTCGAATGTGTTTTCCATCACATCTGAAACTGTAACTATTCCAGTAGCTTGGTTTTAAATTGTGTTTTGTTAAGTACTCCTTGTCGCTCTCTTCCGGGTCCCTTTCAACTATTTACACTTCAATACCTTCTTACTGAAATCCCGCCTCATTCTGCTTGATGTATGTATATTTTTTTCATTTTTATACCACAGTTACACTTCAAATCTGGTCAAGTCGTGTTACATCTACAATCCCAAGTATTCCTACTTGTAAATACGACCTCCCTGACAGATCGAATGTAACTTAAACTTACTAAATAACGACAAATCCATTATTAAGAAGCCTATCAAAGTACGATGACCAAACGGAGCGAAAAAAGCGTATAAAAGACGCCATTTTTGTCCCAGTTATTATAATAATTATTTTTTATTAATTTTCGAATGTGTTTTCCATCACATCTGAAACTGTAACTATTCCAGTAGCTTGGTTTTAAATTGTGTTTTGTTAAGTACTCCTTGTCGCTCTCTTCCGGGTCCCTTTCAACTATTTACACTTCAATACCTTCTTGCTGAAATCCCGCCTCATTCTGCTTGATGTACGTATATTTTTTTCATTTTTATACCACAGTTACACTTCACATCTGGTCAAGTCGTGTTCCATCTACATTCCCAAGTATTCCTACTTGTAAATACGACCTCCCTGACAGATCGAATGTAATTTAAACTTACTAAATAACGACAAATCCATTATTAAGAAGCCTATCAAAGTACGATGACCAAACGGAGCGAAAAAAGCGTATAAAAGACGCCATTTTTGTCCCAGTTATTATTATAATTATTTTTTATTAATTTTCGAATGTGTTTTCCATCACATCTGAAACTGTAACTATTCCAGTAGCTTGGTTTTAAATTGTGTTTTGTTAAGTACTCCTTGTCGCTCTCTTCCGGGTCCCTTTCAACTATTTACACTTCAATACCTTCTTACTGAAATCCCGCCTCATTCTGCTTGATGTATGTATATTTTTTTCATTTTTATACCACAGTTACACTTCAAATCTGGTCAAGTCGTGTTACATCTACAATCCCAAGTATTCCTACTTGTAAATACGACCTCCCTGACAGATCGAATGTAACTTAAACTTACTAAATAACGACAAATCCATTATTAAGAAGCCTATCAAAGTACGATGACCAAACGGAGCGAAAAAAGCGTATAAAAGACGCCATTTTTGTCCCAGTTATTATAATAATTATTTTTTATTAATTTTCGAATGTGTTTTCCATCACATCTGAAACTGTAACTATTCCAGTAGCTTGGTTTTAAATTGTGTTTTGTTAAGTACTCCTTGTCGCTCTCTTCCGGGTCCCTTTCAACTATTTACACTTCAATACCTTCTTGCTGAAATCCCGCCTCATTCTGCTTGATGTACGTATATTTTTTTCATTTTTATACCACAGTTACACTTCACATCTGGTCAAGTCGTGTTCCATCTACATTCCCAAGTATTCCTACTTGTAAATACGACCTCCCTGACAGATCGAATGTAATTTAAACTTACTAAATAACGACAAATCCATTATTAAGAAGCCTATCAAAGTACGATTACCAAACGGACGGAAAAAACCGTATAAAAGACGCCATTTTTGTCCCAATTATTAATCTAATTATTTTATATTATTATTCGAATGTGTTTTCCACCACGTCTGAAACTGTAACTATTCCAGTAGCTTGGTTTTAAGTTGTGTTTTGTTAATTACTCCTTCTCTTTCTCTTCCAGGTCCCTTTCAACTATTTACACTTCAATACCTTCTCGCTGAGTTCCTGCCTCATTCTGCTTGATGTATGTATATTTTTTTCATTTTTATACCACAGTTACACTTCACATCTGGTCAAGTCGTGTTCCATCTACATTCCCAAGTATTCCTACTTGTAAATACGACCTCCCTGACAGATCGAATGAAATTTAAACTTACTAAATAACGACAAATCCATTATTAAGAAGCCTATCAAAGTACGATGACCAAACGGAGCGAAAAAAACGTATAAAAGACGCCATTTTTGCCCCAATTATTAATCTAATTATTTTATATTATTATTCGAATGTGTTTTCCACCACGTCTGAAACTGTAACTATTCCAGTAGCTTGGTTTTAAGTTGTGTTTTGTTAATTACTCCTTCTCTTTCTCTTCCAGGTCCCTTTCAACTATTTACACTTCAATACCTTCTCGCTGAGTTCCAGTCTCATTCTGCTTGATTTATTTATATTTCATCATTTTTATACCACAGTTACACTTCACATCTGGTCAAGTCGTGTTCCATCTACATTCCCAAGTATTCCTACTTGTAAATACGACCTCCCTGACAGATCGAATGTAATTTAAACTTACTAAATAACGACAAATCCATTATTAAGAAGCCTATCAAAGTGCGATGACCAAACGGAGCGAAAAAAGCATATAAAAGACGCCATTTTTGTCCCAGTTATTATTATAATTATTTTTTATTAATTTTCGAATGTGTTTTCCATCACATCTGAAACTGTAACTATTCCAGTAGCTTGGTTTTAAATTGTGTTTTGTTAAGTACTCCGTGTCGCTCTCTTCCTGGTCCCTTTCAACTATTTACACTTCAATACCTTCTTGCTGAAATCCCGCCTCATTCAGCTTGATGTCTGTATATTTTTTTCATTTTTATACCACAGTTACACTTTACATCTGGTCAAGTCGTGTTACATCTACAATCCCAAGTATTCCTACTTGTAAATACGACCTCCCTGACAGATCGAATGTAATTTAAACTTACTAAATAACGACAAATCCATTATTAAGAAGCCTATCAAAGTACGATGACCAAACGGAGCGAAAAAAGCGTATAAAAGACGCCATTTTTGTCCCAGTTATTATTATAATTATTTTTTATTAATTTTCGAATGTGTTTTCCATCACATCTGAAACTGTAACTATTCCAGTAGCTTGGTTTTAAATTGTGTTTTGTTAAGTACTCCTTGTCGCTCTCTTCCGGGTCCCTTTCAACTATTTACACTTCAATACCTTCTTACTGAAATCCCGCCTCATTCTGCTTGATGTATGTATATTTTTTTCATTTTTATACCACAGTTACACTTCACATCTGGTCAAGTCGTGTTACATCTACAATCCCAAGTATTCCTACTTGTAAATACGACCTCCCTGACAGATCGAATGTAATTTAAACTTACTAAATAACGACAAATCCATTATTAAGAAGCCTATCAAAGTACGATGACCAAACGGAGCGAAAAAACCGTATAAAAGACGCCATTTTTGCCCCAATTATTAATCTAATTATTTTATATTATTATTCGAATGTGTTTTCCACCACGTCTGAAACTGTAACTATTCCAGTAGCTTGGTTTTAAGTTGTGTTTTGTTAATTACTCCTTCTCTTTCTCTTCCAGGTCCCTTTCAACTATTTACACTTCAATACCTTCTCGCTGAGTTCCAGTCTCATTCTGCTTGATTTATTTATATTTCATCATTTTTATACCACAGTTACACTTCACATCTGGTCAAGTCGTGTTCCATCTACATTCCCAAGTATTCCTACTTGTAAATACGACCTCCCTGACAGATCGAATGTAATTTAAACTTACTAAATAACGACAAATCCATTATTAAGAAGCCTATCAAAGTGCGATGACCAAACGGAGCGAAAAAAGCATATAAAAGACGCCATTTTTGTCCCAGTTATTATTATAATTATTTTTTATTAATTTTCGAATGTGTTTTCCATCACATCTGAAACTGTAACTATTCCAGTAGCTTGGTTTTAAATTGTGTTTTGTTAAGTACTCCTTGTCGCTCTCTTCCTGGTCCCTTTCAACTATTTACACTTCAATACCTTCTTGCTGAAATCCCGCCTCATTCAGCTTGATGTCTGTATATTTTTTTCATTTTTATACCACAGTTACACTTCACATCTGGTCAAGTCGTGTTACATCTACAATCCCAAGTATTCCTACTTGTAAATACGACCTCCCTGACAGATCGAATGTAATTTAAACTTACTAAATAACGACAAATCCATTATTAAGAAGCCTATCAAAGTACGATGACCAAACGGAGCGAAAAAAGCGTATAAAAGACGACATTTTTGTCCCAGTTATTATTATAATTATTTTTTATTAATTTTCGAATGTGTTTTCCATCACATCTGAAACTGTAACTATTCCAGTAGCTTGGTTTTAAATTGTGTTTTGTTAAGTACTCCTTGTCGCTCTCTTCCGGGTCCCTTTCAACTATTTACACTTCAATACCTTCTTACTGAAATCCCGCCTCATTCTGCTTGATGTATGTATATTTTTTTCATTTTTATACCACAGTTACACTTCACATCTGGTCAAGTCGTGTTACATCTACAATCCCAAGTATTCCTACTTGTAAATACGACCTCCCTGACAGATCGAATGTAATTTAAACTTACTAAATAACGACAAATCCATTATTAAGAAGCCTATCAAAGTACGATGACCAAACGGAGCGAAAAAAGCGTATAAAAGACGCCATTTTTGTCCCAATTATTAATCTAATTATTTTATATTATTATTCGAATGTGTTTTCCACCACGTCTGAAACTGTATCTATTCCAGTAGCTTGGTTTTAAGTTGTGTTTTGTTAATTACTCCTTCTCTTTCTCTTCCAGGTCCCTTTCAACTATTTACACTTCAATACCTTCTCGCTGAGTTCCAGTCTCATTCTGCTTGATGTATGTATATTTTTTTCATTTTTATACCACAGTTACACTTCACATCTGGTCAAGTCGTGTTCCATCTACATTCCCAAGTATTCCTACTTGTAAATACGACCTCCCTGACAGATCGAATGAAATTTAAACTTACTAAATAACGAAAAATCTATTATTAAGAAGCCTATCAAAGTACGATGACCAAACGGAGGGAAAAAAGCGTATAAAAGACGACATTTTTGTCCCAATTATTAATCTAATTATTTTATATTATTATTCGAATGTGTTTTCCACCACGTCTGAAACTGTAACTATTCCAGTAGCTTGGTTTTAAGTTGTGTTTTGTTAATTACTCCTTCTCTTTCTCTTCCAGGTCCCTTTCAACTATTTACACTTCAATACCTTCTCGCTGAGTTCCTGCCTCATTCTGCTTGATGTATGTATATTTTTTTCATTTTTATACCACAGTTACACTTCACATCTGGTCAAGTCGTGTTCCATCTACATTCCCAAGTATTCCTACTTGTAAATACGACCTCCCTGACAGATCGAATGAAATTTAAACTTACTAAATAACGACAAATCCATTATTAAGAAGCCTATCAAAGTACGATGACCAAACGGAGCGAAAAAACCGTATAAAAGACGCCATTTTTGCCCCAATTATTAATCTAATTATTTTATATTATTATTCGAATGTGTTTTCCACCACGTCTGAAACTGTAACTATTCCAGTAGCTTGGTTTTAAGTTGTGTTTTGTTAATTACTCCTTCTCTTTCTCTTCCAGGTCCCTTTCAACTATTTACACTTCAATACCTTCTCGCTGAGTTCCAGTCTCATTCTGCTTGATTTATTTATATTTCATCATTTTTATACCACAGTTACACTTCACATCTGGTCAAGTCGTGTTCCATCTACATTCCCAAGTATTCCTACTTGTAAATACGACCTCCCTGACAGATCGAATGTAATTTAAACTTACTAAATAACGACAAATCCATTATTAAGAAGCCTATCAAAGTGCGATGACCAAACGGAGCGAAAAAAGCATATAAAAGACGCCATTTTTGTCCCAGTTATTATTATAATTATTTTTTATTAATTTTCGAATGTGTTTTCCATCACATCTGAAACTGTAACTATTCCAGTAGCTTGGTTTTAAATTGTGTTTTGTTAAGTACTCCTTGTCGCTCTCTTCCTGGTCCCTTTCAACTATTTACACTTCAATACCTTCTTGCTGAAATCCCGCCTCATTCAGCTTGATGTCTGTATATTTTTTTCATTTTTATACCACAGTTACACTTCACATCTGGTCAAGTCGTGTTACATCTACAATCCCAAGTATTCCTACTTGTAAATACGACCTCCCTGACAGATCGAATGTAATTTAAACTTACTAAATAACGACAAATCCATTATTAAGAAGCCTATCAAAGTACGATGACCAAACGGAGCGAAAAAAGCGTATAAAAGACGACATTTTTGTCCCAGTTATTATTATAATTATTTTTTATTAATTTTCGAATGTGTTTTCCATCACATCTGAAACTGTAACTATTCCAGTAGCTTGGTTTTAAATTGTGTTTTGTTAAGTACTCCTTGTCGCTCTCTTCCGGGTCCCTTTCAACTATTTACACTTCAATACCTTCTTACTGAAATCCCGCCTCATTCTGCTTGATGTATGTATATTTTTTTCATTTTTATACCACAGTTACACTTCACATCTGGTCAAGTCGTGTTACATCTACAATCCCAAGTATTCCTACTTGTAAATACGACCTCCCTGACAGATCGAATGTAATTTAAACTTACTAAATAACGACAAATCCATTATTAAGAAGCCTATCAAAGTACGATGACCAAACGGAGCGAAAAAAGCGTATAAAAGACGCCATTTTTGTCCCAATTATTAATCTAATTATTTTATATTATTATTCGAATGTGTTTTCCACCACGTCTGAAACTGTATCTATTCCAGTAGCTTGGTTTTAAGTTGTGTTTTGTTAATTACTCCTTCTCTTTCTCTTCCAGGTCCCTTTCAACTATTTACACTTCAATACCTTCTCGCTGAGTTCCAGTCTCATTCTGCTTGATGTATGTATATTTTTTTCATTTTTATACCACAGTTACACTTCACATCTGGTCAAGTCGTGTTCCATCTACATTCCCAAGTATTCCTACTTGTAAATACGACCTCCCTGACAGATCGAATGAAATTTAAACTTACTAAATAACGAAAAATCTATTATTAAGAAGCCTATCAAAGTACGATGACCAAACGGAGGGAAAAAAGCGTATAAAAGACGACATTTTTGTCCCAATTATTAATCTAATTATTTTATATTATTATTCGAATGTGTTTTCCACCACGTCTGAAACTGTAACTATTCCAGTAGCTTGGTTTTAAGTTGTGTTTTGTTAATTACTCCTTCTCTTTCTCTTCCAGGTCCCTTTCAACTATTTACACTTCAATACCTTCTCGCTGAGTTCCTGCCTCATTCTGCTTGATGTATGTATATTTTTTTCATTTTTATACCACAGTTACACTTCACATCTGGTCAAGTCGTGTTCCATCTACATTCCCAAGTATTCCTACTTGTAAATACGACCTCCCTGACAGATCGAATGAAATTTAAACTTACTAAATAACGACAAATCCATTATTAAGAAGCCTATCAAAGTACGATGACCAAACGGAGCGAAAAAAACGTATAAAAGACGCCATTTTTGCCCCAATTATTAATCTAATTATTTTATATTATTATTCGAATGTGTTTTCCACCACGTCTGAAACTGTAACTATTCCAGTAGCTTGGTTTTAAGTTGTGTTTTGTTAATTACTCCTTCTCTTTCTCTTCCAGGTCCCTTTCAACTATTTACACTTCAATACCTTCTCGCTGAGTTCCAGTCTCATTCTGCTTGATTTATTTATATTTCATCATTTTTATACCACAGTTACACTTCACATCTGGTCAAGTCGTGTTCCATCTACATTCCCAAGTATTCCTACTTGTAAATACGACCTCCCTGACAGATCGAATGTAATTTAAACTTACTAAATAACGACAAATCCATTATTAAGAAGCCTATCAAAGTGCGATGACCAAACGGAGCGAAAAAAGCATATAAAAGATGCCATTTTTGTCCCAGTTATTATTATAATTATTTTTTATTAATTTTCGAATGTGTTTTCCATCACATCTGAAACTGTAACTATTCCAGTAGCTTGGTTTTAAATTGTGTTTTGTTAAGTACTCCTTGTCGCTCTCTTCCTGGTCCCTTTCAACTATTTACACTTCAATACCTTCTTGCTGAAATCCCGCCTCATTCAGCTTGATGTCTGTATATTTTTTTCATTTTTATACCACAGTTACACTTCACATCTGGTCAAGTCGTGTTACATCTACAATCCCAAGTATTCCTACTTGTAAATACGACCTCCCTGACAGATCGAATGTAATTTAAACTTACTAAATAACGACAAATCCATTATTAAGAAGCCTATCAAAGTACGATGACCAAACGGAGCGAAAAAAGCGTATAAAAGACGACATTTTTGTCCCAGTTATTATTATAATTATTTTTTATTAATTTTCGAATGTGTTTTCCATCACATCTGAAACTGTAACTATTCCAGTAGCTTGGTTTTAAATTGTGTTTTGTTAAGTACTCCTTGTCGCTCTCTTCCGGGTCCCTTTCAACTATTTACACTTCAATACCTTCTTACTGAAATCCCGCCTCATTCTGCTTGATGTATGTATATTTTTTTCATTTTTATACCACAGTTACACTTCACATCTGGTCAAGTCGTGTTACATCTACAATCCCAAGTATTCCTACTTGTAAATACGACCTCCCTGACAGATCGAATGTAATTTAAACTTACTAAATAACGACAAATCCATTATTAAGAAGCCTATCAAAGTACGATGACCAAACGGAGCGAAAAAACCGTATAAAAGACGCCATTTTTGCCCCAATTATTAATCTAATTATTTTATATTATTATTCGAATGTGTTTTCCACCACGTCTGAAACTGTAACTATTCCAGTAGCTTGGTTTTAAGTTGTGTTTTGTTAATTACTCCTTCTCTTTCTCTTCCAGGTCCCTTTCAACTATTTACACTTCAATACCTTCTCGCTGAGTTCCAGTCTCATTCTGCTTGATTTATTTATATTTCATCATTTTTATACCACAGTTACACTTCACATCTGGTCAAGTCGTGTTCCATCTACATTCCCAAGTATTCCTACTTGTAAATACGACCTCCCTGACAGATCGAATGTAATTTAAACTTACTAAATAACGACAAATCCATTATTAAGAAGCCTATCAAAGTGCGATGACCAAACGGAGCGAAAAAAGCATATAAAAGACGCCATTTTTGTCCCAGTTATTATTATAATTATTTTTTATTAATTTTCGAATGTGTTTTCCATCACATCTGAAACTGTAACTATTCCAGTAGCTTGGTTTTAAATTGTGTTTTGTTAAGTACTCCTTGTCGCTCTCTTCCGGGTCCCTTTCAACTATTTACACTTCAATACCTTCTTACTGAAATCCCGCCTCATTCTGCTTGATGTATGTATATTTTTTTCATTTTTATACCACAGTTACACTTCACATCTGGTCAAGTCGTGTTACATCTACAATCCCAAGTATTCCTACTTGTAAATACGACCTCCCTGACAGATCGAATGTAATTTAAACTTACTAAATAACGACAAATCCATTATTAAGAAGCCTATCAAAGTACGATGACCAAACGGAGCGAAAAAAGCGTATAAAAGACGCCATTTTTGTCCCAATTATTAATCTAATTATTTTATATTATTATTCGAATGTGTTTTCCACCACGTCTGAAACTGTATCTATTCCAGTAGCTTGGTTTTAAGTTGTGTTTTGTTAATTACTCCTTCTCTTTCTCTTCCAGGTCCCTTTCAACTATTTACACTTCAATACCTTCTCGCTGAGTTCCAGTCTCATTCTGCTTGATTTATTTATATTTCATCATTTTTATACCACAGTTACACTTCACATCTGGTCAAGTCGTGTTCCATCTACATTCCCAAGTATTCCTACTTGTAAATACGACCTCCCTGACAGATCGAATGTAATTTAAACTTACTAAATAACGACAAATCCATTATTAAGAAGCCTATCAAAGTACGATGACCAAACGGAGCGAAAAAAAGCGTATAAAAGACGCCATTTTTGTCCCAATTGTTAATCTAATTATTTTATATTATTATTCGAATGTGTTTTCCACCACGTCTGAAACTGTAACTATTCCAGTAGCTTGGTTTTAAGTTGTGTTTTGTTAATTACTCCTTCTCTTTCTCTTCCAGGTCCCTTTCAACTATTTACACTTCAATACCTTCTCGCTGAGTTCCTGCCTCATTCTGCTTGATGTATGTATATTTTTTTCATTTTTATACCACAGTTACACTTCACATCTGGTCAAGTCGTGTTACATCTACATTCCCAAGTATTCCTACTTGTAAATACGACCTCCCTGACAGATCGAATGTAATTTAAACTTACTAAATAACGACAAATCCATTATTAAGAAGCCTATCAAAGTACGATGACCAAACGGAGCGAAAAAACCGTATAAAAGACTCCATTTTTGCCCCAATTATTAATCTAATTATTTTATATTATTATTCGAATGTGTTTTCCACCACGTCTGAAACTGTAACTATTCCAGTAGCTTGGTTTTAAATTGTGTTTTGTTAAGTACTCCTTGTCGCTCTCTTCCTGGTCCCTTTCAACTATTTACACTTCAATACCTTCTTGCTGAAATCCCGCCTCATTCAGCTTGATGTCTGTATATTTTTTTCATTTTTATACCACAGTTACACTTCACATCTGGTCAAGTCGTGTTACATCTACAATCCCAAGTATTCCTACTTGTAAATACGACCTCCCTGACAGATCGAATGTAATTTAAACTTACTAAATAACGACAAATCCATTATTAAGAAGCCTATCAAAGTACGATGACCAAACGGAGCGAAAAAAGCGTATAAAAGACGCCATTTTTGTCCCAGTTATTATTATAATTATTTTTTATTAATTTTCGAATGTGTTTTCCATCACATCTGAAACTGTAACTATTCCAGTAGCTTGGTTTTAAATTGTGTTTTGTTAAGTACTCCTTGTCGCTCTCTTCCGGGTCCCTTTCAACTATTTACACTTCAATACCTTCTTACTGAAATCCCGCCTCATTCTGCTTGATGTATGTATATTTTTTTCATTTTTATACCACAGTTACACTTCAAATCTGGTCAAGTCGTGTTACATCTACAATCCCAAGTATTCCTACTTGTAAATACGACCTCCCTGACAGATCGAATGTAATTTAAACTTACTAAATAACGACAAATCCATTATTAAGAAGCCTATCAAAGTACGATGACCAAACGGAGCGAAAAAAGCGTATAAAAGACGCCATTTTTGTCCCAGTTATTATAATAATTATTTTTTATTAATTTTCGAATGTGTTTTCCATCACATCTGAAACTGTAACTATTCCAGTAGCTTGGTTTTAAATTGTGTTTTGTTAAGTACTCCTTGTCGCTCTCTTCCGGGTCCCTTTCAACTATTTACACTTCAATACCTTCTTGCTGAAATCCCGCCTCATTCTGCTTGATGTACGTATATTTTTTTCATTTTTATACCACAGTTACACTTCACATCTGGTCAAGTCGTGTTACATCTACAATCCCAAGTATTCCTACTTGTAAATACGACCTCCCTGACAGATCGAATGTAATTTAAACTTACTAAATAACGACAAATCCATTATTAAGAAGCCTATCAAAGTACGATGACCAAACGGAGCGAAAAAAGCGTATAAAAGACGCCATTTTTGTCCCAATTATTAATCTAATTATTTTATATTATTATTCGAATGTGTTTTCCACAACGTCTGAAACTGTATCTATTCCAGTAGCTTGGTTTTAAGTTGTGTTTTGTTAATTACTCCTTCTCTTTCTCTTCCAGGTCCCTTTCAACTATTTACACTTCAATACCTTCTCGCTGAGTTCCAGTCTCATTCTGCTTGATTTATTTATATTTCATCATTTTTATACCACAGTTACACTTCACATCTGGTCAAGTCGTGTTCCATCTACATTCCCAAGTATTCCTACTTGTAAATACGACCTCCCTGACAGATCGAATGAAATTTAAACTTACTAAATAACGACAAATCCATTATTAAGAAGCCTATCAAAGTACGATGACCAAACGGAGCGAAAAAACCGTATAAAAGACGCCATTTTTGCCCCAATTATTAATCTAATTATTTTATATTATTATTCGAATGTGTTTTCCACCACGTCTGAAACTGTAACTATTCCAGTAGCTTGGTTTTAAGTTGTGTTTTGTTAATTACTCCTTCTCTTTCTCTTCCAGGTCCCTTTCAAATATTTACACTTCAATACCTTCTCGCTGAGTTCCTGCCTCATTCTGCTTGATGTATGTATATTTTTTTGATTTTTATACCACAGTTACACTTCACATCTGGTCAAGTCGTGTTACATCTACAATCCCAAGTATTCCTACTTGTAAATACGACCTCCCTGACAGATCGAATGTAATTTAAACTTACTAAATAACGACAAATCCATTATTAAGAAGCCTATCAAAGTACGATGACCAAACGGATCGAAAAAAGCGTATAAAAGACGCAATTTTTGTCCCAATTATTAATCTAATTATTTTATATTATTATTCGAATGTGTTTTCCACCACGTCTGAAACTGTAACTATTCCAGTAGCTTGGTTTTAAGTTGTGTTTTGTTAATTACTCAGTCTCTTTCTCTTCCAGGTCCCTTTCAACTATTTACACTTCAATACCTTCTCGCTGAGTTCCAGTCTCATTCTGCTTGATTTATTTATATTTCATCATTTTTATACCACAGTTACACTTCACATCTGGTCAAGTCGTGTTCCATCTACATTCCCAAGTATTCCTACTTGTAAATACGACCTCCCTGACAGATCGAATGTAATTTAAACTTACTAAATAACGACAAATCCATTATTAAGAAGCCTATCAAAGTGCGATGACCAAACGGAGCGAAAAAAGCATATAAAAGACGCCATTTTTGTCCCAGTTATTATTATAATTATTTTTTATTAATTTTCGAATGTGTTTTCCATCACATCTGAAACTGTAACTATTCCAGTAGCTTGGTTTTAAATTGTGTTTTGTTAAGTACTCCTTGTCGCTCTCTTCCTGGTCCCTTTCAACTATTTACACTTCAATACCTTCTTGCTGAAATCCCGCCTCATTCAGCTTGATGTATGTATATTTTTTTCATTTTTATACCACAGTTACACTTCACATCTGGTCAAGTCGTGTTACATCTACAATCCCAAGTATTCCTACTTGTAAATACGACCTCCCTGACAGATCGAATGTAATTTAAACTTACTAAATAACGACAAATCCATTATTAAGAAGCCTATCAAAGTACGATGACCAAACGGAGCGAAACAAGCGTATAAAAGACGCCATTTTTGTCCCAATTATTAATCTAATTATTTTATATTATTATTCGAATGTGTTTTCCACCACGTCTGAAACTGTAACTATTCCAGTAGCTTGGTTTTAAGTTGTGTTTTGTTAAGTACTCCTTGTCGCTCTCTTCCGGGTCCCTTTCAAGTATTTACACTTCAATTCCTTCTCGCTGAGTTCCCGCCTCATTCTGCTTGATTTCTTACATTTTATCACTTTTATACCACAGTTACACTTCACATCTGGTCAAGTCGTGTTCCATCTACATTCCCGAGTGTCCCCACTTGTAAATATGACCTTCCTGACAGATCGAATGTAATTTAAACTTACTAAATAACGACAAATCCATTATTAAGAAGCCTATCAAAGTTCGATGACCAAACGGAGCGAAAAAAGCGTATAAAAGACGCCATTTTTGTCCCAATTATTAATCTAATTATTTTATATTATTATTCGAATGTGTTTTCCACCACGTCTGAAACTGTAACTATTCCAGTAGCTTGGTTTTAAGTTGTGTTTTGTTAATTACTCCATCTCTTTCTCTTCCAGGTCCCTTTCAACTATTTACACTTCAATACCTTCTCGCTGAGTTCCTGCCTCATTCTGCTTGATGTATGTATATTTTTTTCATTTTTATACCACAGTTACACTTCACATCTGGTCAAGTCGTGTTACATCTACAATCCCAAGTATTCCTACTTGTAAATACGACCTCCCTGACAGATCGAATGTAATTTAAACTTACTAAATAACGACAAATCCATTATTAAGAAGCCTATCAAAGTAAGATGACCAAACGGAGCGAAAAAAGCGTATAAAAGACGCCATTTTTGTCCCAGTTATTATTATAATTATTTTTTATTAATTTTCGAATGTGTTTTCCATCACATCTGAAACTGTAACTATTCCAGTAGCTTGGTTTTAAATTGTGTTTTGTTAAGTACTCCTTGTCGCTCTCTTCCGGGTCCCTTTCAACTATTTACACTTCAATACCTTCTTGCTGAAATCCGGCCTCATTCTGTTTGATGTATGTATATTTTTTTCATTTTTATACCACAGTTACACTTCACATCTGGTGAAGTCGTGTTACATCTACAATCCCAAGTATTCCTACTTGTAAATACGACCTCCCTGACAGATCGAATGTAAATTAATCTTCCTAAATACCGAAATATCCATTATTAAGAAGCCTATCAAAGTGCGATGACCAAACGGAGCGAAAAAAGCGTATAAAAGACGCCATTTTTGTCCCAATTATTAATCTAATTATTTTATATTATTATTCGAATGTGTTTTCCACCACGTCTGAAACTGTAACTATTCCAGTAGCTTGGTTTTAAGTTGTGTTTTGTTAATTACTCCTTCTCTTTCTCTTCCAGGTCCCTTTCAACTATTTACACTTCAATACCTTCTCGCTTAGTTCCTGCCTCATTCTGCTTGATGTATGTATATTTTTTTCATTTTTATACCAGAGTTACACTTCACATCTGGTCAAGTCGTGTTACATCTACAATCCCAAGTATTCCTACTTGTAAATACGACCTCCCTGACAGATCGAATGTAATTTAAACTTACTAAATAACGACAAATCCATTATTAAGAAGCCTATCAAAGTACGATGACCAAACGGAGCGAAAAAAGCGTATAAAAGACGCCATTTTTGTCCCAGTTATTATTATAATTATTTTTTATTAATTTTCGAATGTGTTTTCCATCACATCTGAAACTGTAACTATTCCAGTAGCTTGGTTTTAAATTGTGTTTTGTTAAGTACTCCTTGTCGCTCTCTTCTGGGTCCCTTTCAACTATTTACACTTCAATACCTTCTTGCTGAAATCCCGCCTCATTCTGCTTGATGTATGTATATTTTTTTCATTTTTATACCACAGTTACACTTCACATCTGGTCAAGTCGTGTTACATCTACAATCCCAAGTATTCCTACTTGTAAATACGACCTCCCTGACAGATCGAATGTAATTTAAACTTACTAAATAACGACAAATCCATTATTAAGAAGCCTATCAAAGTACGATGACCAAACGGAGCGAAAAAAGCGTATAAAAGACGCCATTTTTGTCCCAGTTATTATAATAATTATTTTTTATTAATTTTGGAATGTGTTTTCCATCACATCTGAAACTGTAACTATTCCAGTAGCTTGGTTTTAAATTGTTTTGTTAAGTACTCCTTGTCGCTCTCTTCCGGGTCCCTTTCAAATATTTACACTTCAATACCTTCTTGCTGAAATCCCGCCTCATTCTGCTTGATGTATGTATATTTTTTTTATTTTTATACCACAGTTACACTTCACATCTGGTGAAGTCGTATTACATCTACAATCCCAAGTATTCCTACTTGTAAATACGACCTCCCTGACAGATCGAATGTAATTTAAACTTACTAAATAACGACAAATCCATTATTAAGAAGCCTATCAAAGTACGATGACCAAACGGAGCGAAAAAAGCGTATAAAAGACGCCATTTTTGTCCCAGTTATTATTATAATTATTTTTTATTAATTTTCGAATGTGTTTTCCATTACATCTGAAACTGTAACTATTCCAGTAGCTTGGTTTTAAATTGTGTTTTGTTAATTACTCCTTCTCTTTCTCTTCCAGGTCCCTTTCAACTATTTACACTTCAATACCTTCTCGCTGAGTTCCAGTCTCATTCTGCTTGATTTATTTATATTTCATCATTTTTATACCACAGTTACACTTCACATCTGGTCAAGTCGCGTTCCATCTACATTCCCAAGTATTCCTACTTGTAAATACGACCTCCCTGACAGATCGAATGTAATTTAAACTTACTAAATAACGACAAATCCATTATTAAGAAGCCTATCAAAGTACGATGACCAAACGTAGCGAAAAAAGCGTATAAAAGACGCCATTATTGTCCCAATTATTAATCTAATTATTTTATATTATTATTCGAATGTGTTTTCCACCACGTCTGAAACTGTAACTATTCCAGTAGCTTGGTTTTAAGTTGTGTTTTGTTAAGTACTCCTTGTCGCTCTCTTCCGGGTCCCTTTCAACTATTTACACTTCAATACCTTCTTGCTGAAATCCCGCCTCATTCTGCTTGATGTATGTATATTTTTTTCATTTTTATACCACAGTTACACTTCACATCTGGTCAAGTCGTGTTACATCTACAATCCCAAGTATTCCTACTTGTAAATACGACCTCCCTGACAGATCGAATGTAATTTAAACTTACTAAATAACGACAAATCCATTATTAAGAAGCCTATCAAAGTACGATGACCAAACGGAGCGAAAAAAGCGTATAAAAGACGCCATTTTTGTCCCAGTTATTATAATAATTATTTTTTATTAATTTTCGAATGTGTTTTCCATCACATCTGAAACTGTAACTATTCCAGTAGCTTGGTTTTAAATTGTGTTTTGTTAAGTACTCCTTGTCGCTCTCTTCCGGGTCCCTTTCAACTATTTACACTTCAATACCTTCTTGCTGAAATCCCGCCTCATTCTGCTTGATGTACGTATATTTTTTTCATTTTTATACCACAGTTACACTTCACATCTGGTCAAGTCGTGTTCCATCTACATTCCCAAGTATCCCCACTTGTACATATAACCCTCCTGACAGATCGAATGTAAATTAAACTTCGTAAATACCGAAATATCCATTACTAAGAAGCCTATCAAAGTACGATGACCAATCGGAGCGAAAAAAGCGTATAAAAGACGCCATTTTTGTCCCAGTTATTATTATAATTATTTTATATTAATATTCGAATATGTTTTCCATCACATCTGAAACTGTAACTATTCCAGTAGCTTGGTTTTAAATTGTGTTTTGTTAAGTACTCCTTGTCGCTCTCTTCCGGGTCCCTTTTAACTATTTACACTTCACTACCTTCTCGCTGAGTTCCAGTCTCATTCTGCTTGATTTATTTATATTTCATCATTTTTATACCACAGTTACACTTCACATCTGGTCAAGTCGTGTTACATCTACAATCCCAAGTATTCCTACTTGTAAATACGACCTCCCTGACAGATCGAATGTAATTTAAACTTACTAAATAACGACAAATCCATTATTAAGAAGCCTATCAAAGTACGATGACCAAACGGAGCGAAAAAAGCGTATAAAAGACGCCATTTTTGTCCCAGTTATTATTATAATTATTTTTTATTAATTTTCGAATGTGTTTTCCATCACATCTGAAACTGTAACTATTCCAGTAGCTTGGTTTTAAATTGTGTTTTGTTAAGTACTCCTTGTCGCTCTCTTCTGGGTCCCTTTCAACTATTTACACTTCAATACCTTCTTGCTGAAATCCCGCCTCATTCTGCTTGATGTATGTATATTTTTTTCATTTTTATACCACAGTTACACTTCACATCTGGTCAAGTCGTGTTACATCTACAATCCCAAGTATTCCTACTTGTAAATACGACCTCCCTGACAGATCGAATGTAATTTAAACTTACTAAATAACGACAAATCCATTATTAAGAAGCCTATCAAAGTACGATGACCAAACGGAGCGAAAAAAGCGTATAAAAGACGCCATTTTTGTCCCAATTATTAATCTAATTATTTTATATTATTATTCGAATGTGTTTTCCACCACGTCTGAAACTGTAACTATTCCAGTAGCTTGGTTTTAAGTTGTGTTTTGTTAATTACTCCATCTCTTTCTCTTCCAGGTCCCTTTCAACTATTTACACTTCAATACCTTCTCGCTGAGTTCCTGCCTCATTCTGCTTGATGTATGTATATTTTTTTCATTTTTATACCACAGTTACACTTCACATCTGGTCAAGTCGTGTTACATCTACAATCCCAAGTATTCCTACTTGTAAATACGACCTCCCTGACAGATCGAATGTAATTTAAACTTACTAAATAACGACAAATCCATTATTAAGAAGCCTATCAAAGTAAGATGACCAAACGGAGCGAAAAAAGCGTATAAAAGACGCCATTTTTGTCCCAGTTATTATTATAATTATTTTTTATTAATTTTCGAATGTGTTTTCCATCACATCTGAAACTGTAACTATTCCAGTAGCTTGGTTTTAAATTGTGTTTTGTTAAGTACTCCTTGTCGCTCTCTTCCGGGTCCCTTTCAACTATTTACACTTCAATACCTTCTTGCTGAAATCCGGCCTCATTCTGTTTGATGTATGTATATTTTTTTCATTTTTATACCACAGTTACACTTCACATCTGGTGAAGTCGTGTTACATCTACAATCCCAAGTATTCCTACTTGTAAATACGACCTCCCTGACAGATCGAATGTAAATTAATCTTCCTAAATACCGAAATATCCATTATTAAGAAGCCTATCAAAGTGCGATGACCAAACGGAGCGAAAAAAGCGTATAAAAGACGCCATTTTTGTCCCAATTATTAATCTAATTATTTTATATTATTATTCGAATGTGTTTTCCACCACGTCTGAAACTGTAACTATTCCAGTAGCTTGGTTTTAAGTTGTGTTTTGTTAATTACTCCTTCTCTTTCTCTTCCAGGTCCCTTTCAACTATTTACACTTCAATACCTTCTCGCTTAGTTCCTGCCTCATTCTGCTTGATGTATGTATATTTTTTTCATTTTTATACCACAGTTACACTTCACATCTGGTCAAGTCGTGTTACATCTACAATCCCAAGTATTCCTACTTGTAAATACGACCTCCCTGACAGATCGAATGTAATTTAAACTTACTAAATAACGACAAATCCATTATTAAGAAGCCTATCAAAGTACGATGACCAAACGGAGCGAAAAAAGCGTATAAAAGACGCCATTTTTGTCCCAGTTATTATTATAATTATTTTTTATTAATTTTCGAATGTGTTTTCCATCACATCTGAAACTGTAACTATTCCAGTAGCTTGGTTTTAAATTGTGTTTTGTTAAGTACTCCTTGTCGCTCTCTTCTGGGTCCCTTTCAACTATTTACACTTCAATACCTTCTTGCTGAAATCCCGCCTCATTCTGCTTGATGTATGTATATTTTTTTCATTTTTATACCACAGTTACACTTCACATCTGGTCAAGTCGTGTTACATCTACAATCCCAAGTATTCCTACTTGTAAATACGACCTCCCTGACAGATCGAATGTAATTTAAACTTACTAAATAACGACAAATCCATTATTAAGAAGCCTATCAAAGTACGATGACCAAACGGAGCGAAAAAAGCGTATAAAAGACGCCATTTTTGTCCCAGTTATTATAATAATTATTTTTTATTAATTTTGGAATGTGTTTTCCATCACATCTGAAACTGTAACTATTCCAGTAGCTTGGTTTTAAATTGTTTTGTTAAGTACTCCTTGTCGCTCTCTTCCGGGTCCCTTTCAAATATTTACACTTCAATACCTTCTTGCTGAAATCCCGCCTCATTCTGCTTGATGTATGTATATTTTTTTCATTTTTATACCACAGTTACACTTCACATCTGGTGAAGTCGTATTACATCTACAATCCCAAGTATTCCTACTTGTAAATACGACCTCCCTGACAGATCGAATGTAATTTAAACTTACTAAATAACGACAAATCCATTATTAAGAAGCCTATCAAAGTACGATGACCAAACGGAGCGAAAAAAGCGTATAAAAGACGCCATTTTTGTCCCAGTTATTATTATAATTATTTTTTATTAATTTTCGAATGTGTTTTCCATTACATCTGAAACTGTAACTATTCCAGTAGCTTGGTTTTAAATTGTGTTTTGTTAATTACTCCTTCTCTTTCTCTTCCAGGTCCCTTTCAACTATTTACACTTCAATACCTTCTCGCTGAGTTCCAGTCTCATTCTGCTTGATTTATTTATATTTCATCATTTTTATACCACAGTTACACTTCACATCTGGTCAAGTCGCGTTCCATCTACATTCCCAAGTATTCCTACTTGTAAATACGACCTCCCTGACAGATCGAATGTAATTTAAACTTACTAAATAACGACAAATCCATTATTAAGAAGCCTATCAAAGTACGATGACCAAACGTAGCGAAAAAAAGCGTATAAAAGACGCCATTATTGTCCCAATTATTAATCTAATTATTTTATATTATTATTCGAATGTGTTTTCCACCACGTCTGAAACTGTAACTATTCCAGTAGCTTGGTTTTAAGTTGTGTTTTGTTAAGTACTCCTTGTCGCTCTCTTCCGGGTCCCTTTCAACTATTTACACTTCAATACCTTCTTGCTGAAATCCCGCCTCATTCTGCTTGATGTATGTATATTTTTTTCATTTTTATACCACAGTTACACTTCACATCTGGTCAAGTCGTGTTACATCTACAATCCCAAGTATTCCTACTTGTAAATACGACCTCCCTGACAGATCGAATGTAATTTAAACTTACTAAATAACGACAAATCCATTATTAAGAAGCCTATCAAAGTACGATGACCAAACGGAGCGAAAAAAGCGTATAAAAGACGCCATTTTTGTCCCAGTTATTATAATAATTATTTTTTATTAATTTTCGAATGTGTTTTCCATCACATCTGAAACTGTAACTATTCCAGTAGCTTGGTTTTAAATTGTGTTTTGTTAAGTACTCCTTGTCGCTCTCTTCCGGGTCCCTTTCAACTATTTACACTTCAATACCTTCTTGCTGAAATCCCGCCTCATTCTGCTTGATGTACGTATATTTTTTTCATTTTTATACCACAGTTACACTTCACATCTGGTCAAGTCGTGTTCCATCTACATTCCCAAGTATCCCCACTTGTACATATAACCCTCCTGACAGATCGAATGTAAATTAAACTTCGTAAATACCGAAATATCCATTACTAAGAAGCCTATCAAAGTACGATGACCAATCGGAGCGAAAAAAGCGTATAAAAGACGCCATTTTTGTCCCAGTTATTATTATAATTATTTTATATTAATATTCGAATATGTTTTCCATCACATCTGAAACTGTAACTATTCCAGTAGCTTGGTTTTAAATTGTGTTTTGTTAAGTACTCCTTGTCGCTCTCTTCCGGGTCCCTTTTAACTATTTACACTTCACTACCTTCTCGCTGAGTTCCAGTCTCATTCTGCTTGATTTATTTATATTTCATCATTTTTATACCACAGTTACACTTCCCATCTGGTCAAGTCGTGTTCCATCTACATTCCCAAGTATCCCTACTTGTACATATAACCCTCCTGACAGATCGAATGTAAATTAAACTTCGTAAATACCGAAATATCCATTACTAAGAAGCCTATCAAAGTACGATGACCAAACGGAGCGAAAAAAGCGTATAAAAGACGCCATTTTTGTCCCAGTTATTATTATAATTATTTTTTATTAATTTTCGATTGTGTTTTCCATCACATCTGAAACTGTAACTATTCCAGTAGCTTGGTTTTAAGTTGTGTTTTGTTTATTACTCCTTCTCTTTCTCTTCCAGGTCCCTTTCAACTATTTACACTTCAATACCTTCTTACTGAAATCCCGCCTCATTCTGCTTGATGTATGTATAATTTTTATTATTTTTATACCACAGTTACACTTCACATCTGGTCAAGTCGTGTTACATCTACAATCCCAAGTATTCCTACTTGTAAATACGACCTCCCTGACAGATCGAATGTAATTTAAACTTACTAAATAACGACAAATCCATTATTAAGAAGCCTATCAAAGTAAGATGACCAAACGGAGCGAAAAAAGGGTATAAAAGACGCCATTTTTGTCCCAGTTATTATTATAATTATTTTTTATTAATTTTCGAATGTGTTTTCCATCACATCTGAAACTGTAACTATTCCAGTAGCTTGGTTTTAAATTGTGTTTTGTTAAGTACTCCTTGTCGCTCTCTTCCGGGTCCCTTTCAACTATTTACACTTCAATACCTTCTTGCTGAAATCCGGCCTCATTCTGTTTGATGTATGTATATTTTTTTCATTTTTATACCACAGTTACACTTCACATCTGGTGAAGTCGTGTTACATCTACAATCCCAAGTATTCCTACTTGTAAATACGACCTCCCTGACAGATCGAATGTAAATTAATCTTCCTAAATACCGAAATATCCATTATTAAGAAGCCTATCAAAGTACGATGACCAAACGGAGCGAAAAAAGCGTATAAAAGACGCCATTTTTGTCCCAATTATTAATCTAATTATTTTATATTATTATTCGAATGTGTTTTCCACCACGTCTGAAACTGTAACTATTCCAGTAGCTTGGTTTTAAGTTGTGTTTTGTTAATTACTCCTTCTCTTTCTCTTCCAGGTCCCTTTCAACTATTTACACTTCAATACCTTCTCGCTTAGTTCCTGCCTCATTCTGCTTGATGTATGTATATTTTTTTCATTTTTATACCACAGTTACACTTCACATCTGGTCAAGTCGTGTTACATCTACAATCCCAAGTATTCCTACTTGTAAATACGACCTCCCTGACAGATCGAATGTAATTTAAACTTACTAAATAACGACAAATCCATTATTAAGAAGCCTATCAAAGTACGATGACCAAGCGGAGCGAAAAAAGCGTATAAAAGACGCCATTTTTGTCCCAGTTATTATTATAATTATTTTTTATTAATTTTCGAATGTGTTTTCCATCACATCTGAAACTGTAACTATTCCAGTAGCTTGGTTTTAAATTGTGTTTTGTTAAGTACTCCTTGTCGCTCTCTTCTGGGTCCCTTTCAACTATTTACACTTCAATACCTTCTTGCTGAAATCCCGCCTCATTCTGCTTGATGTATGTATATTTTTTTCATTTTTATACCACAGTTACACTTCACATCTGGTCAAGTCGTGTTACATCTACAATCCCAAGTATTCCTACTTGTAAATACGACCTCCCTGACAGATCGAATGTAATTTAAACTTACTAAATAACGACAAATCCATTATTAAGAAGCCTATCAAAGTACGATGACCAAACGGAGCGAAAAAAGCGTATAAAAGACGCCATTTTTGTCCCAGTTATTATAATAATTATTTTTTATTAATTTTGGAATGTGTTTTCCATCACATCTGAAACTGTAACTATTCCAGTAGCTTGGTTTTAAATTGTTTTGTTAAGTACTCCTTGTCGCTCTCTTCCGGGTCCCTTTCAAATATTTACACTTCAATACCTTCTTGCTGAAATCCCGCCTCATTCTGCTTGATGTATGTATATTTTTTTCATTTTTATACCACAGTTACACTTCACATCTGGTGAAGTCGTATTACATCTACAATCCCAAGTATTCCTACTTGTAAATACGACCTCCCTGACAGATCGAATGTAATTTAAACTTACTAAATAACGACAAATCCATTATTAAGAAGCCTATCAAAGTACGATGACCAAACGGAGCGAAAAAAGCGTATAAAAGACGCCATTTTTGTCCCAGTTATTATTATAATTATTTTTTATTAATTTTCGAATGTGTTTTCCATTACATCTGAAACTGTAACTATTCCAGTAGCTTGGTTTTAAATTGTGTTTTGTTAATTACTCCTTCTCTTTCTCTTCCAGGTCCCTTTCAACTATTTACACTTCAATACCTTCTCGCTGAGTTCCAGTCTCATTCTGCTTGATTTATTTATATTTCATCATTTTTATACCACAATTACACTTCACATCTGGTCAAGTCGTGTTCCATCTACATTCCCAAGTATTCCTACTTGTAAATACGACCTCCCTGACAGATCGAATGTAATTTAAACTTACTAAATAACGACAAATCCATTATTAAGAAGCCTATCAAAGTACGATGACCAAACGGAGCGAAAAAAGCGTATAAAAGACGCCATTATTGTCCCAATTATTAATCTAATTATTTTATATTATTATTCGAATGTGTTTTCCACCACGTCTGAAACTGTAACTATTCCAGTAGCTTGGTTTTAAGTTGTGTTTTGTTAAGTACTCCTTGTCGCTCTCTTCCGGGTCCCTTTCAACTATTTACACTTCAATACCTTCTTGCTGAAATCCCGCCTCATTCTGCTTGATGTATGTATATTTTTTTCATTTTTATACCACAGTTACACTTCACATCTGGTCAAGTCGTGTTACATCTACAATCCCAAGTATTCCTACTTGTAAATACGACCTCCCTGACAGATCGAATGTAATTTAAACTTACTAAATAACGACAAATCCATTATTAAGAAGCCTATCAAAGTACGATGACCAAACGGAGCGAAAAAAGCGTATAAAAGACGCCATTTTTGTCCCAGTTATTATAATAATTATTTTTTATTAATTTTCGAATGTGTTTTCCATCACATCTGAAACTGTAACTATTCCAGTAGCTTGGTTTTAAATTGTGTTTTGTTAAGTACTCCTTGTCGCTCTCTTCCGGGTCCCTTTCAACTATTTACACTTCAATACCTTCTTGCTGAAATCCCGCCTCATTCTGCTTGATGTACGTATATTTTTTTCATTTTTATACCACAGTTACACTTCACATCTGGTCAAGTCGTGTTCCATCTACATTCCCAAGTATCCCCACTTGTACATATAACCCTCCTGACAGATCGAATGTAAATTAAACTTCGTAAATACCGAAATATCCATTACTAAGAAGCCTATCAAAGTACGATGACCAATCGGAGCGAAAAAAGCGTATAAAAGACGCCATTTTTGTCCCAGTTATTATTATAATTATTTTATATTAATATTCGAATATGTTTTCCATCACATCTGAAACTGTAACTATTCCAGTAGCTTGGTTTTAAATTGTGTTTTGTTAAGTACTCCTTGTCGCTCTCTTCCGGGTCCCTTTTAACTATTTACACTTCACTACCTTCTCGCTGAGTTCCAGTCTCATTCTGCTTGATTTATTTATATTTCATCATTTTTATACCACAGTTACACTTCCCATCTGGTCAAGTCGTGTTCCATCTACATTCCCAAGTATCCCCACTTGTACATATAACCCTCCTGACAGATCGAATGTAAATTAAACTTCGTAAATACCGAAATATCCATTACTAAGAAGCCTATCAAAGTACGATGACCAAACGGAGCGAAAAAAGCGTATAAAAGACGCCATTTTTGTCCCAGTTATTATTATAATTATTTTTTATTAATTTTCGATTGTGTTTTCCATCACATCTGAAACTGTAACTATTCCAGTAGCTTGGTTTTAAGTTGTGTTTTGTTTATTACTCCTTCTCTTTCTCTTCCAGGTCCCTTTCAACTATTTACACTTCAATACCTTCTTACTGAAATCCCGCCTCATTCTGCTTGATGTATGTATAATTTTTATTATTTTTATACCACAGTTACACTTCACATCTGGTCAAGTCGTGTTACATCTACAATCCCAAGTATTCCTACTTGTAAATACGACCTCCCTGACAGATCGAATGTAATTTAAACTTACTAAATAACGACAAATCCATTATTAAGAAGCCTATCAAAGTACGATGACAGAACGGAGCGAAAAAAGCGTATAAAAGACGCCATTTTTGTCCCAATTAATAATCTAATTATTTTACATTATTATTCGAATGTGTTTTCCACCACGTCTGAAACTGTAACTATTCCAGTAGCTTGGTTTTACGTTGTGTTTTGTTAAGTACTCCTTGTCGCTCTCTTCCGGGTCCCTTTTAACTATTTACACTTCACTACCTTCTCGCTGAGTTCCCGCCTCATTCTGCTTGATTTCTTACATTTTATCATTTTTATACCACAGTTACACTTCACATCTGGTCAAGTCGTGTTCCATCTACATTCCCGAGTGTCCCAACTTGTAAATATGACCTTCCTGACAGATCGAATGTAAAATAAACTTCCTAAATACCGAAATATCCATTATTAAGAAGCCTATCAAAGTACGATGACCAAACGGAGCGACAAAAGCTTATAAAAGACGCAATTATTGCCCCAATTATTATTATAATTATTTTTTATTAATTTTCGAATGTGTTTTCCACCACATCTGAAACTGTAACTATTCCAGTAGCTTGGTTTTAAATTGTGTTTTGTTAAGTACTCCTTGTCGCTCTCTTCCGGGTCCCTTTTAACTATTTAAACTTCACTACCTTCTCGCTGAGTTCCAGTCTCATTCTGCTTGATTTATTTATATTTCATCATTTTTATACCACAGTTACACTTCACATCTGGTAAAGTCGTGTTCCATCTACATTCCCAAGTATCCCCACTTGTACATATAACCCTCCTGACAGATCGAATGTAAATTAAACTTCGTAAATACCGAAATATCCATTACTAAGAAGCCTATCAAAGTACGATGACCAAACGGAGCGAAAAAAGCGTATAAAAGACGCCATTTTTGTCCCAGTTATTATTATAATTATTTTATATTAATATTCGAATATGTTTTCCATCACATCTGAAACTGTAACTATTCCAGTAGCTTGGTTTTAAATTGTGTTTTGTTAAGTACTCCTTGTCGCTCTCTTCCGGGTCCCTTTTAACTATTTACACTTCACTACCTTCTCGCTGAGTTCCAGTCTCATTCTGCTTGATTTATTTATATTTCATCATTTTTATACCACAGTTACACTTCCCATCTGGTCAAGTCGTGTTCCATCTACATTCCCAAGTATCCCCACTTGTACATATAACCCTCCTGACAGATCGAATGTAAATTAAACTTCGTAAATACCGAAATATCCATTACTAAGAAGCCTATCAAAGTACGATGACCAAACGGAGCGAAAAAAGCGTATAAAAGACGCCATTTTTGTCCCAATTATTAATCTAATTATTTTATATTATTATTCGAATGTGTTTTCCACCACGTCTGAAACTGTAACTATTCCAGTAGCTTGGTTTTAAGTTGTGTTTTGTTAATTACTCCCTCGCTTTCTCTTCCAGGTCCCTTTCAACTATTCACACTTCAATACCTTCTCGCTGAGTTCCAGTCTCATTCTGCTTGATTTATTTATATTTCATCATTTTTATACCACAGTTACACTTCACATCTGGTCAAGTCGTGTTACATCTACATTCCCAAGTATTCCTACTTGTAAATACGACCTCCCTGACAGATCGAATGTAATTTAAACTTACTAAATAACGACAAATCCATTATTAAGAAGCCTATCAAAGTACGATGACCAAACGGAGCGAAAAAAGCGTATAAAAGACGCCATTTTTGTCCCAATTATTAATCTAATTATTTTATATTATTATTCGAATGTGTTTTCCACCACGTCTGAAACTGTAACTATTCAAGTAGCTTGGTTTTATGTTGTGTTTTGTTAATTACTCCCTCGCTTTCTCTTCCAGGTCCCTTTCAACTATTCACACTTCAATACCTTCTCGCTGAGTTCCAGTCTCATTCTGCTTGATTTATTTATATTTCATCATTTTTATACCACAGTTACACTTCACATCTGGTCAAGTCGTGTTACATCTACATTCCCAAGTATTCCTACTTGTAAATACGACCTCCCTGACAGATCGAATGTAATTTAAACTTACTAAATAACGACAAATCCATTATTAAGAAGCCTATCAAAGTACGATGACCAAACGGAGCGAAAAAAGCGTATAAAAGACGCCATTTTTGTCCCAATTATTAATCTAATTATTTTATATTATTATTCGAATGTGTTTTCCACCACATCTGAAACTGTAACTATTCCAGTAGCTTGGTTTTAAGTTGTGTTTTGTTAATTACTCCTTCTCTTTCTCTTCCAGGTCCCTTTCAACTATTTACACTTCAATACCTTCTCGCTGAGTTCCAGTCTCATTCTGCTTGATTTATTTATATTTCATCATTTTTATACCACAGTTACACTTCACATCTGGTCAAGTCGTGTTCCATCTACATTCCCAAGTATTCCTACTTGTAAATACGACCTCCCTGACAGATCGAATGTAATTTAAACTTACTAAATAACGACAAATCCATTATTAAGAAGCCTATCAAAGTACGATGACCAAACGGAGCGAAAAAAGCGTATAAAAGACGCCATTTTTGTCCCAATTATTAATCTAATTATTTTATATTATTATTCGAATGTGTTTTCCACCACGTCTGAAACTGTAACTATTCCAGTAGCTTGGTTTTAAGTTGTGTTTTGTTAATTACTCCTTCTCTTTTTCTTCCAGGTCCCTTTCAACTATTTACACTTCAATACCTTCTCGCTGAGTTCCTGCCTCATTCTGCTTGATGTATGTATATTTTTTTCATTTTTATACCACAGTTACACTTCACATCTGGTCAAGTCGTGTTACATCTACAATCACAAGTATTCCTACTTGTAAAAACGACCTCCCTGACAGATCGAATGTAATTTAAACTTACTAAATAACGACAAATCCATTATTAAGAAGCCTATCAAAGTACGATGACCAAACGGAGCGAAAAAAGCGTATAAAAGACGCCATTTTTGTCCCAATTATTAATCTAATTATTTTATATTATTATTCGAATGTGTTTTCCACCACGTCTGAAACTGTAACTATTCCAGTAGCTTGGTTTTAAATTGTGTTTTGTTAAGTACTCCTTGTCGCTCTCTTCTGGGTCCCTTTCAACTTTTTACACTTCAATACCTTCTCGCTGAGTTCCCGCCTCATTCTGCTTGATATCTTACATTTTATCATTTTTATACCACAGTTACACTTCACATCTGGTCAAGTCGTGTTCCATCTACATTCCCGAGTGTCCCCACTTGTAAATATGACCTTCCTGACAGATCGAATGTAATTTAAACTTACTAAATAACAACAAATCCATTATTAAGAAGCCTATCAAATTACGATGACCAAACGGAGCGAAAAAAGCGTATAAAAGACGCCATTTTTTCCCAGTTATTATTATAATTATTTTTTATTAATTTTCGAATGTGTTTTCCATCACATCTGAAACTGTAACTATTCCAGTAGCTTGGTTTTAAATTGTGTTTTGTTAAGTACTCCTTGTCGCTCTCTTCTGGGTCCCTTTCAACTATTTACACTTCAATACCTTCTTGCTGAAATCCCGCCTCATTCTGCTTGATGTATGTATATTTTTTTCATTTTTATACCACAGTTACACTTCACATCTGGTCAAGTCGTGTTACATCTACAATCCCAAGTATTCCTACTTGTAAATACGACCTCCCTGACAGATCGAATGTAATTTAAACTTACTAAATAACGACAAATCCATTATTAAGAAGCCTATCAAAGTACGATGACCAAACGGAGCGAAAAAAGCGTATAAAAGACGCCATTTTTGTCCCAATTATTAATCTAATTATTTTATATTATTATTCGAATGTGTTTTCCACCACGTCTGAAACTGTAACTATTCAAGTAGCTTGGTTTTAAGTTGTGTTTTGTTAATCACTCCCTCGCTTTCTCTTCCAGGTCCCTTTCAACTATTCACACTTCAATACCTTCTCGCTGAGTTCCAGTCTCATTCTGCTTGATTTATTTATATTTCATCATTTTTATACCACAGTTACACTTCACATCTGGTCAAGTCGTGTTACATCTACATTCCCAAGTATTCCTACTTGTAAATACGACCTCCCTGACAGATCGAATGTAATTTAAACTTACTAAATAACGACAAATCCATTATTAAGAAGCCTATCAAAGTACGATGACCAAACGGAGCGAAAAAAGCGTATAAAAGACGCCATTTTTGTCCCAATTATTAATCTAATTATTTTATATAATTATTCGAATGTGTTTTCCACCACATCTGAAACTGTAACTATTCCAGTAGCTTGGTTTTAAGTTGTGTTTTGTTAATTACTCCTTCTCTTTCTCTTCCAGGTCCCTTTCAACTATTTACACTTCAATACCTTCTCGCTGAGTTCCAGTCTCATTCTGCTTGATTTATTTATATTTCATCATTTTTATACCACAGTTACACTTCACATCTGGTCAAGTCGTGTTCCATCTACATTCCCAAGTATTCCTACTTGTAAATACGACCTCCCTGACAGATCGAATGTAATTTAAACTTACTAAATAACGACAAATCCATTATTAAGAAGCCTATCAAAGTACGATGACCAAACGGAGCGAAAAAAGCGTATAAAAGACGCCATTTTTGTCCCAATTATTAATCTAATTATTTTATATTATTATTCGAATGTGTTTTCCACCACGTCTGAAACTGTAACTATTCCAGTAGCTTGGTTTTAAGTTGTGTTTTGTTAATTACTCCTTCTCTTTTTCTTCCAGGTCCCTTTCAACTATTTACACTTCAATACCTTCTCGCTGAGTTCCTGCCTCATTCTGCTTGATGTATGTATATTTTTTTCATTTTTATACCACAGTTACACTTCACATCTGGTCAAGTCGTGTTACATCTACAATCACAAGTATTCCTACTTGTAAAAACGACCTCCCTGACAGATCGAATGTAATTTAAACTTACTAAATAACGACAAATCCATTATTAAGAAGCCTATCAAAGTACGATGACCAAACGGAGCGAAAAAAGCGTATAAAAGACGCCATTTTTGTCCCAATTATTAATCTAATTATTTTATATTATTATTCGAATGTGTTTTCCACCACGTCTGAAACTGTAACTATTCCAGTAGCTTGGTTTTAAATTGTGTTTTGTTAAGTACTCCTTGTCGCTCTCTTCTGGGTCCCTTTCAACTTTTTACACTTCAATACCTTCTCGCTGAGTTCCCGCCTCATTCTGCTTGATATCTTACATTTTATCATTTTTATACCACAGTTACACTTCACATCTGGTCAAGTCGTGTTCCATCTACATTCCCGAGTGTCCCCACTTGTAAATATGACCTTCCTGACAGATCGAATGTAATTTAAACTTACTAAATAACAACAAATCCATTATTAAGAAGCCTATCAAATTACGATGACCAAACGGAGCGAAAAAAGCGTATAAAAGACGCCATTTTTTCCCAGTTATTATTATAATTATTTTTTATTAATTTTCGAATGTGTTTTCCATCACATCTGAAACTGTAACTATTCCAGTAGCTTGGTTTTAAATTGTGTTTTGTTAAGTACTCCTTGTCGCTCTCTTCTGGGTCCCTTTCAACTATTTACACTTCAATACCTTCTTGCTGAAATCCCGCCTCATTCTGCTTGATGTATGTATATTTTTTTCATTTTTATACCACAGTTACACTTCACATCTGGTCAAGTCGTGTTACATCTACAATCCCAAGTATTCCTACTTGTAAATACGACCTCCCTGACAGATCGAATGTAATTTAAACTTACTAAATAACGACAAATCCATTATTAAGAAGCCTGTCAAAGTACGATGACCAAACGGAGCGAAAAAAGCGTATAAAAGACGCCATTTTTGTCCCAGTTATTATAATAATTATTTTTTATTAATTTTGGAATGTGTTTTCCATCACATCTGAAACTGTAACTATTCCAGTAGCTTGGTTTTAAATTGTTTTGTTAAGTACTCCTTGTCGCTCTCTTCCGGGTCCCTTTCAAATATTTACACTTCAATACCTTCTTGCTGAAATCCCGCCTCATTCTGCTTGATGTATGTATATTTTTTTCATTTTTATACCACAGTTACACTTCACATCTGGTGAAGTCGTATTACATCTACAATCCCAAGTATTCCTACTTGTAAATACGACCTCCCTGACAGATCGAATGTAATTTAAACTTACTAAATAACGACAAATCCATTATTAAGAAGCCTATCAAAGTACGATGACCAAACGGAGCGAAAAAAGCGTATAAAAGACGCCATTTTTGTCCCAGTTATTATTATAATTATTTTTTATTAATTTTCGAATGTGTTTTCCATTACATCTGAAACTGTAACTATTCCAGTAGCTTGGTTTTAAATTGTGTTTTGTTAATTACTCCTTCTCTTTCTCTTCCAGGTCCCTTTCAACTATTTACACTTCAATACCTTCTCGCTGAGTTCCAGTCTCATTCTGCTTGATTTATTTATATTTCATCATTTTTATACCACAGTTACACTTCACATCTGGTCAAGTCGTGTTCCATCTACATTCCCAAGTATTCCTACTTGTAAATACGACCTCCCTGACAGATCGAATGTAATTTAAACTTACTAAATAACGACAAATCCATTATTAAGAAGCCTATCAAAGTACGATGACCAAACGTAGCGAAAAAAGCGTATAAAAGACGCCATTATTGTCCCAATTATTAATCTAATTATTTTATATTATTATTCGAATGTGTTTTCCACCACGTCTGAAACTGTAACTATTCCAGTAGCTTGGTTTTAAGTTGTGTTTTGTTAAGTACTCCTTGTCGCTCTCTTCTTGGTCCCTTTCAACTATTTACACTTCAATACCTTCTTGCTGAAATCCCGCCTCATTCTGCTTGATGTATGTATATTTTTTTCATTTTTATACCACAGTTACACTTTACATCTGGTCAAGTCGTGTTACATCTACAATCCCAAGTATTCCTACTTGTAAATACGACCTCCCTGACAGATCGAATGTAATTTAAACTTACTAAATAACGACAAATCCATTATTAAGAAGCCTATCAAAGTACGATGACCAAACGGAGCGAAAAAAGCGTATAAAAGACGCCATTTTTGTCCCAGTTATTATAATAATTATTTTTTATTAATTTTCGAATGTGTTTTCCATCACATCTGAAACTGTAACTATTCCAGTAGCTTGGTTTTAAATTGTGTTTTGTTAAGTACTCCTTGTCGCTCTCTTCCGGGTCCCTTTCAACTATTTACACTTCAATACCTTCTTGCTGAAATCCCGCCTCATTCTGCTTGATGTACGTATATTTTTTTCATTTTTATACCACAGTTACACTTCACATCTGGTCAAGTCGTGTTCCATCTACATTCCCAAGTATCCCCACTTGTACATATAACCCTCCTGACAGATCGAATGTAAATTAAACTTCGTAAATACCGAAATATCCATTACTAAGAAGCCTATCAAAGTACGATGACCAATCGGAGCGAAAAAAGCGTATAAAAGACGCCATTTTTGTCCCAGTTATTATTATAATTATTTTATATTAATATTCGAATATGTTTTCCATCACATCTGAAACTGTAACTATTCCAGTAGCTTGGTTTTAAATTGTGTTTTGTTAAGTACTCCTTGTCGCTCTCTTCCGGGTCCCTTTTAACTATTTACACTTCACTACCTTCTCGCTGAGTTCCAGTCTCATTCTGCTTGATTTATTTATATTTCATCATTTTTATACCACAGTTACACTTCCCATCTGGTCAAGTCGTGTTCCATCTACATTCCCAAGTATCCCCACTTGTACATATAACCCTCCTGACAGATCGAATGTAAATTAAACTTCGTAAATACCGAAATATCCATTACTAAGAAGCCTATCAAAGTACGATGACCAAACGGAGCGAAAAAAGCGTATAAAAGACGCCATTTTTGTCCCAGTTATTATTATAATTATTTTTTATTAATTTTCGATTGTGTTTTCCATCACATCTGAAACTGTAACTATTCCAGTAGCTTGGTTTTAAGTTGTGTTTTGTTTATTACTCCTTCTCTTTCTCTTCCAGGTCCCTTTCAACTATTTACACTTCAATACCTTCTTACTGAAATCCCGCCTCATTCTGCTTGATGTATGTATAATTTTTATTATTTTTATACCACAGTTACACTTCACATCTGGTCAAGTCGTGTTACATCTACAATCCCAAGTATTCCTACTTGTAAATACGACCTCCCTGACAGATCGAATGTAATTTAAACTTACTAAATAACGACAAATCCATTATTAAGAAGCCTATCAAAGTACGATGACAGAACGGAGCGAAAAAAGCGTATAAAAGACGCCATTTTTGTCCCAATTAATAATCTAATTATTTTACATTATTATTCGAATGTGTTTTCCACCACGTCTGAAACTGTAACTATTCCAGTAGCTTGGTTTTACGTTGTGTTTTGTTAAGTACTCCTTGTCGCTCTCTTCCGGGTCCCTTTTAACTATTTACACTTCACTACCTTCTCGCTGAGTTCCCGCCTCATTCTGCTTGATTTCTTACATTTTATCATTTTTATACCACAGTTACACTTCACATCTGGTCAAGTCGTGTTCCATCTACATTCCCGAGTGTCCCAACTTGTAAATATGACCTTCCTGACAGATCGAATGTAAATTAAACTTCCTAAATACCGAAATATCCATTATTAAGAAGCCTATCAAAGTACGATGACCAAACGGAGCGACAAAAGCTTATAAAAGACGCAATTATTGCCCCAATTATTATTATAATTATTTTTTATTAATTTTCGAATGTGTTTTCCACCACATCTGAAACTGTAACTATTCCAGTAGCTTGGTTTTAAATTGTGTTTTGTTAAGTACTCCTTGTCGCTCTCTTCCGGGTCCCTTTTAACTATTTAAACTTCACTACCTTCTCGCTGAGTTCCAGTCTCATTCTGCTTGATTTATTTATATTTCATCATTTTTATACCACAGTTACACTTCACATCTGGTAAAGTCGTATTCCATCTACATTCCCAAGTATCCCCACTTGTACATATAACCCTCCTGACAGATCGAATGTAAATTAAACTTCGTAAATACCGAAATATCCATTACTAAGAAGCCTATCAAAGTACGATGACCAAACGGAGCGAAAAAAGCGTATAAAAGACGCCATTTTTGTCCCAGTTATTATTATAATTATTTTATATTAATATTCGAATATGTTTTCCATCACATCTGAAACTGTAACTATTCCAGTAGCTTGGTTTTAAATTGTGTTTTGTTAAGTACTCCTTGTCGCTCTCTTCCGGGTCCCTTTTAACTATTTACACTTCACTACCTTCTCGCTGAGTTCCAGTCTCATTCTGCTTGATTTATTTATATTTCATCATTTTTATACCACAGTTACACTTCCCATCTGGTCAAGTCGTGTTCCATCTACATTCCCAAGTATCCCCACTTGTACATATAACCCTCCTGACAGATCGAATGTAAATTAAACTTCGTAAATACCGAAATATCCATTACTAAGAAGCCTATCAAAGTACGATGACCAAACGGAGCGAAAAAAGCGTATAAAAGACGCCATTTTTGTCCCAATTATTAATCTAATTATTTTATATTATTATTCGAATGTGTTTTCCACCACGTCTGAAATTGTAACTATTCCAGTAGCTTGGTTTTAAGTTGTGTTTTGTTAATTACTCCCTCGCTTTCTCTTCCAGGTCCCTTTCAACTATTCACACTTCAATACCTTCTCGCTGAGTTCCAGTCTCATTCTGCTTGATTTATTTATATTTCATCATTTTTATACCACAGTTACACTTCACATCTGGTCAAGTCGTGTTACATCTACATTCCCAAGTATTCCTACTTGTAAATACGACCTCCCTGACAGATCGAATGTAATTTAAACTTACTAAATAACGACAAATCCATTATTAAGAAGCCTATCAAAGTACGATGACCAAACGGAGCGAAAAAAGCGTATAAAAGACGCCATTTTTGTCCCAATTATTAATCTAATTATTTTATATTATTATTCGAATGTGTTTTCCACCACGTCTGAAACTGTAACTATTCAAGTAGCTTGGTTTTAAGTTGTGTTTTGTTAATTACTCCCTCGCTTTCTCTTCCAGGTCCCTTTCAACTATTCACACTTCAATACCTTCTCGCTGAGTTCCAGTCTCATTCTGCTTGATTTATTTATATTTCATCATTTTTATACCACAGTTACACTTCACGTCTGGTCAAGTCGTGTTACATCTACATTCCCAAGTATTCCTACTTGTAAATACGACCTCCCTGACAGATCAAATGTAATTTAAACTTACTAAATAACGACAAATCCATTATTAAGAAGCCTATCAAAGTACGATGACCAAACGGAGCGAAAAAAGCGTATAAAAGACGCCATTTTTGTCCCAATTATTAATCTAATTATTTTATATTATTATTCGAATGTGTTTTCCACCACATCTGAAACTGTAACTATTCCAGTAGCTTGGTTTTAAGTTGTGTTTTGTTAATTACTCCTTCTCTTTCTCTTCCAGGTCCCTTTCAACTATTTACACTTCAATACCTTCTCGCTGAGTTCCAGTCTCATTCTGCTTGATATATTTATATTTCATCATTTTTATACCACAGTTACACTTCACATCTGGTCAAGTCGTGTTCCATCTACATTCCCAAGTATTCCTACTTGTAAATACGACCTCCCTGACAGATCGAATGTAATTTAAACTTACTAAATAACGACAAATCCATTATTAAGAAGCCTATCAAAGTACGATGACCAAACGGAGCGAAAAAAGCGTATAAAAGACGCCATTTTTGTCCCAATTATTAATCTAATTATTTTATATTATTATTCGAATGTGTTTTCCACCACGTCTGAAACTGTAACTATTCCAGTAGCTTGGTTTTAAGTTGTGTTTTGTTAATTACTCCTTCTCTTTCTCTTCCAGGTCCCTTTCAACTATTTACACTTCAATACCTTCTCGCTGAGTTCCAGTCTCATTCTGCTTGATTTATTTATATTTCATCATTTTTATACCACAGTTACACTTCACATCTGGTCAAGTCGTGTTCCATCTACATTCCCAAGTATTCCTACTTGTAAATACGACCTCCCTGACAGATCGAATGTAATTTAAACTTACTAAATAACGACAAATCCATTATTAAGAAGCCTATCAAAGTACGATGACCAAACGGAGCGAAAAAAGCGTATAAAAGACGCCATTTTTGTCCCAATTATTAATCTAATTATTTTATATTATTATTCGAATGTGTTTTCCACCACGTCTGAAACTGTAACTATTCCAGTAGCTTGGTTTTAAGTTGTGTTTTGTTAATTACTCCTTCTCTTTTTCTTCCAGGTCCCTTTCAACTATTTACACTTCAATACCTTCTCGCTGAGTTCCTGCCTCATTCTGCTTGATGTATGTATATTTTTTTCATTTTTATACCACAGTTACACTTCACATCTGGTCAAGTCGTGTTACATCTACAATCACAAGTATTCCTACTTGTAAAAACGACCTCCCTGACAGATCGAATGTAATTTAAACTTACTAAATAACGACAAATCCATTATTAAGAAGCCTATCAAAGTACGATGACCAAACGGAGCGAAAAAAGCGTATAAAAGACGCCATTTTTGTCCCAATTATTAATCTAATTATTTTATATTATTATTCGAATGTGTTTTCCACCACGTCTGAAACTGTAACTATTCCAGTAGCTTGGTTTTAAATTGTGTTTTGTTAAGTACTCCTTGTCGCTCTCTTCTGGGTCCCTTTCAACTTTTTACACTTCAATACCTTCTCGCTGAGTTCCCGCCTCATTCTGCTTGATATCTTACATTTTATCATTTTTATACCACAGTTACACTTCACATCTGGTCAAGTCGTGTTCCATCTACATTCCCGAGTGTCCCCACTTGTAAATATGACCTTCCTGACAGATCGAATGTAATTTAAACTTACTAAATAACAACAAATCCATTATTAAGAAGCCTATCAAATTACGATGACCAAACGGAGCGAAAAAAGCGTATAAAAGACGCCATTTTTGTCCCAGTTATTATTATAATTATTTTTTATTAATTTTCGAATGTGTTTTCCATCACATCTGAAACTGTAACTATTCCAGTAGCTTGGTTTTAAATTGTGTTTTGTTAAGTACTCCTTGTCGCTCTCTTCCGGGTCCCTTTCAACTATTTACACTTCAATACCTTCTTGCTGAAATCCCGCCTCATTCTGCTTGATGTATGTATATTTTTTTCATTTTTATACCACAGTTACACTTCACATCTGGTCAAGTCGTGTTCCATCTACATTCCCAAGTATTCCTACTTGTAAATACGACATCCCTGACAGATCGAATGTAAATTAATCTCCCTAAATACCGAAATATCCATTATTAAGAAGCCTATCAAAGTACGATGACCAAACGGAGCGAAAAAGGTGCATAAAAGACGCCATTTTTGTCCTAATTATTATTATAATTATTTTTTATTAATATTCGAATGTGTTTTCCATCACATCTGAAATTGTAACTATTCCAGTAGCTTGGTTTTAAGTTGTGTTTTGTTTATTACTCCTTCTCTTTCTCTTCCAGGTCCCTTTCAACTATTTACACTTCAATACCTTCTTACTGAAATCCCGCCTCATTCTGCTTGATGTATGTATATTTTTTTCATTTTTATACCACAGTTACACTTCACATCTGGTCATGTCGTGTTACATCTACAATCCCAAGTATTCCTACTTGTAAAAACGACCTCCCTGACAGATCGAATGTAATTTAAACTTACTAAATAACGACAAATCCATTATTAAGAAGCCTATCAAAGTACGATGACCAAACGGAGCGAAAAAATGCGTATAAAAGACGCCATTTTTGTCCCAATTATTAATCTAATTATTTTATATTATTATTCGAATGTGTTTTCCACCACGTCTGAAACTGTAACTATTCCAGTAGCTTGGTTTTAAGTTTTGTTTTGTTAATTACTCCTTCTCTTTCTCTTCCAGGTCCCTTTCAACTATTTACACTTCAATACCTTCTCGCTGAGTTCCTGCCTCATTCTGCTTGATGTATGTATATTTTTTTCATTTTTATACCACAGTTACACTTCACATCTGGTCAAGTCGTGTTACATCTACAATCCCAAGTATTCCTAGTTGTAAATACGACCTCCCTGACAGATCGAATGTAATTTAAACTTACTAAATAACGACAAATCCATTATTAAGAAGCCTATCAAAGTACGATGACCAAACGGAGCGAAAAAAGCGTATAAAAGACGCCATTTTTGTCCCAGTTATTATTATAATTATTTTTTATTAATTTTCGAATGTGTTTTCCATCACATCTGAAACTGTAACTATTCCAGTAGCTTGGTTTTAAATTGTCTTTTGTTAAATACTCCTTGTCGCTCTCTTCTGGGTCCCTTTCAACTATTTACACTTCAATACCTTCTTGCTGAAATCCCGCCTCATTCTGCTTGATGTATGTATATTTTTTTAATTTTTATACCACAGTTACACTTCACATCTGGTGAAGTCGTGTTACATCTACAATCCCAAGTATTCCTACTTGTAAATACGACCTCCCTGACAGATCGAATGTAATTTAAACTTACTAAATAACGACAAATCCATTATTAAGAAGCCTATCAAAGTACGATGACCAAACGGAGCGAAAAAAGCGTATAAAAGACGCCATTTTTGTCCCAATTATTAATCTAATTATTTTATATTATTATTCGAATGTGTTTTCCACCACGTCTGAAACTGTAACTATTCCAGTAGCTTGGTTTTAAGTTGTGTTTTGTTAATTACTCCTTCTCTTTCTCTTCCAGGTCCCTTTCAACTATTTACATTTCAATACCTTCTCGCTGAGTTCCAGTCTCATTCTGCTTGATTTATTTATATTTCATCATTTTTATACCACAGTTACACTTCACATCTGGTGAAGTCGTGTTATATCTACAATCCCAAGTATTCCTACTTGTAAATACGACCTCCCTGACAGATCGAATGTAATTTAAACTTACTAAATAACGACAAATCCATTATTAAGAAGCCTATCAAAGTATGATGACCAAACGGAGCGAAAAAAGCGTATAAAAGACGCCATTTTTGTCCCAATTATTAATCTAATTATTTTATATTATTATTCGAATGTGTTTTCCACCACGTCTGAAACTGTAACTATTCCAGTAGCTTGGTTTTAAGTTGTGTTTTGTTAATTACTCCTTCTCTTTCTCTTCCAGGTCCCTTTCAACTATTTACATTTCAATACCTTCTCGCTGAGTTCCAGTCTCATTCTGCTTGATTTATTTATATTTCATCATTTTTATACCGCAGTTACACTTCACATCTGGTCAAGTCGTGTTCCATCTACATTCCCAAGTATTCCGACTTGTAAATACGACCTCCCTGAAAGATCGAATGTAAATTAATCTTCCTAAATACCGAAATATCCATTATTAAGAAGCCTATCAAAGTACGATGACCAAACGGAGCGAAAAAAGCGTATAAAAGACGCCATTTTTGTCCCAGTTATTATTATAATTATTTTTTTATTAATTTTCGAATGTGTTTTCCATCACATCTGAAACTGTAACTATTCCAGTAGCTTGGTTTTAAATTGTGTTTTGTTAAGTACTTCTTGTCGCTCTCTTCCGGGTCCCTTTCAACTATTTACACTTCAATACCTTCTCGCTGAGTTCCCGCCTCATTCTGCTTGATTTCTTACATTTTATCATTTTTATACCACAGTTACACTTCACATCTGGTCAAGTCGTGTTCCATCTACATTCCCAAGTATTCCTACTTGTAAATACGACCTCCCTGACAGATCGAATGTAATTTAAACTTACTTAATAACGACAAATCCATTATTAAGAAGCCTATCAAAGTACGATGACCAAACGGAGCGAAAAAAGCGTATAAAAGACGCCATTTTTGTCCCAATTATTAATCTAATTATTTTATATTATTATTCGAATGTGTTTTCCACCATGTCTGAAACTGTAACTATTCCAGTAGCTTGGTTTTAAGTTGTGTTTTGTTAATTACTCCTTCTCTTTCTCTTCCAGGTCCCTTTCAACTATTTACACTTCAATACCTTCTCGCTGAGTTCCTGCCTCATTCTGCTTGATGTATGTATAATTTTTTTCATTTTTATACCACAGTTACACTTCACATCTGGTCAAGTCGTGTTACATCTACAATCCCAAGTATTCCTACTTGTAAATACGACCTCCCTGACAGATCGAATGTAATTTAAACTTACTAAATAACGACAAATCCATTATTAAGAAGCCTATCAAAGTACGATGACCAAACGGAGCGAAAAAAGCGTATAAAAGACGCCATTTTTGTCCCAGTTATTATTATAATTATTTTTTATTAATTTTCGAATGTGTTTTCCATCACATCTGAAACTGTAACTATTCCAGTAGCTTGGTTTTAAATTGTGTTTTGTTAAATACTCCTTGTCGCTCTCTTCCGGGTCCTGTTCAACTATTTACACTTCAATACCTTCTTGCTGAAATCCCGCCTCATTCTGCTTGATGTATGTATATTTTTTTCATTTTTATACCACAGTTACACTTCACATCTGGTCAAGTCGTGTTACATCTACAATCCCAAGTATTCCTACTTGTAAATACGACCTCCATGACAGATCGAATGTAATTTAAACTTACTAAATAACGACAAATCCATTATTAAGAAGCCTATCAAAGTACGATGACCAAACGGAGCGAAAAAAGCGTATAAAAGACGCCATTTTTGTCCCAATTATTAATCTAATTATTTTATATTATTATTCGAATGTGTTTTCCACCACGTCTGAAACTGTAAGTATTCCAGTAGCTTGGTTTTAAGTTGTGTTTTGTTAATTACTCCTTCTCTTTCTCTTCCAGGTCCCTTTCAACTATTTACATTTCAATACCTTCTTGCTGAGTTCCAGTCTCATTCTGCTTGATTTATTTATATTTCATCATTTTTATACCACAGTTACACTTCACATCTGGTGAAGTCGTGTTACATCTACAATCCCAAGTATTCCTACTTGTAAATACGACCTCCCTGACAGATCGAATGTAATTTAAACTTACTAAATAACGACAAATCCATTATTAAGAAGCCTATCAAAGTACGATGACCAAACGGAGCGAAAAAAGCGTATAAAAGACGCCATTTTTGTCCCAATTATTAATCTAATTATTTTATATTATTATTCGAATGTGTTTTCCACCACGTCTGAAACTGTAACTATTCCATTAGCTTGGTTTTAAGTTGTGTATTGTTAATTACTCCTTCTCTTTCTCTTCCAGGTCCCTTTCAACTATTTACACTTCAATACCTTCTCGCTGAGTTCCAGTCTCATTCTGCTTGATTTATTTATATTTCATCATTTTTATACCACAGTTACACTTCACATCTGGTCAAGTCGTGTTCCATCTACATTCCCAAGTATTCCTACTTGTAAATACGACCTCCCTGACAGATCGAATGTAAATTAATCTTCCTAAATACCGAAATATCCATTATTAAGAAGCCTATCAAAGTACGATGACCAAACGGAGCGAAAAAAGCGTATAAAAGACGCCATTTTTGTCCTAATTATTATTATAATTATTTTTTATTAATATTCGAATGTGTTTTCCATCACATCTGAAACTGAAACTATTCCAGTAGCTTGGTTTTAAGTTGTGTTTTGTTTATTACTCCTTCTCTTTCTCGTCCAGGTCCCTTTCAACTATTTACACTTCAATACCTTCTTACTGAAATCCCGCCTCTTTCTGCTTGATGTATGTATATTTTTTTCATTTTTATACCACAGTTACACTTCACATCTGGTCAAGTCGTGTTACATCTACAATCCCAAGTATTCCTACTTGTAAATACAACCTCCCTGACAGATCGAATGTAATTTAAACTTACTAAATAACGACAAATCCATTATTAAGAAGCCAATCAAAGTACGATGACCAAACGGAGCGAAAAAAGCGTATAAAAGACGCCATTTTTGTCCCAATTATTAATCTATTTATTTTATATTATTATTCGAATGTGTTTTCCACCACGTCTGAAACTGTAACTATTCCAGTAGCTTGGTTTTACGTTGTGTTTTGTTAAGTACTCCTTGTCGCTCTCTTCCGGGTCCCTTTTAACTATTTACACTTCACTACCTTCTCGCTGAGTTCCCGCCTCATTCTGATTGATTTCTTACATTTCATTCAAGTCGTGTTCCATCTAAATTCCCAAGTATCCCCACTTGTACATATAACCCTCCTGACAGATCGAATGTAAATTAAACTTCGTAAATACCGAAATATCCATTACTAAGAAGCCTATCAAAGTACGATGACCAAAGGAGCAAAAAAAGCATATAAAAGACGCAATTTTTGTCCCAGTAATTATTATAATTATTTTATATTAATATTCGAATGTGTTTTACACCACATCTGAAACTGTAACTATTCCAGTAGCTTGGTTTTAATCTGTGTTTTGTTTATTACTCCTTCACTTTCTCTTCCAGGTCCCTTTCTACTATTTACACTTCAATACTTTCTCGCTGATTTCCAGTCTCATTCTGCTTGATTTATTTATATTTCATCATTTTTACACCACAGTTACACTTCACATCTGGTCAAGTCGTGTTACATCTACAATCACAAGTATTCCTACTTGTAAATACGACCTCCCTGACAGATCGAATGTAATTTAAACTTACTAAATAATGACAAATCCATTATTAGGAAGCCTATCAAAGTACGATGACCAAACGGAGCGAAAAAAGCGTATAAAAGACGCCATTTTTGTCCCAGTTATTATTATAATTATTTTTTATTAATATTCGAATATGTTTTCCATCACAACTGAAACTGTAACTATTCCAGTAGCTTGGTTTTAAGTTGTGTTTTGTTTATTACTCCTTCACTTTCTCTTCCAGGTCCCTTTCAACTATTTACATTTCAATACCTTCTCGCTGAGTTCCCGGCTCATTCTGCTTGATTTCTTACATTTTATCATTTTTATACCACAGTTACACTTCACATCTGGTCAAGTCGTGTTCCATCTACATTCCCGAGTGTCCCAACTTGTAAATATGACCTTCCTGACAGATCGAATGTAAATTAAACTTCCTAAATACCGAAATATCCATTATTAAGAAGCCTATCAAAGTACGATGACCAAACGTAGCGAAAAAAGCTTATAAAAGACGCAATTCTTGCCCCAATTATTATTCTAATTATTTTTATATTAATATTCTAATGTGTTTTCCCTCACATCTGAAACTGTAACTATTCCAGTAGCTTGGTTTTAAATTATTTTGTTAATTACTCCTTGTCTTTCTCTTCCAGGTCCCTTTCAACTATTTACATTTCAATACCTTCTCGCTGAGTTCCAGTCTCATTCTGCTTGATTTATTTATATTTCATCATTTTTATACCGCAGTTACACTTCACATCTGGTCAAGTCGTGTTCCATCTACATTCCCAAGTATTCCGACTTGTAAATACGACCTCCCTGAAAGATCGAATGTAAATTAATCTTCCTAAATACCGAAATATCCATTATTAAGAAGCCTATCAAAGTACGATGACCAAACGGAGCGAAAAAAGCGTATAAAAGACGCCATTTTTGTCCCAGTTATTATTATAATTATTTTTTTATTAATTTTCGAATGTGTTTTCCATCACATCTGAAACTGTAACTATTCCAGTAGCTTGGTTTTAAATTGTGTTTTGTTAAGTACTTCTTGTCGCTCTCTTCCGGGTCCCTTTCAACTATTTACACTTCAATACCTTCTCGCTGAGTTCCCGCCTCATTCTGCTTGATTTCTTACATTTTATCATTTTTATACCACAGTTACACTTCACATCTGGTCAAGTCGTGTTCCATCTACATTCCCAAGTATTCCTACTTGTAAATACGACCTCCCTGACAGATCGAATGTAATTTAAACTTACTTAATAACGACAAATCCATTATTAAGAAGCCTATCAAAGTACGATGACCAAACGGAGCGAAAAAAGCGTATAAAAGACGCCATTTTTGTCCCAATTATTAATCTAATTATTTTATATTATTATTCGAATGTGTTTTCCACCATGTCTGAAACTGTAACTATTCCAGTAGCTTGGTTTTAAGTTGTGTTTTGTTAATTACTCCTTCTCTTTCTCTTCCAGGTCCCTTTCAACTATTTACACTTCAATACCTTCTCGCTGAGTTCCTGCCTCATTCTGCTTGATGTATGTATAATTTTTTTCATTTTTATACAACAGTTACACTTCACATCTGGTCAAGTCGTGTTACATCTACAATCCCAAGTATTCCTACTTGTAAATACGACCTCCCTGACAGATCGAATGTAATTTAAACTTACTAAATAACGACAAATCCATTATTAAGAAGCCTATCAAAGTACGATGACCAAACGGAGCGAAAAAAGCGTATAAAAGACGCCATTTTTGTCCCAGTTATTATTATAATTATTTTTTATTAATTTTCGAATGTGTTTTCCATCACATCTGAAACTGTAACTATTCCAGTAGCTTGGTTTTAAATTGTGTTTTGTTAAATACTCCTTGTCGCTCTCTTCCGGGTCCTTTTCAACTATTTACACTTCAATACCTTCTTGCTGAAATCCCGCCTCATTCTGCTTGATGTATGTATATTTTTTTCATTTTTATACCACAGTTACACTTCACATCTGGTCAAGTCGTGTTACATCTACAATCCCAAGTATTCCTACTTGTAAATACGACCTCCATGACAGATCGAATGTAATTTAAACTTACTAAATAACGACAAATCCATTATTAAGAAGCCTATCAAAGTACGATGACCAAACGGAGCGAAAAAAGCGTATAAAAGACGCCATTTTTGTCCCAATTATTAATCTAATTATTTTATATTATTATTCGAATGTGTTTTCCACCACGTCTGAAACTGTAAGTATTCCAGTAGCTTGGTTTTAAGTTGTGTTTTGTTAATTACTCCTTCTCTTTCTCTTCCAGGTCCCTTTCAACTATTTACATTTCAATACCTTCTTGCTGAGTTCCAGTCTCATTCTGCTTGATTTATTTATATTTCATCATTTTTATACCACAGTTACACTTCACATCTGGTGAAGTCGTGTTACATCTACAATCCCAAGTATTCCTACTTGTAAATACGACCTCCCTGACAGATCGAATGTAATTTAAACTTACTAAATAACGACAAATCCATTATTAAGAAGCCTATCAAAGTACGATGACCAAACGGAGCGAAAAAAGCGTATAAAAGACGCCATTTTTGTCCCAATTATTAATCTAATTATTTTATATTATTATTCGAATGTGTTTTCCACCACGTCTGAAACTGTAACTATTCCATTAGCTTGGTTTTAAGTTGTGTATTGTTAATTACTCCTTCTCTTTCTCTTCCAGGTCCCTTTCAACTATTTACACTTCAATACCTTCTCGCTGAGTTCCAGTCTCATTCTGCTTGATTTATTTATATTTCATCATTTTTATACCACAGTTACACTTCACATCTGGTCAAGTCGTGTTCCATCTACATTCCCAAGTATTCCTACTTGTAAATACGACCTCCCTGACAGATCGAATGTAAATTAATCTTCCTAAATACCGAAATATCCATTATTAAGAAGCCTATCAAAGTACGATGACCAAACGGAGCGAAAAAAGCGTATAAAAGACGCCATTTTTGTCCTAATTATTATTATAATTATTTTTTATTAATATTCGAATGTGTTTTCCATCACATCTGAAACTGAAACTATTCCAGTAGCTTGGTTTTAAGTTGTGTTTTGTTTATTACTCCTTCTCTTTCTCGTCCAGGTCCCTTTCAACTATTTACACTTCAATACCTTCTTACTGAAATCCCGCCTCTTTCTGCTTGATGTATGTATATTTTTTTCATTTTTATACCACAGTTACACTTCACATCTGGTCAAGTCGTGTTACATCTACAATCCCAAGTATTCCTACTTGTAAATACAACCTCCCTGACAGATCGAATGTAATTTAAACTTACTAAATAACGACAAATCCATTATTAAGAAGCCAATCAAAGTACGATGACCAAACGGAGCGAAAAAAGCGTATAAAAGACGCCATTTTTGTCCCAATTATTAATCTATTTATTTTATATTATTATTCGAATGTGTTTTCCACCACGTCTGAAACTGTAACTATTCCAGTAGCTTGGTTTTACGTTGTGTTTTGTTAAGTACTCCTTGTCGCTCTCTTCCGGGTCCCTTTTAACTATTTACACTTCACTACCTTCTCGCTGAGTTCCCGCCTCATTCTGATTGATTTCTTACATTTCATTCAAGTCGTGTTCCATCTAAATTCCCAAGTATCCCCACTTGTACATATAACCCTCCTGACAGATCGAATGTAAATTAAACTTCGTAAATACCGAAATATCCATTACTAAGAAGCCTATCAAAGTACGATGACCAAAGGAGCAAAAAAAGCATATAAAAGACGCAATTTTTGTCCCAGTAATTATTATAATTATTTTATATTAATATTCGAATGTGTTTTACACCACATCTGAAACTGTAACTATTCCAGTAGCTTGGTTTTAATCTGTGTTTTGTTTATTACTCCTTCACTTTCTCTTCCAGGTCCCTTTCTACTATTTACACTTCAATACTTTCTCGCTGATTTCCAGTCTCATTCTGCTTGATTTATTTATATTTCATCATTTTTACACCACAGTTACACTTCACATCTGGTCAAGTCGTGTTACATCTACAATCACAAGTATTCCTACTTGTAAATACGACCTCCCTGACAGATCGAATGTAATTTAAACTTACTAAATAATGACAAATCCATTATTAGGAAGCCTATCAAAGTACGATGACCAAACGGAGCGAAAAAAGCGTATAAAAGACGCCATTTTTGTCCCAGTTATTATTATAATTATTTTTTATTAATATTCGAATATGTTTTCCATCACAACTGAAACTGTAACTATTCCAGTAGCTTGGTTTTAAGTTGTGTTTTGTTTATTACTCCTTCACTTTCTCTTCCAGGTCCCTTTCAACTATTTACATTTCAATACCTTCTCGCTGAGTTCCCGGCTCATTCTGCTTGATTTCTTACATTTTATCATTTTTATACCACAGTTACACTTCACATCTGGTCAAGTCGTGTTCCATCTACATTCCCGAGTGTCCCAACTTGTAAATATGACCTTCCTGACAGATCGAATGTAAATTAAACTTCCTAAATACCGAAATATCCATTATTAAGAAGCCTATCAAAGTACGATGACCAAACGGAGCGAAAAAAGCTTATAAAAGACGCAATTCTTGCCCCAATTATTATTCTAATTATTTTTATATTAATATTCTAATGTGTTTTCCCTCACATCTGAAACTGTAACTATTCCAGTAGCTTGGTTTTAAATTATTTTGTTAATTACTCCTTGTCTTTCTCTTCCAGGTCCCTTTCAACTATTTACACTTCAATACCTTCTCGCTGAGTTCCAGTTTCATTCTGCTTGATTTATTTATATTTCATCATTTTTATACCACAGTTACACTTCACATCTGGTCAAGTCGTGTTCCATCTACATTCCCAAGTATCCCCACTTGTACATATGACCCTCCTGACAGATCGAATGTAAATTAAACTTCGTAAATACCGAAATATCCATTACTAAGAAGCCTATCAAAGTACGATGACCAAACGGAGCGAAAAAAGCGTGTAAAAGACGCCATTTTTTCCCCAGTTATTATTATAATTATTCTTTTATTAATTTTCGAATGTGTTTTACACCACATCTGAAACTGTAGCTATTCCAGTAGCTTGGTTTTAAGCTGTGTTTTGTTTATTACTCCTTCACTTTCTCTTCCAGGTCCCTTTCAACTATTTACACTTCAATACCTTCTCGCTGAGTTCCAGTCTCATTCTGCTTGATTTATGTATATTTCATCATTTTTATACCACAGTTACACTTCACATCTGGTCAAGTCGTGTTCCATCTACATTCCCAAGTATTCCTACTTGTAAATACGACCTCCCTGACAGATCGAATGTAATTTAAACTTACTAAATAACGACAAATCCTTTATTAGGAAGCCTATCAAAGTACGATGACCAAACGGAGCGAAAAAAGCGTATAAAAGACGCCATTTTTGTCCCAGTTATTATTATAATTATTTTTTATTAATATTCGAATATGTTTTCCATCACATCTGAAACTGTAACTATTCCAGTAGCTTGGTTTTAAGTTGTGTTTTGTTTATTACTCCTTCACTTTCTCTTCCAGGTCCCTTTCAACTATTTACACTTCAATACCTTCTTGCTGAAATTCCGCCTCATTCTGCTTGATGTATGTATATTTTTTTCATTTTTATACCACAGTTACACTTCACATCTGGTCAAGTCGTGTTACATCTACAATCCCAAGTATTCCTACTTGTAAATACGACCTCCCTGACAGATCGAATGTAATTTAAACTTACTAAATAACGACAAATCCATTATTAGGAAGCCTATCAAAGTACGATGACCAAACGGAACGAAAAAAGCGTATAAAAGACGCCATTTTTGTCCTAATTATTATTATAATTATTTTTTATTAATATTCGAATATGTTTTCCATCACATCTGAAACTGTAACTATTCCAGTAGCTTGGTATTAAGTTGTGTTTTGTTTATTACTCCTTCTCTTTCTCTTCCAAGTCCCTTTCAACTATTTACACTTCAATACCTTCTTGCTGAAATCCCGCCTCATTCTGCTTGATGTATGTATATTTTTTTCATTTTTATACCACAGTTACACTTCACATCTGGTCAAGTCGTGTTACATCTACAATCCCAAGTATTCCTACTTGTAAATACGACCTCCCTGACAGATCGAATGTAATTTAAACTTACTAAATAACGACAAATCCATTATTAGGAAGCCTATCAAAGTACGATGACCAAACGGAGCGAAAAAAGCGTATAAAAGACGCCATTTTTGTCCCAGTTATTATTATAATTATTTTTTATTAATATTCGAATATGTTTTCCATCACATCCGAAACTGTAACTATTCCAGTAGCTTGGTTTTAAGTTGTGTTTTGTTTATTACTCCTTCACTTTCTCTTCCAGGTCCCTTTCAACTATTTACACTTCAATACCTTCTTGCTGAAATTCTGCCTCATTCTGCTTGATGTATGTATATTTTTTTCATTTTTATACCACAGTTACACTTCACATCTGGTCAAGTCGTGTTACATCTACAATCCCAAGTATTCCTACTTGTAAATACGACCTCCCTGACAGATTGAATGTAATTTAAACTTACTAAATAACGACAAATCCATTATTAAGAAGCCTATCAAAGTACGATGACCAAACGGAGCGAAAAAGGCGTATAAAAGACGCCATTTTTGTCCCAATTATTAATCTATTTATTTTATATTATTATTCGAATGTGTTTTCCACAACGTCTGAAATTGTAACTATTCCAGTAGCTTGGTTTTACGTTGTGTTTTGTTAAGTACTCCTTGTCGCTCTCTTCCGGGTCCCTTTTAACTATTTACACTTCACTACCTTCTCGCTGAGTTCCCGCCTCATTCTGCTTGATTTCTTACATTTCATTCAAGTCGTGTTCCATCAACATTCCCAAGTATCCCCACTTGTACATATAACCCTCCTGACAGATCGAATGTAAATTAAACTTCGTAAATACCGATATATCCAATATTAAGAAGCCTATCAACGTACGATGACCAAACGGAGCGAAAAGAGGGTATAAAAGACGCCATTTTGTCCTAATTATTATTATAATTATTTTTTATTAATATTCGAATGTGTTTTCCATCACATCAGAAACTGTAACTATTCCAGTAGTTTGGTATTAAGTTGTGTTTTGTTTATTACTCCTTCTCTTTCTCTTCCAGGTCCCTTTCAACTATTTACACTTCAATACCTTCTTGCTGAAATCCCGCCTCATTCTGCTTGATGTATGTATATTTTTTTCATTTTTATACCACATTTACACTTCACATCTGGTCAAGTCGTGTTACATCTACAATCCCAAGTATTCCTACTTGTAAATACGACCTCCCTGACAGATTGAATGTAATTTAAACTTACTAAATAACGACAAATCCATTATTAAGAAGCCTATCAAAGTACGATGACCAAACGGAGCGACAAAAGCTTATAAAAGACGCAATTCTTGCCCCAATTATTATTCTAATTATTTTTATATTAATATTCGAATGTGTTTTCCATCACATCTGAAACTGTAACTATTCCAGTAGCTTGGTTTTAAATTATTTTGTTAATTACTCCTTGTCTTTCTCTTCCAGGTCCCTTTCAACTATTTACACTTCAATACCTTCTCGCTGAGTTCCAGTCTCATTCTGCTTGATTTATTATATTTCATCATTTTTATACCACAGTTACACTTCACATCTGGTCAAGTCGTGTTCCATCTACATTCCCAAGTATCCCCACTTGTACATATAACCCTCCTGACAGATCGAATGTAAATTAAACTTCGTAAATACCGAAATATCCATTACTAAGAAGCCTATCAAAGTACGATGACCAAACGGAGCGAAAAAAGCGTATAAAAGACGCCATTTTTTTCCCAGTTATTATTATAATTATTCTTTTATTAATTTTCGAATGTGTTTTACACCACATCTGAAACTGTAACTATTCCAGTAGCTTGGTTTTAAGTTGTGTTTTGTTTATTACTCCTTCACTTTCTCTTCCAGGTCCCTTTCAACTATTTACACTTCAATACCTTCTCGCTGAGTTCCAGTCTCATTCTGCTTGATTTATTTATATTTCATCATTTTTATACCACAGTTACACTTCACATCTGGTCAAGTCGTGTTCCATCTACATTCCCAAGTATTCCTACTTGTAAATACGACCTCCCTGACAGATCGAATGTAATTTAAACTTACTAAATAACGACAAATCCTTTATTAGGAAGCCTATCAAAGTACGATGACCAAACGGAGCGAAAAAAGCGTATAAAAGACGCCATTTTTGTCCCAATTATTATTGTAATTATTTTTATATTAATATTCGAATGTGTTTTCCACCACATCTGAAACTGGAACTATACCAGTAGCTTGGTTTTAGGTTGTATTTTGTAAATTCCTCCTTGTCTTTCTGCTCCAGGTCCCTTTCAACTATTTACACTTCATTACCTTCTCGCTGAGTTCCTGGCTCATTCTGCTTGATTTATTATATTTTATCATTTTTATACCAAAGTTACACTTCACATCTGGTCAAGTCGTGTTCCATCTACATTCCCAAGTATCCCCACTTGTACATATAACCCTCCTGACAGATCGAATGTAAATTAAACTTCGTAAATACCGAAATATCCATTACTAAGAAGCTTATCAACGTACGATGACCAAACGGAGCGAAAAAAGCGTATAAAAGACGCCATTTTTGTCCTAATTATTATTATAATTATTTATTATTAATATTCGAATGTGTTTTCCATCACATCTGAAACTGTAACTATTCCAGTAGCTTGGTTTTAAGTTGTGTTTTGTTTATTACTTCTTCACTTTCTCTTCCAGGTCCCTTTCAACTATTTACACTTCAATACCTTCTTGCTGAAATTCCGCCTCATTCTGCTTGATGTATGTATATTTTTTTCATTTTTATACCACAGTTACACTTCACATCTGGTCAAGTCATGTTACATCTACAATCCCAAGTATTCCTACTTGTAAATACGACCTCCCTGACAGATCGAATGTAATTTAAACTTACTAAATAACGACAAATCCATTATTAAGAAGCCTATCAACGTACGATGACCAACCCGAGCAAAAATGGCTTGTAAAACGTGCCATTACCCTACCTTCTTCTTATTCTGCTTGATTTATGTAACTTTTTCTCTGTTTTCTACCACAGCAACTTCACATCTGGTCAAGTCGTGTTCCATCTACAATCCCAAGTATCCCCACTTGTAAGTACCATCTCACTGACAGATCGAATGTAATTTATTCTTTTTAAAAACGACATATCCATTCATAAGAAGGCTATCAAAGTACGATGGCAAAATGGAGCGAAAAAAGCGTATAAAGACGCCATTTTTGTCCCAATTATTAATCTAATTATTTTATATTATTATTCGAATGTGTTTTCCACCACATCTGAAACTAGTCCAATAGCTTGATTTCACGTGTTTTTTTTTTATCCTCGTCCTTCTCTTCCTCTAGCTTTACAAACAAATCTGAGCCACAGTCTATAACTTGATATTAGCTGTGATTTAAACACATGACACAACTTGATTGCAATGTTCATCAAAGCAGAAGACGATGACTATCTGTCCCCATAGTAATAACCAACCATCAGAGTTAAAACTTTGCTCTAAAATAGTCAGAACTCTGAAGCTCATATGATATCAGTCTGGGTTGGATCAATTTGATTTATTCTTTAGGCAGGGGAGATTCAGAAGAGAGACTTTCTGTATGGCATGACTTCTTCTTTTTCATCTGACAGAAAAAGAGTCTTGGGGCTTTCCCAAATGAACCAAACCTTGTTATCTGCCCAGCATGGGTAGGGCTGAGGGTCATATGTGGGCTGAGGGCACCAGGCCAAACGGAAAATGAATTGCTCAGAAAACCCACACCATCAGATCTTCTAGAATAAGGAATGGAAGAGCATGGATGATGAAGTGGAGGCTTTGCGTTAAGGGAAGAAGCTCAGCTAAATGAGTCCTCACGCTGACCTTCCAGAATGGTCTCTTCAGTGCAGATGAAGATCCAGAAACCCAGATCCAGCTGAAAACCAGGTTCCTGAAACAGAACTGCAGTGTTCGAATCATCAAAACTGCTGGAAAGAGTGAAGATCTCAAACACCAAGCCATTGTTCATGATCATTGTGCTGTGATATATTGATGTAGAACATTTCAGCAGTTCTAGACACAATTCCCACTTTAATCCAAATGTGGTTATTTATATAGAACTTTATTACTGTGAACTGAGACTTTGCTGGCTTTATAGAGACCCCCCCCAGTGTATTTTAATGTTGACATGTCCTTTTAGGAATTAACGTGGCTCTCAGAATCTTCACAGTTGACAGTGGAACAACATAAAAAACAGAAAAGTGTGCTGTAGCTTTGCCCATATCAAACTAATAAAATACATCAGCTAAGGGTAGCCTGTCTTAGTCTGAGGTAACAATATTAGTCGTCTGAGAATCATATGAGCAGTTTGATTGGTTGTTTGCTCATATGAGCAGTTTTATGTCACACACACACACATTTATAATAAAAATAATAAAGTATAGCATAAGAATAATGGACATGAATAAACTTCTGGTGCAGTAGATCCATATTCCCGCATGGTTACATACTTTTAATAATGCTAATGAGCTACACTATATGGACAAAAATTATTTGGACACCTGCACATTCATTATTTATTCTACAATCAAGGATATTGAAAAAGAGCATATCCTGCCTTTGTTGGAGTAACTGTTTCTACTGTCCAAGGAAGATGGCTTTTTGCTAGATTCTGGTGCAGGATGTTGGATTACCACCCCACCTCATCATCCTCAAATCCCCAACTCATCTGAAAAGTATTAGATGGAGAACCATCATTCCAGAGAACACAGTTCCACTGTTCCACAGCTCAATGCTGGGGGGTTTTATACCCTTCGATGCCATTCCACAATGCTAGCATTAGATGTATATAGTCTCCTGTTAGACAACTTATCCCAAAGCTACTTAATTGGATTAGCTATTGAGAAGTGGTGTCCACAAACTTTAAAACATATAGTGCAAATTTATCTTTAGTGTGGGTCCGGCAGTGTACAATTCCAAAAATTCTGGGTTGTTTTTTTTTCTGATATTCCATATCTCAGACTCCGTGTATCTCAGTTACAGTCATTGTGAAAACTAGTCTCACAATGCACAGTCTTAACGTAATCAAGACTGGTTAAATGTATGTTCTTGTTTTTCTATCAAATAAAGATTGCTATTCTTAACACTGATGATAATTTTCTAGGAATTAAAAGCATCTACCATGAACTGAAAGATAAGCACTGAGCTACTTATAACTTCAGAAAGCAGCAAACCTGTGAATGTGTTTCTGGGTGTGTGATGTGGGTTGGGCTTTACACACAGAACTGACCCACATTTGAGTTATTGCTAGCTGTGATTAAAACACATGAAACGATGAGATAATTATCAGAGTAGAACAGGATGCCTACCTGTCCCTTTAGTGACAAACAAAGCTGACCGCCTTCCCCTCAATCTTAGCCTGATGCTCTAGACTTTACGTTGATGGTAAGACAGATAATTACTATATTTCCACCACACCCAATCTTTCAAGCTTTCTTTCTTCTCCCACACATAGGGGAGGTGCAGTTAGGCTGATCCAAAAAAAAAAAAAAAAAAAAAAAACTCCAAGCTCATTCTCTGTCCATTTTGGGCAGGGTTTTCCTGGTCCTATGTGGGTCAGAGAGAAAGAATGAGATGCTCCTAGAGTCAGGGGCACTACATGGTCTCTGGCTGAAAGGGCAACAAACACAAACCCCACTCCATCAGATCTTTAGATAAAAGAAAAAAAAAATCTCCTAACTTTTTCCAAAAGCTTTAAGCAGGTTTTATGTTCTGATGCTAAGACTTGGTTTGCTGCTCCAGTCTTCTCTATTGAGAACACCATTTACATCACGCACCTTTCGAAGACTCATCATAATTGCTATGTCCGATTGGCTGCTTGCTTATTAAACAGGAAAATATATTCCAAAAAGGTGGGAGAATGTGGATAAAGTAGTGAATGCTTTGCATTGTGGGCTGACAGAAGCTCAGATAAATGATTCTTCGGGCTGATCTTCTAGACTGGACTGTTTGGAGCAGATGAAGATCTCAGAGCCCAGGTCCAGCTGACAACCAGGTTACCAGGGAAAAAAAAAACTGCAGTATTAGAATCATCAAAGCTGCTTGAAAGAATGAAGATGTCGATCATCAGACACTCTCCTCATGGATTTTGTGCTGGGATATTTTTATCTAGGACATTTCATCAGTTCTAGACACAATACCAACTTGATTACTGAGATGCTGCTGTTCACTTACTGTCAGTCAGCAGATGAATGAGCTGAAGTCATTCTCTGAGTTATGTTGATGTTCCAGCATCAGCGAATAGGAAGGAACACAATCTGCAGAAAAGAATTAACTATTAACTAAGAATTGGCTCACTATTAATAGGCGTGTCATGTTGGAAAAGTTTATCACTAATTAAACACCTTTCACTGCAAGACACAACGCTGAGTTTAAAGTCTAAAGACTAAAGCAGGGCTTCCATGATTGCTGGTTAGCATGATGTTTGGAAGGTGTTAGTATTGAATGTGTTTGGAATCCAGAGTGGAGAAACACTGCAGGTTGAAGAGCTTTAGTTTTCATGGTTTGGTTAAAACTTTTAATTAATGAATCATAAATAAGGACATTGCTTGCAGTCAGGAAACATTAACGCGTACACTGCTGAAATCATGCTGAAGATAAATTTGCACTATATGTTGAAAAGTTTTTACACACCCCTTTCTCAACCCCTTCCTAATGCTTTCCCTCATGGGCCACTTTTTTAAAAACACAGCCTTGTGCTTCCCCCTACTGGCCACTTTAGTAAACTTTTTTCTACATACAAGACTAAATGAATGGGGAGGAAGCAGTCAGGATTGCCACACTTAACAATGATCTCCAATGGAGATTGGAGTGTGATGTTTTATGTTTTATATTATTATTATGTTTTTTTTGTTTTTTTGTTTGTTTTTTTTTACACATCCTTTAACAAATCTGGGCTGTGGTTTTTTTTTCTGTTCTTCCAGACATCAGATTGTTTATCTTAGTTACCATCACTGTGAAAACTAGTCTTATGCTTATATCCTTAACATAATCTAGTTTGAAGAGGTTCATGTTCTCATTTTTTTCTCAAGTAAGCTTCTTAGCTCCTTAATAAACACCATAGCTCTTGTTTTATAGAATATATCCATGTTTTAAAAAATTCCATCATATTTCCACCTCACCCAATCAGGTTAAAAAGAGCAAAAGTAACCATCGGTGTGAAACCCTGATTTAAAATAGTAACTGTTCGGAGTCTCATGAACAATATACATTTGAGTTGGCCCAGTTTGTCTTGACCTCCTCTTAGTGTCAGTGTGTTCAAGTCCCACTCAAGAATGGGGTTGGCCTGCCTTCGTCTTCCACTCAGAAAAGCGGAGCAGTTGGGTTGGCCCAATCAATGCAATCTTGTTCTTAGCCCACTTTGGGTAAGGTCTGAGGGGCTCCCTGGTCCTCGGTGGATCGGAGAGTGCCCCAGGCCAAATGGAGAATAAAATGCTACTAGAGCCAGAGACGCTATAGGTGGAAGGAAAAAAAAAAAACAACTCAGTTTTAAGCACCTTTTTCATTCCAATGCTGAGACTTAGTCTACGGCTCCAGTCTTCTCAATCGTGGTGGAACAATCTCAGATTTTGCACTTTTTCTTGTCTCCACCGCGATGGAGAACACCGGTCACATCACATGCCTTTTAAAGACTCATATTAATTGCTGGTTTTGATTGGTTGTTTTTTTTTATTAAATGTACTAGTATAAAAAGCTCAGATAAATGAGTCCTCAGCCTGATCCTCTAGACTGGAATCTTGGGTGCGGATGAGATCCAGCTGACAACCAGGTTCCTGGAACGGTGTTAGAATCATGAAAGCTGTTGAAAAGAATGAAGCTCTCAAAATTTCCTCACAGTCTTTGTGCTGGGATATATTTTATTAGAATCTATCTAGAACATTTCAGCAGTTCTAGACACAATTCCCACTTTATTACTGACAACTGAGACAATGCTGTTCACTTACTGTCACTTATTGTCAAACTTACTGGGGTCTACTCAGCTAAACTTCTTTTCAATTAAAAAAGTGGGGTGGCCATCTTTGTCTTAGAACATCCAGTGGAACAGCAGATGTACGTAGTGTAATATGCTCAGTTAGAGGGTCTTGCAGTAACTGGAGGAAGAGGAGAATTTTGCTTGAAAAGCAGCATTATGAACAGAACACATAAAGATTGGCGTGCCGTAGGATGCCAAATAACTATCCAACACCTTCAACACCTTCAATGACGAGCATTAGAGAAATCAGTATGTTGGATGAGCACCACTCCACCTCATCCCAAAAGTTCTAGAGAAGACAGTTACACTGCTCCACAGCTCAATGGTGGGGGGCTTTATATCCAGGTGACTCATGCCGGACATTGGGCATGGTGCCAGTAAGTTCATGTTTTTCTGCTCCAGAGAGTCCAATTTTATCCTAGTCCTCTTCTACCAGGGGGCGCTGCTCACAATCAATGGCGTGTGGTGTTTGAGACATCAGAAGCAGCAGGTGAGGTAGGACAAATGCTTCTGAGCTTCCACGGGTGCCTCAGGTGGAACACAGACAGTTTTCTGTATCTACAACACCAACACCAGCACTACAGACTTTAAAAAGGATCTGTCTTGAGCTACGAACCCACAGGAGTCAGAGCTGGACATCCTGATGGACCTGAACCTTTTACTGAGAATCTATAAAAGCTTCAATTTACGGAGTTGATCTGTTCTAGGTAGTTAGCTGGGAAACTAATGCAAACACTGTTAGCATGTATGCTAGGAGCTCCAGTGCTGTTCTGCTTCTGTTCTACACACTAACTGATTGCAGCGAGCTCTGATACACTGGTTTCTATTACCTTTGGGACGAGTTGCAGTGGTGGAACTATTGATCTAATATCAGGACTTGACCTCTTGGATACTCTCACTCGAGGTTAAATGTAATCAAATCCTTCTTGCAGCAATGTTCCAACATCTAGCATACTGCCTTCCCAAAAGAGTAGAGGCTGTTACTGCAGTAAATGAGTACAAACTCCTGTCTATGGCTCCTGATTTTCGACGTTGCATGAGCAGGTGTCCACATACTTTTGTCAATGCACTGTATGTAAATGTGATCATTGTAACGTGATTAAACTGTGTGACTCTGGATTTGAGCACAAGCTGATAATACATACAGGTTACATTCATTTCAATTTGCTACTGTTTGAGTATGCAAATATATTCATATATAGATTATAATATATGCAAATATTTGCACAAACATGTGTCTTAAATGGGATAAATATGATCTATTATGGCAGCGTTTGGGATCTGACAGTCAGAATAGCACTGGAGCTGCTACTGTAGATCAGAAGACCACTCACTAAACAGTCTCCAATCACAGCCTGAGGGTGGCGCTGTTGTGTAGACGGCTGTTTGACTGAAGGATGAACGAAGGCTGGATGTTGAATGCTCCGCATGCTTTATGGGTCCTTACAGATCAGGTCAGCTGGGATATGATCAAAGGTTACCATGAAGGTAAAGACTAGTACTGAAATACCTGCCATTGGAGTTTTCTTTTTCTTTTTTTTTTTTTGCAGAGCCGGTTTGACTAACATGACTAACTTCCTCAGAAAATGACCATTTCACCTAGACGACCTGACCAATGCTGACCGTCAGTGTGAAAGTCAGTAAACACAGGAAGTAAAGTTCTCCAGTTAAACTGATCAGAGAATATTCTGAACAGCTGTCTGTAATCAGCTTAGAATCAACGGCACTTACCCTGAACCTGAAAACCAGCACTGAACTACCAAGAACCTCATAGAGAGAAAAGAACTGACCAAAGGTCACCATAATTGTGAACCCCAGTTGTAAATGTCTTATCTGTAGTGTAACATTCAAAAAGTTATAAGTCTGGTTGCGGCCAGTTTTCCTTCCTACCCACTCAGTATGGGTGGGTTTGAGGAGAACCCAATACTGGCATGCTACAAGCCCTGCTTATTGTGAGTTGGGCTAGAGGTGTAAAATCTCTAGCCCTGCCTACTGTGGGTGGGGCTAGAGGTGTAAAATCTCCAGCCCTGCCTACTGTGGGTGGGGGTAGAGGTGTAAAATCTCCAGCCCTGCCTGCTGTGGGTGGGGCTAGAGGTGTAAAATCTCCAGCCCTGCCTACTGTGGGTGGGGCTAGAGGTGTAAAACCTCTGCAGCCTGTCATGTTCTCCACCCATAGAAAGAGGTGGGGCATGTTGGCTAGTCCAGACTTACTCCACTTCATTCTCTGCCCTGGGTGGGGCAGACCCTCTCACTGACCCTCTCTGGGTCAGGAAATGCCCCATGCCTGAGAGAGAATGAGATGTTACCCAGGGCTGGGGACACTGCACTCCCCCTGGTGAGGGAGAGCAAGACAGGAACTTATGAACAGAAGGAAATGATATCCCCCATTTTTTTTGGAACCAGTTCAGGTGGAGGGTCTGGTTCCGATGCTGCTACTTATTCTGCAGTACTAGTCTTCTCAATCACGGTGGAAAGATCTCAGATTTTACTCTTTTTTTAATCCTCACCGTCATCGTGAACACCGCTCACATCACACGCTTTTTAAACACTCATTTTCGTCAGCACCTCTCATTGGCTACTCACTCATAATATATGCAAATATGTTCAGAAAGGGTGTGTCGTGGAGAAACAGTGGATGAAGCTATGGAATCTTTGCATTGTGGGAAGCAATCACAGAGGCAGGAGCTCAGACAAACAAGGGCTCAGGCTGATCTTCTAGACAGGAATCTTCAGCACAGATGAGGAACCAGGCAGTTTTCAGGACGGGGTACAGATCCAGAAACCAGGTTCCTACAATAGAACAGCAACTTTAGGATCATCAGAACATCTGCAAAGAGTGAGGAACTCAAACACCACACCCTCTCTGGAATGCATTTCTCTAGAACCTATGTTGATCAGTTTGTACACCCCCACCTGTCTTACTGTCACTTAGCAGGTTACTGAGCTAAAGACGTTCTCAGAGCAATGTTCTCATTCCAGCATCATCAACTTGGAACACGGGCAGAACCTCAACCTGCAAAACAGAACATTAAACTCAGAATATATGGAGAACACTTCAGTGTGTAGCGTTAGCACTGCAAAGCAGAACGCTACTGATAGCGCTGTAGTTTAACACACCTATAAACTCATCTACTTAAATCATCTACATCTATTTAGCCTGAGCTAAATCTGAAGTTAGCCTGTTTTAGCCTGAGTCAAACCTGTTGGCTAAGGTTAGCCCGTTTTAGCCTGAGTTAAACCTGTTGGCTAAGGCTAGCCTGCCTTAGCTTATCTTAAAAAAACATCTTAGCTGGACATATCCTGACTGAATTAGAGTTATACTTGTTAGCCAAGGTTAGCCCGTTTTAGCCTGAGTTAAGCCTGTTGTCTAGGGTTAGCCTGTTTTAGCCCAGAGTTAAACCTGATGGCAAGGTTAGCTCTTTTAGCCTGAGGTAAACCTGATGGCTAAGCTTAGCCCATCTTACCCTGAGTGAAACACATTAGCTAAGGTTAGCCCATTTTAGCCTGAGCTAAACCCATTGGCTAGGATTAGACTGTTTAGCCTGAGCTAAATCCGTTGGCTAAACCTGTTAGCCTGTTTTAGCCTGAGTTAAACCTGTGGGCTAAGGTTAGCCTGTTTTAGCCTGAATTAAACCTGTTAGCTAAAAGTCAGTGCAGGGTGCAACCATTTGGCAGCTCTGCCCTTCAGAAATTAGTCACTGCCTCTATCCCAGATCACACTGATTTCTCTGTGCTCAGGAGACTCTGGCCTGTTGCCTAAAAACCTGTTCAATACACCATCTCATCACCATGCTTACTAGCTGAACTACATCTGTAATTGGCCAATCAGCCAACCAGGTGAGTTGTTGTAGGGAGAGTGTCTGTAAAGGACAGGAAGAAGAAGGCCTGCACAGTCAGGTAGGCTACTCCAACTTTATAAACGATGGAAAATGTAAAGATCGGAACAAGGACAGGATCTTCAGCACGTCCAGAGACTCTCCCAGCTTCACCTTTAAACCTCTGGAGGAGAAACTGTTCATGGTTTAAACATTAGTGTGGAAAACAGGAGCAGAACAGCACTGGAGCTGCTAGCATACATGCTAACAGTGTTTGCATTAGCTTCCCGGCCAGCTAGCTAGGAAAGATCAACTCCTGATTCTCAGTGAAAGGTACAGGTCCATCAGGACGTCCGACTCTGACTCCTGTGGGTTCGTAGCTCAAGACAGATCCATTTTAAAGTCTGTGGTGCTGGTGTTCTAGATACAGAGAACCGTGTGTGTTCCACCTGAGGCACCCGTGGAAGCTCAACAGCGTCTCTCCCAACTAAAGACTTTTGTAATTTGTAATAAACCTCACCTGCTGCTTCTGACATATCTAACACTACACACCATTAATAGCGAGCAGCCCCCCCCCTGGTGGTCAAAGCCCACTGCAGAGTTAGCCTTTGCACATAAGCTAACTGCAAGTATTGATCTCCAAAGCTATCTATCTAGTTAGCATTAGAGAAGGTGCTCACAACTGCTGCTGATCATATTTATGAGTTTAGGGCTGAATCCAGAGCAGAAGAGCAGGACCGGAGGGCGAAGATCTGGAAGTGATTAATCCTTAATCCTTAAACTTTTAGAATTAGATTGAGTTCATTAGTGAGAGTTTAGTGACCCTAAATAAAACTTATCAGATCTAGACTGAGATCAGACTGCTCTGCTGGTGTCTCGGTTTATGTGGATATGTAAAACAGAAAGACCAGGATGTTCAAACTGACCCTTCTCAGCCTTTCTGGACTTGGATTAGCATCTTCTCAACACCAGCACCAGTTTCCTCTACTGTACTTTATTACATGCTGATGTGAACATTAGCATTATCCTAAACCTGATCCAGCATCACCCCAGTGCAAACTCCAGTACAATACCAGTTGCTTTCAGTTGACACCAGTGGAATTTATCTGGAAACTGGAACACTTCTACTGTACTGGTGTGGAAATTCCGGTAGAAACGAGTTGCAAAATGCAGCTGTTTCCAGTAGAGCTCCCGCATGCCTCACGTGGAACACGGTGCTGATGGTTCCAATCTGGAGAACCAAATTTCTCTCCTCTCCTTTTTGTCTGGAACTTCAACACAGAAACTACAGCATAGAAAGAGAGGCTAGTCTCTTACTCCAGACCCCCGGGAGGCAGCAATAGATGATACAAATCGGGAGTTTGTTGTTCAGCTCACAGAGCTATGAAGCTAATGAGAACACTGCTAGCATGTATGCCATCAGCTGCAGTGTTGATTTTTTTCCACAGTAACATTTAAAACATTACCAGTTGCACCTCCAGAGGTTTAGAAATTAAGATAGATTTGAACAACTAAAGCTGAAGTTCTTGTATATTTATGTTTTCCTGTGGTTTGATTATGTAGGAACAGCCTACCTGAACGTGCAGCCATTTTTCTTTCACTCCTTTAGACTAACTCTCCGTTCAACACCTCTCCTGATTGGATGATTTGCTAATTAGCCAATATGATTGACTGTTTGACTAATTACTTGTGTAGGACAGTTGGTTTAGACGAAGTTTGGGTGGTGTTTCTGTTGAATGGGTTTGGAATCCAGAGAGGAAAAACAATGCAGGTAGAAGAACTTTAGGTTTCATAATTTGGTGAATAATTTGATGAATGAATCAAAGATGAGGACATGGAGGTGTCTGCTTACAGTCAGGAATGATTAAAACCTACGTTGAAGATAAATTTGCACTACATGTTGGAAAATGTCTGGATATGTCTGTCTTGCGTTTCCACTCTCAGACCACTTCATTACAAAACCATGTCTTGTGCGTTCTCTCTGTATTTCACTGTGTATTTTTCATATACTGGCATGGTGCAGCAGTTCCAGTTGTAATCAAAAGTTAGCTGGAGATTTGAGATTACGGATGCCTTTCGGGTGTAGAGCCGGCCCAACGCCACCACGGGGCACCCAAAAGCATAACATTGAATGATAAAACGACATGGTACTACACAGGTAAAGTCATAAAAACAAAATATTAAAAAAAATATTGTGATCAGTGAATATTAAATTATTAGCCATTGTTATAATTGTATCCTTGACTATCTTTAGCGACAATTTTCACTATTTTCTTTTATCTGTAAATAAAAATGTCTTTTTTTTTGCCACAAACGAAATCCTGAAAAACTGTTAAAAAGCTTTGCAAACACTAAAAAAATGTTTTACGTTCCTCACTGCTGCACACGCCAAACACACTAGATGGCAGCAAAGATCGCAGCAAAGAGTATGCACTTCATGGAACCGCTGTAAAAAATAAAATGCTGAACGTTATCCTGCGTGACTGTATGACAGATGACAGTAACTCCTGTCACAATATTCTCCTACTTAAGCAGTAAGCTAAACACGACTCTTTAAGGCCAGCGGTATTGTTGTTTTCAGCCACAGAAAATATCACTACCGTCTTCTGATTGGGTGGGCAGTCTTACAGCCCGCGTCCAAGATGCCTCACGACCCGAAAGGTTTTACTTTTATTGGACAGTGCATTCTAGGAAAGCATTATTTTTACATTAAACATTATATTCTACATTCTATTTTCAAATCAAGTTAATTACAAACAAAACATCTAGTAAACATTTTATATAATATCAACAGGACGCAGAAAAGTCCCCGGATGACTGACTGCTTCCGGAGACATTTTGGAGGATGTGACCAAAACACAACTGAGGTGGTGGAACCGCTGGAGGCTGAGGGTCGTCAGTGAACGGTGGCAAGGGGGGAAAAAGTGGAGTTCTTTACGAGGTGAGAGGCTGCAAACATTTGAATTTAGTTTTTTGCTTGTAAATGAGCGATTTATGAAGGTCAGGTTTGGTGAATTTTGGGAGTTTTAGGACTGAATGTTCAGCATTAAGAGTTGGGTTAACTTTGATAGCTAACTAGCTAACGTTCCCCTCAGTAAGTAGCACACAGCTAACGCTGCTCAGTGTAGACCGGCGCTTCATCCATCAAAAGAAAAACAACGGTTTCCGCGTTTAGTCGTTAACTACCACCCTCTCTGTCTTTCGGCAGTCCTGACGAGCTGAGGAAGGTTTAATTGGAGACCGATCAGTCTGTATTAACCAATCTCAGCTTGTGAAAACGCTACAGATATATAGAGAGACTAGTCTGTCTTCACCAGAACCAGACCGGCTGCAATGGAGCACATTTAGAACCAAAGCCTGGTTTAAATTCAGGAGCTGTAGAAATATTAACCAGCATGCTTGGTGGAGAAGCTCTTCTGTAGCACTGAGTTTTAATACTGTATGTTAAAATCAAAGCTTAACTTGCATTTAAACTGTGTGTGTGTGTGTGTGTGTGTGTATTTCAGATTCAGCTTTCCTGGCAGTAGAAAGTGAGGAGAGATGATGGAGGGAGGAGGAAAGAGGACTAGAAAGGATAATGCAGAAAATAAAGAGTTAAATGAAACCACTGCAAAGACTTGTCGTTATTGTGTTTTGTGAAACTGGAGTGTGTAACTGTGTGTAAATATACAAGTTAGACTGGTCATTTCAGTTTAAAGAAGCTGGTGAAAAGGACTTTTCAGACATTTTAATTTTTGGGGCAAAAAGTGATCATTGTGGTCTGGTCCTGTTAACCTAAAATTTGGTCAGTAGGTCATTTCATACGTTCATCTGATAACGCATAAGCAAACATAGCTTTAAGAATGTCAGTAAAAGGCAGATGTAGGAAGGAAAATGTAAACAGAGGGACATGTTAAATGATCTTTACCCTGAAAAATGGGAAGCACTTTCTGCTGAAAACACGGACGTGACGGGTTTTGCTGAGCTGAAAGGGTAAAGCAGGCGGTGTCCCATGGACTCACTGCATATTGTCCAGCATTGGCAAAATCAAGAATTATGCCATGTGTTTAGCTAAGCCCCCTGTGTTGGGGTCTGTACTTTTACTGTGATGCTGTGATCAATGCTCTGCTACCTTCACCAGGAGGAAGATTTGAATACTAATCAAACTGTTCCACCTTGACCTTTCCTTTTCTGTATTTGTACCTTCCTTAGACTTTTTCCATTGTTGGACCTGTCTGTTATGATTGTCAGGTGCTCCTACTGTTTTCTTGTCTCTTTTTGTTTTGATTCTCCTTTCTTTGTTGTGTGTTTACCACCTGTCTGTCTTGTGTTCCTCACCAGTTTGGTTCTTTTTATTAAAACCATTATCCTGATTTTACATCCACCTCAACCTTCCTTCCATCCAAAAGTGACCGAGCAACAGACCATCGGCTCCGTGTAGACTCTCCACTGGTGTTGCACCAGGCTCTGTGCTTGGTCCTCTGTTCTAACTCTACACTTGCTGTCCTGATGTGAGGAATATAATTTCATGGGTTCTCTTACCACTTCTATGCTGATGACACTTAACTCATTCTTTCTTTTTTTTGTTTCTAGTCCAGTCTAGAACAAAGACCAGCTGATCTTATTAACAAAAAGTGCAACCGGCGTGTTTAAATCTTTAAAACCTGCCCATTCTCTTTTTGTTCATCACCGCCTCTTATTTCACACAGAAACTCCCTGTCGCACCCATGCGCATACTCTCCCTGTTGTTTACTCTTTCTGTGTATTTACACAGGTTGTCTATCTTGATATCCTTCAATACTGCACTGTTAAAAAAAAATTGTTGATTCAACTAATAAAAAATAAGTAACCTGGTTGCGTTTAAATTAATTTAACTAAAACTAAACATTTAATTTCATGCAACATAGTATTTAGGATAAATCAATGAAAAGTATGTTGATCTAATATTTTTGAATGAGACAAAATGTTTTGTAAACGCAGCATTATCTTTTACTGATATGACTTATAATAATAATATTTAATTATAAAAGAATAATAAAAGAATAATATTTCATCTCAACTCAATCAAGCTTGGGAAAACATTGAGACAACTCACAAATTCAAGCAAACTCTGCTATATGTAGTATGTAATTACTGGTTTTAATGTGTGTTAACTTTGAATTTCAGTCAGGTTACCTACAAATAACTTAACATCTATAGAAATGGACTTGGTAGCCCTAAAATTATTTGTGTAAACTTATAATTAAAGTGCACATTCCATGTATATTTGTCTAGTATAACAACTTGTATTAAACATAATGTACCAAAACACATTAACTAATTTATTTGAATATTTTAGGTTTGGTAGAGAGAAAGGACTGTCGGCTGTATTGTGTGAGTAAATGTTTTGATTTTAAGGTTACCACTGACCTGTAGCAGTGGCTTCAAGTGTCTATTATTATAATTTATACATTATTTTTATTATTTTATACCAGTGCAGCAGCAGCAAACGAACATTGGATTAGCGTCGCAGTGACACAACAGCTCGGCAACAGCGGAGCAGTAGCGTGGGATCATTGTTAAAGGTATGATTATTGTTTATTTTCATTGATCTTGTTATAAACCAAATCCACGTCAACCACATCGAAAACAGTTTTTAAATTTTTCACCTGTTTCTGACTAAACTCCCACTGCGTTTTGTTGGTTTACTAACATTTTCTCATTATTATACCACAATAATTTACAGGGTCCTGAACACTCTTTGTTTCTGAACAGGTTAAATATTAAATGAGTTACTTAAAACTGTAAATTGTAATTAAGTACATGCCCTGTGCTTGCGAACTCATCTGAAGATTCTATATATCATATGGTTAACTGGGAAATAGGAAGAGAATATCACAAAACTTCTCTAGCCTTCGTCTCTAACCCCCTGTTAATTATTTATGATTCACTACCTTGTTGCGTAGTTCCCACCTCATTCTGCTTGATTTATATATATTTTCTAATTTTTATACCAAAGTTACACTTCAGATCTTGTCAGGTCGTGTTTCATGTACAATCTCCAGTATCCCCTCTTGTAAATACGACCTCACTGAAGGATGAAATTTAAACTTTCTAAAAACATAATATTCATTATTAAGCAGCCTAGCAAAGGACGATAACTAAACTGAGCAAAAAATCTTGTAAAAGGATGGTAATTTAGTCCCAATTATTATTATTATTATTATTATTATTATTTTAAAATTAATATTAGAATGTGTTTTCCACCACATCTGAAACTGGAACTATACCAGTAGCTTGGTTTTAGGTTGTATTTTATAAATTCCTCCTTGTCTTTCTGCTCCAGGTCCCTTTTACCTATTTACACTTCACTACCTTCCCGCCTCATTCTGCTTGATTTTATTGTTATATTTTATCATTTTTATACCACAGTTACACTTCACATCTGGTCAAGTCGTGTTCCAGATACAATCCCAAGTATCCCCACCTGTAAACTCGACCTCCCTGACAGATCGAATATAAATTAAACTTCCAAAATACCAAAATATCCATTATTAAGTAGCCTATCAAAGTACGATGACCAGACGGAGCGAAAAAAGCGTATAAAAGACGCAATTTTTTGTCCCAATTATTATTATTATAATTATTTTTTGTTAATATTCGAATGTGTTTTCCACCACATCTGAAACTGTAACTATTCCAGTAGCTTGGCTTTAGGTTGTGTTTTGTTAATTACTCCTTGTCTTTCTCTTCCAGGTCCCTTTCAACTATTTACACTTCAATACCTTCTTGCTGAAATCCCGCCTCATTCTGCTTGATGTATGTATATTTTTTTCATTTTTATACCACAATTACACTTCACATCTGGTCAAGTCGTGTTACATCTACAATCTTATGTATTCCTACTTGTAAATACGACCTCCCTGACAGATCGAATGTAATTTAAACTTACTAAATAACGACAAATCCATTATTAAGAAGCCTATCAAAGTACGATGAACAAACGGAGCGATAAAAGCGTATAAAAGACGCACTTTTTTCCCCAATTATTATTCGAATTATTTTTATATTATTATTCGAATGTGTTTTCCACCACATCTGAAACTGTAACTATGCCAGTAGCTTGGTTTTAGGTTGTGTTTTGTTAAGTAGTCCTTGTCGCTCTCTTCCAGGTCCCTTTTTAACTATTTACACTTCACTACATTCTCGCTGAGTTCCCGCCTCATTCTGCTTGATTTCTTACATTTTATCATTTTTATACCACAGTTACACTTCACATCTGGTCAAGTCGTGTTCCATCTACATTCCCGAGTGTCCCAACTTGTAAATATGACCTTCCTGACAGATCAATGTAAATTAAACTTCCTAAATACCGAAATATTCATTATTAAGAAGCCTATCAAAGTATGATGACCAAACGGAGCGACAAAAGTGTATAAAAGACGCAATTCTTGCCCCAATTTCTATTGTAATTATTTTTATATTAATATTCGAATGTGTTTTCCACCACATCTGAAACTGTAACTATTCCAGTAGCTTGGTTTTAAATTGTGTTTTGTTAAGTAGTCCTTGTCGCTCTCTTCCAGGTCCCTTTTAACTATTTACACTTTACTACCTTCTCGCTGAGTTCCCGCCTCATTCTGCTTGATTTATTACATTTTATCATTTTATACCACAGTTACACTTCACATCTGGTCATGTCGTGTTCCATCTACATTACCGAGTGTCCCCACTTGTACATATGACCCTCCTGACAGATCGAATGTAAATTAAACTTCGTAAATACCAATATATCCAATATTAAGAAGCCTATCAACGTACGATGACCAAACGGAGCGAAAAAGCGTATAAAAGACGCCATTTTTGTCCCAATTATTAATCTAATTATTTTACATTATTATTCGAATGTGTTTTCCACCACGTCTAAAACTGTAACTATTCCAGTAGCTTGGTTTTACGTTGTGTTTTGTTGAGTACTCCTTGTCGCTCTCTTCCGGGTCCCTTTTAACTATTTACACTTCACTACCTTCTCGCTGAGTTCCAGTCTCATTCTGCTTGATTTATTTATATTTCATCATTTTTATACCACAGTTACACTTCACATCTGGTCAAGTCGTGTTCCATCTACATTCCCAAGTATCCCCACTTGTACATATGACCCTCCTGACAGATCGAATGTAAATTAAACTTCGTAAATACCAATATATCCAATATTAAGAAGCCTATCAACGTACGATGACCAAACGGAGCGAAAAAGCGTATAAAAGACGCCATTTTTGTCCTAATTATTATTCTAATTATTTTTTTATTAATATTCGAATGTGTTTTCCATCACATCTGAAACTGTAACTATTCCAGTAGCTTGGTTTTAAGTTGTGTTTTGTTTATTACTCCTTCTCTTTCTCTTCCAGGTCCCTTTCAACTATTTACACTTCAATACCTTCTCGCTGAGTTCCAGTCTCATTCTGCTTGATTTATTTATATTTCCTCATTTTTATACCACAGTTACACTTCACATCTGGTCAAGTCGTGTTCCATCTACATTCCCAAGTATCCCCACTTGTACATATAACCCTCCTGACAGATCGAATGTAAATTAAACTTCGTAAATACCGAAATATCCAATACTAAGAAGCCTATCAAAGTACGATGACCAAACGGAGTGAAAAAAGCGTATAAAAGACGCCATTTTTGTCCTAATTATTATTTTAATTATTTTTTATTAATATTCGAATGTGTTTTCCATCACATCTGAAACTGTAACTATTCCAGTAACTTGGTTTTAAATTGTGTTTTGTTAAGTACTCCTTGTCGCTCTCTTCCGGGCCCCTTTTAACTATTTACACTTCACTACCTTCTCGCTGAGTTCCCGCCTCTTTCTGCTTGATTTCTTACATTTTATCATTTTTATACCACAGTTACACTTCACATCTGGTCAAGTCGTGTTCCATCTACATTCCCGAGTGTCCCCATTTGTAAATATGACCTTCCTGACAGATCGAATGTAAATTAAACTTCCTAAATACCGAAATATCTATTATTAAGAAGCCTATCAAAGTACGATGACCAAACGGAGCGACAAAAGCGTATAAAAGACGCAATTCTTGCCCCAATTTATATTGTAATTATTTTTATATTAATATTCGAATGTGTTTTCCACCACATCTGAATCTGGAACTATACCAGTAGCTTGGTTTTAGGTTGTATTTTGTAAATTCCTCCTTGTCTTTCTGCTCCAGGTCCCTTTCAACTATTTACACTTCATTACCTTCTCGCTGAGTTCCCGGCTCATTCTGCTTGATTTATTATATTTTATCATTTTTATACCACAGTTACACTTCACATCTGGTCAAGTCGTGTTACATCTACAATCCCAAGTACTCCTACTTGTAAATACGACCTCTCTGACAGATCGAATGTAATTTAAACTTACTAAATAACGACAAATCCATTATTAAGAAGCGTATCAAAGTACGATGACCAAACGGAGCGAGAAAAGCGTATAAAAGACGCCATTTTTGTCCCAATTATTAATCTAATTATTTTATATTATTATTCGAATGTGTTTTCCACCACGTCTGAAACTGTAACAATTCCAGTAGCTTGGTTTTACGTTGTGTTTTGTTAAGTACTCCTTGTCGCTCTCTTCCGGGTCCCTTTTAACTATTTACACTTCACTACCTTCTCGCTGAGTTCCAGTCTCATTCTGCTTGATTTATTTATATTTCATCATTTTTATACCACAGTTACACTTCACATCTGGTCAAGTCGTGTTCCATCTACATTCCCAAGTATCCCCACTTGTACATATGACCCTCCTGACAGATCGAATGTAAATTAAACTTCGTAAATACCAATATATCCAATATTAAGAAGCCTATCAACGTACGATGACCAAACGGAGCGAAAAAGCGTATAAAAGATGCCATTTTTGTCCTAATTATTATTCTAATTATTTTTTTATTAATATTCGAATGTGTTTTCCATCACATCTGAAACTGTAACTATTCCAGTAGCTTGGTTTTAAGTTGTGTTTTGTTTATTACTCCTTCTCTTTCTCTTCCAGGTCCCTTTCAACTATTTACACTTCAATACCTTCTCGCTGAGTTCCAGTCTCATTCTGCTTGATTTATTTATATTTCATCATTTTTATACCACAGTTACACTTCACATCTGGTCAAGTCGTGTTCCATCTACATTCCCAAGTATCCCCACTTGTACATATAACCCTCCTGACAGATCGAATGTAAATTAAACTTCGTAAATACCGAAATATCCAATACTAAGAAGCCTATCAAAGTACGATGACCAAACGGAGTGAAAAAAGCGTATAAAAGACGCCATTTTTGTCCTAATTATTATTTTAATTATTTTTTATTAATATTCGAATGTGTTTTCCATCACATCTGAAACTGTAACTATTCCAGTAACTTGGTTTTAAATTGTGTTTTGTTAAGTACTCCTTGTCGCTCTCTTCCGGGCCCCTTTTAACTATTTACACTTCACTACCTTCTCGCTGAGTTCCCGCCTCTTTCTGCTTGATTTCTTACATTTTATCATTTTTATACCACAGTTACACTTCACATCTGGTCAAGTCGTGTTCCATCTACATTCCCGAGTGTCCCCATTTGTAAATATGACCTTCCTGACAGATCGAATGTAAATTAAACTTCCTAAATACCGAAATATCTATTATTAAGAAGCCTATCAAAGTACGATGACCAAACGGAGCGACAAAAGCGTATAAAAGACGCAATTCTTGCCCCAATTTTTATTGTAATTATTTTTATATTAATATTCGAATGTGTTTTCCACCACATCTGAAACTTTAACTATTCCAGTAGCTTGGTTTTAAGTTGTGTTTTGTTTATTACTCCTTCTCTTTCTCTTCCAGGTCCCTTTTAACTATTTACACTTCAATACCTTCTTGCTGAAATCCCGCCTCATTCTGCTTGATGTATGTATATTTTTTTCATTTTTATACCACAGTTACACTTCACATCTGGTCAAGTCGTGTTACATCTACAATCCCAAGTATTCCTACTTGTAAATACGACCTCCCTGACAGATCGAATGTCATTTAAACTTACTAAATAACGACAAATCCATTATTAAGAAGCCTATCAACATACGATGACCAAACAGAGCGAAAAAAGCGTATAAAAGACGCCATTTTTGTCTCAGTTATTATTATAATTATTTTTTATTAATTTTCGAATGTGTTTTCCATCACATCTGAAACTGTAACTATTCCAGTAGCTTGGTTTTAAATTGTTTTTTGTTAAGTACTCCTTGTCGCTCTCTTCCGGGTCCCTTTTAACTATTTACACTTCACTACCTTCTCGCTGAGTTCCAGTCTCATTCTGCTTGATTTATTTATATTTCATCATTTTTATACCACAGTTGCACTTCACATCTGGTCAAGTCGTGTTCCATCTACATTCCCAAGTATCCCACTTGTACATATGACCCTCCTGACAGATCGAATGTAAATTAAACTTCGTAAGTACCGATATATCCAATATTAAGAAGCCTATCAACGTACGATGACCAAACGGAGCGAAAAAAGCGTATAAAAGACGCCATTTTTGTCCTAATTATTATTATAATTATTTTTATATTAATATTCGAATGTGTTTTCCACCACATCTGAAACTTTAACTATTCCAGTAGCTTGGTTTTAAGTTGTGTTTTGTTTATTACTCCTTCTCTTTCTCTTCCAGGTCCCTTTTAACTATTTACACTTCACTACCTTCTCGCTGAGTTCCCGCCTCATTCTGCTTGATGTATGTATATTTTTTTCATTTTAATACCACAGTTACACTTCACATCTGGTCAAGTCGTGTTACATCTACAATCCCAAGTATTCCCACTTGTAAATACGACCTCCCTGACAGATCGAATGTCATTTAAACTTACTAAATAACGACAAATCCATTATTAAGAAGCCTATCAAAATACGATGACCAAACGGAGCGAAAAAAGCGTATAAAAGACGCCATTTTTGTCTCAGTTATTATTATAATTATTTTTTATTAATTTTCGAATGTGTTTTCCATCACATCTGAAACTGTAACTATTCCAGTAGCTTGGTTTTAAATTGTTTTTTGTTAAGTACTACTTGTCGCTGTCTTCCGGGTCCCTTTTAACTATTTACACTTCAATACCTTCTCGCTGAGTTCCAGTCTCATTCTGCTTGATTTATTTATATTTCATCATTTTTATACCACAGTTACACTTCACATCTGGTCAAGTCGTGTTACATCTACAATCCCAAGTATTCCTACTTGTAAATACGACCTCCCTGACAGATCGAATGTCATTTAAACTTACTAAATAACGACAAATCCATTATTAAGAAGCCTATCAACATACGATGACCAAACAGAGCGAAAAAAGCGTATAAAAGACGCCATTTTTGTCTCAGTTATTATTATAATTATTTTTTATTAATTTTCGAATGTGTTTTCCATCACATCTGAAACTGTAACTATTCCAGTAGCTTGGTTTTAAATTGTTTTTTGTTAAGTACTCCTTGTCGCTCTCTTCCGGGTCCCTTTTAACTATTTACACTTCACTACCTTCTCGCTGAGTTCCAGTCTCATTCTGCTTGATTTATTTATATTTCATCATTTTTATACCACAGTTACACTTCACATCTGGTCAAGTCGTGTTCCATCTACATTCCCAAGTATCCCCACTTGTACATATGACCCTCCTGACAGATCGAATGTAAATTTAAACTTCGTAAATACCGATATATCCATTACTAAGAAGCCTATCAAAATACGATGACCAAACGGAGCGAAAAAAGCGTATAAAAGACGCCATTTTTGTCCCAGTTATTATTATAATTATTTTTTATTAAATTTCGAATGTGTTTTCCATCACATCTGAAACTGTAACTATACCAGTAGCTTGGTTTTAAATTGTCTTTTGTTAAGTACTCCTTGTCGCTCTCTTCCGGGTCCCTTTTAACTATTTACACTTCACTACCTTCTCGCTGAGTTCCCGCCTCATTCTGCTTGATGTATGTATATTTTTTTCATTTTAATACCACAGTTACACTTCACATCTGGTCAAGTCGTGTTACATCTACAATCCCAAGTATTCCCACTTGTAAATAAGACCTCCCTGACAGATCGAATGTCATTTAAACTTACTAAATAACGACAAATCCATTATTAAGAAGCCTATCAAAATACGATGACCAAACGGAGCGAAAAAAGCGTATAAAAGACGCCATTTTTGTCTCAGTTATTATTATAATTATTTTTTATTAATTTTCGAATGTGTTTTCCATCACATCTGAAACTGTAACTATTCCAGTAGCTTGGTTTTAAATTGTTTTTTGTTAAGTACTTCTTGTCGCTGTCTTCCGGGTCCCTTTTAACTATTTACACTTCAATACCTTCTCGCTGAGTTCCAGTCTCATTCTGCTTGATTTATTTATATTTAATCATTTTTATACCACAGTTACACTTCACATCTGGTCAAGTCGTGTTCCATCTACATTCCCAAGTATCCCCACTTGTACATATAACCCTCCTGACAGATCGAATGTAAATTAAACTTCGTAAATACCTTAATATCCATTACTAAGAAGCCTATCAAAATACGATGACCAAACGGAGCGACACCAGCGTATAAAAGACGCAATTCATGCCCCAATTTTTATTGTAATTATTTTTATATTAATATTCGAATGTGTTTTCCACCACATCTGAAACTATAACTATACCAGTAGCTTGGTTTTAGGTTGTATTTTGTTAAATTCCTCCTTGTCTTTCTGCTCCAGGTACCTTTCAACTATTTACACTTCATTACCTTCTCGCTGAGTTCCCGGCTCATTCTACTTGATTTATTATATTTTATCATTTTTATTCCAAAGTTACACTTCACATCTGGTCAAGTCGTGTTACATCTACAATCCCAAGTATTCCTACTTGTAAATACGACCTCCCTGACAGATCGAATGTCATTTAAACTTACTAAATAACGACAAATCCATTATTAAGAAGCCTATCAACATACGATGACCAAACAGAGCGAAAAAAGCGTATAAAAGACGCCATTTTTGTCTCAGTTATTATTATAATTATTTTTTATTAATTTTCGAATGTGTTTTCCATCACATCTGAAACTGTAACTATTCCAGTAGCTTGGTTTTAAATTGTTTTTTGTTAAGTACTCCTTGTCGCTCTCTTCCGGGTCCCTTTTAACTATTTACACTTCACTACCTTCTCGCTGAGTTCCAGTCTCATTCTGCTTGATTTATTTATATTTCATCATTTTTATACCACAGTTACACTTCACATCTGGTCAAGTCGTGTTCCATCTACATTCCCAAGTATCCCCACTTGTACATATGACCCTCCTGACAGATCGAATGTAATTTAAACTTCGTAAATACCGATATATCCATTACTAAGAAGCCTATCAAAATACGATGACCAAACGGAGCGAAAAAAGCGTATAAAAGACGCCATTTTTGTCCCAGTTATTATTATAATTATTTTTTATTAATTTTCGAATGTGTTTTCCATCACATCTGAAACTGTAACTATTCCAGTAGCTTGGTTTTAAATTGTGTTTTGTTAAGTACTCCTTGTCGCTCTCTTCCGGGTCCCTTTCAACTATTTAGACTTCAATACCTTCTCGCTGAGTTCCCGCCTCATTCTGCTTGATTTCTTACATTTTATCATTTTTATACCACAGTTACACTTCACATCTGGTCAAGTCGTGTTCCATCTACATTCCCGAATGTCCCCACTTGTAAATATGACCTTCCTGACAGATCGAATGTAATTTAAACTTACTAAATAACGACAAATCCATTATTAAGAAGCCTATCAAAGTACGATGACCAAACGGAGCGAAAAAAGCGTATAAAAGACGCCATTTTTGTCCCAATTATTAATCTAATTACTTTATATTATTATTCGAATGTGTTTTCCACAACGTCTGAAACTGTAACTATTCCAGTAGCTTGGTTTTAAATTGTGTTTTGTTAATTACTCCTTCTCTTTCTCTTCCAGGTCCCTTTCAACTATTTACACTTCAATACCTTCTCGCTTAGTTCCTGCCTCATTCTGCTTGATGTATGTATATTTTTTTCATTTTTATACCACAGTTACACTTCACATCTGGTCAAGTCGTGTTACATCTACAATCCCAAGTATTCCTACTTGTAAATACGACCTCCCTGACAGATCGAATGTAATTTAAACTTACTAAATAACGTCAAATCCATTATTAAGAAGCCTATCAAAGTACGATGACCAAACGAAACGAAAAACGCGTATAAAAGACGCCATTTTTGTCCCAGTTATTATTATAATTATTTTTTATTAATTTTCGAATGTGTTTTCCATCACATCTGAAACTGTAACTATTCCAGTAGCTTGGTTTTAAATTGTGTTTTGTTAAGTACTCCTTGTCGCTCTCTTCCGGGTCCCTTTCAACTATTTACACTTCAATACCTTCTTGCTGAAATCCCGCCTCATTCTGCTTGATGTATGTATATTTTTTTCATTTTTATACCACAGTTACACTTCACATCTGGTCAAGTCGTGTTCCATCTACAATCCCAAGTATTCCTACTTGTAAATACGACCTCCCTGACAGATCGAATGTAATTTAAACTTACTAAATAACGACAAATCCATTATTAAGAAGCCTATCAAAGTACGATGACCAAACGGAGCGAAAAAAGCGTATAAAAGACGCCATTTTTGTCCCAATTATTAATCTAATTATTTTATATTATTATTCGAATGTGTTTTCCACCACGTCTGAAACTGTAACTATTCCAGTAGCTTGGTTTTAAGTTGTGTTTTGTTAATTACTCCTTCTCTTTCTCTTCCAGGTCCCTTTCAAGTATTTACACTTCAATACCTTCTCGCTGAGTTCCAGTCTCATTCTGCTTGATTTATTTATATTTCATCATTTTTATACCACAGTTACACTTCACATCTGGTCAAGTCGTGTTCCATCTACATTCCCAAGTATTCCTACTTGTAAATACGACCTCCCTGACAGATCGAATGTAATTTAAACTTACTAAATAACGACAAATCCATTATTAAGAAGCCTATCAAAGTACGATGACCAAACGGAGCGAAAAAAGCGTATAAAAGACGCCATTTTTGTCCCAATTATTAATCTAATTATTTTATATTATTATTCGAATGTGTTTTCCACCACGTCTGAAACTGTAACTATTCCAGTAGCTTGGTTTTAAGTTGTGTTTTGTTAATTACTCCTTCTCTTTCTCTTCCAGGTCCCTTTCAACTATTTACACTTCAATACCTTCTCGCTGAGTTCCAGTCTCATTCTGCTTGATTTATTTATATTTCATCATTTTTATACCACAGTTACACTTCACATCTGGTCAAGTCGTGTTCCATCTACATTCCCAAGTATTCCTACTTGTAAAAACGACCTCCCTGACAGATCGAATGTAATTTAAACTTACTAAATAACGACAAATCCATTATTAAGAAGCCTATCAAAGTACGATGACCAAACGGAGCGAAAAAAGCGTATAAAAGACGCCATTTTTGTCCCAATTATTAATCTAATTATTTTATTTTATTATTCGAATGCGTTTTCCACCACGTCTGAAACTGTAACTATTCCAGTAGCTTGGTTTTAAGTTGTGTTTTGTTAATTACTCCTTCTCTTTCTCTTCCAGGTCCCTTTCAACTATTTACACTTCAATACCTTCTCGCTTAGTTCCTGCCTCATTCTGCTTGATGTATGTATATTTTTTTCATTTTTATACCACAGTTACTATTCACATCTGGTCACGTCGTGTTCCATCTACAATCCCAAGTATTCCTACTTGTAAATACGACCTCCCTGACAGATCGAATGTAATTTAAACTTACTAAATAACGACAAATCCATTATTAAGAAGCCTATCAAAGTACGATGACCAAACGGAGCGAAAAAAGCGTATAAAAGACGCCCTTTTTGTCCAAATTATTAATCTAATTATTTTATATTATTATTCGAATGTGTTTTCCACCACGTCTGAAACTGTAAATATTCCAGTCGCTTGGTTTTAAGTTGTGTTTTGTTAATTACTCCTTCTCTTTCTTTTCCAGGTCCCTTTCAACTATTTACACTTCACTACCTTCTCGCTGAGTTCCAGTCTCAGTCTGCTTGATTTATTTATATTTCATCATTTTTATACCACAGTTACACTTCACATCTGGTCAAGTCGTGTTCCATCTACATTCCCAAGTATTCCTACTTGTAAATACGACCTCCCTGAGAGATCGAATGTAAATTAATCTTCCTAAATACCGAAATATCCATTATTAAGAAGCCTATCAAAGTACGATGACCAAACGGAGCGAAAAAAGCGTATAAAAGACGCCATTTTTGTCCCAGTTATTATTAAAATTATTTTTTATTAATTTTCGAATGTGTTTTCCATCACATCTGAAACTGTAACTATTCCAGTAGCTTGGTTTTAAATTGTGTTTTGTTAAGTACTCCTTGTCGCTCTCTTCCGGGTCCCTTTCAACTATTTAGACTTCAATACCTTCTCGCTGAGTTCCCGCCTCATTCTGCTTGATTTCTTACATTTTATCATTTTTATACCACAGTTACACTTCACATCCGGTCAAGTCGTGTTCCGTCTACATTCCCGAGTGTCCCCACTTGTAAATATGACCTTCCTGACAGATCGAATGTAATTTAAACTTACTAAATAACGACAAATCCATTTTTAAGAAGCCTATCAAAGTACGATGACCAAACGGAGCGAAAAAAGCGTATAAAAGACGCCATTTTTGTCCCAGTTATTATTATAATTATTTTTTATTAATTTTCGAATGTGTTTTCCATCACATCTGAAACTGTAACTATTCCAGTAGCTTGGTTTTAAATTGTGTTTTGTTAAGTACTCCTTGTCGCTCTCTTCCGGGTCCCTTTCAACTATTTACACTTCAATACCTTCTTGCTGAAATCCCGCCTCATTCTGCTTGATGTATGTATATTTTTTTCATTTTTAAACCACAGTTACACTTCACATCTGGTGAAGTCGTGTTACATCTACAATCCCAAGTATTCCTACTTGTAAATACGACCTCCCTGACAGATCGAATGTAATTTAAACTTACTAAATAACGACAAATCCATTATTAAGAAGCCTATCAAAGTACGATGACCAAACGGAGCGAAAAAAGCGTATAAAAGACGCCATTTTTGTCCCAATTATTAATCTAATTATTTTATATTATTATTCGAATGTGTTTTCCATCACATCTGAAACTGTAACTATTCCAGTAGCTTGGTTTTAAATTGTGTTTTGTTAAGTACTCCTTGTCGCTCTCTTCCGGGTCCCTTTCAACTATTTACACTTCACTACCTTCTCGCTGAGTTCCCGCCTCATTCTGCTTGATTTCTTACATTTTATCATTTTTATACCACAGTTACACTTCACATCTGGTCAAGTCGTGTTCCATCTACATTCCCGAGTGTCCCCACTTGTAAATATGACCTTCCTGACAGATCGAATGTAATTTAAACTTACTAAATAACGACAAATCCATTATTAAGAAGCCTATCAAAGTACGATGACCAAACGGAGCGAAAAAAGCGTATAAAAGACGCCATTTTTGTCCCAATTATTAATCTAATTACTTTATATTATTATTCGAATGTGTTTTCCACCACGTCTGAAACTGTAACTATTCCAGTAGCTTGGTTTTAAGTTGTGTTTTGTTAATTACTCCTTCTCTTTCTCTTCCAGGTCCCTTTCAACTATTTACACTTCAATACCTTCTCGCTTAGTTCCTGCCTCATTCTGCTTGATGTATGTATATTTTTTTCATTTTTATACCACAGTTACTATTCACATCTGGTCAAGTCGTGTTCCATCTACAATCCCAAGTATTCCTACTTGTAAATACGACCTCCCTGACAGATCGAATGTAATTTAAACTTACTAAATAACGACAAATCCATTATTAAGAAGCCTATCAAAGTACGATGACCAAACGGAGCGAAAAAAGCGTATAAAAGACGCCATTTTTGTCCCAGTTATTATTATAATTATTTTTTATTAATTTTCGAATGTGTTTTCCATCACATCTGAAACTGTAACTATTCCAGTAGCTTGGTTTTAAATTGTGTTTTGTTAAGTACTCCTTGTCGCTCTCTTCCGGGTCCCTTTCAACTATTTACACTTCAATACCTTCTTGCTGAAATCCCGCCTCATTCTGCTTGATGTATGTATATTTTTTTCATTTTTAAACCACAGTTACACTTCACATCTGGTGAAGTCGTGTTACATCTACAATCCCAAGTATTTCTACTTGTAAATACGACCTCCCTGACAGATCGAATGTAATTTAAACTTACTAAATAACGACAAATCCATTATTAAGAAGCCTATCAAAGTACGATGACCAAACGGAGCGAAAAAAGCGTATAAAAGACGCCATTTTTGTCCCAATTATTAATCTAATTATTTTATATTATTATTCGAATGTGTTTTCCATCACATCTGAAACTGTAACTATTCCAGTAGCTTGGTTTTAAATTGTGTTTTGTTAAGTACTCCTTGTCGCTCTCTTCCGGGTCCCTTTCAACTATTTACACTTCACTACCTTCTCGCTGAGTTCCCGCCTCATTCTGCTTGATTTCTTACATTTTATCATTTTTATACCACAGTTACACTTCACATCTGGTCAAGTCGTGTTCCATCTACATTCCCGAGTGTCCCCACTTGTAAATATGACCTTCCTGACAGATCGAATGTAATTTAAACTTACTAAATAACGACAAATCCATTATTAAGAAGCCTATCAAAGTACGATGACCAAACGGAGCGAAAAAAGCGTATAAAAGACGCCATTTTTGTCCCAATTATTAATCTAATTACTTTATATTATTATTCGAATGTGTTTTCCACCACGTCTGAAACTGTAACTATTCCAGTAGCTTGGTTTTAAGTTGTGTTTTGTTAATTACTCCTTCTCTTTCTCTTCCAGGTCCCTTTCAACTATTTACACTTCAATACCTTCTCGCTGAGTTCCAGTCTCATTCTGCTTGATTTATTTATATTTCATCATTTTTATACCACAGTTACACTTCACATCTGGTCAAGTCGTGTTCCATCTACAATCCCAAGTATTCCTACTTGTAAATACGACCTCCCTGACAGATCGAATGTAATTTAAACTTACTAAATAACGACAAATCCATTATTAAGAAGCCTATCAAAGTACGATGACCAAACGGAGCGAAAAAAGCGTATAAAAGACGCCATTTTTGTCCCAATTATTAATCTAATTATTTTATATTATTATTCGAATGTGTTTTCCACCACGTCTGAAACTGTAACTATTCCAGTAGCTTGGTTTTAAGTTGTGTTTTGTTAATTACTCCTTCTCTTTCTTTTCCAGGTCCCTTTCAACTATTTACACTTCAATACCTTCTCGCTGAGTTCCAGTCTCATTCTGCTTGATTTATTTATATTTCATCATTTTTATACCACAGTTACACTTCACATCTGGTCAAGTCGTGTTCCATCTACATTCCCAAGTATTCCTACTTGTAAATACGACCTCCCTGAGAGATCGAATGTAAATTAATCTTCCTAAATACCGAAATATCCATTATTAAGAAGCCTATCAAAGTACGATGACCAAACGGAGCGAAAAAAGCGTATAAAAGACGCCATTTTTGTCCCAGTTATTATTAAAATTATTTTTTATTAATTTTCGAATGTGTTTTCCATCACATCTGAAACTGTAACTATTCCAGTAGCTTGGTTTTAAATTGTGTTTTGTTAAGTACTCCTTGTCGCTCTCTTCCGGGTCCCTTTCAACTATTTACACTTCAATACCTTCTTGCTGAAATCCCGCCTCATTCTGCTTGATGTATGTATATTTTTTTCATTTTTAAACCACAGTTACACTTCACATCTGGTGAAGTCGTGTTACATCTACAATCCCAAGTATTCCTACTTGTAAATACGACCTCCCTGACAGATCGAATGTAATTTAAACTTACTAAATAACGACAAATCCATTATTAAGAAGCCTATCAAAGTACGATGACCAAACGGAGCGAAAAAAGCGTATAAAAGACGCCATTTTTGTCCCAATTATTAATCTAATTATTTTATATTATTATTCGAATGTGTTTTCCATCACATCTGAAACTGTAACTATTCCAGTAGCTTGGTTTTAAATTGTGTTTTGTTAAGTACTCCTTGTCGCTCTCTTCCGGGTCCCTTTCAACTATTTACACTTCACTACCTTCTCGCTGAGTTCCCGCCTCATTCTGCTTGATTTCTTACATTTTATCATTTTTATACCACAGTTACACTTCACATCTGGTCAAGTCGTGTTCCATCTACATTCCCGAGTGTCCCCACTTGTAAATATGACCTTCCTGACAGATCGAATGTAATTTAAACTTACTAAATAACGACAAATCCATTATTAAGAAGCCTATCAATGTACGATGACCAAACGGAGCGAAAAAAGCGTATAAAAGACTCCATTTTTGTCCCAATTATTAATCTAATTACTTTATATTATTATTCGAATGTGTTTTCCACCACGTCTGAAACTGTAACTATTCCAGTAGCTTGGTTTTAAGTTGTGTTTTGTTAATTACTCCTTCTCTTTCTCTTCCAGGTCCCTTTCAACTATTTACACTTCAATACCTTCTCGCTTAGTTCCTGCCTCATTCTGCTTGATGTATGTATATTTTTTTCATTTTTATACCACAGTTACTATTCACATCTGGTCACGTCGTGTTCCATCTACAATCCCAAGTATTCCTACTTGTAAATACGACCTCCCTGACAGATCGAATGTAATTTAAACTTACTAAATAACGACAAATCCATTATTAAGAAGCCTATCAAAGTACGATGACCAAACGGAGCGAAAAAAGCGTATAAAATACGCCATTTTTGTCCCAATTATTAATCTAATTATTTTATATTATTATTCGAATGTGTTTTCCACCACGTCTGAAACTGTAAATATTCCAGTAGCTTGGTTTTAAGTTGTGTTTTGTTAATTACTCCTTCTCTTTCTTTTCCAGGTCCCTTTCAACTATTTACACTTCACTACCTTCTCGCTGAGTTCCAGTCTCATTCTGCTTGATTTATTTATATTTCATCATTTTTATACCACAGTTACACTTCACATCTGGTCAAGTCGTGTTCCATCTACATTCCCAAGTATTCCTACTTGTAAATACGACCTCCCTGAGAGATCGAATGTAAATTAATCTTCCTAAATAGCGAAATATCCATTATTAAGAAGCCTATCAAAGTACGATGACCAAACGGAGCGAAAAAAGCGTATAAAAGACGCCATTTTTGTCCCAGTTATTATTAAAATTATTTTTTATTAATTTTCGAATGTGTTTTCCATCACATCTGAAACTGTAACTATTCCAGTAGCTTGGTTTTAAATTGTGTTTTGTTAAGTACTCCTTGTCGCTCTCTTCCGGGTCCCTTTCAACTATTTACACTTCAATACCTTCTCGCTGAGTTCCCGCCTCATTCTGCTTGATTTCTTACATTTTATCATTTTTATACCACTGTTACACTTCACATCTGGTCAAGTCGTGTTCCATCTACATTCCCGAGTGTCCCCACTTGTAAATATGACCTTCCTGACAGATCGAATGTAATTTAAACTTACTAAATAACGACAAATCCATTATTAAAAAGCCTATCAAAGTACGATGACCAAACGGAGCGAAAAAAGCGTATAAAAGACGCCATTTTTGTCCCAATTATTAATCTAATTACTTTATATTATTATTCGAATGTGTTTTCCACCACGTCTGAAACTGTAACTATTCCAGTAGCTTGGTTTTAAGTTGTGTTTTGTTAATTACTCCTTCTCTTTCTCTTCCAGGTCCCTTTCAACTATTTACACTTCAATACCTTCTCGCTTAGTTCCTGCCTCATTCTGCTTGATGTATGTATATTTTTTTCATTTTTATACCACAGTTACTATTCACATCTGGTCAAGTCGTGTTCCATCTACAATCCCAAGTATTCCTACTTGTAAATACGACCTCCCTGACAGATCGAATGTAATTTAAACTTACTAAATAACGACAAATCCATTATTAAGAAGCCTATCAAAGTACGATGACCAAACAGAGCGAAAAAAGCGTATAAAAGACGCCATTTTTGTCCCAATTATTAATCTAATTATTTTATATTATTATTCGAATGTGTTTTCCACCACATCTGAAACTGTAACTATTCCAGTAGCTTGGTTTTAAATTGTGTTTTGTTAAGTACTCCTTGTCGCTCTCTTCCGGGTCCCTTTCAACTATTTACACTTCACTACCTTCTCGCTGAGTTCCCGCCTCATTCTGCTTGATTTCTTACATTTTATCATTTTTATACCACAGTTACACTTCACATCTGGTCAAGTCGTGTTCCATCTACATTCCCGAGTGTCCCCACTTGTAAATATGACCTTCCTGACAGATCGAATGTAATTTAAACTTACTAAATAACGACAAATCCATTATTAAGAAGCCTATCAAAGTACGATGACAAAACGGAGCGAAAAAAGCGTATAAAAGACGCCATTTTTGTCCCAATTGATAATCTAATTATTTTATATTATTATTCGAATGTGTTTTCCACCACGTCTGAAACTGTAACTATTCCAGTAGCTTTGTTTTAAGTTGTGTTTTGTTAATTACTCCTTCTCTTTCTTTTCCAGGTCCCTTTCAACTATTTACACTTCAATACCTTCTCGCTGAGTTCCAGTCTCATTCTGCTTGATTTATTTATATTTCATCATTTTTATACCACAGTTACACTTCACATCTGGTCAAGTCGTGTTCCATCTACATTCCCAAGTATTCCTACTTGTAAATACGACCTCCCTGAGAGATCGAATGTAAATTAATCTTCCTAAATACCGAAATATCCATTATTAAGAAGCCTATCAAAGTACGATGACCAAACGGAGCGAAAAAATCGTATAAAAGACGCCATTTTTGTTCCAGTTATTATTATAATTATTTTTTATTAATTTTCGAATGTGTTTTCCATCACATCTGAAACTGTAACTATTCCAGTAGCTTGGTTTTAAATTGTGTTTTGTTAAGTACTCCTTGTCGCTCTCTTCCGGGTCCCTTTCAACTATTTACACTTCAATACCTTCTTGCTGAAATCCCGCCTCATTCTGCTTGATGTATGTATATTTTTTTCATTTTTAAACCACAGTTACACTTCACATCTGGTGAAGTCGTGTTACATCTACAATCCCAAGTATTCCTACTTGTAAATACGACCTCCCTGACAGATCGAATGTAATTTAAACTTACTAAATAACGACAAATCCATTATTAAGAAGCCTATCAAAGTACGATGACCAAACGGAGCGAAAAAAGCGTATAAAAGACGCCATTTTTGTCCCAATTATTAATGTAATTATTTTATATTATTATTCGAATGTGTTTTCCATCACATCTGAAACTGTAACTATTCCAGTAGCTTGGTTTTAAATTGTGTTTTGTTAAGTACTCCTTGTCGCTCTCTTCCGGGTCCCTTTCAACTATTTACACATCACTACCTTCTCGCTGAGTTCCCGCCTCATTCTGCTTGATTTCTTACATTTTATCATTTTTATACCACAGTTACACTTCACATCTGGTCAAGTCGTGTTCCATCTACATTCCCGAGTGTCCCCACTTGTAAATATGACCTTCCTGACAGATCGAATGTAATTTAAACTTACTAAATAACGACAAATCCATTATTAAGAAGCCTATCAAAGTACGATGACAAAACGGAGCGAAAAAAGCGTATAAAAGACGCCATTTTTGTCCCAATTGATAATCTAATTATTTTATATTATTATTCGAATGTGTTTTCCACCACGTCTGAAACTGTAACTATTCCAGTAGCTTGGTTTTAAGTTGTGTTTTGTTAATTACTCCTTCTCTTTCTCTTCCAGGTCCCTTTCAACTATTTACACTTCAATACCTTCTCGCTGAGTTCCAGTCTCATTCTGCTTGATTTATTTATATTTCATCATTTTTATACCACAGTTACACTTCACATCTGGTCAAGTCGTGTTACATCTACAATCCCAAGTATTCCTACTTGTAAATACGACCTCCCTGACAGATCGAATGTAATTTAAACTTACTAAATAACGACAAATCCATTATTAAGAAGCCTATCAAAGTACGATGACCAAACGGAGCGAAAAAAGCCTATAAAAGACGCCATTTTTGTCCCAATTATTAATCTAATTATTTTATATTATTATTCGAATGTGTTTTCCACCACATCTGAAACTGTAACTATTCCAGTAGCTTGGTTTTAAATTGTGTTTTGTTAAGTACTCCTTGTCGCTCTCTTCCGGGTCCCTTTCAACTATTTACACTTCACTACCTTCTCGCTGAGTTCCCGCCTCATTCTGCTTGATTTCTTACATTTTATCATTTTTATACCACAGTTACACTTCACATCTGGTCAAGTCGTGTTCCATCTACATTCCCGAGTGTCCCCACTTGTAAATATGACCTTCCTGACAGATCGAATGTAATTTAAACTTACTAAATAACGACAAATCCATTATTAAGAAGCCTATCAAAGTACGATGACAAAACGGAGCGAAAAAAGCGTATAAAAGACGCCATTTTTGTCCCAATTGATAATCTAATTATTTTATATTATTATTCGAATGTGTTTTCCACCACGTCTGAAACTGTAACTATTCCAGTAGCTTTGTTTTAAGTTGTGTTTTGTTAATTACTCCTTCTCTTTCTTTTCCAGGTCCCTTTCAACTATTTACACTTCAATACCTTCTCGCTGAGTTCCAGTCTCATTCTGCTTGATTTATTTATATTTCATCATTTTTATACCACAGTTACACTTCACATCTGGTCAAGTCGTGTTCCATCTACATTCCCAAGTATTCCTACTTGTAAATACGACCTCCCTGAGAGATCGAATGTAAATTAATCTTCCTAAATACCGAAATATCCATTATTAAGAAGCCTATCAAAGTACGATGACCAAACGGAGCGAAAAAATCGTATAAAAGACGCCATTTTTGTTCCAGTTATTATTATAATTATTTTTTATTAATTTTCGAATGTGTTTTCCATCACATCTGAAACTGTAACTATTCCAGTAGCTTGGTTTTAAATTGTGTTTTGTTAAGTACTCCTTGTCGCTCTCTTCCGGGTCCCTTTCAACTATTTACACTTCAATACCTTCTTGCTGAAATCCCGCCTCATTCTGCTTGATGTATGTATATTTTTTTCATTTTTAAACCACAGTTACACTTCACATCTGGTGAAGTCGTGTTACATCTACAATCCCAAGTATTCCTACTTGTAAATACGACCTCCCTGACAGATCGAATGTAATTTAAACTTACTAAATAACGACAAATCCATTATTAAGAAGCCTATCAAAGTACGATGACCAAACGGAGCGAAAAAAGCCTATAAAAGACGCCATTTTTGTCCCAATTATTAATGTAATTATTTTATATTATTATTCGAATGTGTTTTCCATCACATCTGAAACTGTAACTATTCCAGTAGCTTGGTTTTAAATTGTGTTTTGTTAAGTACTCCTTGTCGCTCTCTTCCGGGTCCCTTTCAACTATTTACACTTCACTACCTTCTCGCTGAGTTCCCGCCTCATTCTGCTTGATTTCTTACATTTTATCATTTTTATACCACAGTTACACTTCACATCTGGTCAAGTCGTGTTCCATCTACATTCCCGAGTGTCCCCACTTGTAAATATGACCTTCCTGACAGATCGAATGTAATTTAAACTTACTAAATAACGACAAATCCATTATTAAGAAGCCTATCAAAGTACGATGACAAAACGGAGCGAAAAAAGCGTATAAAAGACGCCATTTTTGTCCCAATTGATAATCTAATTATTTTATATTATTATTCGAATGTGTTTTCCACCACGTCTGAAACTGTAACTATTCCAGTAGCTTGGTTTTAAGTTGTGTTTTGTTAATTACTCCTTCTCTTTCTCTTCCAGGTCCCTTTCAACTATTTACACTTCAATACCTTCTCGCTGAGTTCCAGTCTCATTCTGCTTGATTTATTTATATTTCATCATTTTTATACCACAGTTACACTTCACATCTGGTCAAGTCGTGTTACATCTACAATCCCAAGTATTCCTACTTGTAAATACGACCTCCCTGACAGATCGAATGTAATTTAAACTTACTAAATAACGACAAATCCATTATTAAGAAGCCTATCAAAGTACGATGACCAAACGGAGCGAAAAAAGCCTATAAAAGACGCCATTTTTGTCCCAATTATTAATCTAATTATTTTATATTATTATTCGAATGTGTTTTCCACCACGTCTGAAACTGTAACTATTCCAGTAGCTTGGTTTTAAGTTGTGTTTTGTTAATTACTCCTTCTCTTTCTTTTCCAGGTCCCTTTCAACTATTTACACTTCAATACCTTCTCGCTGAGGTCCAGTCTCATTCTGCTTGATTTATTTATATTTCATCATTTTTATACCACAGTTACACTTCACATCTGGTCAAGTCGTGTTCCATCTACATTCCCAAGTATTCCTACTTGTAAATACGACCTCCCTGAGAGATCGAATGTAAATTAATCTTCCTAAATACCGAAATATCCATTATTAAGAAGCCTATCAAAGTACGATGACCAAAAGGAGCGAAAAAAGCGTATAAAAGACGCCATTTTTGTCCCAGTTATTATTATAATTATTTTTTATTAATTTTCGAATGTGTTTTCCATCACATCTGAAACTGTAACTATTCCAGTAGCTTGGTTTTAAATTGTGTTTTGTTAAGTACTCCTTGTCGCTCTCTTCCGGGTCCCTTTCAACTATTTACACTTCAATACCTTCTTGCTGAAATCCCGCCTCATTCTGCTTGATGTATGTATATTTTTTTCATTTTTAAACCACAGTTACACTTCACATCTGGTGAAGTCGTGTTACATCTACAATCCCAAGTATTCCTACTTGTAAATACGACCTCCCTGACAGATCGAATGTAATTTAAACTTACTAAATAACGACAAATCCATTATTAAGAAGCCTATCAAAGTACGATGACCAAACGGAGTGAAAAAAGCGTATAAAAGACGCCATTTTTGTCCCAATTATTAATGTAATTATTTTATATTATTATTCGAATGTGTTTTCCATCACATCTGAAACTGTAACTATTCCAGTAGCTTGGTTTTAAATTGTGTTTTGTTAAGTACTCCTTGTCGCTCTCTTCCGGGTCCCTTTCAACTATTTACACTTCACTACCTTCTCGCTGAGTTCCCGCCTCATTCTGCTTGATTTCTTACATTTTATCATTTTTATACCACAGTTACACTTCACATCTGGTCAAGTCGTGTTCCATCTACATTCCCGAGTGTCCCCACTTGTAAATATGACCTTCCTGACAGATCGAATGTAATTTAAACTTACTAAATAACGACAAATCCATTATTAAGAAGCCTATCAAAGTACGATGACAAAACGGAGCGAAAAAAGCGTATAAAAGACGCCATTTTTGTCCCAATTGATAATCTAATTATTTTATATTATTATTCGAATGTGTTTTCCACCACGTCTGAAACTGTAACTATTCCAGTAGCTTGGTTTTAAGTTGTGTTTTGTTAATTACTCCTTCTCTTTCTCTTCCAGGTCCCTTTCAACTATTTACACTTCAATACCTTCTCGCTGAGTTCCAGTCTCATTCTGCTTGATTTATTTATATTTCATCATTTTTATACCACAGTTACACTTCACATCTGGTCAAGTCGTGTTACATCTACAATCCCAAGTATTCCTACTTGTAAATACGACCTCCCTGACAGATCGAATGTAATTTAAACTTACTAAATAACGACAAATCCATTATTAAGAAGCCTATCAAAGTACGATGACCAAACGGAGCGAAAAAAGCCTATAAAAGACGCCATTTTTGTCCCAATTATTAATCTAATTATTTTATATTATTATTCGAATGTGTTTTCCACCACGTCTGAAACTGTAACTATTCCAGTAGCTTGGTTTTAAGTTGTGTTTTGTTAATTACTCCTTCTCTTTCTTTTCCAGGTCCCTTTCAACTATTTACACTTCAATACCTTCTCGCTGAGTTCCAGTCTCATTCTGCTTGATTTATTTATATTTCATCATTTTTATACCACAGTTACACTTCACATCTGGTCAAGTCGTGTTCCATCTACATTCCCAAGTATTCCTACTTGTAAATACGACCTCCCTGAGAGATCGAATGTAAATTAATCTTCCTAAATACCGAAATATCCATTATTAAGAAGCCTATCAAAGTACGATGACCACAAGGAGAGAAAAAAGCGTATAAAAGACGCCATTTTTGTCCCAGTTATTATTATAATTATTTTTTATTAATTTTCGAATGTGTTTTCCATCACATCTGAAACTGTAACTATTCCAGTAGCTTGGTTTTAAATTGTGTTTTGTTAAGTACGCCTTGTCGCTCTCTTCCGGGTCCCTTTCAACTATTTACACTTCAATACCTTCTTGCTGAAATCCCGCCTCATTCTGCTTGATGTATGTATATTTTTTTCATTTTTAAACCACAGTTACACTTCACATCTGGTGAAGTCGTGTTACATCTACAATCCCAAGTATTCCTACTTGTAAATACGACCTCCCTGACAGATCGAATGTAATTTAAACTTACTAAATAACGACAAATCCATTATTAAGAAGCCTATCAAAGTACGATGACCAAACGGAGCGAAAAAAGCGTATAAAAGACGCCATTTTTGTCCCAATTATTAATCTAATTATTTTATATTATTATTCGAATGTGTTTTCCATCACATCTGAAACTGTAACTATTCCAGTAGCTTGGTTTTAAATTGTGTTTTGTTAAGTACTCCTTGTCGCTCTCTTCCGGGTCCCTTTCAACTATTTACACTTCACTACCTTCTCGCTGAGTTCCCGCCTCATTCTGCTTGATTTCTTACATTTTATCATTTTTATACCACAGTTACACTTCACATCTGGTCAAGTCGTGTTCCATCTACATTCCCGAGTGTCCCCACTTGTAAATATGACCTTCCTGACAGATCGAATGAAATTTAAACTTACTAAATAACGACAAATCCATTATTAAGAAGCCTATCAAAGTACGATGACCAAACGGAGCGAAAAAAGCGTATAAAAGACGCCATTTTTGTCCCAATTGATAATCTAATTATTTTATATTATTATTCGAATGTGTTTTCCACCACGTCTGAAATTGTAACTATTCCAGTAGCTTGGTTTTAAGTTGTGTTTTGTTAATTACTCCTTCTCTTTCTCTTCCAGGTCCCTTTCAACTATTTACACTTCAATACCTTCTCGCTGAGTTCCAGTCTCATTCTGCTTGATTTATTTATATTTCATCATTTTTATACCACAGTTACACTTCACATCTGGTCAAGTCGTGTTCCATCTACATTCCCAAGTATTCCTACTTGTAAATACGACCTCCCTGAGAGATCGAATGTAAATTAATCTTCCTAAATACCGAAATATCCATTATTAAGAAGCCTATCAAAGTACGATGACCAAACGGAGCGAAAAAAGCGTATAAAAGACGCCATTTTTGTCCCAATTATTAATCTAATTATTTTATATTATTATTCGAATGTGTTTTCCACCACGTCTGAAACTGTAACTATTCCAGTAGCTTGGTTTTAAGTTGTGTTTTGTTAATTACTCCTTCTCTTTCTCTTCCAGGTCCCTTTCAACTATTTACACTTCAATACCTTCTTGCTGAAATCCCGCCTCATTCTGCTTGATGTATGTATTCCTACTTGTAAATACGACCTCCCTGACAGATCGAATGTAATTTAAACTTACTAAATAACGACAAATCCATTATTAAGAAGCCTATCAAAGTACGATGACCAAACGGAGCGAAAAAAGCGTATAAAAGACGCCATTTTTGTCCCAATTATTAATCTAATTATTTTATATTATTATTCGAATGTGTTTTCCACCACGTCTGAAACTGTAACTATTCCAGTAGCTTGGTTTTAAGTTGTGTTTTGTTAATTACTCCTTCTCTTTCTTTTCCAGGTCCCTTTCAACTATTTACACTTCAATACCTTCTCGCTGAGTTCCAGTCTCATTCTGCTTGATTTATTTATATTTCATCATTTTTATACCACAGTTACACTTCACATCTGGTCAAGTCGTGTTACATCTACAATCCCAAGTATTCCTACTTGTAAATACGACCTCCCTGACAGATCGAATGTAATTTAAACTTACTAAATAACGACAAATCCATTATTAAGAAGCCTATCAAAGTACGATGACCAAACGGAGCGAAAAAAGCGTATAAAAGACGCCATTTTTGTCCCAGTTATTATTATAATTATTTTTTATTAATTTTCGAATGTGTTTTCCATCACATCTGAAACTGTAACTATTCCAGTAGCTTGGTTTTAAATTGTGTTTTGTTAAGTACTCCTTGTCGCTCTCTTCCGGGTCCCTTTCAACTATTTACACTTCAATACCTTCTTACTGAAATCCCGCCTCATTCTGCTTGATGTATGTATATTTTTTTCATTTTTATACCACAGTTACACTTCACATCTGGTCAAGTCGTGTTACATCTTCCAGGTCCCTTTCAACTATTTACACTTCAATACCTTCTCGCTTAGTTCCTGCCTCATTCTGCTTGATGTATGTATATTTTTTTCATTTTTATACCACAGTTACTATTCACATCTGGTCAAGTCGTGTTCCATCTACAATCCCAAGTATTCCTACTTGTAAATACGACCTCCCTGAGAGATCGAATGTAAATTAATCTTCCTAAATACCGAAATATCCATTATTAAGAAGCCTATCAAAGTACGATGACCAAACGGAGCGAAAAAAGCGTATAAAAGACGCCATTTTTGTCCCAGTTATTATTAAAATTATTTTTTATTAATTTTCGAATGTGTTTTCCATCACATCTGAAACTGTAACTATTCCAGTAGCTTGGTTTTAAATTGTGTTTTGTTAAGTACTCCTTGTCGCTCTCTTCCGGGTCCCTTTCAACTATTTACACTTCAATACCTTCTCGCTTAGTTCCTGCCTCATTCTGCTTGATGTATGTATATTTTTTTCATTTTTATACCACAGTTACTATTCACATCTGGTCAAGTCGTGTTCCATCTACAATCCCAAGTATTCCTACTTATAAATACGACCTCCCTGACAGATCGAATGTAATTTAAACTTACTAAATAACGACAAATCCATTATTATCTCTTCCAGGTCCCTTTCAACTATTTACACTTCAATACCTTCTCGCTGAGTTCCAGTCTCATTCTGCTTGATTTATTTATATTTCATCATTTTTATACCACAGTTACACTTCACATCTGGTCAAGTCATGTTCCATCTACATTTCCAAGTATTCCTACGTGTAAATACGACCTCCCTGACAGATCGAATGTAATTTAAACTTACTAAATAAGGACAAATCCATTATTAAGAAGCCGATCAAAGTACGATGACCAAACGGAGCGAAAAAAGTGTATAAAAGACGCCATTTTTGTCCCAATTATTAATCTAATTATTTTATATTATTATTCGAATGTGTTTTCCACCACGTCTGAAACTGTAACTATTCCAGTAGCTTGGTTTTAAGTTGTGTTTTGTTAATTACTCCTTCTCTTTCTTTTCCAGGTCCCTTTCAACTATTTACACTTCAATACCTTCTCGCTGAGTTCCAGTCTCATTCTGCTTGATTTATTTATATTTCATCATTTTTATACCACAGTTACACTTCACATCTGGTCAAGTCGTGTTCCATCTACATTCCCAAGTATTCCTACTTGTAAATACGACCTCCCTGAGAGATCGAATGTAAATTAATCTTCCTAAATACCGAAATATCCATTATTAAGAAGCCTATCAAAGTACGATGACCAAACGGAGCGAAAAAAGCGTATAAAAGACGCCATTTTTGTCCCAGTTATTATTATAATTATTTTTTATTAATTTTCGAATGTGTTTTCCATCACATCTGAAACTGTAACTATTCCAGTAGCTTGGTTTTAAATTGTGTTTTGTTAAGTACTCCTTGTCGCTCTCTTCCGGGTCCCTTTCAACTATTTACACTTCAATACCTTCTTGCTGAAATCCCGCCTCATTCTGCTTGATGTATGTATATTTTTTTCATTTTTATACCACAGTTACACTTCACATCTGGTCAAGTCGTGTTACATCTACAATCCCAAGTATTCCTACTTGTAAATACGACCTCCCTGACAGATCGAATGAAATTTAAACTTACTAAATAACGACAAATCCATTATTAAGAAGCCTATCAAAGTACGATGACCAAACGGAGCGAAAAAAGCGTATAAAAGACGCCATTTTTGTCCCAGTTATTATTAAAATTATTTTTTATTAATTTTCGAATGTGTTTTCCATCACATCTGAAACTGTAACTATTCCAGTAGCTTGGTTTTAAATTGTGTTTTGTTAAGTACTCCTTGTCGCTCTCTTCCGGGTCCCTTTCAACTATTTACACTTCAATACCTTCTCGCTTAGTTCCTGCCTCATTCTGCTTGATGTATGTATATTTTTTTCATTTTTATACCACAGTTACTATTCACATCTGGTCAAGTCGTGTTCCATCTACAATCCCAAGTATTCCTACTTATAAATACGACCTCCCTGACAGATCGAATGTAATTTAAACTTACTAAATAACGACAAATCCATTATTATCTCTTCCAGGTCCCTTTCAACTATTTACACTTCAATACCTTCTCGCTGAGTTCCAGTCTCATTCTGCTTGATTTATTTATATTTCATCATTTTTATACCACAGTTACACTTCACATCTGGTCAAGTCATGTTCCATCTACATTCCCAAGTATTCCTACGTGTAAATACGACCTCCCTGACAGATCGAATGTAATTTAAACTTACTAAATAAGGACAAATCCATTATTAAGAAGCCTATCAAAGTACGATGACCAAACGGAGCGAAAAAAGCGTATAAAAGACGCCATTTTTGTCCCAGTTATTATTATAATTATTTTTTATTAATTTTCGAATGTGTTTTCCACCACATCTGAAACTGTAACTATTCCAGTAGCTTGGTTTTAAATTGTGTTTTGTTAAGTACTCCTTGTCGCTCTCTTCCGGGTCCCTTTCAACTATTTACACTTCAATACCTTCTCGCTGAGTTCCCGCCTCATTCTGCTTGATTTCTTACATTTTATCATTTTTATACCACAGTTACACTTCACATCTGGTCAAGTCGTGTTCCATCTACATTCCCGAGTGTCCCCACTTGTAAATATGACCTTCCTGACAGATCGAATGTAATTTAAACTTACTAAATAACGACAAATCCATTATTAAGAAGCCTATCAAAGTACGATGACCAAACGGATCGAAAAAAGCGTATAAAAGACTCCATTTTTGTCCCAATTATTAATCTAATTACTTTATATTATTATTCGAATGTGTTTTCCACCACGTCTGAAACTGTAACTATTCCAGTAGCTTGGTTTTAAGTTGTGTTTTGTTAATTACTCCTTCTCTTTCTTTTCCAGGTCCCTTTCAACTATTTACACTTCAATACCTTCTCGCTGAGTTCCAGTCTCATTCTGCTTGATTTATTTATATTTCATCATTTTTATACCACAGTTACACTTCACATCTGGTCAAGTCGTGTTCCATCTACATTCCCAAGTATTCCTACTTGTAAATACGACCTCCCTGAGAGATCGAATGTAAATTAATCTTCCTAAATACCGAAATATCCATTATTAAGAAGCCCATCAAAGTACGATGACCAAACGGAGCGAAAAAAGCGTATAAAAGACGCCATTTTTGTCCCAGTTATTATTAAAATTATTTTTTATTAATTTTCGAATGTGTTTTCCATCACATCTGAAACTGTAACTATTCCAGTAGCTTGGTTTTAAATTGTGTTTTGTTAAGTACTCCTTGTCGCTCTCTTCCGGGTCCCTTTCAACTATTTACACTTCAATACCTTCTTGCTGAAATCCCGCCTCATTCTGCTTGATGTATATATATTTTTTTCATTTTTAAACCACAGTTACACTTCACATCTGGTGAAGTCGTGTTACATCTACAATCGCAAGTATTCCTACTTGTAAATACGACCTCCCTGACAGATCGAATGTAATTTAAACTTACTAAATAACGACAAATCCATTATTAAGAAGCCTATCAAAGTACGATGACCAAACGGAGCGAAAAAATCGTATAAAAGACGCCATTTTTGTCCCAATTATTAATCTAATTATTTTATATTATTATTCGAATGTGTTTTCCATCACATCTGAAACTGTAACTATTCCAGTAGCTTGGTTTTAAATTGTGTTTTGTTAAGTACTCCTTGTCGCTCTCTTCCGGGTCCCTTTCAACTATTTACACTTCACTACCTTCTCGCTGAGTTCCCGCCTCATTCTGCTTGATTTCTTACATTTTATCATTTTAATACCACAGTTACACTTCACATCTGGTCAAGTCGTGTTCCATCTACATTCCCGAGTGTCCCCACTTGTAAATATGACCTTCCTGACAGATCGAATGTAATTTAAACTTACTAAATAACGACAAATCCATTATTAAGAAGCCTATCAAAGTACGATGACCAAACGGATCGAAAAAAGCGTATAAAAGACGCCATTTTTGTCCCAATTATTAATCTAATTACTTTATATTATTATTCGAATGTGTTTTCCACCACGTCTGAAACTGTAACTATTCCAGTAGCTTGGTTTTAAGTTGTGTTTTGTTAATTACTCCTTCTCTTTCTTTTCCAGGTCCCTTTCAACTATTTACACATCAATACCTTCTCGCTGAGTTCCAGTCTCATTCTGCTTGATTTATTTATATTTCATCATTTTTATACCACAGTTACACTTCACATCTGGTCAAGTCGTGTTACATCTTCAATCCCAAGAATTCCTACTTGTAAATACGACCTCCCTGACAGATCGAATGAAATTTAAACTTACTAAATAACGACAAATCCATTATTAAGAAGCCTATCAAAGTACGATGACCAAACGGAGCGAAAAAAGCGTATAAAAGACGCCATTTTTGTCCCAATTATTAATCTAATTATTTTATATTATTATTCGAATGTGTTTTCCACCACGTCTGAAACTGTAACTATTCCAGTAGCTTGGTTTTAAGTTGTGTTTTGTTAATTACTCCTTCTCTTTCTTTTCCAGGTCCCTTTCAACTATTTACACATCAATACCTTCTCGCTGAGTTCCAGTCTCATTCTGCTTGATTTATTTATTTTTCATCATTTTTATACCACAGTTACACTTCACATCTGGTCAAGTCGTGTTCCATCTACATTCCCAAGTATTCCTACTTGTAAATACGACATCCCTGACAGATCGAATGTAAATTAATCTCCCTAAATACCGAAATATCCATTATTAAGAAGCCTATCAAAGTACGATGACCAAACGGAGCGAAAAAAGCGTATAAAAGACGCCATTTTTGTCCCAGTAATTATTATAATTATTTTTTATTAATTTTCGAATGTGTTTTCCACCACGTCTGAAACTGTAACTATTCCAGTAGCTTGGTTTTAAGTTGTGTTTTGTTAATTACTCCTTCTCTTTCTCTTCCAGGTCCCTTTCAACTATTTACACTTCAATACCTTCTCGCTGAGTTCCAGTCTCATTCTGCTTGATTTATTTATATTTCATCATTTTTATACCACAGTTACACTTCACATCTGGTCAAGTCGTGTTCCATCTACATTTCCAAGTATTCCTACTTGTAAATACGACCTCCCTGAGAGATCGAATGTAAATTAATCTTCCTAAATACCGAAATATCCATTATTAAGAAGCCTATCAAAGTACGATGACCAAACGGAGCGAAAAAAGCGTATAAAAGACGCCATTTTTGTCCCAGTTATTATTAAAATTATTTTTTATTAATTTTCGAATGTGTTTTCCATCACATCTGAAACTGTAACTATTCCAGTAGCTTGGTTTTAAATTGTGTTTTGTTAAGTACTCCTTGTCGCTCTCTTCCGGGTCCCTTTCAACTATTTACACTTCAATACCTTCTCGCTGAGTTCCCACCTAATTCTGCTTGATTTCTTACATTTTATCATTTTTATACCACAGTTACACTTCACATCTGGTCAAGTCGTGTTCCATCTACATTCCCGAGTGTCCCCACTTGTAAATATGACCTTCCTGACAGATCGAATGTAATTTAAACTTACTAAATAACGACAAAACCATTATTAAGAAGCCTATCAAAGTACGATGACCAAACAGAGCGAAAAAAGCGTGTAAGAGACGCCATTTTTGTCCCAATTATTAATCTAATTACTTTATATTATTATTCAAATGTGTTTTCCACCACGTCTGAAACTGTAACTATTCCAGTAGCTTGGTTTTAAGTTGTGTTTTGTTAGTTACTCCTTCTCTTTCTCTTCCAGGTCCCGTTCAACTATTTACACTTCAATACCTTCTCGCTTAGTTCCTGCCTCATTCTGCTTGATGTATGTATATTTTTTTCATTTTTATACCACAGTTACTATTCACATCTGGTCAAGTCGTGTTCCATCTACAATCCCAAGTATTCCTACTTGTAAATATGACCTCCCTGACAGATCGAATGTAATTTAAACTTACTAAATAACGACAAATCCATTATTAAGAAGCCTATCAAAGTACGATGACCAAACGGAGCGAAAAAAGCGTATAAAAGACGCTATTTTTGTCCCAGTTATTATTATAATTATTTTTTATTAATTTTCGAATGTGTTTTCCACCACGTCTGAAACTGTAACTATTCCAGTAGCTTGGTTTTAAGTTGTGTTTTGTTAATTACTCCTTCTCTTTGTCTTCCAGGTCCCTTTCAACTATTTACACTTCAATACCTTCTCGCTGAGTTCCAGTCTCATTCTGCTTGATTTATTTATATTTCATCATTTTTATACCACAGTTACACTTCACATCTGGTCAAGTCGTGTTCCATCTACATTCCCAAGTATTCCTACTTGTAAATACGACCTCCCTGAGAGATCGAATGTAAATTAATCTTCCTAAATACCGAAATATCCATTATTAAGAAGCCTATCAAAGTACGATGACCAAACGGAGCGAAAAAAGCGTATAAAAGACGCCATTTTTGTCCCAGTTATTATTATAATTATTTTTTATTAATTTTCGAATGTGTTTTCCATCACATCTGAAACTGTAACTATTCCAGTAGCTTGGTTTTAAATTGTGTTTTGTTAAGTACTCCTTGTCGCTCTCTTCCGGGTCCCTTTCAACTATTTACACTTCAATACCTTCTTGCTGAAATCCCGCCTCATTCTGCTTGATGTATGTATATTTTTTTCATTTTTATACCACAGTTACACTTCACATCTGGTCAAGTCGTGTTACATCTACAATCCCAAGTATTCCTACTTGTAAATACGACCTCCCTGACAGATCGAATGAAATTTAAACTTACTAAATAACGACAAATCCATTATTAAGAAGCCTATCAAAGTACGATGACCAAACGGAGCGAAAAAAGCGTATAAAAGACGCCATTTTTGTCCCAATTATTAAACTAATTATTTTATATTATTATTCGAATGTGTTTTCCACCACGTCTGAAACTGTAACTATTCCAGTAGCTTGGTTTTAAGTTGTGTTTTGTTAATTACTCCTTCACTTTCTTTTCCAGGTCCCTTTCAACTATTTACACTTCAATACCTTCTCGCTGAGTTCCCGCCTCATTCTGCTTGATTTCTTACATTTTATCATTTTTATACCACAGTTACACTTCACATCTGGTCAAGTCGTGTTCCATCTATATTCCCAAGTATCCCCACTTGTACATATAACCCTCCTGACAGATCGAATGTAAATTAAACTTCGAAAAAACCGAAATATCCATTACTAAGAAGCCTATCAAAATACGATGACCAAACGGAGCGAAAATAGGGTATAAAAGACGCCATTTTTGTCCCAGTTATTATTATAATTATTTTTTATTAATTTTCGAATGTGATTTCCATCACATCTGAAACTGTAACTATTCCAGTAGCTTGGTTTTAAATTGTGTTTTGTTAAGTACTCCTTCTCGCTCTCTTCCGGGTCCCTTTTAACTATTTACACTTCACTACCTTCTCGCTGAGTTCCCGCCTCATTCTGCTTGATTTCTTACATTTTATCATTTTTATACCACAGTTACACTTCACATCTGGTCAAGTCGTGTTCCATCTACATTCCCGAGTGTCCCCACTTGTAAATATGACCTTCCTGACAGATCGAATGTAAATTAAACTTCCTAAATACCGAAATATCTATTATTAAGAAGCCTATCAACGTACGATGACCAAACGGAGCGACAAAAGCGTATAAAAGACGCAATTCTTGCCCCAATTTTTATTGTAATTATTTTTATATTAATATTCGAATGTGTTTTCCACCACATCTGAAACTGTAACTATTCCAGTAGCTTGGTTTTAAATTGTGTATTGTTAAGTACTCCTTGTCGCTCTCTTCCGGGTCCCTTTCAACTATTTACACTTCAATACCTTCTTGCTGAAATCCCGCCTCATTCTGCTTGATGTATGTATATTTTTTTCATTTTTATACCACAGTTACACTTCACATCTGGTCAAGTCGTGTTACATCTACAATCCCAAGTATTCCTACTTGTAAATACGACCTCCCTGACAGATCGAATGAAATTTAAACTTACTAAATAACGACAAATCCATTATTAAGAAGCCTATCAAAGTACGATGACCAAACGGAGCGAAAAAAGCGTATAAAAGACGCCATTTTTGTCCCAATTATTAATCTAATTATTTTATATTATTATTCGAATGTGTTTTCCACCACGTCTGAAACTGTAACTATTCCAGTAGCTTGGTTTTAAATTGTTTTTTGTTAAGTACTCCTTGTCGCTCTCTTCCGGGTCCCTTTTAACTATTTACACTTCACTACCTTCTCGCTGAGTTCCAGTCTCATTCTGCTTGATTTATTTATATTTTATCATTTTTATACCACAGTTACACTTCACATCTGGTCAAGTCGTGTTCCATCTACATTCCCAAGTATCCCCACTTGTACATATGACCCTCCTGACAGATCGAATGTAAATTAAACTTCGAAAATACCGAAATATCCATTATTAAGAAGCCTATCAACGTACGATGACCAAACGGAGCGACAAAAGCGTATAAAAGACGCAATTCTTGCCCCAATTTTTATTGTAATTATTTTTATATTAATATTCGAATGTGTTTTCCACCACATCTGAAACTGTAACTATTCCAGTAGCTTGGTTTTAAGTTGTGTTTTGTTTATTACTCCTTCTCTTTCTCTTCCAGGTCCCTTTCAACTATTTACACTTCAATACCTTCTTGCTGAAATCCCGCCTCATTCTGCTTGATGTATGTATATTTTTTTCATTTTTATACAACAGTTACACTTCACATCTGGTCAAGTTGTGTTACATCTACAATCCCAAGTATTCCTACTTGTAAATACGACCTCCCTGACAGATCGAATGTCATTTAAACTTACTAAATAACGACAAATCCATTATTAAGAAGCCTATCAACATACGATGACCAAACAGAGCGAAAAAAGCGTATAAAAGACGCCATTTTTGTCTCAGTTATTATTATAATTATTTTTTATTAATTTTCGAATGTGTTTTCCATCACATCTGAAACTGTAACTATTCCAGTAGCTTGGTTTTAAATTGTGTTTTGTTAAGTACTCCTTCTCGCTCTCTTCCGGGTCCCTTTCAACTATTTACACTTCAATACCTTCTCGCTGAGTTCCAGTCTCATTCTGCTTGATTTATTTATATTTCATCATTTTTATACCACAGTTACACTTCATATCTGGTCAAGTCGTGTTCCATCTACATTCCCAAGTATCCCCACTTGTACATATAACCCTCTTGACAGATCGAATGTAAATTAAACTTCGTAAATACCGAAATATCCATTACTAAGAAGCCTATCAAAATACAATGACCAAACGGAGCGAAAATAGCGTATAAAAGACGCCATTTTTGTCCCAGTTATTATTATAATTATTTTTTATTAATTTTCGAATGTGTTTTCCATCACATCTGAAACTGTAACTATTCCAGTAGCTTGGTTTTAAGTTGTGTTTTGTTTATTACTCCTTCTCTTTCTCTTCCAGGTCCCTTTCAACTATTTACACTTCAATACCTTCTCGCTAAGTTCCAGTCTCATTCTGCTTGATTTATTTATATTTCATCATTTTTATACCACAGTTACACTTCACATCTGGTCAAGTCGTGTTCCATCTACATTCCCGAGTGTCCCCACTTGTAAATATGACCTTCCTGACAGATCGAATGTAATTTAAACTTACTAAATAACGACAAAACCATTATTAAGAAGCCTATCAAAGTACGATGACCAAACAGAGCGAAAAAAGCGTGTAAAAGACGCCATTTTTGTCCCAATTATTAATCTAATTACTTTATATTATTATTCAAATGTGTTTTCCACCACGTCTGAAACTGTAACTATTCCAGTAGCTTGGTTTTAAGTTGTGTTTTGTTAGTTACTCCTTCTCTTTCTCTTCCAGGTCCCGTTCAACTATTTACACTTCAATACCTTCTCGCTGAGTTCCTGCCTCATTCTGCTTGATTTATTTATATTTCATCATTTTTATACCACAGTTACACTTCACATCTGGTCAAGTCGTGTTACATCTTCAATCCCAAGAATTCCTACTTGTAAATACGACCTCCCTGACAGATCGAATGAAATTTAAACTTACTAAATAACGACAAATCCATTATTAAGAAGCCTATCAAAGTACGATGACCAAACGGAGCGAAAAAAGCGTATAAAAGACGCCATTTTTGTCCCAATTATTAATCTAATTATTTTATATTATTATTCGAATGTGTTTTCCACCACGTCTGAAACTGTAACTATTCCAGTAGCTTGGTTTTAAGTTGTGTTTTGTTAATTACTCCTTCTCTTTCTTTTCCAGGTCCCTTTCAACTATTTACACATCAATACCTTCTCGCTGAGTTCCAGTCTCATTCTGCTTGATTTATTTATTTTTCATCATTTTTATACCACAGTTACACTTCACATCTGGTCAAGTCGTGTTCCATCTACATTCCCAAGTATTCCTACTTGTAAATACGACATCCCTGACAGATCGAATGTAAATTAATCTCCCTAAATACCGAAATATCCATTATTAAGAAGCCTATCAAAGTACGATGACCAAACGGAGCGAAAAAAGCGTATAAAAGACGCCATTTTTGTCCCAGTTATTATTATAATTATTTTTTATTAATTTTCGAATGTGTTTTCCACCACGTCTGAAACTGTAACTATTCCAGTAGCTTGGTTTTAAGTTGTGTTTTGTTAATTACTCCTTCTCTTTCTCTTCCAGGTCCCTTTCAACTATTTACACTTCAATACCTTCTCGCTGAGTTCCAGTCTCATTCTGCTTGATTTATTTATATTTCATCATTTTTATACCACAGTTACACTTCACATCTGGTCAAGTCGTGTTCCATCTACATTTCCAAGTATTCCTACTTGTAAATACGACCTCCCTGAGAGATCGAATGTAAATTAATCTTCCTAAATACCGAAATATCCATTATTAAGAAGCCTATCAAAGTACGATGACCAAACGGAGCGAAAAAAGCGTATAAAAGACGCCATTTTTGTCCCAGTTATTATTAAAATTATTTTTTATTAATTTTCGAATGTGTTTTCCATCACATCTGAAACTGTAACTATTCCAGTAGCTTGGTTTTAAATTGTGTTTTGTTAAGTACTCCTTGTCGCTCTCTTCCGGGTCCCTTTCAACTATTTACACTTCAATACCTTCTCGCTGAGTTCCCGCCTAATTCTGCTTGATTTCTTACATTTTATCATTTTTATACCACAGTTACACTTCACATCTGGTCAAGTCGTGTTCCATCTACATTCCCGAGTGTCCCCACTTGTAAATATGACCTTCCTGACAGATCGAATGTAATTTAAACTTACTAAATAACGACAAAACCATTATTAAGAAGCCTATCAAAGTACGATGACCAAACAGAGCGAAAAAAGCGTGTAAGAGACGCCATTTTTGTCCCAATTATTAATCTAATTACTTTATATTATTATTCAAATGTGTTTTCCACCACGTCTGAAACTGTAACTATTCCAGTAGCTTGGTTTTAAGTTGTGTTTTGTTAGTTACTCCTTCTCTTTCTCTTCCAGGTCCCGTTCAACTATTTACACTTCAATACCTTCTCGCTTAGTTCCTGCCTCATTCTGCTTGATGTATGTATATTTTTTTCATTTTTATACCACAGTTACTATTCACATCTGGTCAAGTCGTGTTCCATCTACAATCCCAAGTATTCCTACTTGTAAATATGACCTCCCTGACAGATCGAATGTAATTTAAACTTACTAAATAACGACAAATCCATTATTAAGAAGCCTATCAAAGTACGATGACCAAACGGAGCGAAAAAAGCGTATAAAAGACGCTATTTTTGTCCCAGTTATTATTATAATTATTTTTTATTAATTTTCGAATGTGTTTTCCACCACGTCTGAAACTGTAACTATTCCAGTAGCTTGGTTTTAAGTTGTGTTTTGTTAATTACTCCTTCTCTTTGTCTTCCAGGTCCCTTTCAACTATTTACACTTCAATACCTTCTCGCTGAGTTCCAGTCTCATTCTGCTTGATTTATTTATATTTCATCATTTTTATACCACAGTTACACTTCACATCTGGTCAAGTCGTGTTCCATCTACATTCCCAAGTATTCCTACTTGTAAATACGACCTCCCTGAGAGATCGAATGTAAATTAATCTTCCTAAATACCGAAATATCCATTATTAAGAAGCCTATCAAAGTACGATGACCAAACGGAGCGAAAAAAGCGTATAAAAGACGCCATTTTTGTCCCAGTTATTATTATAATTATTTTTTATTAATTTTCGAATGTGTTTTCCATCACATCTGAAACTGTAACTATTCCAGTAGCTTGGTTTTAAATTGTGTTTTGTTAAGTACTCCTTGTCGCTCTCTTCCGGGTCCCTTTCAACTATTTACACTTCAATACCTTCTTGCTGAAATCCCGCCTCATTCTGCTTGATGTATGTATATTTTTTTCATTTTTATACCACAGTTACACTTCACATCTGGTCAAGTCGTGTTACATCTACAATCCCAAGTATTCCTACTTGTAAATACGACCTCCCTGACAGATCGAATGAAATTTAAACTTACTAAATAACGACAAATCCATTATTAAGAAGCCTATCAAAGTACGATGACCAAACGGAGCGAAAAAAGCGTATAAAAGACGCCATTTTTGTCCCAATTATTAAACTAATTATTTTATATTATTATTCGAATGTGTTTTCCACCACGTCTGAAACTGTAACTATTCCAGTAGCTTGGTTTTAAGTTGTGTTTTGTTAATTACTCCTTCACTTTCTTTTCCAGGTCCCTTTCAACTATTTACACTTCAATACCTTCTCGCTGAGTTCCCGCCTCATTCTGCTTGATTTCTTACATTTTATCATTTTTATACCACAGTTACACTTCACATCTGGTCAAGTCGTGTTCCATCTATATTCCCAAGTATCCCCACTTGTACATATAACCCTCCTGACAGATCGAATGTAAATTAAACTTCGAAAAAACCGAAATATCCATTACTAAGAAGCCTATCAAAATACGATGACCAAACGGAGCGAAAATAGGGTATAAAAGACGCCATTTTTGTCCCAGTTATTATTATAATTATTTTTTATTAATTTTCGAATGTGATTTCCATCACATCTGAAACTGTAACTATTCCAGTAGCTTGGTTTTAAATTGTGTTTTGTTAAGTACTCCTTCTCGCTCTCTTCCGGGTCCCTTTTAACTATTTACACTTCACTACCTTCTCGCTGAGTTCCCGCCTCATTCTGCTTGATTTCTTACATTTTATCATTTTTATACCACAGTTACACTTCACATCTGGTCAAGTCGTGTTCCATCTACATTCCCGAGTGTCCCCACTTGTAAATATGACCTCCCTGACAGATCGAATGTAAATTAAACTTCCTAAATACCGAAATATCTATTATTAAGAAGCCTATCAACGTACGATGACCAAACGGAGCGACAAAAGCGTATAAAAGACGCAATTCTTGCCCCAATTTTTATTGTAATTATTTTTATATTAATATTCGAATGTGTTTTCCACCACATCTGAAACTGTAACTATTCCAGTAGCTTGGTTTTAAATTGTGTATTGTTAAGTACTCCTTGTCGCTCTCTTCCGGGTCCCTTTCAACTATTTACACTTCAATACCTTCTTGCTGAAATCCCGCCTCATTCTGCTTGATGTATGTATATTTTTTTCATTTTTATACCACAGTTACACTTCACATCTGGTCAAGTCGTGTTACATCTACAATCCCAAGTATTCCTACTTGTAAATACGACCTCCCTGACAGATCGAATGAAATTTAAACTTACTAAATAACGACAAATCCATTATTAAGAAGCCTATCAAAGTACGATGACCAAACGGAGCGAAAAAAGCGTATAAAAGACGCCATTTTTGTCCCAATTATTAATCTAATTATTTTATATTATTATTCGAATGTGTTTTCCACCACGTCTGAAACTGTAACTATTCCAGTAGCTTGGTTTTAAATTGTTTTTTGTTAAGTACTCCTTGTCGCTCTCTTCCGGGTCCCTTTTAACTATTTACACTTCACTACCTTCTCGCTGAGTTCCAGTCTCATTCTGCTTGATTTATTTATATTTTATCATTTTTATACCACAGTTACACTTCACATCTGGTCAAGTCGTGTTCCATCTACATTCCCAAGTATCCCCACTTGTACATATGACCCTCCTGACAGATCGAATGTAAATTAAACTTCGAAAATACCGAAATATCCATTATTAAGAAGCCTATCAACGTACGATGACCAAACGGAGCGACAAAAGCGTATAAAAGACGCAATTCTTGCCCCAATTTTTATTGTAATTATTTTTATATTAATATTCGAATGTGTTTTCCACCACATCTGAAACTGTAACTATTCCAGTAGCTTGGTTTTAAGTTGTGTTTTGTTTATTACTCCTTCTCTTTCTCTTCCAGGTCCCTTTCAACTATTTACACTTCAATACCTTCTTGCTGAAATCCCGCCTCATTCTGCTTGATGTATGTATATTTTTTTCATTTTTATACAACAGTTACACTTCACATCTGGTCAAGTTGTGTTACATCTACAATCCCAAGTATTCCTACTTGTAAATACGACCTCCCTGACAGATCGAATGTCATTTAAACTTACTAAATAACGACAAATCCATTATTAAGAAGCCTATCAACATACGATGACCAAACAGAGCGAAAAAAGCGTATAAAAGACGCCATTTTTGTCTCAGTTATTATTATAATTATTTTTTATTAATTTTCGAATGTGTTTTCCATCACATCTGAAACTGTAACTATTCCAGTAGCTTGGTTTTAAATTGTGTTTTGTTAAGTACTCCTTCTCGCTCTCTTCCGGGTCCCTTTCAACTATTTACACTTCAATACCTTCTCGCTGAGTTCCAGTCTCATTCTGCTTGATTTATTTATATTTCATCATTTTTATACCACAGTTACACTTCATATCTGGTCAAGTCGTGTTCCATCTACATTCCCAAGTATCCCCACTTGTACATATAACCCTCTTGACAGATCGAATGTAAATTAAACTTCGTAAATACCGAAATATCCATTACTAAGAAGCCTATCAAAATACGATGACCAAACGGAGCGAAAATAGCGTATAAAAGACGCCATTTTTGTCCCAGTTATTATTATAATTATTTTTTATTAATTTTCGAATGTGTTTTCCATCACATCTGAAACTGTAACTATTCCAGTAGCTTGGTTTTAAGTTGTGTTTTGTTTATTACTCCTTCTCTTTCTCTTCCAGGTCCCTTTCAACTATTTACACTTCAATACCTTCTCGCTAAGTTCCAGTCTCATTCTGCTTGATTTATTTATATTTCATCATTTTTATACCACAGTTACACTTCACATCTGGTCAAGTCGTGTTCCATCTACATTCCCAAGTATCCCCACTTGTACATATAACCCTCCTGACAGATCGAATGTAAATTAAACTTCGTAAATACCGAAATATCCATTACTAAGAAGCCTATCAAAATACGATGACCAAACGGAGCGAAAATAGCGTATAAAAGACACCATTTTTGTCCCAGTTATTATTATAATTATTTTTTATTAAATTTCGAATGTGTTTTCCATCACATCTGAAACTGTAACTATTCCAGTAGCTTGGTTTTAAATTGTGTTTTGTTAAGTACTCCTTCTCGCTCTCTTCCGGGTCCCTTTTAACTATTTACACTTCACTACCTTCTCGCTGAGTTCCCGCCTCATTCTGCTTGATTTCTTAAATTTTATCATTTTTATACCACAGTTACACTTCACATCTGGTCAAGTCGTGTTCCATCTACATTCCCGAGTGTCCCCACTTGTAAATATGACCTTCCTGACAGATCGAATGTAAATTAAACTTCCTAAATACCGAAATATCCATTACTAAGAAGCCTATCAAAATACGATGACCAAACGGAGCGAAAATAGCGTATAAAAGACGCCATTTTTGTCCCAGTTATTATTATAATTATTTTTTATTAATTTTCGAATGTGTTTTCCATCACATCTGAAACTGTAACTATTCCAGTAGCTTGGTTTTAAGTTGTGTTTTGTTTATTACTCCTTCTCTTTCTCTTCCAGGTCCCTTTCAACTATTTACACTTCAATACCTTCTCGCTAAGTTCCAGTCTCATTCTGCTTGATTTATTTATATTTCATCATTTTTATACCACAGTTACACTTCACATCTGGTCAAGTCGTGTTCCATCTACATTCCCAAGTATCCCCACTTGTACATATAACCCTCCTGACAGATCGAATGTAAATTAAACTTCCTAAATACCGAAATATCCATTACTAAGAAGCCTATCAAAATACGATGACCAAACGGAGCGAAAATAGCGTATAAAAGACACCATTTTTGTCCCAGTTATTATTATAATTATTTTTTATTAAATTTCGAATGTGTTTTCCATCACATCTGAAACTGTAACTATTCCAGTAGCTTGGTTTTAAATTGTGTTTTGTTAAGTACTCCTTCTCGCTCTCTTCCGGGTCCCTTTTAACTATTTACACTTCACTACCTTCTCGCTGAGTTCCCGCCTCATTCTGCTTGATTTCTTAAATTTTATCATTTTTATACCACAGTTACACTTCACATCTGGTCAAGTCGTGTTCCATCTACATTCCCGAGTGTCCCCACTTGTAAATATGACCTTCCTGACAGATCGAATGTAAATTAAACTTCCTAAATACCGAAATATCTATTATTAAGAAGCCTATCAAAGTACGATGACCAAACGGAGCGACAAAAGCGTATAAAAGACGCAATTCTTGCCCCAATTTTTATTGTAATTATTTTTATATTAATTTTCGAATGTGTTTTCCATCACATCTGAAACTGTAACTATTCCAGTAGCTTGGTTTTATGTTGTGTTTTGTTTATTACTCCTTCTCTTTCTCTTCCAGGTCCCTTTCAACTATTTACACTTCAATACCTTCTTGCTGAAATCCCGCCTCATTCTGCTTGATGTATGTATATATTTTTTTTATTTTTATACCACAGTTACACTTCACATCTGGTCAAGTCGTGTTACATCTACAATCCCAAGTATTCCTACTTGTAAATACGACCTCCCTGACAGATCGAATGTCATTTAAACTTACTAAATAACGACAAATCCATTATTAAGAAGCCTATCAAAATACGATGACCAAACAGAGCGAAAAAAGCGTATAAAAGACACCATTTTTGTCTCAGTTATTATTATAATTATTTTTTATTAATTTTCGAATGTGTTTTCCATCACATCTGAAACTGTAACTATTCCCGTAGCTTGGTTTTAAATTGTTTTTTGTTAAGTACTCCTTGTCGCTCTCTTCCGGGTCCCTTTTAACTATTTACACTTCACTACCTTCTCGCTGAGTTCCCGCCTCATTCTGCTTGATTTATTTATATTTCATCATTTTTATACCACAGTTACACTTCACATCTGGTCAAGTCGTGTTCCATCTACATTCCCAAGTATCTCCACTTGTACATATGACCCTCCTGACAGATCGAATGTAAATTAAACTTCGAAAATACCGAAAAATCCACTATTAAGAAGCCTATCAACGTACGATGACCAAACGGAGCGACAAAAGCGTATAAACGACGCAATTCTTGACCCAATTTTTATTGTAATTATTTTTATTTTAATATTCGAATGTGTTTTCCACCACATCTGAAACTGTAACTATTCCAGTAGCTTGGTTTTAAGTTGTGTTTTGTTTATTACTCCTTCTCTTTCTCTTCCAGGTCCCTTTCAACTATTTACACTTCAATACCTTCTTGCTGAAATCCCGCCTCATTCTGCTTGATGTATGTATATTTTTTTCATTTTTATACCACAGTTACACTTCACATCTGGTCAAGTCGTGTTACATCTACAATCCCAAGTATTCCTACTTGTAAATACGACCTCCCTGACAGATCGAATGTAATTTAAACTTACTAAATAACGAAATATCCATTATTAAGAAGCCTATCAAAATACGATGACCAAACGGAGCGAAAAAAGCATATAAAAGACGCCATTTTTGTCTCAGTTATTATTATAATTATTTTTTTATTAATTTTCGAATGTGTTTTCCATCACATCTGAAACTGTAACTATTCCAGTAGCTTGGTTTTAAGTTGTGTTTTGTTTATTACTCCTTCTCTTTCTCTTCCAGGTCCCTTTCAACTATTTACACTTCAATATCTTCTTGCTGAAATCCCGCCTCATTCTGCTTGATGTATGTATATATTTTTTTTATTTTTATACCACAGTTACACTTCACATCTGGTCAAGTCGTGTTACATCTACAATCCCAAGTATTCCTACTTGTAAATACGACCTCCCTCACAGATCGAATGTAATTTAAACTTACTAAATAACGACAAATCCATTATTAAGAAGCCTATCAAAATACGATGACCAAACGGAGCGAAAAAAGCGTATTAAAGACGCAATTCTTGCCCCAATTTGTATTGTAATTATTTTTATATTAATATTCGAATGTGTTTTCCACCACATCTGAAACTGTAACTATTCCAGTAGCTTGGTTTTAAATTGTTTTTTGTTAAGTACTCCTTGTCGCTCTCTTCCGGGTCCCTTTTAACTATTTACACTTCACTAACTTCTCGCTGAGTTCCCGCCTCATTCTGCTTGATTTCTTACATTTTATCATTTTTATACCACAGTTACACTTCACATCTGGTCAAGTCGTGTTCCATCTACATTCCCGAGTGTCCCCACGTGTAAATATGACCTTCCTGACAGATCGAATGTAAATTAAACTTCCTAAATACCGAAATATCTATTATTAAGAAGCCAATCAAAGTACGATGACCAAACGGAGCGACAAAAGCGTATAAAAGACGCAATTCTTGCCCCAATTTGTATTGTAATTATTTTTATATTAATATTCGAATGTGTTTTCCACCACATCTGAAACTGTAACTATTCCAGTAGCTTGGTTTTAAGTTGTGTTTTGTTTATTACTCCTTCTCTTTCTCTTCCAGGTCCCTTTCAACTATTTACACTTCAATACCTTCTTGCTGAAATCCCGCCTCATTCTGCTTGATGCATGTATATTTTTTTCATTTTTATACCACAGTTACTATTCACATCTGGTCAAGTCGTGTTCCATCTACAATCCCAAGTATTCCTACTTGTAAATACGACCTCCCTGACAGATCGAATGTAATTTAAACTTACTAAATAACGACAAATCCATTATTAAGAAGCCTATCAAAGTACGATGACCAAACGGAGCGAAAAAAGCATATAAAAGACGCCATTTTTGTCCCAATTATTAATGTAATTATTTTATATTATTATTCGAATGTGTTTTCCACCACGTCTGAAACTGTAACTATTCCAGTAGCTTGGTTTTAAGTTGTGTTTTGTTAATTACTCCTTCTCTTTCTTTTCCAGGTCCCTTTCAACTATTTACACTTCAATACCTTCTCGCTGAGTTCCAGTCTCATTCTGCTTGATTTATTTATATTTCATCATTTTTATACCACAGTTACACTTCACATCTGGTCAAGTCGTGTTCCATCTACATTCCCAAGTATTCCTACTTGTAAATACGACCTCCCTGAGAGATCGAATGTAAATTAATCTTCCTAAATACCGAAATATCCATTATTAAGAAGCCTATCAAAGTACGATGACCAAACGGAGCGAAAAAAGCTTATAAAAGACGCCATTTTTGTCCCAGTTATTATTAAAATTATTTTTTATTAATTTTCGAATTTGCTTTCCATCACATCTGAAACTGTAACTATTCCAGTAGCTTGGTTTTAAATTGTGTTTTGTTAAGTACTCCTTGTCGCTCTCTTCCGGGTCCCTTTCAACTATTTACACTTCAATACCTTCTTGCTGAAATCCCGCCTCATTCTGCTTGATGTATATATATTTTTTTCATTTTTAAACCACAGTTACACTTCACATCTGGTGAAGTCGTGTTACATCTACAATCGCAAGTATTCCTACTTGTAAATACGACCTCCCTGACAGATCGAATGTAATTTAAACTTACTAAATAACGACAAATCCATTATTAAGAAGCCTATCAAAGTACGATGACCAAACGGAGCGAAAAAAATCGTATAAAAGACGCCATTTTTGTCCCAATTATTAATCTAATTATTTTATATTATTATTCGAATGTGTTTTCCATCACATCTGAAACTGTAACTATTCCAGTAGCTTGGTTTTAAATTGTGTTTTGTTAAGTACTCCTTGTCGCTCTCTTCCGGGTCCCTTTCAACTATTTACACTTCACTACCTTCTCGCTGAGTTCCCGCCTCATTCTGCTTGATTTCTTACATTTTATCATTTTAATACCACAGTTACACTTCACATCTGGTCAAGTCGTGTTCCATCTACATTCCCGAGTGTCCCCACTTGTAAATATGACCTTCCTGACAGATCGAATGTAATTTAAACTTACTAAATAACGACAAATCCATTATTAAGAAGCCTATCAAAGTACGATGACCAAACGGAGCGAAAAAAGCGTATAAAAGACGCCATTTTTGTCCCAATTATTAATCTAATTACTTTATATTATTATTCGAATGTGTTTTCCACCACGTCTGAAACTGTAACTATTCCAGTAGCTTGGTTTTAAGTTGTGTTTTGTTAATTACTCCTTCTCTTTCTTTTCCAGGTCCCTTTCAACTATTTACACTTCAATACCTTCTCGCTGAGTTCCAGTCTCATTCTGCTTGATTTATTTATATTTCATCATTTTTATACCACAGTTACACTTCACATCTGGTCAAGTCGTGTTCCATCTACATTCCCAAGTATTCCTACTTGTAAATACGACCTCCCTGAGAGATCGAATGTAAATTAATCTTCCTAAATACCGAAATATCCATTATTAAGAAGCCTATCAAAGTACGATGACCAAACGGAGCGAAAAAAGCGTATAAAAGACGCAATTTTTGTCCCAGTTATTATTAAAATTATTTTTTATTAATTTTCGAATGTGTTTTCCATCACATCTGAAACTGTAACTATTCCAGTAGCTTGGTTTTAAATTGTGTTTTGTTAAGTACTCCTTGTCCCTCTCTTCCGGGTCCCTTTCAACTATTTACACTTCAATACCTTCTCGCTGAGTTCCCGCCTCATTCTGCTTGATTTCTTACATTTTATCATTTTTATACCACAGTTAAACTTCACATCTGGTCAAGTCGTGTTCCATCTACATTCCCGAGTGTCCCCACTTGTAAATATGACCTTCCTGACAGATCGAATGTAATTTAAACTTACTAAATAACGACAAATCCATTATTAAGAAGCCTATCAAAGTACGATGACCAAACGGAGCGAAAAAAGCGTATAAAAGACGCCATTTTTGTCCCAATTATTAATCTAATTACTTTATATTATTATTCGAATGTGTTTTCCACCATGTCTGAAACTGTAACTATTCCAGTAGCTTGGTTTTAAGTTGTGTTTTGTTAATTACTCCTTCTCTTTCTCTTCCAGGTCCCTTTCAACTATTTACACTTCAATACCTTCTCGCTTAGTTCCTGCCTCATTCTGCTTGATGTATGTATATTTTTTTCATTTTTATACCACAGTTACTATTCACATCTGGTCAAGTCGTGTTCCATCTACAATCCCAAGTATTCCTACTTGTAAATACGACCTCCCTGACAGATCGAATGTAATTTAAACTTACTAAATAACGACAAATCCATTATTAAGAAGCCTATCAAAGTACGATGACCAAACGGAGCGAAAAAAGCGTATAAAAGACGCCATTTTTGTCCCAATTATTAATCTAATTATTTTATATTATTATTCGAATGTGTTTTCCACCACGTCTGAAACTGTAACTATTCCAGTAGCTTGGTTTTAAGTTGTGTTTTGTTAATTACTCCTTCTCTTTCTTTTCCAGGTCCCTTTCAACTATTTACACTTCAATACCTTCTCGCTGAGTTCCAGTCTCATTCTGCTTGATTTATTTATATTTCATCATTTTTATACCACAGTTACACTTCACATCTGGTCAAGTCGTGTTCCATCTACATTCCCAAGTATTCCTACTTGTAAATACGACCTCCCTGAGAGATCGAATGTAAATTAATCTTCCTAAATACCGAAATATCCATTATTAAGAAGCCTATCAAAGTACGATGACCAAACGGAGCGAAAAAAGCGTATAAAAGACGCCATTTTTGTCCCAGTTATTATTAAAATTATTTTTTATTAATTTTCGAATGTGTTTTCCATCACATCTGAAACTGTAACTATTCCAGTAGCTTGGTTTTAAATTGTGTTTTGTTAAGTACTCCTTGTCGCTCTCTTCCGGGTCCCTTTCAACTATTTACACTTCAATACCTTCTTGCTGAAATCCCGCCTCATTCTGCTTGATGTATATATATTTTTTTCATTTTTAAACCACAGTTACACTTCACATCTGGTGAAGTCGTGTTACATCTACAATCGCAAGTATTCCTACTTGTAAATACGACCTCCCTGACAGATCGAATGTAATTTAAACTTACTAAATAACGACAAATCCATTATTAAGAAGCCTATCAAAGTACGATGACCAAACGGAGCGAAAAAATCGTATAAAAGACGCCATTTTTGTCCCAATTATTAATCTAATTATTTTATATTATTATTCGAATGTGTTTTCCATCACATCTGAAACTGTAACTATTCCAGTAGCTTGGTTTTAAATTGTGTTTTGTTAAGTACTCCTTGTCGCTCTCTTCCGGGTCCCTTTCAACTATTTACACTTCAATACCTTCTCGCTGAGTTCCTGCCTCATTCTGCTTGATTTCTTACATTTTTTCATTTCTATACCACAGTTAAACTTCACATCTGGTCAAGTCCTGTTCCATCTACATTCCCGAGTGTCCCCACTTGTAAATATGACCTTCCTGACAGATCGAATGTAATTTAAACTTACTAAATAACGACAAATCCATTATTAAGAAGCCTATCAAAGTACGATGACCAAACGGAGCGAAAAAAGCGTATAAAAGACGCCATTTTTGTCCCAATTATTAATCTAATTATTTTATATTATTATTCGAATGTGTTTTCCACCACGTCTGAAACTGTAACTATTCCAGTAGCTTGGTTTTAAGTTGTGTTTTGTTAATTACTCCTTCTCTTTCTTTTCCAGGTCCCTTTCAACTATTTACACTTCAATACCTTCTCGCTGAGTTCCAGTCTCATTCTGCTTGATTTATTTATATTTCATCATTTTTATACCACAGTTACACTTCACATCTGGTCAAGTCGTGTTCCATCTACATTCCCAAGTATTCCTACTTGTAAATACGACCTCCCTGAGAGATCGAATGTAAATTAATCTTCCTAAATACCGAAATATCCATTATTAAGAAGCCTATCAAAGTACGATGACCAAACGGAGCGAAAAAAGCGTATAAAAGACGCCATTTTTGTCCCAGTTATTATTAAAATTATTTTTTATTAATTTTCGAATGTGTTTTCCATCACATCTGAAACTGTAACTATTCCAGTAGCTTGGTTTTAAATTGTGTTTTGTTAAGTACTCCTTGTCGCTCTCTTCCGGGTCCCTTTCAACTATTTACACTTCAATACCTTCTTGCTGAAATCCCGCCTCATTCTGCTTGATGTATATATATTTTTTTCATTTTTAAACCACAGTTACACTTCACATCTGGTGAAGTCGTGTTACATCTACAATCGCAAGTATTCCTACTTGTAAATACGACCTCCCTGACAGATCGAATGTAATTTAAACTTACTAAATAACGACAAATCCATTATTAAGAAGCCTATCAAAGTACGATGACCAAACGGAGCGAAAAAATCGTATAAAAGACGCCATTTTTGTCCCAATTATTAATCTAATTATTTTATATTATTATTCGAATGTGTTTTCCATCACATCTGAAACTGTAACTATTCCAGTAGCTTGGTTTTAAATTGTGTTTTGTTAAGTACTCCTTGTCGCTCTCTTCCGGGTCCCTTTCAACTATTTACACTTCAATACCTTCTCGCTGAGTTCCTGCCTCATTCTGCTTGATTTCTTACATTTTTTCATTTCTATACCACAGTTAAACTTCACATCTGGTCAAGTCCTGTTCCATCTACATTCCCGAGTGTCCCCACTTGTAAATATGACCTTCCTGACAGATCGAATGTAATTTAAACTTACTAAATAACGACAAATCCATTATTAAGAAGCCTATCAAAGTACGATGACCAAACGGAGCGAAAAAAGCGTATAAAAGACGCCATTTTTGTCCCAATTATTAATCTAATTATTTTATATTATTATTCGAATGTGTTTTCCACCACGTCTGAAACTGTAACTATTCCAGTAGCTTGGTTTTAAGTTGTGTTTTGTTAATTACTCCTTCTCTTTCTTTTCCAGGTCCCTTTCAACTATTTACACTTCAATACCTTCTCGCTGAGTTCCAGTCTCATTCTGCTTGATTTATTTATATTTCATCATTTTTATACCACAGTTACACTTCACATCTGGTCAAGTCGTGTTCCATCTACATTCCCAAGTATTCCTACTTGTAAATACGACCTCCCTGAGAGATCGAATGTAAATTAATCTTCCTAAATACCGAAATATCCATTATTAAGAAGCCTATCAAAGTACGATGACCAAACGGAGCGAAAAAAGCGTATAAAAGACGCCATTTTTGTCCCAGTTATTATTAAAATTATTTTTTATTAATTTTCGAATGTGTTTTCCATCACATCTGAAACTGTAACTATTCCAGTAGCTTGGTTTTAAATTGTGTTTTGTTAAGTACTCCTTGTCGCTCTCTTCCGGGTCCCTTTCAACTATTTACACTTCAATACCTTCTTGCTGAAATCCCGCCTCATTCTGCTTGATGTATATATATTTTTTTCATTTTTAAACCACAGTTACACTTCACATCTGGTGAAGTCGTGTTACATCTACAATCGCAAGTATTCCTACTTGTAAATACGACCTCCCTGACAGATCGAATGTAATTTAAACTTACTAAATAACGACAAATCCATTATTAAGAAGCCTATCAAAGTACGATGACCAAACGGAGCGAAAAAAGCGTATAAAAGACGCCATTTTTGTCCCAATTATTAATCTAATTATTTTATATTATTATTCGAATGTGTTTTCCATCACATCTGAAACTGTAACTATTCCAGTAGCTTGGTTTTAAATTGTGTTTTGTTAAGTACTCCTTGTCGCTCTCTTCCGGGTCCCTTTCAACTATTTACACTTCACTACCTTCTCGCTGAGTTCCCGCCTCATTCTGCTTGATTTCTTACATTTTATCATTTTAATACCACAGTTACACTTCACATCTGGTCAAGTCGTGTTCCATCTACATTCCCGAGTGTCCCCACTTGTAAATATGACCTTCCTGACAGATCGAATGTAATTTAAACTTACTAAATAACGACAAATCCATTATTAAGAAGCCTATCAAAGTACGATGACCAAACGGATCGAAAAAAGCGTATAAAAGACGCCATTTTTGTCCCAATTATTAATCTAATTACTTTATATTATTATTCGAATGTGTTTTCCACCACGTCTGAAACTGTAACTATTCCAGTAGCTTGGTTTTAAGTTGTGTTTTGATAATTACTCCTTCTCTTTCTTTTCCAGGTCCCTTTCAACTATTTACACATCAATACCTTCTCGCTGAGTTCCAGTCTCATTCTGCTTGATTTATTTATATTTCATCATTTTTATACCACAGTTACACTTCACATCTGGTCAAGTCGTGTTACATCTTCAATCCCAAGAATTCCTACTTGTAAATACGACCTCCCTGACAGATCGAATGAAATTTAAACTTACTAAATAACGACAAATCCATTATTAAGAAGCCTATCAAAGTACGATGACCAAACGGAGCGAAAAAAGCGTATAAAAGACGCCATTTTTGTCCCAATTATTAATCTAATTATTTTATATTATTATTCGAATGTGTTTTCCACCACGTCTGAAACTGTAACTATTCCAGTAGCTTGGTTTTAAGTTGTGTTTTGTTAATTACTCCTTCTCTTTCTTTTCCAGGTCCCTTTCAACTATTTACACATCAATACCTTCTCGCTGAGTTCCAGTCTCATTCTGCTTGATTTATTTATTTTTCATCATTTTTATACCACAGTTACACTTCACATCTGGTCAAGTCGTGTTCCATCTACATTCCCAAGTATTCCTACTTGTAAATACGACATCCCTGACAGATCGAATGTAAATTAATCTCCCTAAATACCGAAATATCCATTATTAAGAAGCCTATCAAAGTACGATGACCAAACGGAGCGAAAAAAGCGTATAAAAGACGCCATTTTTGTCCCAGTTATTATTATAATTATTTTTTATTAATTTTCGAATGTGTTTTCCACCACGTCTGAAACTGTAACTATTCCAGTAGCTTGGTTTTAAGTTGTGTTTTGTTAATTACTCCTTCTCTTTCTCTTCCAGGTCCCTTTCAACTATTTACACTTCAATACCTTCTCGCTGAGTTCCAGTCTCATTCTGCTTGATTTATTTATATTTCATCATTTTTATACCACAGTTACACTTCACATCTGGTCAAGTCGTGTTCCATCTACATTTCCAAGTATTCCTACTTGTAAATACGACCTCCCTGAGAGATCGAATGTAAATTAATCTTCCTAAATACCGAAATATCCATTATTAAGAAGCCTATCAAAGTACGATGACCAAACGGAGCGAAAAAAGCGTATAAAAGACGCCATTTTTGTCCCAGTTATTATTAAAATTATTTTTTATTAATTTTCGAATGTGTTTTCCATCACATCTGAAACTGTAACTATTCCAGTAGCTTGGTTTTAAATTGTGTTTTGTTAAGTACTCCTTGTCGCTCTCTTCCGGGTCCCTTTCAACTATTTACACTTCAATACCTACTCGCTGAGTTCCCGCCTAATTCTGCTTGATTTCTTACATTTTATCATTTTTATACCACAGTTACACTTCACATCTGGTCAAGTCGTGTTCCATCTACATTCCCGAGTGTCCCCACTTGTAAATATGACCTTCCTGACAGATCGAATGTAATTTAAACTTACTAAATAACGACAAAACCATTATTAAGAAGCCTATCAAAGTACGATGACCAAACAGAGCGAAAAAAGCGTGTAAAAGACGCCATTTTTATCCCAATTATTAATCTAATTACTTTATATTATTATTCAAATGTGTTTTCCACCACGTCTGAAACTGTAACTATTCCAGTAGCTTGGTTTTAAGTTGTGTTTTGTTAGTTACTCCTTCTCTTTCTCTTCCAGGTCCCTTTCAACTATTTACACTTCAATACCTTCTCGCTTAGTTCCTGCCTCATTCTGCTTGATGTATGTATATTTTTTTCATTTTTATACCACAGTTACTATTCACATCTGGTCAAGTCGTGTTCCATCTACAATCCCAAGTATTCCTACTTGTAAATACGACCTCCCTGACAGATCGAATGTAATTTAAACTTACTAAATAACGACAAATCCATTATTAAGAAGCCTATCAAAGTACGATGACCAAACGGAGCGAAAAAAGCGTATAAAAGACGCTATTTTTGTCCCAGTTATTATTATAATTATTTTTTATTAATTTTCGAATGTGTTTTCCACCACGTCTGAAACTGTAACTATTCCAGTAGCTTGGTTTTAAGTTGTGTTTTGTTAATTACTCCTTCTCTTTGTCTTCCAGGTCCCTTTCAACTATTTACACTTCAATACCTTCTCGCTGAGTTCCAGTCTCATTCTGCTTGATTTATTTATATTTCATCATTTTTATACCACAGTTACACTTCACATCTGGTCAAGTCGTGTTCCATCTACATTCCCAAGTATTCCTACTTGTAAATACGACCTCCCTGAGAGATCGAATGTAAATTAATCTTCCTAAATACCGAAATATCCATTATTAAGAAGCCTATCAAAGTACGATGACCAAACGGAGCGAAAAAAGCGTATAAAAGACGCCATTTTTGTCCCAGTTATTATTATAATTATTTTTTATTAATTTTCGAATGTGTTTTCCATCACATCTGAAACTGTAACTATTCCAGTAGCTTGGTTTTAAATTGTGTTTTGTTAAGTACTCCTTGTCGCTCTCTTCCGGGTCCCTTTCAACTATTTACACTTCAATACCTTCTTGCTGAAATCCCGCCTCATTCTGCTTGATGTATGTATATTTTTTTCATTTTTATACCACAGTTACACTTCACATCTGGTCAAGTCGTGTTACATCTACAATCCCAAGTATTCCTACTTGTAAATACGACCTCCCTGACAGATCGAATGAAATTTAAACTTACTAAATAACGACAAATCCATTATTAAGAAGCCTATCAAAGTACGATGACCAAACGGAGCGAAAAAAGCGTATAAAAGACGCCATTTTTGTCCCAATTATTAATCTAATTATTTTATATTATTATTCGAATGTGTTTTCCACCACGTCTGAAACTGTAACTATTCCAGTAGCTTGGTTTTAAGTTGTGTTTTGTTAATTACTCCTTCACTTTCTTTTCCAGGTCCCTTTCAACTATTTACACTTCAATACCTTCTCGCTGAGTTCACGCCTCATTCTGCTTGATTTCTTACATTTTATCATTTTTATACCACAGTTACACTTCACATCTGGTCAAGTCGTGTTCCATCTATATTCCCAAGTATCCCCACTTGTACATATAACCCTCCTGACAGATCGAATGTAAATTAAACTTTCGAAAAAACCGAAATATCCATTACTAAGAAGCCTATCAAAATACGATGACCAAACGGAGCGAAAATAGGGTATAAAAGACGCCATTTTTGTCCCAGTTATTATTATAATTATTTTTTATTAATTTTCGAATGTGATTTCCATCACATCTGAAACTGTAACTATTCCAGTAGCTTGGTTTTAAATTGTGTTTTGTTAAGTACTCCTTCTCGCTCTCTTCCGGGTCCCTTTTAACTATTTACACTTCACTACCTTCTCGCTGAGTTCCCGCCTCATTCTGCTTGATTTCTTACATTTTATCATTTTTATACCACAGTTACACTTCACATCTGGTCAAGTCGTGTTCCATCTACATTCCCGAGTGTCCCCACTTGTAAATATGACCTTCCTGACAGATCGAATGTAAATTAAACTTCCTAAATACCGAAATATCTATTATTAAGAAGCCTATCAACGTACGATGACCAAACGGAGCGACAAAAGCGTATAAAAGACGCAATTCTTGCCCCAATTTTTATTGTAATTATTTTTATATTAATATTCGAATGTGTTTTCCACCACATCTGAAACTGTAACTATTCCAGTAGCTTGGTTTTAAATTGTGTTTTGTTAAGTACTCCTTGTCGCTCTCTTCCAGGTCCCTTTCAACTATTTACACTTCAATACCTTCTTGCTGAAATCCCGCCTCATTCTGCTTGATGTATGTATATTTTTTTCATTTTTATACCACAGTTACACTTCACATCTGGTCAAGTCGTGTTACATCTACAATCCCAAGTATTCCTACTTGTAAATACGACCTCCCTGACAGATCGAATGAAATTTAAACTTACTAAATAACGACAAATCCATTATTAAGAAGCCTATCAAAGTACGATGACCAAACGGAGCGAAAAAAGCATATAAAAGACGCCATTTTTGTCCCAATTATTAATCTAATTATTTTATATTATTATTCGAATGTGTTTTCCACCACGTCTGAAACTGTAACTATTCCAGTAGCTTGGTTTTAAATTGTTTTTTGTTAAGTACTCCTTGTCGCTCTCTTCCGGGTCCCTTTTAACTATTTACACTTCACTACCTTCTCGCTGAGTTCCAGTCTCATTCTGCTTGATTTATTTATATTTTATCATTTTTATACCACAGTTACACTTCACATCTGGTCAAGTCGTGTTCCATCTACATTCCCAAGTATCCCCACTTGTACATATGACCCTCCTGACAGATCGAATGTAAATTAAACTTCGAAAATACCGAAATATCCATTATTAAGAAGCCTATCAACGTACGATGACCAAACGGAGCGACAAAAGCGTATAAAAGACGCAATTCTTGCCCCAATTTTTATTGTAATTATTTTTATATTAATATTCGAATTTGTTTTCCACCACATCTGAAACTGTAACTATTCCAGTAGCTTGGTTTTAAGTTGTGTTTTGTTTATTACTCCTTCTCTTTCTCTTCCAGGTCCCTTTCAACTATTTACACTTCAATACCTTCTTGCTGAAATCCCGCCTCATTCTGCTTGATGTATGTATATTTTTTTCATTTTTATACAACAGTTACACTTCACATCTGGTCAAGTTGTGTTACATCTACAATCCCAAGTATTCCTACTTGTAAATACGACCTCCCTGACAGATCGAATGTCATTTAAACTTACTAAATAACGACAAATCCATTATTAAGAAGCCTATCAACATACGATGACCAAACAGAGCGAAAAAAGCATATAAAAGACGCCATTTTTGTCTCAGTTATTATTATAATTATTTTTTATTAATTTTCGAATGTGTTTTCCATCACATCTGAAACTGTAACTATTCCAGTAGCTTGGTTTTAAATTGTTTTTTGTTAAGTACTCCTTGTCGCTCTCTTCCGGGTCCCTTTCAACTATTTACACTTCAATACCTTCTCGCTGAGTTCCAGTCTCATTCTGCTTGATTTATTTATATTTCATCATTTTTATACCACAGTTACACTTCATATCTGGTCAAGTCGTGTTCCATCTACATTCCCAAGTATCCCCACTTGTACATATAACCCTCCTGACAGATCGAATGTAAATTAAACTTCGTAAATACCGAAATATCCATTACTAAGAAGCCTATCAAAATACGATGACCAAACGGAGCGAAAATTGCGTATAAAAGACACCATTTTTGTCCCAGTTATTATTATAATTATTTTTTATTAAATTTCGAATGTGTTTTCCATCACATCTGAAACTGTAACTATTCCAGTAGCTTGGTTTTAAATTGTGTTTTGTTAAGTACTCCTTCTCGCTCTCTTCCGGGTCCCTTTTAACTATTTACACTTCACTACCTTCTCGCTGAGTTCCCGCCTCATTCTGCTTGATTTCTTAAATTTTATCATTTTTATACCACAGTTACACTTCACATCTGGTCAAGTCGTGTTCCATCTACATTCCCGAGTGTCCCCACTTGTAAATATGACCTTCCTGACAGATCGAATGTAAATTAAACTTCCTAAATACCGAAATATCTATTATTAAGAAGCCTATCAAAGTACGATGACCAAACGGAGCGACAAAAGCGTATAAAAGACGCCATTTTTGTCCCAGTTATTATTAAAATTATTTTTTATTAATTTTCGAATGTGTTTTCCATCACATCTGAAACTGTAACTATTCCAGTAGCTTGGTTTTAAATTGTGTTTTGTTAAGTACTCCTTGTCGCTCTCTTCCGGGTCCCTTTCAACTATTTACACTTCAATACCTTCTTGCTGAAATCCCGCCTCATTCTGCTTGATGTATATATATTTTTTTCATTTTTAAACCACAGTTACACTTCACATCTGGTGAAGTCGTGTTACATCTACAATCGCAAGTATTCCTACTTGTAAATACGACCTCCCTGACAGATCGAATGTAATTTAAACTTACTAAATAACGACAAATCCATTATTAAGAAGCCTATCAAAGTACGATGACCAAACGGAGCGAAAAAATCGTATAAAAGACGCCATTTTTGTCCCAATTATTAATCTAATTATTTTATATTATTATTCGAATGTGTTTTCCACCACGTCTGAAACTGTAACTATTCCAGTAGCTTGGTTTTAAATTGTTTTTTGTTAAGTACTCCTTGTCGCTCTCTTCCGGGTCCCTTTTAACTATTTACACTTCACTACCTTCTCGCTGAGTTCCAGTCTCATTCTGCTTGATTTATTTATATTTTATCATTTTTATACCACAGTTACACTTCACATCTGGTCAAGTCGTGTTCCATCTACATTCCCAAGTATCCCCACTTGTACATATGACCCTCCTGACAGATCGAATGTAAATTAAACTTCGAAAATACCGAAATATCCATTATTAAGAAGCCTATCAACGTACGATGACCAAACGGAGCGACAAAAGCGTATAAAAGACGCAATTCTTGCCCCAATTTTTATTGTAATTATTTTTATATTAATATTCGAATTTGTTTTCCACCACATCTGAAACTGTAACTATTCCAGTAGCTTGGTTTTAAGTTGTGTTTTGTTTATTACTCCTTCTCTTTCTCTTCCAGGTCCCTTTCAACTATTTACACTTCAATACCTTCTTGCTGAAATCCCGCCTCATTCTGCTTGATGTATGTATATTTTTTTCATTTTTATACAACAGTTACACTTCACATCTGGTCAAGTTGTGTTACATCTACAATCCCAAGTATTCCTACTTGTAAATACGACCTCCCTGACAGATCGAATGTCATTTAAACTTACTAAATAACGACAAATCCATTATTAAGAAGCCTATCAACATACGATGACCAAACAGAGCGAAAAAAGCGTATAAAAGACGCCATTTTTGTCTCAGTTATTATTATAATTATTTTTTATTAATTTTCGAATGTGTTTTCCATCACATCTGAAACTGTAACTATTCCAGTAGCTTGGTTTTAAATTGTTTTTTGTTAAGTACTCCTTGTCGCTCTCTTCCGGGTCCCTTTCAACTATTTACACTTCAATACCTTCTCGCTGAGTTCCAGTCTCATTCTGCTTGATTTATTTATATTTCATCATTTTTATACCACAGTTACACTTCATATCTGGTCAAGTCGTGTTCCATCTACATTCCCAAGTATCCCCACTTGTACATATAACCCTCCTGACAGATCGAATGTAAATTAAACTTCGTAAATACCGAAATATCCATTACTAAGAAGCCTATCAAAATACGATGACCAAACGGAGCGAAAATAGCGTATAAAAGACACCATTTTTGTCCCAGTTATTATTATAATTATTTTTTATTAAATTTCGAATGTGTTTTCCATCACATCTGAAACTGTAACTATTCCAGTAGCTTGGTTTTAAATTGTGTTTTGTTAAGTACTCCTTCTCGCTCTCTTCCGGGTCCCTTTTAACTATTTACACTTCACTACCTTCTCGCTGAGTTCCCGCCTCATTCTGCTTGATTTCTTAAATTTTATCATTTTTATACCACAGTTACACTTCACATCTGGTCAAGTCGTGTTCCATCTACATTCCCGAGTGTCCCCACTTGTAAATATGACCTTCCTGACAGATCGAATGTAAATTAAACTTCCTAAATACCGAAATATCTATTATTAAGAAGCCTATCAAAGTACGATGACCAAACGGAGCGACAAAAGCGTATAAAAGACGCCATTTTTGTCCCAGTTATTATTAAAATTATTTTTTATTAATTTTCGAATGTGTTTTCCATCACATCTGAAACTGTAACTATTCCAGTAGCTTGGTTTTAAATTGTGTTTTGTTAAGTACTCCTTGTCGCTCTCTTCCGGGTCCCTTTCAACTATTTACACTTCAATACCTTCTCGCTGAGTTCCTGCCTCATTCTGCTTGATTTCTTACATTTTTTCATTTCTATACCACAGTTAAACTTCACATCTGGTCAAGTCCTGTTCCATCTACATTCCCGAGTGTCCCCACTTGTAAATATGACCTTCCTGACAGATCGAATGTAATTTAAACTTACTAAATAACGACAAATCCATTATTAAGAAGCCTATCAAAGTACGATGACCAAACGGAGCGAAAAAAGCGTATAAAAGACGCCATTTTTGTCCCAATTATTAATCTAATTATTTTATATTATTATTCGAATGTGTTTTCCACCACGTCTGAAACTGTAACTATTCCAGTAGCTTGGTTTTAAGTTGTGTTTTGTTAATTACTCCTTCTCTTTCTTTTCCAGGTCCCTTTCAACTATTTACACTTCAATACCTTCTCGCTGAGTTCCAGTCTCATTCTGCTTGATTTATTTATATTTCATCATTTTTATACCACAGTTACACTTCACATCTGGTCAAGTCGTGTTCCATCTACATTCCCAAGTATTCCTACTTGTAAATACGACCTCCCTGAGAGATCGAATGTAAATTAATCTTCCTAAATACCGAAATATCCATTATTAAGAAGCCTATCAAAGTACGATGACCAAACGGAGCGAAAAAAGCGTATAAAAGACGCCATTTTTGTCCCAGTTATTATTAAAATTATTTTTTATTAATTTTCGAATGTGTTTTCCATCACATCTGAAACTGTAACTATTCCAGTAGCTTGGTTTTAAATTGTGTTTTGTTAAGTACTCCTTGTCGCTCTCTTCCGGGTCCCTTTCAACTATTTACACTTCAATACCTTCTTGCTGAAATCCCGCCTCATTCTGCTTGATGTATATATATTTTTTTCATTTTTAAACCACAGTTACACTTCACATCTGGTGAAGTCGTGTTACATCTACAATCGCAAGTATTCCTACTTGTAAATACGACCTCCCTGACAGATCGAATGTAATTTAAACTTACTAAATAACGACAAATCCATTATTAAGAAGCCTATCAAAGTACGATGACCAAACGGAGCGAAAAAAGCGTATAAAAGACGCCATTTTTGTCCCAATTATTAATCTAATTATTTTATATTATTATTCGAATGTGTTTTCCATCACATCTGAAACTGTAACTATTCCAGTAGCTTGGTTTTAAATTGTGTTTTGTTAAGTACTCCTTGTCGCTCTCTTCCGGGTCCCTTTCAACTATTTACACTTCACTACCTTCTCGCTGAGTTCCCGCCTCATTCTGCTTGATTTCTTACATTTTATCATTTTAATACCACAGTTACACTTCACATCTGGTCAAGTCGTGTTCCATCTACATTCCCGAGTGTCCCCACTTGTAAATATGACCTTCCTGACAGATCGAATGTAATTTAAACTTACTAAATAACGACAAATCCATTATTAAGAAGCCTATCAAAGTACGATGACCAAACGGATCGAAAAAAGCGTATAAAAGACGCCATTTTTGTCCCAATTATTAATCTAATTACTTTATATTATTATTCGAATGTGTTTTCCACCACGTCTGAAACTGTAACTATTCCAGTAGCTTGGTTTTAAGTTGTGTTTTGTTAATTACTCCTTCTCTTTCTTTTCCAGGTCCCTTTCAACTATTTACACATCAATACCTTCTCGCTGAGTTCCAGTCTCATTCTGCTTGATTTATTTATATTTCATCATTTTTATACCACAGTTACACTTCACATCTGGTCAAGTCGTGTTACATCTTCAATCCCAAGAATTCCTACTTGTAAATACGACCTCCCTGACAGATCGAATGAAATTTAAACTTACTAAATAACGACAAATCCATTATTAAGAAGCCTATCAAAGTACGATGACCAAACGGAGCGAAAAAAGCGTATAAAAGACGCCATTTTTGTCCCAATTATTAATCTAATTATTTTATATTATTATTCGAATGTGTTTTCCACCACGTCTGAAACTGTAACTATTCCAGTAGCTTGGTTTTAAGTTGTGTTTTGTTAATTACTCCTTCTCTTTCTTTTCCAGGTCCCTTTCAACTATTTACACATCAATACCTTCTCGCTGAGTTCCAGTCTCATTCTGCTTGATTTATTTATTTTTCATCATTTTTATACCACAGTTACACTTCACATCTGGTCAAGTCGTGTTCCATCTACATTCCCAAGTATTCCTACTTGTAAATACGACATCCCTGACAGATCGAATGTAAATTAATCTCCCTAAATACCGAAATATCCATTATTAAGAAGCCTATCAAAGTACGATGACCAAACGGAGCGAAAAAAGCGTATAAAAGACGCCATTTTTGTCCCAGTTATTATTATAATTATTTTTTATTAATTTTCGAATGTGTTTTCCACCACGTCTGAAACTGTAACTATTCCAGTAGCTTGGTTTTAAGTTGTGTTTTGTTAATTACTCCTTCTCTTTCTCTTCCAGGTCCCTTTCAACTATTTACACTTCAATACCTTCTCGCTGAGTTCCAGTCTCATTCTGCTTGATTTATTTATATTTCATCATTTTTATACCACAGTTACACTTCACATCTGGTCAAGTCGTGTTCCATCTACATTTCCAAGTATTCCTACTTGTAAATACGACCTCCCTGAGAGATCGAATGTAAATTAATCTTCCTAAATACCGAAATATCCATTATTAAGAAGCCTATCAAAGTACGATGACCAAACGGAGCGAAAAAAGCGTATAAAAGACGCCATTTTTGTCCCAGTTATTATTAAAATTATTTTTTATTAATTTTCGAATGTGTTTTCCATCACATCTGAAACTGTAACTATTCCAGTAGCTTGGTTTTAAATTGTGTTTTGTTAAGTACTCCTTGTCGCTCTCTTCCGGGTCCCTTTCAACTATTTACACTTCAATACCTTCTCGCTGAGTTCCCGCCTAATTCTGCTTGATTTCTTACATTTTATCATTTTTATACCACAGTTACACTTCACATCTGGTCAAGTCGTGTTCCATCTACATTCCCGAGTGTCCCCACTTGTAAATATGACCTTCCTGACAGATCGAATGTAATTTAAACTTACTAAATAACGACAAAACCATTATTAAGAAGCCTATCAAAGTACGATGACCAAACAGAGCGAAAAAAGCGTGTAAAAGACGCCATTTTTATCCCAATTATTAATCTAATTACTTTATATTATTATTCAAATGTGTTTTCCACCACGTCTGAAACTGTAACTATTCCAGTAGCTTGGTTTTAAGTTGTGTTTTGTTAGTTACTCCTTCTCTTTCTCTTCCAGGTCCCTTTCAACTATTTACACTTCAATACCTTCTCGCTTAGTTCCTGCCTCATTCTGCTTGATGTATGTATATTTTTTTCATTTTTATACCACAGTTACTATTCACATCTGGTCAAGTCGTGTTCCATCTACAATCCCAAGTATTCCTACTTGTAAATACGACCTCCCTGACAGATCGAATGTAATTTAAACTTACTAAATAACGACAAATCCATTATTAAGAAGCCTATCAAAGTACGATGACCAAACGGAGCGAAAAAAGCGTATAAAAGACGCTATTTTTGTCCCAGTTATTATTATAATTATTTTTTATTAATTTTCGAATGTGTTTTCCACCACGTCTGAAACTGTAACTATTCCAGTAGCTTGGTTTTAAGTTGTGTTTTGTTAATTACTCCTTCTCTTTGTCTTCCAGGTCCCTTTCAACTATTTACACTTCAATACCTTCTTGCTGAGTTCCAGTCTCATTCTGCTTGATTTATTTATATTTCATCATTTTTATACCACAGTTACACTTCACATCTGGTCAAGTCGTGTTCCATCTACATTCCCAAGTATTCCTACTTGTAAATACGACCTCCCTGAGAGATCGAATGTAAATTAATCTTCCTAAATACCGAAATATCCATTATTAAGAAGCCTATCAAAGTACGATGACCAAACGGAGCGAAAAAAGCGTATAAAAGACGCCATTTTTGTCCCAGTTATTATTATAATTATTTTTTATTAATTTTCGAATGTGTTTTCCATCACATCTGAAACTGTAACTATTCCAGTAGCTTGGTTTTAAATTGTGTTTTGTTAAGTACTCCTTGTCGCTCTCTTCCGGGTCCCTTTCAACTATTTACACTTCAATACCTTCTTGCTGAAATCCCGCCTCATTCTGCTTGATGTATGTATATTTTTTTCATTTTTATACCACAGTTACACTTCACATCTGGTCAAGTCGTGTTACATCTACAATCCCAAGTATTCCTACTTGTAAATACGACCTCCCTGACAGATCGAATGAAATTTAAACTTACTAAATAACGACAAATCCATTATTAAGAAGCCTATCAAAGTACGATGACCAAACGGAGCGAAAAAAGCGTATAAAAGACGCCATTTTTGTCCCAATTATTAATCTAATTATTTTATATTATTATTCGAATGTGTTTTCCACCACGTCTGAAACTGTAACTATTCCAGTAGCTTGGTTTTAAGTTGTGTTTTGTTAATTACTCCTTCACTTTCTTTTCCAGGTCCCTTTCAACTATTTACACTTCAATACCTTCTCGCTGAGTTCCCGCCTCATTCTGCTTGATTTCTTACATTTTATCATTTTTATACCACAGTTACACTTCACATCTGGTCAAGTCGTGTTCCATCTATATTCCCAAGTATCCCCACTTGTACATATAACCCTCCTGACAGATCGAATGTAAATTAAACTTTCGAAAAAACCGAAATATCCATTACTAAGAAGCCTATCAAAATACGATGACCAAACGGAGCGAAAATAGGGTATAAAAGACGCCATTTTTGTCCCAGTTATTATTATAATTATTTTTTATTAATTTTCGAATGTGATTTCCATCACATCTGAAACTGTAACTATTCCAGTAGCTTGGTTTTAAATTGTGTTTTGTTAAGTACTCCTTCTCGCTCTCTTCCGGGTCCCTTTTAACTATTTACACTTCACTACCTTCTCGCTGAGTTCCCGCCTCATTCTGCTTGATTTCTTACATTTTATCATTTTTATACCACAGTTACACTTCACATCTGGTCAAGTCGTGTTACATCTACAATCCCAAGTATTCCTACTTGTAAATACGACCTCCCTGACAGATCGAATGAAATTTAAACTTACTAAATAACGACAAATCCATTATTAAGAAGCCTATCAAAGTACGATGACCAAACGGAGCGAAAAAAGCATATAAAAGACGCCATTTTTGTCCCAATTATTAATCTAATTATTTTATATTATTATTCGAATGTGTTTTCCACCACGTCTGAAACTGTAACTATTCCAGTAGCTTGGTTTTAAATTGTTTTTTGTTAAGTACTCCTTGTCGCTCTCTTCCGGGTCCCTTTTAACTATTTACACTTCACTACCTTCTCGCTGAGTTCCAGTCTCATTCTGCTTGATTTATTTATATTTTATCATTTTTATACCACAGTTACACTTCACATCTGGTCAAGTCGTGTTCCATCTACATTCCCAAGTATCCCCACTTGTACATATGACCCTCCTGACAGATCGAATGTAAATTAAACTTCGAAAATACCGAAATATCCATTATTAAGAAGCCTATCAACGTACGATGACCAAACGGAGCGACAAAAGCGTATAAAAGACGCAATTCTTGCCCCAATTTTTATTGTAATTATTTTTATATTAATATTCGAATTTGTTTTCCACCACATCTGAAACTGTAACTATTCCAGTAGCTTGGTTTTAAGTTGTGTTTTGTTTATTACTCCTTCTCTTTCTCTTCCAGGTCCCTTTCAACTATTTACACTTCAATACCTTCTTGCTGAAATCCCGCCTCATTCTGCTTGATGTATGTATATTTTTTTCATTTTTATACAACAGTTACACTTCACATCTGGTCAAGTTGTGTTACATCTACAATCCCAAGTATTCCTACTTGTAAATACGACCTCCCTGACAGATCGAATGTCATTTAAACTTACTAAATAACGACAAATCCATTATTAAGAAGCCTATCAACATACGATGACCAAACAGAGCGAAAAAAGCGTATAAAAGACGCCATTTTTGTCTCAGTTATTATTATAATTATTTTTTATTAATTTTCGAATGTGTTTTCCATCACATCTGAAACTGTAACTATTCCAGTAGCTTGGTTTTAAATTGTTTTTTGTTAAGTACTCCTTGTCGCTCTCTTCCGGGTCCCTTTCAACTATTTACACTTCAATACCTTCTCGCTGAGTTCCAGTCTCATTCTGCTTGATTTATTTATATTTCATCATTTTTATACCACAGTTACACTTCATATCTGGTCAAGTCGTGTTCCATCTACATTCCCAAGTATCCCCACTTGTACATATAACCCTCCTGACAGATCGAATGTAAATTAAACTTCGTAAATACCGAAATATCCATTACTAAGAAGCCTATCAAAATACGATGACCAAACGGAGCGAAAATAGCGTATAAAAGACACCATTTTTGTCCCAGTTATTATTATAATTATTTTTTATTAAATTTCGAATGTGTTTTCCATCACATCTGAAACTGTAACTATTCCAGTAGCTTGGTTTTAAATTGTGTTTTGTTAAGTACTCCTTCTCGCTCTCTTCCGGGTCCCTTTTAACTATTTACACTTCACTACCTTCTCGCTGAGTTCCCGCCTCATTCTGCTTGATTTCTTAAATTTTATCATTTTTATACCACAGTTACACTTCACATCTGGTCAAGTCGTGTTCCATCTACATTCCCGAGTGTCCCCACTTGTAAATATGACCTTCCTGACAGATCGAATGTAAATTAAACTTCCTAAATACCGAAATATCTATTATTAAGAAGCCTATCAAAGTACGATGACCAAACGGAGCGACAAAAGCGTATAAAAGACGCAATTCTTGCCCCAATTTTTATTGTAATTATTTTTATATTAATTTTCGAATGTGTTTTCCATCACATCTGAAACTGTAACTATTCCAGTAGCTTGGTTTTATGTTGTGTTTTGTTTATTACTCCTTCTCTTTCTCTTCCAGGTTCCTTTCAACTATTTACACTTCAATACCTTCTTGCTGAAATCCCGCCTCATTCTGCTTGATGTATGTATATATTTTTTTAATTTTTATACCACAGTTACACTTCACATCTGGTCAAGTCGTGTTACATCTACAATCCCAAGTATTCCTACTTGTAAATACGACCTCCCTGACAGATCGAATGTCATTTAAACTTACTAAATAACGACAAATCCATTATTAAGAAGCCTATCAAAATACGATGACCAAACGGAGCGAAAAAAGCGTATAAAAGACACCATTTTTGTCTCAGTTATTATTATAATTATTTTTTATTAATTTTCGAATGTGTTTTCCATCACATCTGAAACTGTAACTATTCCCGTAGCTTGGTTTTAAATTGTTTTTTGTTAAGTACTCCTTGTCGCTCTCTTCCGCGTCCCTTTTAACTATTTACACTTCACTACCTTCTCGCTGAGTTCCCGCCTCATTCTGCTTGATTTATTTATATTTCATCATTTTTATACCACAGTTACACTTCACATCTGGTCAAGTCGTGTTCCATCTACATTCCCAAGTATCTCCACTTGTACATATGACCCTCCTGACAGATCGAATGTAAATTAAACTTCGAAAATACCGAAAAATCCACTATTAAGGAGCCTATCAACGTACGATGACCAAACGGAGCGACAAAAGCGTATAAACGACGCAATTCTTGACCCAATTTTTATTGTAATTATTTTTATTTTAATATTCGAATGTGTTTTCCACCACATCTGAAACTGTAACTATTCCAGTAGCTTGGTTTTAAGTTGTGTTTTGTTTATTACTCCTTCTCTTTCTCTTCCAGGTCCCTTTCAACTATTTACACTTCAATACCTTCTTGCTGAAATCCCGCCTCATTCTGCTTGATGTATGTATATTTTTTTCATTTTTATACCACAGTTACACTTCACATCTGGTCAAGTCGTGTTACATCTACAATCCCAAGTATTCCTACTTGTAAATACGACCTCCCTGACAGATCGAATGTAATTTAAACTTACTAAATAACGACAAATCCATTATTAAGAAGCCTATCAAAATACGATGACCAAACGGAGCGAAAAAAGCATATAAAAGACGCCATTTTTGTCTCAGTTATTATTATAATTATTTTTTTATTAATTTTCGAATGTGTTTTCCATCACATCTGAAACTGTAACTATTCCAGTAGCTTGGTTTTAAGTTGTGTTTTGTTTATTACTCCTTCTCTTTCTCTTCCAGGTCCCTTTCAACTATTTACACTTCAATACCTTCTTGCTGAAATCCCGCCTCATTCTGCTTGATGTATGTATATATTTTTTTATTTTTATACCACAGTTACACTTCACATCTGGTCAAGTCGTGTTACATCTACAATCCCAAGTATTCCTACTTGTAAATACGACCTCCCTCACAGATCGAATGTAATTTAAACTTACTAAATAACGACAAATCCATTATTAAGAAGCCTATCAAAATACGATGACCAAACGGAGCGAAAAAAGCGTATAAAAGACGCCATTTTTGTCTCAGTTATTATTATAATTATTTTTTATTAATTTTCGAATGTGTTTTCCATCACATCTGAAACTGTAACTATTCCAGTAGCTTGGTTTTAATTTGTGTTTTGTTTATTACTCCTTCTCTTTCTCTTCCAGGTCCCTTTCAACTATTTACATTTCAATACCTTCTCGCTGAGTTCCAGTCTCATTCTGCTTGATTTATTTATATTTCATCATTTTTATACCACAGTTACACTTCACATCTGGTCAAGTCGTGTTCCATCTACATTCCCAAGTATTCCTACTTGTAAATACGACCTCCCTGAGAGATCGAATGTAAATTAATCTTCCTAAATACCGAAATATCCATTATTAAGAAGCCTATCAAAGTACGATGACCAAACGGAGCGAAAAAAGCGTATAAAAGACGCCATTTTTGTCCCAGTTATTATTAAAATTATTTTTTATTAATTTTCGAATGTGTTTTCCATCACATCTGAAACTGTAACTATTCCAGTAGCTTGGTTTAAAATTGTGTTTTGTTAAGTACTCCTTGTCGCTCTCTTCCGGGTCCCTTTCAACTATTTACACTTCAATACCTTCTTGCTGAAATCCCGCCTCATTCTGCTTGATGTATATATATTTTTTTCATTTTTAAACCACAGTTACACTTCACATCTGGTGAAGTCGTGTTACATCTACAATCGCAAGTATTCCTACTTGTAAATACGACCTCCCTGACAGATCGAATGTAATTTAAACTTACTAAATAACGACAAATCCATTATTAAGAAGCCTATCAAAGTACGATGACCAAACGGAGCGAAAAAAGCGTATAAAAGACGCCATTTTTGTCCCAATTATTAATCTAATTATTTTATATTATTATTCGAATGTGTTTTCCATCACATCTGAAACTGTAACTATTCCAGTAGCTTGGTTTTAAATTGTGTTTTGTTAAGTACTCCTTGTCGCTCTCTTCCGGGTCCCTTTCAACTATTTACACTTCACTACCTTCTCGCTGAGTTCCCGCCTCATTCTGCTTGATTTCTTACATTTTATCATTTTAATACCACAGTTACACTTCACATCTGGTCAAGTCGTGTTCCATCTACATTCCCGAGTGTCCCCACTTGTAAATATGACCTTCCTGACAGATCGAATGTAATTTAAACTTACTAAATAACGACAAATCCATTATTAAGAAGCCTATCAAAGTACGATGACCAAACGGATCGAAAAAAGCGTATAAAAGACGCCATTTTTGTCCCAATTATTAATCTAATTACTTTATATTATTATTCGAATGTGTTTTCCACCACGTCTGAAACTGTAACTATTCCAGTAGCTTGGTTTTAAGTTGTGTTTTGTTAATTACTCCTTCTCTTTCTTTTCCAGGTCCCTTTCAACTATTTACACATCAATACCTTCTCGCTGAGTTCCAGTCTCATTCTGCTTGATTTATTTATATTTCATCATTTTTATACCACAGTTACACTTCACATCTGGTCAAGTCGTGTTACATCTTCAATCCCAAGAATTCCTACTTGTAAATACGACCTCCCTGACAGATCGAATGAAATTTAAACTTACTAAATAACGACAAATCCATTATTAAGAAGCCTATCAAAGTACGATGACCAAACGGATCGAAAAAAGCGTATAAAAGACGCCATTTTTGTCCCAATTATTAATCTAATTACTTTATATTATTATTCGAATGTGTTTTCCACCACGTCTGAAACTGTAACTATTCCAGTAGCTTGGTTTTAAGTTGTGTTTTGTTAATTACTCCTTCTCTTTCTTTTCCAGGTCCCTTTCAACTATTTACACATCAATACCTTCTCGCTGAGTTCCAGTCTCATTCTGCTTGATTTATTTATATTTCATCATTTTTATACCACAGTTACACTTCACATCTGGTCAAGTCGTGTTACATCTTCAATCCCAAGAATTCCTACTTGTAAATACGACCTCCCTGACAGATCGAATGAAATTTAAACTTACTAAATAACGACAAATCCATTATTAAGAAGCCTATCAAAGTACGATGACCAAACGGAGCGAAAAAAGCGTATAAAAGACGCCATTTTTGTCCCAATTATTAATCTAATTATTTTATATTATTATTCGAATGTGTTTTCCACCACGTCTGAAACTGTAACTATTCCAGTAGCTTGGTTTTAAGTTGTGTTTTGTTAATTACTCCTTCTCTTTCTTTTCCAGGTCCCTTTCAACTATTTACACATCAATACCTTCTCGCTGAGTTCCAGTCTCATTCTGCTTGATTTATTTATTTTTCATCATTTTTATACCACAGTTACACTTCACATCTGGTCAAGTCGTGTTCCATCTACATTCCCAAGTATTCCTACTTGTAAATACGACATCCCTGACAGATCGAATGTAAATTAATCTCCCTAAATACCGAAATATCCATTATTAAGAAGCCTATCAAAGTACGATGACCAAACGGAGCGAAAAAAGCGTATAAAAGACGCCATTTTTGTCCCAGTTATTATTATAATTATTTTTTATTAATTTTCGAATGTGTTTTCCACCACGTCTGAAACTGTAACTATTCCAGTAGCTTGGTTTTAAGTTGTGTTTTGTTAATTACTCCTTCTCTTTCTCTTCCAGGTCCCTTTCAACTATTTACACTTCAATACCTTCTCGCTGAGTTCCAGTCTCATTCTGCTTGATTTATTTATATTTCATCATTTTTATACCACAGTTACACTTCACATCTGGTCAAGTCGTGTTCCATCTACATTTCCAAGTATTCCTACTTGTAAATACGACCTCCCTGAGAGATCGAATGTAAATTAATCTTCCTAAATACCGAAATATCCATTATTAAGAAGCCTATCAAAGTACGATGACCAAACGGATCGAAAAAAGCGTATAAAAGACGCCATTTTTGTCCCAATTATTAATCTAATTACTTTATATTATTATTCGAATGTGTTTTCCACCACGTCTGAAACTGTAACTATTCCAGTAGCTTGGTTTTAAGTTGTGTTTTGTTAATTACTCCTTCTCTTTCTTTTCCAGGTCCCTTTCAACTATTTACACATCAATACCTTCTCGCTGAGTTCCAGTCTCATTCTGCTTGATTTATTTATATTTCATCATTTTTATACCACAGTTACACTTCACATCTGGTCAAGTCGTGTTACATCTTCAATCCCAAGAATTCCTACTTGTAAATACGACCTCCCTGACAGATCGAATGAAATTTAAACTTACTAAATAACGACAAATCCATTATTAAGAAGCCTATCAAAGTACGATGACCAAACGGAGCGAAAAAAGCGTATAAAAGACGCCATTTTTGTCCCAATTATTAATCTAATTATTTTATATTATTATTCGAATGTGTTTTCCACCACGTCTGAAACTGTAACTATTCCAGTAGCTTGGTTTTAAGTTGTGTTTTGTTAATTACTCCTTCTCTTTCTTTTCCAGGTCCCTTTCAACTATTTACACATCAATACCTTCTCGCTGAGTTCCAGTCTCATTCTGCTTGATTTATTTATTTTTCATCATTTTTATACCACAGTTACACTTCACATCTGGTCAAGTCGTGTTCCATCTACATTCCCAAGTATTCCTACTTGTAAATACGACATCCCTGACAGATCGAATGTAAATTAATCTCCCTAAATACCGAAATATCCATTATTAAGAAGCCTATCAAAGTACGATGACCAAACGGAGCGAAAAAAGCGTATAAAAGACGCCATTTTTGTCCCAGTTATTATTATAATTATTTTTTATTAATTTTCGAATGTGTTTTCCACCACGTCTGAAACTGTAACTATTCCAGTAGCTTGGTTTTAAGTTGTGTTTTGTTAATTACTCCTTCTCTTTCTCTTCCAGGTCCCTTTCAACTATTTACACTTCAATACCTTCTCGCTGAGTTCCAGTCTCATTCTGCTTGATTTATTTATATTTCATCATTTTTATACCACAGTTACACTTCACATCTGGTCAAGTCGTGTTCCATCTACATTTCCAAGTATTCCTACTTGTAAATACGACCTCCCTGAGAGATCGAATGTAAATTAATCTTCCTAAATACCGAAATATCCATTATTAAGAAGCCTATCAAAGTACGATGACCAAACGGAGCGAAAAAAGCGTATAAAAGACGCCATTTTTGTCCCAGTTATTATTAAAATTATTTTTTATTAATTTTCGAATGTGTTTTCCATCACATCTGAAACTGTAACTATTCCAGTAGCTTGGTTTTAAATTGTGTTTTGTTAAGTACTCCTTGTCGCTCTCTTACGGGTCCCTTTCAACTATTTACACTTCAATACCTTCTCGCTGAGTTCCCGCCTAATTCTGCTTGATTTCTTACATTTTATCATTTTTATACCACAGTTACACTTCACATCTGGTCAAGTCGTGTTCCATCTACATTCCCGAGTGTCCCCACTTGTAAATATGACCTTCCTGACAGATCGAATGTAATTTAAACTTACTAAATAACGACAAAACCATTATTAAGAAGCCTATCAAAGTACGATGACCAAACAGAGCGAAAAAAGCGTGTAAAAGACGCCATTTTTGTCCCAATTATTAATCTAATTACTTTATATTATTATTCAAATGTGTTTTCCACCACGTCTGAAACTGTAACTATTCCAGTAGCTTGGTTTTAAGTTGTGTTTTGTTAGTTACTCCTTCTCTTTCTCTTCCAGGTCCCGTTCAACTATTTACACTTCAATACCTTCTCGCTTAGTTCCTGCCTCATTCTGCTTGATGTATGTATATTTTTTTCATTTTTATACCACAGTTACTACTCACATCTGGTCAAGTCGTGTTCCATCTACAATCCCAAGTATTCCTACTTGTAAATACGACCTCCCTGACAGATCGAATGTAATTTAAACTTACTAAATAACGACAAATCCATTATTAAGAAGCCTATCAAAGTACGATGACCAAACGGAGCGAAAAAAGCGTATAAAAGACGCCATTTTTGTCCCAATTATTAATCTAATTATTTTATATTATTATTCGAATGTGTTTTCCATCACATCTGAAACTCTAACTATTCCAGTAGCTTGGTTTTAAATTGTGTTTTGTTAAGTACTCCTTGTCGCTCTCTTCCGGGTCCCTTTCAACTATTTACACTTCACTACCTTCTCGCTGAGTTCCCGCCTCATTCTGCTTGATTTCTTACATTTTATCATTTTAATACCACAGTTACACTTCACATCTGGTCAAGTCGTGTTCCATCTACATTCCCGAGTGTCCCCACTTGTAAATATGACCTTCCTGACAGATCGAATGTAATTTAAACTTACTAAATAACGACAAATCCATTATTAAGAAGCCTATCAAAGTACGATGACCAAACGGATCGAAAAAAGCGTATAAAAGACGCCATTTTTGTCCCAATTATTAATCTAATTACTTTATATTATTATTCGAATGTGTTTTCCACCACGTCTGAAACTGTAACTATTCCAGTAGCTTGGTTTTAAGTTGTGTTTTGTTAATTACTCCTTCTCTTTCTTTTCCAGGTCCCTTTCAACTATTTACACATCAATACCTTCTCGCTGAGTTCCAGTCTCATTCTGCTTGATTTATTTATATTTCATCATTTTTATACCACAGTTACACTTCACATCTGGTCAAGTCGTGTTACATCTTCAATCCCAAGAATTCCTACTTGTAAATACGACCTCCCTGACAGATCGAATGAAATTTAAACTTACTAAATAACGACAAATCCATTATTAAGAAGCCTATCAAAGTACGATGACCAAACGGAGCGAAAAAAGCGTATAAAAGACGCCATTTTTGTCCCAATTATTAATCTAATTATTTTATATTATTATTCGAATGTGTTTTCCACCACGTCTGAAACTGTAACTATTCCAGTAGCTTGGTTTTAAGTTGTGTTTTGTTAATTACTCCTTCTCTTTCTTTTCCAGGTCCCTTTCAACTATTTACACATCAATACCTTCTCGCTGAGTTCCAGTCTCATTCTGCTTGATTTATTTATTTTTCATCATTTTTATACCACAGTTACACTTCACATCTGGTCAAGTCGTGTTCCATCTACATTCCCAAGTATTCCTACTTGTAAATACGACATCCCTGACAGATCGAATGTAAATTAATCTCCCTAAATACCGAAATATCCATTATTAAGAAGCCTATCAAAGTACGATGACCAAACGGAGCGAAAAAAGCGTATAAAAGACGCCATTTTTGTCCCAGTTATTATTATAATTATTTTTTATTAATTTTCGAATGTGTTTTCCACCACGTCTGAAACTGTAACTATTCCAGTAGCTTGGTTTTAAGTTGTGTTTTGTTAATTACTCCTTCTCTTTCTCTTCCAGGTCCCTTTCAACTATTTACACTTCAATACCTTCTCGCTGAGTTCCAGTCTCATTCTGCTTGATTTATTTATATTTCATCATTTTTATACCACAGTTACACTTCACATCTGGTCAAGTCGTGTTCCATCTACATTTCCAAGTATTCCTACTTGTAAATACGACCTCCCTGGGAGATCGAATGTAAATTAATCTTCCTAAATACCGAAATATCCATTATTAAGAAGCCTATCAAAGTACGATGACCAAACGGAGCGAAAAAAGCGTATAAAAGACGCCATTTTTGTCCCAGTTATTATTAAAATTATTTTTTATTAATTTTCGAATGTGTTTTCCATCACATCTGAAACTGTAACTATTCCAGTAGCTTGGTTTTAAATTGTGTTTTGTTAAGTACTCCTTGTCGCTCTCTTCCGGGTCCCTTTCAACTATTTACACTTCAATACCTTCTCGCTGAGTTCCCGCCTAATTCTGCTTGATTTCTTACATTTTATCATTTTTATACCACAGTTACACTTCACATCTGGTCAAGTCGTGTTCCATCTACATTCCCGAGTGTCCCCACTTGTAAATATGACCTTCCTGACAGATCGAATGTAATTTAAACTTACTAAATAACGACAAAACCATTATTAAGAAGCCTATCAAAGTACGATGACCAAACAGAGCGAAAAAAGCGTGTAAAAGACGCCATTTTTGTCCCAATTATTAATCTAATTACTTTATATTATTATTCAAATGTGTTTTCCACCACGTCTGAAACTGTAACTATTCCAGTAGCTTGGTTTTAAGTTGTGTTTTGTTAGTTACTCCTTCTCTTTCTCTTCCAGGTCCCGTTCAACTATTTACACTTCAATACCTTCTCGCTTAGTTCCTGCCTCATTCTGCTTGATGTATGTATATTTTTTTCATTTTTATACCACAGTTACTATTCACATCTGGTCAAGTCGTGTTCCATCTACAATCCCAAGTATTCCTACTTGTAAATACGACCTCCCTGACAGATCGAATGTAATTTAAACTTACTAAATAACGACAAATCCATTATTAAGAAGCCTATCAAAGTACGATGACCAAACGGAGCGAAAAAAGCGTATAAAAGACGCTATTTTTGTCCCAGTTATTATTATAATTATTTTTTATTAATTTTCGAATGTGTTTTCCACCACGTCTGAAACTGTAACTATTCCAGTAGCTTGGTTTTAAGTTGTGTTTTGTTAATTACTCCTTCTCTTTGTCTTCCAGGTCCCTTTCAACTATTTACACTTCAATACCTTCTCGCTGAGTTCCAGTCTCATTCTGCTTGATTTATTTATATTTCATCATTTTTATACCACAGTTACACTTCACATCTGGTCAAGTCGTGTTCCATCTACATTCCCAAGTATTCCTACTTGTAAATACGACCTCCCTGAGAGATCGAATGTAAATTAATCTTCCTAAATACCGAAATATCCATTATTAAGAAGCCTATCAAAGTACGATGACCAAACGGAGCGAAAAAAGCGTATAAAAGACGCCATTTTTGTCCCAGTTATTATTATAATTATTTTTTATTAATTTTCGAATGTGTTTTCCATCACATCTGAAACTGTAACTATTCCAGTAGCTTGGTTTTAAATTGTGTTTTGTTAAGTACTCCTTGTCGCTCTCTTCCGGGTCCCTTTCAACTATTTACACTTCAATACCTTCTTGCTGAAATCCCGCCTCATTCTGCTTGATGTATGTATATTTTTTTCATTTTTATACCACAGTTACACTTCACATCTGGTCAAGTCGTGTTACATCTACAATCCCAAGTATTCCTACTTGTAAATACGACCTCCCTGACAGATCGAATGAAATTTAAACTTACTAAATAACGACAAATCCATTATTAAGAAGCCTATCAAAGTACGATGACCAAACGGAGCGAAAAAAGCGTATAAAAGACGCCATTTTTGTCCCAATTATTAATCTAATTATTTTATATTATTATTCGAATGTGTTTTCCACCACGTCTGAAACTGTAACTATTCCAGTAGCTTGGTTTTAAGTTGTGTTTTGTTAATTACTCCTTCACTTTCTTTTCCAGGTCCCTTTCAACTATTTACACTTCAATACCTTCTCGCTGAGTTCCCGCCTCATTCTGCTTGATTTCTTACATTTTATCATTTTTATACCACAGTTACACTTCACATCTGGTCAAGTCGTGTTCCATCTATATTCCCAAGTATCCCCACTTGTACATATAACCCTCCTGACAGATCGAATGTAAATTAAACTTCGAAAAAACCGAAATATCCATTACTAAGAAGCCTATCAAAATACGATGACCAAACAGAGCGAAAATAGGGTATAAAAGACGCCATTTTTGTCCCAGTTATTATTATAATTATTTTTTATTAATTTTCGAATGTGATTTCCATCACATCTGAAACTGTAACTATTCCAGTAGCTTGGTTTTAAATTGTGTTTTGTTAAGTACTCCTTCTCGCTCTCTTCCGGGTCCCTTTTAACTATTTACACTTCACTACCTTCTCGCTGAGTTCCCGCCTCATACTGCTTGATTTCTTACATTTTATCATTTTTATACCACAGTTACACTTCACATCTGGTCAAGTCGTGTTCCATCTACATTCCCGAGTGTCCCCACTTGTAAATATGACCTTCCTGACAGATCGAATGTAAATTAAACTTCCTAAATACCGAAATATCTATTATTAAGAAGCCTATCAACGTACGATGACCAAACGGAGCGACAAAAGCGTATAAAAGACGCAATTCTTGCCCCAATTTTTATTGTAATTATTTTTATATTAATATTCGAATGTGTTTTCCACCACATCTGAAACTGTAACTATTCCAGTAGCTTGGTTTTAAATTGTGTTTTGTTAAGTACTCCTTGTCGCTCTCTTCCGGGTCCCTTTCAACTATTTACACTTCAATACCTTCTTGCTGAAATCCTGCCTCATTCTGCTTGATGTATGTATATTTTTTTCATTTTTATACCACAGTTACACTTCACATCTGGTCAAGTCGTGTTACATCTACAATACCAAGTATTCCTACTTGTAAATACGACCTCCCTGACAGATCGAATGTAATTTAAACTTACTAAATAACGACAAATCCATTATTAAGAAGCCTATCAAAGTACGATGACCAAACGGAGCGAAAAAAGCGTATAAAAGACGCCATTTTTGTCCCAATTATTAATCTAATTATTTTATATTATTATTCGAATGTGTTTTCCACCACGTCTGAAACTGTAACTATTCCAGTAGCTTGGTTTTAAATTGTTTTTTGTTAAGTACTCCTTGTCGCTCTCTTCCGGGTCCCTTTTAACTATTTACACTTCACTACCTTCTCGCTGAGTTCCAGTCTCATTCTGCTTGATTTATTTATATTTTATCATTTTTATACCACAGTTACACTTCACATCTGGTCAAGTCGTGTTCCATCTACATTCCCAAGTATCCCCACTTGTACATATGACCCTCCTGACAGATCGAATGTAAATTAAACTTCGAAAATACCGAAATATCCATTATTAAGAAGCCTATCAACGTACGATGACCAAACGGAGCGACAAAATCGTATAAAAGACGCAATTCTTGCCCCAATTTTTATTGTAATTATTTTTATATTAATATTCGAATGTGTTTTCCACCACATCTGAAACTGTAACTATTCCAGTACCTTGGTTTTAAGTTGTGTTTTGTTTATTACTCCTTCTCTTTCTCTTCCAGGTCCCTTTCAACTATTTACACTTCAATACCTTCTTGCTGAAATCCCGCCTCATTCTGCTTGATGTATGTATATTTTTTTCATTTTTATACAACAGTTACACTTCACATCTGGTCAAGTTGTGTTACATCTACAATCCCAAGTATTCCTACTTGTAAATACGACCTCCCTGACAGATCGAATGTCATTTAAACTTACTAAATAACGACAAATCCATTATTAAGAAGCCTATCAACATACCATGACCAAACAGAGCGAAAAAAGCGTATAAAAGACGCCATTTTTGTCTCAGTTATTATTATAATTATTTTTTATTAATTTTCGAATGTGTTTTCCATCACATCTGAAACTGTAACTATTCCAGTAGCTTGGTTTTAAATTGTTTTTTGTTAAGTACTCCTTGTCGCTCTCTTCCGGGTCCCTTTCAACTATTTACACTTCAATACCTTCTCGCTGAGTTCCAGTCTCATTCTGCTTGATTTATTTATATTTCATCATTTTTATACCACAGTTACACTTCATATCTGGTCAAGTCGTGTTCCATCTACATTCCCAAGTATCCCCACTTGTACATATAACCCTCTTGACAGATCGAATGTAAATTAAACTTCGTAAATACCGAAATATCCATTACTAAGAAGCCTTTCAAAATACGATGACCAAACGGAGCGAAAATAGCGTATAAAAGACGCCATTTTTGTCCCAGTTATTATTATAATTATTTTTTATTAATTTTCGAATGTGTTTTCCATCACATCTGAAACTGTAACTATTCCAGTAGCTTGGTTTTAAGTTGTGTTTTGTTTATTACTCCTTCTCTTTCTCTTCCAGGTCCCTTTCAACTATTTACACTTCAATACCTTCTCGCTAAGTTCCAGTCTCATTCTGCTTGATTTATTTATATTTCATCATTTTTATACCACAGTTACACTTCACATCTGGTCAAGTCGTGTTCCATCTACATTCCCAAGTATCCCCACTTGTACATATAACCCTCCTGACAGATCGAATGTAAATTAAACTTCGTAAATACCGAAATATCCATTACTAAGAAGCCTATCAAAATACGATGACCAAACGGAGCGAAAATAGCGTATAAAAGACACCATTTTTGTCCCAGTTATTATTATAATTATTTTTTATTAAATTTCGAAAGTGTTTTTCATCACATCTGAAACTGTAACTATTCCAGTAGCTTGGTTTTATGTTGTGTTTTGTTTATTACTCCTTCTCTTTCTCTTCCAGGTCCCTTTCAACTATTTACACTTCAATACCTTCTTGCTGAAATCCCGCCTCATTCTGCTTGATGTATGTATATATTTTTTTAATTTTTATACCACAGTTACACTTCACATCTGGTCAAGTCGTGTTACATCTACAATCCCAAGTATTCCTACTTGTAAATACGACCTCCCTGACAGATCGAATGTCATTTAAACTTACTAAATAACGAAATATCCATTATTAAGAAGCCTATCAAAATACGATGACCAAACGGAGCGAAAAAAGCGTATAAAAGACACCATTTTTGTCTCAGTTATTATTATAATTATTTTTTATTAATTTTCGAATGTGTTTTCCATCACATCTGAAACTGTAACTATTCCCGTAGCTTGGTTTTAAATTGTTTTTTGTTAAGTACTCCTTGTCGCTCTCTTCCGGGTCCCTTTTAACTATTTACACTTCACTACCTTCTCGCTGAGTTCCCGCCTCATTCTGCTTGATTTATTTATATTTCATCATTTTTATACCACAGTTACACTTCACATCTGGTCAAGTCGTGTTCCATCTACATTCCCAAGTATCTCCACTTGTACATATGACCCTCCTGACAGATCGAATGTAAATTAAACTTCGAAAATACCGAAAAATCCACTATTAAGAAGCCTATCAACGTACGATGACCAAACGGAGCGACAAAAGCGTATAAACGACGCAATTCTTGACCCAATTTTTATTGTAATTATTTTTATTTTAATATTCGAATGTGTTTTCCACCACATCTGAAACTGTAACTATTCCAGTAGCTTGGTTTTAAGTTGTGTTTTGTTTATTACTCCTTCTCTTTCTCTTCCAGGTCCCTTTCAACTATTTACACTTCAATACCTTCTTGCTGAAATCCCGCCTCATTCTGCTTGATGTATGTATATTTTTTTCATTTTTATACCACAGTTACACTTCACATCTGGTCAAGTCGTGTTACATCTACAATCCCAAGTATTCCTACTTGTAAATACGACCTCCCTGACAGATCGAATGTAATTTAAACTTACTAAATAACGACAAATCCATTATTAAGAAGCCTATCAAAATACGATGACCAAACGGAGCGAAAAAAGCATATAAAAGACGCCATTTTTGTCTCAGTTATTATTATAATTATTTTTTTATTAATTTTCGAATGTGTTTTCCATCACATCTGAAACTGTAACTATTCCAGTAGCTTGGTTTTAAGTTGTGTTTTGTTTATTACTCCTTCTCTTTCTCTTCCAGGTCCCTTTCAACTATTTACACTTCAATACCTTCTTGCTGAAATCCCGCCTCATTCTGCTTGATGTATGTATATATTTTTTTTATTTTTATACCACAGTTACACTTCACATCTGGTCAAGTCGTGTTACATCTACAATCCCAAGTATTCCTACTTGTAAATACGACCTCCCTCACAGATCGAATGTAATTTAAACTTACTAAATAACGACAAATCCATTATTAAGAAGCCTATCAAAATACGATGACCAAACGGAGCGAAAAAAGCGTATAAAAGACGCCATTTTTGTCTCAGTTATTATTATAATTATTTTTTATTAATTTTCGAATGTGTTTTCCATCACATCTGAAACTGTAACTATTCCAGTAGCTTGGTTTTAATTTGTGTTTTGTTTATTACTCCTTCTCTTTCTCTTCCAGGTCCCTTTCAACTATTTACATTTCAATACCTTCTCGCTGAGTTCCAGTCTCATTCTGCTTGATTTATTTATATTTCATCATTTTTATACCACAGTTACACTTCACATCTGGTCAAGTCGTGTTCCATCTACATTCCCAAGTATCCCCACTTGTACATATGACCCTCCTGACAGATCGAATGTAAATTAAACTTCGTAAATACCGATATATCCAATATTAAGAAGCCTATCAACGTACGATGACCAAACGGAGAGAAAAAGCGTATAAAAGACGCCATTTTTGTCCTAATTATTATTATAATTATTTTTTTTAATTTTCGAATGTGTTTTCCATCACATCTGAAACTGTAACTATTCCAGTAGCTTGGTTTTAAATTGTCTTTTGTTAAGTACTCCTTGTCGCTCTCTTCCGGGTCCCTTTTAACTATTTAAACTTCACTTCCTTCTCGCTGAGTTCCCGCCTCATTCTGCTTGATTTATTTATATTTCATCATTTTTATACCACAGTTACACTTCACATCTGGTCAAGTCGTGTTCCATCTACATTCCCAAGTATCTCCACTTGTACATATGACCCTCCTGACAGATCGAATGTAAATTAAACTTCGAAAATACCGAAATATCCATTATTAAGAAGCCTATCAACGTACGATGACCAAACGGAGCGACAAAAGCGTATAAACGACGCAATTCTTGACCCAATTTTTATTGTAATTATTTTTATATTAATATTCGAATGTGTTTTCCACCACATCTGAAACTGGAACTATTCCAGTAGCTTGGTTTTAGGTTGTATTTTGTTAAATTCCTCCTTCTCTTTCTCTTCCAGGTCCCTTTCAACTATTTACACTTCAATACCTTCTTGCTGAAATCCCGGCTCATTCTGCTTGATTTATTATATTTTATCATTTTTATACCAAAGTTACACTTAACATCTGGTCAAGTCGTGTTCCATCTACATTCCCAAGTATCTCCACTTGTAAATACGACCTCCCTGACAGATCGAATGTAATTTAAACTTACTAAATAACGACAAATCCATTATTAAGAAGCCTATCAAAATACGATGACCAAACGGAGCGAAAAAAGCGTATAAAAGACGCCATTTTTGTCTCAGTTATTATTATAATTATTTTTTATTAATTTTCGAATGTGTTTTCCATCACATCTGAAACTGTAACTATTCCAGTAGCTTGGTTTTAAATTGTTTTTTGTTAAGTACTCCTTGTCGCTCTCTTCCGGGTCCCTTTTAACTATTTAAACTTCTACCTTCTCGCTGAGTTCCCGCCTCATTCTGCTTGATTTATTTATATTTCATCATTTTTATACCACAGTTACACTTCACATCTGGTCAAGTCGTGTTCCATCTACATTCCCAAGTATCTCCACTTGTACATATGACCCTCCTGACAGATCGAATGTAAATTAAACTTCGAAAATACCGAAATATCTATTATTAAGAAGCCTATCAAGGTACGATGACCAAACGGAGCGACAAAAGCGTATAAACGACGCAATTCTTGCCCCAATTTTTATTGTAATTATTTTTATATTAATATTCGAATGTGTTTTCCACCACATCTGAAACTGGAACTATACCAGTAGCTTGGTTTTAAATTATTTTGTTAATTACTCCTTGTCTTTCTCTTCCAGGTCCCTTTCAACTATTTACACATCAATACCTTCTCGCTGAGTTCCCGCCTCATTCTGCTTGATTTATTTATATTTCATCATTTTTATACCACAGTTACACTTCACATCTGGTCAAGTCATGTTCCATCTACATTCCCAAGTATCTCCACTTGTACATATGACCCTCCTGACAGATCGAATGTAAATTAAACTTCGAAAATACCGAAATATCCATTATTAAGAAGCCTATCAACGTACGATGACCAAACGGAGCGACAAAAGCGTATAAACGACGCAATTCTTGCCCCAATTTTTATTGTAATTATTTTTATATTAATATTCGAATGTGTTTTCCACCACATCTGAAACTGTAACTATTCCAGTAGCTTGGTTTTAAGTTGTGTTTTGTTTATTACTCCTTCTCTTTCTCTTCCAGGTCCCTTTCAACTATTTACACTTCAATACCTTCTCGCTGAGTTCCAGTCTCATTCTGCTTGATTTATTTATATTTCATCATTTTTATACCACAGTTACAGTTCACATCTGGTCAAGTCGTGTTCCATCTACATTCCCGAGTGTCCCCACTTGTAAATATGACCTTCCTGACAGATCGAATGTAAATTAAACTTCCTAAATACCGAAATATCTATTATTAAGAAGCCTATCAAAGTATGATGACCAAACGGAGCGACAAAAGCGTATAAAAGACGCAATTCTTGCCCAAATTTTTATTGTAATTATTTTTATATTAATATTCGAATGTGTTTTCCACCACATCTGAAACTGGAACTATACCAGTAGCTTGGTTTTAGGTTGTATTTTGTTAAATTCCTCCTTGTCTTTCTGCTCCAGGTCCCTTTCAACTATTTACACTTCATTACCTTCTCGCTGAGTTCCCGGCTCATTCTGCTTGATTTATTATATTTTATCATTTTTATACCAAAGTTACACTTCACATCTGGTCAAGTCGTTTTCCATCTACATTCCCAAGTATCTCCACTTGTACATATGACTCTCCTGACAGATCGAATGTAAATTAAACTTCGAAAATACCGAAATATCCGTTATTAAGAAGCCTATCAACGTACGATGACCAAACGGAGCGACAAAAGCGTATAAAAGACACAATTCTTGCCCCAATTTTTATTGTAATTATTTTTTATTAATATTCAAATGTGTTTTCCACCACATCTGAAACTGTAACTATTCCAGTAGCTTGGTTTTAAGTTGTGTTTTGTTTATTACTCCTTCTCTTTCTCTTCCAGGTCCCTTTCAACTATTTACACTTCAATACCTTCTCGCTGAGTTCCCGCCTCATTCTGCTTGATTTATTTATATTTCATCATTTTTATACCACAGTTACACTTCACATCTGGTCAAGTCATGTTACATCTATAATCCCAAGTATTCCTACTTGTAAATACGACCTCCCTGACAGATCGAATGTAATTTAAACTTACTAAATAACGACAAATCCATTATTAGGAAGCCTATCAAAGTACGATGACCAAACGGAGCGAAAAAAGCGTATAAAAGACGCCATTTTTGTCCCATTTATTATTATAATTATTTTTTATTAATATTCGAATATGTTTTCCATCACATCTGAAACTGTAACTATTCCAGTAGCTTGGTTTTAAGTTGTGTTTTGTTTATTACTCCTTCACTTTCTCTTCCAGGTCCCTTTCAACTATTTACACTTCAATTCCTTCTTGCTTAAATCCCGCATCATTCTGCTTGATGTATGTCTATTTTTTTTCATTTTTATACCACAGTTATACTTCACATCTGGTCAAGTCGTGTTACATCTACAATCCCAAGTATTCCTACTTGTAAATACGACCTCCCTGACAGATCGAATGTAATTTAAACTTACTAAATAACGACAAATTAATTATTAAGAAGCCTGTCAAAGTACGATGACCAAACGGAGCGAAAAAAGCGTATAAAAGACGCCATTTTTGTCCCAATTATTAATCTAATTATTTTATATTATTATTCGAATGTGTTTTCCACCACGTCTGAAACTGTAACTATTCCAGTAGCTTGGTTTTACGTTGTGTTTTGTTAAGTACTCCTTGTCGCTCTCTTCCGGGTCCCTTTTAACTATTTACACTTCACTACCTTCTCGCTGAGTTCCCGCCTCATTCTGCTTGATTTCTTACATTTTATCATTTTTATACCACAGTTACACTTCACATCTGGTCAAGTCGTGTTCCATCTACATTCCCGAGTGTCCCAACTTGTAAATATGACCTTCCTGACAGATCGAATGTAAATTAAACTTCCTGAATAACGACAAATCCATTATTAAGAAGCCTATCAAAGTACGATGACCAAACGGAGCGAAAAAAGCGTATAAAAGACGCAATTCTTGCCCCAATTTTTATTGTAATTATTTTTATATTAATATTCGAATGTGTTTTCCACCACATCTGAAACTGGAACTATTCCAGTAGCTTGGTTTTAGGTTGTATTTTGTTAAATTCCTCCTTGTCTTTCTGCTCCAGGTCCCTTTCAACTATTTACACTTCATTACCTTCTCGCTGAGTTCCCGGCTCATTCTGCTTGATTTATTATATTTTATCATTTTTATACCAAAGTTACACTTCACATCTGGTCAAGTCGTGTTCCATCTACATTCCCAAGTATCTGCACTTTTACATATGACCCTCCTGACAGATCGAATGTAAATTAAACTTCGAAAATACCGAAATATCCATTATTAAGAAGCCTATCAACGTACGATGACCAAACGGAGCGACAAAAGCGTATAAAAGACGCAATTCTTGCCCCAATTTTTATTGTAATTATTTTTATATTAATATTCGAATGTGTTTTCCACCACATCTGAAACTGTAACTATTCCAGCAGCTTGGTTTTAAGTTGTGTTTTGTTTATTACTCCTTCTCTTTCTCTTCCAGGTCCCTTTCAACTATTTACACTTCAATACCTTCTTGCTGAAATCCCGCCTCATTCTGCTTGATGTATGTATATATTTTTTTCATTTTTATACCACAGTTACACTTCACATCTGGTCAAGTTGTGTTACATCTACAATCCCAAGTATTCCTACTTGTAAATACGACCTCCCTGACAGATCTAATGTCATTTAAACTTACTAAATAACGACAAATCCATTATTAAGAAGCCTATCAAAATACGATGACCAAACGGAGCGAAAAAAGCGTATAAAAGACGCCATTTTTGTCTCAGTTATTATTATAATTATTTTTTATTAATTTTCGAATGTGTTTTCCATCACATCTGAAACTGTAACTATTCCAGTAGCTTGGTTTTAAATTGTCTTTTGTTAAGTACTCCTTGTCGCTCTCTTCCGGGTCCCTTTTAACTATTTACACTTCAATACCTTCTCGCTGAGTTCCAGTCTCATTCTGCTTGATTTATTTATATTTCATCATTTTTATACCACAGTTACACTTCACATCTGGTCAATTCGTGTTCCATCTACATTCCCGAGTGTCCCCACTTGTAAATATGACCTTCCTGACAGATCGAATGTAAATTAAACTTCCTAAATACCGAAATTTCTATTATTAAGAAGCCTATCAAAGTACGATGACCAAACGGAGCGACAAAAGCGTATAAAAGACGCAATTCTTGCCCCAATTTTTATTGTAATTATTTTTATATTAATATTCGAATGTGTTTACCACCACATCTGAAACTGGAACTATTCCAGTAGCTTGGTTTTAGGTTGTATTTTGTTAAATTCCTCCTTGTCTTTCTGCTCCAGGTCCCTTTCAACTATTTACACTTCATTACCTTCTCGCTGAGTTCCCGGCTCATTCTGCTTGATTTATTATATTTTATCATTTTTATACCAAAGTTACACTTCACATCTGGTCAAGTCGTGTTCCATCTACATTCCCAAGTATCTCCACTTGTACATATGACCCTCCTGACAGATCGAATGTAAATTAAACTTCGAAAATACCGAAATATCCATTATTAAGAAGCCTATCAACGTACGATGACCAAACGGAGCGACAAAAGCGTATAAAAGACGCCATTTTTGTCCCAGTTATTATTATAATTATTTTTATTAATTTTCGAATGTGTTTTCTATCACATCTGAAACTGTAACTATTCCAGTAGCTTGGTTTTAAATTGTGTTTTGTTAAGTACTCCTTGTCGCTCTCTTCCGGGTCCCTTTTAACTATTTACACTTCACTACCTTCTCGCTGAGTTCCCGCCTCATTCTGCTTGATTTATTTATATTTCATCATTTTTATACCACAGTTACACTTCACATCTGGTCAAGTCGTGTTCCATCTACATTCCCAAGTATCTCCACTTGTACATATGACCCTCCTGACAGATCGAATGTAAATTAAACTTCGTAAATACCGAAATATCCATTATTAAGAAGCCTATCAACGTACGATGACCAAACGGTGCGAAAAAAGCGTATAAAATACGCCATTTTTGTCCTAATTATTATTTTAATTATTTTTTATTAATATTCGAATGTGTTTTCCATCACATCTGAAACTGTAACTATTCCAGTAGCTTGGTTTTAAATTGTATTTTGTTTATTACTACTTGTCTTTCTCTTCCAGGTCCCTTTCAACTATTTACACTTAAATACCTTCTTGCTGAAATCCCGCCTCATTCTGCTTGATGTATGTATATTTTTTTTCATTTTTATACCACAGTTACACTTCATATCTGGTCAAGTCGTGTTCCATCTACATTCCCAAGTATCTCCACTTGCACATATGACCCTCCTGACAGATCGAATGTAAATTAAACTTCGTAAATACCGAAATATCCATTATTAAGAAGCCTATCAACGTACGATGACCAAACGGAGCGACAAAAGCGTATAAAAGACGCAATTCTTGTCCCAGTTATTATTATAATTATTTTGTATTAATTTTTGAATGTGTTTTCCAACACATCTGAAACTGTAACTATTCCAGTAGCTTGGTTTTTAATTGTTTTTTGTTAAGTACTCCTTGTCGCTCTCTTCCGGGTCCCTTTTAACTATTTACACTTCAATACCTTCTCGCTGAGTTCCAGTCTCATTCTGCTTGATTTATTTATATTTCATCATTTTTATACCACAGTTACACTTCACATCTGGTCAAGTCGTGTTCCATCTACATTCCCAAGTATCCCCACTTGTACATATGACCCTCCTGACAGATCGAATGTAAATTAAACTTCGTAAATACCGAAATATCCATTATTAAGAAGCCTATCAACGTACGATGACCAAACGGAGCGACAAAAGCGTATAAAAGACGCAATTCTTGTCCCAGTTATTATTATAATTATTTTGTATTAATTTTTGAATGTGTTTTCCATCACATCTGAAACTGTAACTATTCCAGTAGCTTGGTTTTTAATTGTTTTTTGTTAAGTACTCCTTGTCGCTGTCTTCCGGGTCCCTTTTAACTATTTACACTTCACTACCTTCTCGCTGAGTTCCCGCCTCATTCTGCTTGATTTCTTACATTTTATCATTTTTATACCACAGTTACACTTCACATCTGATCAAGACGTGTTCCATCTACATTCCCGAGTGTCCCCACTTGTAAATATGACCTTCCTGACAGATCGAATGTAAATTAAACTTCCTAAATACCGAAATATCTATTATTAAGAAGCCTATCAAAGTACGATGACCAAACGGAGCGACAAAAGCGTATAAAAGACGCCATTTTTGTCCTAATTATTATTATAATTATTTTTTATTAATATTCGAATGTGTTTTCCATCACATCTGAAACTGTAACTATTCCAGTAGCTTGGTTTTTAGTTGTGTTTTGTTTATTACTCCTTCTCTTTCTCTTCCAGGTCCCTTTCAACTATTTACACTTCAATACCTTCTCACTAAGTTCCAGTCTCATTCTGCTTGATTTATTTATATTTCATCATTTTTATACCACAGTTACACTTCACATCTGGTCAAGTCGTGTTCCATCTACATTCCCAAGTATGTCCACTTGTACATATGACCCTCCTGACAGATCGAATGTAAATTAAACTTCGTAAATACCGAAATATCCATTATTAAGAAGCCTATCAACGTACGATGACCAAACGGTGCGAAAAAAGCGTATAAAATACGCCATTTTTGTCCTAATTATTATTTTAATTATTTTTTATTAATATTCGAATGTGTTTTCCATCACATCTGAAACTGTAACTATTCCAGTAGCTTGGTTTTAAATTGTGTTTTGTTTATTACTCCTTCTCTTTCTCTTCCAGGTCCCTTTCAACTATTTACACTTCAATACCTTCTTGCTGAAATCACGCCTCATTCTGCTTGATGTATGTATATATTTTTTTCATTTTTATACCACAGTTACACTTCACATCTGGTCAAGTTGTGTTACATCTACAATCCCAAGTATTCCTACTTGTAAATACGACCTCCCTGACAGATCTAATGTCATTTAAACTTACTAAATAACGACAAATCCATTATTAAGAAGCCTATCAAAATACGATGACCAAACGGAGCGAAAAAAGCGTATAAAAGACGCCATTTTTGTCTCAGTTATTATTATAATTATTTTTTATTAATTTTCGAATGTGTTTTCCATCACATCTGAAACTGTAACTATTCCAGTAGCTTGGTTTTAAATTGTCTTTTGTTAAGTACTCCTTGTCGCTCTCTTCCGGGTCCCTTTTAACTATTTACACTTCAATACCTTCTCGCTGAGTTCCAGTCTCATTCTGCTTGATTTATTTATATTTCATCATTTTTATACCACAGTTACACTTCACATCTGGTCAATTCGTGTTCCATCTACATTCCCGAGTGTCCCCACTTGTAAATATGACCTTCCTGACAGATCGAATGTAAATTAAACTTCCTAAATACCGAAATTTCTATTATTAAGAAGCCTATCAAAGTACGATGACCAAACGGAGCGACAAAAGCGTATAAAAGACGCAATTCTTGCCCCAATTTTTATTGTAATTATTTTTATATTAATATTCGAATGTGTTTACCACCACATCTGAAACTGGAACTATTCCAGTAGCTTGGTTTTAGGTTGTATTTTGTTAAATTCCTCCTTGTCTTTCTGCTCCAGGTCCCTTTCAACTATTTACACTTCATTACCTTCTCGCTGAGTTCCCGGCTCATTCTGCTTGATTTATTATATTTTATCATTTTTATACCAAAGTTACACTTCACATCTGGTCAAGTCGTGTTCCATCTACATTCCCAAGTATCTCCACTTGTACATATGACCCTCCTGACAGATCGAATGTAAATTAAACTTCGAAAATACCGAAATATCCATTATTAAGAAGCCTATCAACGTACGATGACCAAACGGAGCGACAAAAGCGTATAAAAGACGCCATTTTTGTCCCAGTTATTATTATAATTATTTTTATTAATTTTCGAATGTGTTTTCTATCACATCTGAAACTGTAACTATTCCAGTAGCTTGGTTTTAAATTGTGTTTTGTTAAGTACTCCTTGTCGCTCTCTTCCGGGTCCCTTTTAACTATTTACACTTCACTACCTTCTCGCTGAGTTCCCGCCTCATTCTGCTTGATTTATTTATATTTCATCATTTTTATACCACAGTTACACTTCACATCTGGTCAAGTCGTGTTCCATCTACATTCCCAAGTATCTCCACTTGTACATATGACCCTCCTGACAGATCGAATGTAAATTAAACTTCGTAAATACCGAAATATCCATTATTAAGAAGCCTATCAACGTACGATGACCAAACGGTGCGAAAAAAGCGTATAAAATACGCCATTTTTGTCCTAATTATTATTTTAATTATTTTTTATTAATATTCGAATGTGTTTTCCATCACATCTGAAACTGTAACTATTCCAGTAGCTTGGTTTTAAATTGTATTTTGTTTATTACTACTTGTCTTTCTCTTCCAGGTCCCTTTCAACTATTTACACTTAAATACCTTCTTGCTGAAATCCCGCCTCATTCTGCTTGATGTATGTATATTTTTTTTCATTTTTATACCACAGTTACACTTCATATCTGGTCAAGTCGTGTTCCATCTACATTCCCAAGTATCTCCACTTGCACATATGACCCTCCTGACAGATCGAATGTAAATTAAACTTCGTAAATACCGAAATATCCATTATTAAGAAGCCTATCAACGTACGATGACCAAACGGAGCGACAAAAGCGTATAAAAGACGCAATTCTTGTCCCAGTTATTATTATAATTATTTTGTATTAATTTTTGAATGTGTTTTCCAACACATCTGAAACTGTAACTATTCCAGTAGCTTGGTTTTTAATTGTTTTTTGTTAAGTACTCCTTGTCGCTCTCTTCCGGGTCCCTTTTAACTATTTACACTTCAATACCTTCTCGCTGAGTTCCAGTCTCATTCTGCTTGATTTATTTATATTTCATCATTTTTATACCACAGTTACACTTCACATCTGGTCAAGTCGTGTTCCATCTACATTCCCAAGTATCCCCACTTGTACATATGACCCTCCTGACAGATCGAATGTAAATTAAACTTCGTAAATACCGAAATATCCATTATTAAGAAGCCTATCAACGTACGATGACCAAACGGAGCGACAAAAGCGTATAAAAGACGCAATTCTTGTCCCAGTTATTATTATAATTATTTTGTATTAATTTTTGAATGTGTTTTCCATCACATCTGAAACTGTAACTATTCCAGTAGCTTGGTTTTTAATTGTTTTTTGTTAAGTACTCCTTGTCGCTGTCTTCCGGGTCCCTTTTAACTATTTACACTTCACTACCTTCTCGCTGAGTTCCCGCCTCATTCTGCTTGATTTCTTACATTTTATCATTTTTATACCACAGTTACACTTCACATCTGATCAAGACGTGTTCCATCTACATTCCCGAGTGTCCCCACTTGTAAATATGACCTTCCTGACAGATCGAATGTAAATTAAACTTCCTAAATACCGAAATATCTATTATTAAGAAGCCTATCAAAGTACGATGACCAAACGGAGCGACAAAAGCGTATAAAAGACGCCATTTTTGTCCTAATTATTATTATAATTATTTTTTATTAATATTCGAATGTGTTTTCCATCACATCTGAAACTGTAACTATTCCAGTAGCTTGGTTTTTAGTTGTGTTTTGTTTATTACTCCTTCTCTTTCTCTTCCAGGTCCCTTTCAACTATTTACACTTCAATACCTTCTCACTAAGTTCCAGTCTCATTCTGCTTGATTTATTTATATTTCATCATTTTTATACCACAGTTACACTTCACATCTGGTCAAGTCGTGTTCCATCTACATTCCCAAGTATGTCCACTTGTACATATGACCCTCCTGACAGATCGAATGTAAATTAAATTTCGTAAATACCGAAATATCCATTATTAAGAAGCCTATCAACGTACGATGACCAAACGGTGCGAAAAAAGCGTATAAAATACGCCATTTTTGTCCTAATTATTATTTTAATTATTTTTTATTAATATTCGAATGTGTTTTCCATCACATCTGAAACTGTAACTATTCCAGTAGCTTGGTTTTAAATTGTGTTTTGTTTATTACTCCTTCTCTTTCTCTTCCAGGTCCCTTTCAACTATTTACACTTCAATACCTTCTTGCTGAAATCACGCCTCATTCTGCTTGATGTATGTATATTTTTTTCATTTTTATACCACAGTTACACTTCACATCTGGTCAAGTCGTGTTACAACTACAATCCCAAGTATTCCTACTTGTAAATACGACCTCCCTGACAGATCGAATGTAATTTAAACTTACTAAATAAGGACAAATCCATTATTAAGAAGCCTATCAAAATACGATGACCAAACGAAGCGAAAAAAGCGTATAAAAGACGCCATTTTTGTCTCAGTTATTATTATAATTATTTTTTATTAATTTTCGAATGTGTTTTCCATCACATCTGAAACTGTAACTATTCCAGTAGCTTGGTTTTAAATTGTTTTTTGTTAAGTACTCCTTGTCGCTCTCTTCCGGGTCCCTTTTAACTATTTACACTTCACTACCTTCTCGCTGAGTTTCCGCCTCATTCTGCTTGATTTATTTATATTTCATCATTTTTATACCACAGTTACACTTCACATCTGGTCAAGTCGTGTTCCATCTACATTCCAAAGTATCTCCACTTGTACATATGACCCTCCTGACAGATCGAATGTAAATTAAACTTCGAAAATACCGAAATATCCATTATTAAGAAGCCTATCAAAGTACGATGACCAAACGGAGCGAAAAAAGCGTATAAAAGACGCCATTTTTGTCTCAGTTATTATTATAATTATTTTTTATTAATATTCGAATGTGTTTTCCACCACATCTGAAACTGGAACTATACCAGTAGCTTGGTTTTAAATTGTGTTTTATTAAGTACTCCTTGTCGCTCTCTTCCGGGTCCCTTTTAACTATTTACACTTCACTACCTTCTCGCTGAGTTCCAGTCTCATTCTGCTTGATTTTTTATATTTCATCATTTTTATACCACAGTTACACTTCACATCTGGTCAAGTCGTGTTCCATCTACATTCCCAAGTATCTCCACTTGTACATATGACCCTCCTGACAGATCGAATGTAAATTAAACTTCGTAAATACCGAAATATCCATTATTAAGAAGCCTATCAACGTACGATGACCAAACGGAGCGAAAAAAGCCTATAAAAGACGCCATTTTTGTCCTAATTATTATTATAATAATTTTTTATTAATATTCGAATGTGTTTTCCATCACATCTGAAACTGTAACTATTCCAGTAGCTTGGTTTTTAGTAGTGTTTAGTTTATTACTCCTTCTCTTTCTTCTACAGGTCCCTTTCAACTATTTACACTTCAATACCTTCTCGCTAAGTTCCAGTCTCATTCTGCTTGATTTATTTATATTTCATCATTTTTATACCACAGTTACACTTCACATCTGGTCAAGTCGTGTTCCATCTACATTCCCAAGTATCTCCACTTGTACATATGACCCTCCTGACAGATCGAATGTAAATTAAACTTCGTAAATACCGAAATATCCATTATTAAGAAGCCTATCAACGTACGATGACCAAACGGAGCGAAAAAAGCGTATAAAATACGCCATTTTTGTCCTAATTATTATTTTAATTATTTTTTATTAATATTCGAATGTGTTTTCCATCACATCTGAAACTGTAACTATTCCAGTAGCTTGGTTTTAAATTGTGTTTTGTTTATTACTACTTGTCTTTCTCTTCCAGGTCCCTTTCAACTATTTACACTTAAATACCTTCTTGCTGAAATCCCGCCTCATTCTGCTTGATGTATGTATATTTTTTTTTCATTTTTATACCACAGTTACACTTCACATCTGGTCAAGTCGTGTTCCATCTACATTCCCAAGTATCCCCACTTGTACATATGACCCTCCTGACAGATCGAATGTAAATTAAACTTCGTAAATACCGATATATCAAATATTAAGAAGCCTATCAACGTACGATGACCAAACCGAGCGAAAAAAGCGTATAAAAGACGCCATTTTTGTCCCAGTTATTATTATAATTATTTTTTATTAATTTTCGAATGTGTTTTCTATCACATCTGAAACTGTAACTATTCCAGTAGCTTGGTTTTAAATTGTGTTTTGTTAAGTACTCCTTGTCGCTCTCTTCCGGGTCCCTTTTAACTATTTACACTTCAATACCTTCTCGCTGAGTTCCAGTCTCATTCTGCTTGATTTATTTATATTTCATCATTTTTATACCACAGTTACACTTCACATCTGGTCAAGTCGTGTTCCATCTACATTCCCAAGTTTCCCCACTTGTACATATGACCCTCCTGACAGATCGAATGTAAATTAAACTTCGTAAATACCGATATATCCAATATTAAGAAGCCTATCAACGTACGATGACCAAACGGAGCGAAAAAAGCGTATAAAAGACGCCATTTTTGTCCTAATTATTATTATAATAATTTTTCATTAATATTCGAATGTGTTTTCCATCACATCTGAAACTGTAACTATTCCAGTAGCTTGGTTTTAAATTGTCTTTTGTTAAGTACTCCTTGTCGCTCTCTTCCGGGTCCCTTTTAACTATTTACACTTCAATACCTTCTCGCTGAGTTCCAGTCTCATTCTGCTTGATTTATTTATATTTCATCATTTTTATACCACAGTTACACTTCACATCTGGTCAATTCGTGTTCCATCTACATTCCCGAGTGTCCCCACTTGTAAATATGACCTTCCTGACAGATCGAATGTAAATTAAACTTCCTAAATACCGAAATTTCTATTATTAAGAAGCCTATCAAAGTACGATGACCAAACGGAGCGACAAAAGCGTATAAAAGACGCAATTCTTGCCCCAATTTTTATTGTAATTATTTTTATATTAATATTCGAATGTGTTTACCACCACATCTGAAACTGGAACTATTCCAGTAGCTTGGTTTTAGGTTGTATTTTGTTAAATTCCTCCTTGTCTTTCTGCTCCAGGTCCCTTTCAACTATTTACACTTCATTACCTTCTCGCTGAGTTCCCGGCTCATTCTGCTTGATTTATTATATTTTATCATTTTTATACCAAAGTTACACTTCACATCTGGTCAAGTCGTGTTCCATCTACATTCCCAAGTATCTCCACTTGTACATATGACCCTCCTGACAGATCGAATGTAAATTAAACTTCGAAAATACCGAAATATCCATTATTAAGAAGCCTATCAACGTACGATGACCAAACGGAGCGACAAAAGCGTATAAAAGACGCCATTTTTGTCCCAGTTATTATTATAATTATTTTTATTAATTTTCGAATGTGTTTTCTATCACATCTGAAACTGTAACTATTCCAGTAGCTTGGTTTTAAATTGTGTTTTGTTAAGTACTCCTTGTCGCTCTCTTCCGGGTCCCTTTTAACTATTTACACTTCACTACCTTCTCGCTGAGTTCCCGCCTCATTCTGCTTGATTTATTTATATTTCATCATTTTTATACCACAGTTACACTTCACATCTGGTCAAGTCGTGTTCCATCTACATTCCCAAGTATCTCCACTTGTACATATGACCCTCCTGACAGATCGAATGTAAATTAAACTTCGTAAATACCGAAATATCCATTATTAAGAAGCCTATCAACGTACGATGACCAAACGGTGCGAAAAAAGCGTATAAAATACGCCATTTTTGTCCTAATTATTATTTTAATTATTTTTTATTAATATTCGAATGTGTTTTCCATCACATCTGAAACTGTAACTATTCCAGTAGCTTGGTTTTAAATTGTATTTTGTTTATTACTACTTGTCTTTCTCTTCCAGGTCCCTTTCAACTATTTACACTTAAATACCTTCTTGCTGAAATCCCGCCTCATTCTGCTTGATGTATGTATATTTTTTTTCATTTTTATACCACAGTTACACTTCATATCTGGTCAAGTCGTGTTCCATCTACATTCCCAAGTATCTCCACTTGCACATATGACCCTCCTGACAGATCGAATGTAAATTAAACTTCGTAAATACCGAAATATCCATTATTAAGAAGCCTATCAACGTACGATGACCAAACGGAGCGACAAAAGCGTATAAAAGACGCAATTCTTGTCCCAGTTATTATTATAATTATTTTGTATTAATTTTTGAATGTGTTTTCCAACACATCTGAAACTGTAACTATTCCAGTAGCTTGGTTTTTAATTGTTTTTTGTTAAGTACTCCTTGTCGCTCTCTTCCGGGTCCCTTTTAACTATTTACACTTCAATACCTTCTCGCTGAGTTCCAGTCTCATTCTGCTTGATTTATTTATATTTCATCATTTTTATACCACAGTTACACTTCACATCTGGTCAAGTCGTGTTCCATCTACATTCCCAAGTATCCCCACTTGTACATATGACCCTCCTGACAGATCGAATGTAAATTAAACTTCGTAAATACCGAAATATCCATTATTAAGAAGCCTATCAACGTACGATGACCAAACGGAGCGACAAAAGCGTATAAAAGACGCAATTCTTGTCCCAGTTATTATTATAATTATTTTGTATTAATTTTTGAATGTGTTTTCCATCACATCTGAAACTGTAACTATTCCAGTAGCTTGGTTTTTAATTGTTTTTTGTTAAGTACTCCTTGTCGCTGTCTTCCGGGTCCCTTTTAACTATTTACACTTCACTACCTTCTCGCTGAGTTCCCGCCTCATTCTGCTTGATTTCTTACATTTTATCATTTTTATACCACAGTTACACTTCACATCTGATCAAGACGTGTTCCATCTACATTCCCGAGTGTCCCCACTTGTAAATATGACCTTCCTGACAGATCGAATGTAAATTAAACTTCCTAAATACCGAAATATCTATTATTAAGAAGCCTATCAAAGTACGATGACCAAACGGAGCGACAAAAGCGTATAAAAGACGCCATTTTTGTCCTAATTATTATTATAATTATTTTTTATTAATATTCGAATGTGTTTTCCATCACATCTGAAACTGTAACTATTCCAGTAGCTTGGTTTTTAGTTGTGTTTTGTTTATTACTCCTTCTCTTTCTCTTCCAGGTCCCTTTCAACTATTTACACTTCAATACCTTCTCACTAAGTTCCAGTCTCATTCTGCTTGATTTATTTATATTTCATCATTTTTATACCACAGTTACACTTCACATCTGGTCAAGTCGTGTTCCATCTACATTCCCAAGTATGTCCACTTGTACATATGACCCTCCTGACAGATCGAATGTAAATTAAACTTCGTAAATACCGAAATATCCATTATTAAGAAGCCTATCAACGTACGATGACCAAACGGTGCGAAAAAAGCGTATAAAATACGCCATTTTTGTCCTAATTATTATTTTAATTATTTTTTATTAATATTCGAATGTGTTTTCCATCACATCTGAAACTGTAACTATTCCAGTAGCTTGGTTTTAAATTGTGTTTTGTTTATTACTCCTTCTCTTTCTCTTCCAGGTCCCTTTCAACTATTTACACTTCAATACCTTCTTGCTGAAATCACGCCTCATTCTGCTTGATGTATGTATATTTTTTTCATTTTTATACCACAGTTACACTTCACATCTGGTCAAGTCGTGTTACAACTACAATCCCAAGTATTCCTACTTGTAAATACGACCTCCCTGACAGATCGAATGTAATTTAAACTTACTAAATAAGGACAAATCCATTATTAAGAAGCCTATCAAAATACGATGACCAAACGAAGCGAAAAAAGCGTATAAAAGACGCCATTTTTGTCTCAGTTATTATTATAATTATTTTTTATTAATTTTCGAATGTGTTTTCCATCACATCTGAAACTGTAACTATTCCAGTAGCTTGGTTTTAAATTGTTTTTTGTTAAGTACTCCTTGTCGCTCTCTTCCGGGTCCCTTTTAACTATTTACACTTCACTACCTTCTCGCTGAGTTTCCGCCTCATTCTGCTTGATTTATTTATATTTCATCATTTTTATACCACAGTTACACTTCACATCTGGTCAAGTCGTGTTCCATCTACATTCCAAAGTATCTCCACTTGTACATATGACCCTCCTGACAGATCGAATGTAAATTAAACTTCGAAAATACCGAAATATCCATTATTAAGAAGCCTATCAAAGTACGATGACCAAACGGAGCGAAAAAAGCGTATAAAAGACGCCATTTTTGTCTCAGTTATTATTATAATTATTTTTTATTAATATTCGAATGTGTTTTCCACCACATCTGAAACTGGAACTATACCAGTAGCTTGGTTTTAAATTGTGTTTTATTAAGTACTCCTTGTCGCTCTCTTCCGGGTCCCTTTTAACTATTTACACTTCACTACCTTCTCGCTGAGTTCCAGTCTCATTCTGCTTGATTTTTTATATTTCATCATTTTTATACCACAGTTACACTTCACATCTGGTCAAGTCGTGTTCCATCTACATTCCCAAGTATCTCCACTTGTACATATGACCCTCCTGACAGATCGAATGTAAATTAAACTTCGTAAATACCGAAATATCCATTATTAAGAAGCCTATCAACGTACGATGACCAAACGGAGCGAAAAAAGCCTATAAAAGACGCCATTTTTGTCCTAATTATTATTATAATAATTTTTTATTAATATTCGAATGTGTTTTCCATCACATCTGAAACTGTAACTATTCCAGTAGCTTGGTTTTTAGTAGTGTTTAGTTTATTACTCCTTCTCTTTCTTCTACAGGTCCCTTTCAACTATTTACACTTCAATACCTTCTCGCTAAGTTCCAGTCTCATTCTGCTTGATTTATTTATATTTCATCATTTTTATACCACAGTTACACTTCACATCTGGTCAAGTCGTGTTCCATCTACATTCCCAAGTATCTCCACTTGTACATATGACCCTCCTGACAGATCGAATGTAAATTAAACTTCGTAAATACCGAAATATCCATTATTAAGAAGCCTATCAACGTACGATGACCAAACGGAGCGAAAAAAGCGTATAAAATACGCCATTTTTGTCCTAATTATTATTTTAATTATTTTTTATTAATATTCGAATGTGTTTTCCATCACATCTGAAACTGTAACTATTCCAGTAGCTTGGTTTTAAATTGTGTTTTGTTTATTACTACTTGTCTTTCTCTTCCAGGTCCCTTTCAACTATTTACACTTAAATACCTTCTTGCTGAAATCCCGCCTCATTCTGCTTGATGTATGTATATTTTTTTTTCATTTTTATACCACAGTTACACTTCACATCTGGTCAAGTCGTGTTCCATCTACATTCCCAAGTATCCCCACTTGTACATATGACCCTCCTGACAGATCGAATGTAAATTAAACTTCGTAAATACCGATATATCAAATATTAAGAAGCCTATCAACGTACGATGACCAAACCGAGCGAAAAAAGCGTATAAAAGACGCCATTTTTGTCCCAGTTATTATTATAATTATTTTTTATTAATTTTCGAATGTGTTTTCTATCACATCTGAAACTGTAACTATTCCAGTAGCTTGGTTTTAAATTGTGTTTTGTTAAGTACTCCTTGTCGCTCTCTTCCGGGTCCCTTTTAACTATTTACACTTCAATACCTTCTCGCTGAGTTCCAGTCTCATTCTGCTTGATTTATTTATATTTCATCATTTTTATACCACAGTTACACTTCACATCTGGTCAAGTCGTGTTCCATCTACATTCCCAAGTTTCCCCACTTGTACATATGACCCTCCTGACAGATCGAATGTAAATTAAACTTCGTAAATACCGATATATCCAATATTAAGAAGCCTATCAACGTACGATGACCAAACGGAGCGAAAAAAGCGTATAAAAGACGCCATTTTTGTCCTAATTATTATTATAATAATTTTTCATTAATATTCGAATGTGTTTTCCATCACATCTGAAAGTGTAACTATTCCAGTAGCTTGGTTTTTAGTTGTGTTTTGTTTATTACTCCTTCTCTTTCTCTTCCAGGTCCCTTTCAACTATTTACACTTCAATACCTTCTCGCTGAGTTCCAGTCTCATTCTGCTTGATTTATTTATATTTCATCATTTTTATACCACAGTTACACTTCACATCTGGTCAAGTCGTGTTCCATCTACATTCCCAAGTATCCCCACTTGTACATATAACCCTCCTGACAGATCGAATGTAAATTAAACTTCGTAAATACCGAAATATCCATTACAAAGAAGCCTATCAAAATACGATGACCAAACGGAGCGAAAAAAGCGTATAAAAGACGCCATTTTTGTCTCAGTTATTATTATAATTATTTTTTATTAATTTTCGAATGTGTTTTCCATCACATCTGAAACTGTAACTATTCCAGTAGCTTGGTTTTAAATTGTTTTTTGTTAAGTACTCCTTGTCGCTCTCTTCCGGGTCCCTTTTAACTATTTACACTTCACTACCTTCTCGCTGAATTCCCGCCTCATTCTGCTTGATTTATTTATATTTCATCATTTTTATACCACAGTTACACTTCACATCTGGTCAAGTCGTGTTCCATCTACATTCCAAAGTATCTCCACTTGTACATATGACCCTCCTGACAGATCGAATGTAAATTAAACTTCGAAAATACCGAAATATCCATTATTAAGAAGCCTATCAAAGTACGATGACCAAACGGAGCGACAAAAGCGTATAAAAGACGCAATTCTTGCCCCAATTTTTATTGTAATTATTTTTATATTAATATTCGAATGTGTTTTCCACCACATCCGAAACTGGAACTATTCCAGTAGCTTGGTTTTAGGTTGTATTTTGTTAAATTCCTCCTTGTCTTTCTGCTCCAGGTCCCTTTCAACTATTTACACTTCATTACCTTCTCGCTGAGTTCCCGGCTCATTCTGCTTGATTTATTATATTTTATCATTTTTATACCACAGTTACACTTCACATCTGGTCAAGTCGTGTTACAACTACAATCCCAAGTATTCCTACTTGTAAATACGACCTCCCTGACAGATCGAATGTAATTTAAACTTACTAAATAACGACAAATCCATTATTAAGAAGCCTATCAACGTACGATGACCAAACGGAGCAACAAAAGCGTATAAAAGACGCAATTCTTGTCCCAGTTATTATTATAATTATTTTGTATTAATTTTTGAATGTGTTTTCCATCACATCTGAAACTGTAACTATTCCAGTAGCTTGGTTTTTAATTGTTTTTTGTTAAGTACTCCTTGTCGCTCTCTTCCGGGTCCCTTTTAACTATTTACACTTCACTACCTTCTCGCTGAGTTCCCGCCTCATTCTGCTTGATTTCTTACATTTTATCATTTTTATACCACAGTTACACTTCACATCTGGTCAAGTCGTGTTACATCTACATTCCCGAGTGTCCCCACTTGTAAATATGACCTTCCTGACAGATCGAATGTAAATTAAACTTCCTAAATACCGAAATATCTATTATTAAGAAGCCTATCAAAGTACGATGACCAAAGGGAGCGACAAAAGCGTATAAAAGACGCCATTTTTTTCCTAATTATTATTATAATTATTTTTTATTAATATTCGAATGTGTTTTCCATCACATCTGAAACTGTAACTATTCCAGTAGCTTGGTTTTTAGTTGTGTTTTGTTTATTACTCCTTCTCTTTCTCTTCCAGGTCCCTTTCAACTATTTACACTTCAATACCTTCTCACTAAGTTCCAGTCTCATTCTGCTTGATTTATTTATATTTCATCATTTTTATACCACAGTTACACTTCACATCTGGTCAAGTCGTGTTCCATCTACATTCCCAAGTATGTCCACTTGTACATATGACCCTCCTGACAGATCGAATGTAAATTAAACTTCGTAAATACCGAAATATCCATTATTAAGAAGCCTATCAACGTACGATGACCAAACGGTGCGAAAAAACCGTATAAAATACGCCATTTTTGTCCTAATTATTATTTTAATTATTTTTTATTAATATTCGAATGTGTTTTCCATCACATCTGAAACTGTAACTATTCCAGTAGCTTGGTTTTTAATTGTTTTTTGTTAAGTACTCCTTGTCGCTCTCTTCCGGGTCCCTTTTAACTATTTACACTTCACTACCTTCTCGCTGAGTTCCCGCCTCATTCTGCTTGATTTCTTACATTTTATCATTTTTATACCACAGTTACACTTCACATCTGGTCAAGTCGTGTTACATCTACATTCCCGAGTGTCCCCACTTGTAAATATGACCTTCCTGACAGATCGAATGTAAATTAAACTTCCTAAATACCGAAATATCTATTATTAAGAAGCCTATCAAAGTACGATGACCAAAGGGAGCGACAAAAGCGTATAAAAGACGCCATTTTTTTCCTAATTATTATTATAATTATTTTTTATTAATATTCGAATGTGTTTTCCATCACATCTGAAACTGTAACTATTCCAGTAGCTTGGTTTTTAGTTGTGTTTTGTTTATTACTCCTTCTCTTTCTCTTCCAGGTCCCTTTCAACTATTTACACTTCAATACCTTCTCACTAAGTTCCAGTCTCATTCTGCTTGATTTATTTATATTTCATCATTTTTATACCACAGTTACACTTCACATCTGGTCAAGTCGTGTTCCATCTACATTCCCAAGTATGTCCACTTGTACATATGACCCTCCTGACAGATCGAATGTAAATTAAACTTCGTAAATACCGAAATATCCATTATTAAGAAGCCTATCAACGTACGATGACCAAACGGTGCGAAAAAAACGTATAAAATACGCCATTTTTGTCCTAATTATTATTTTAATTATTTTTTATTAATTTTCGAATGTGTTTTCCATCACATCTGAAACTGTAACTATTCCAGTAGCTTGGTTTTAAATTGTGTTTTGTTTATTACTACTTGTCTTTCTCTTCCAGGTCCCTTTCAACTATTTACACTTAAATACCTTCTTGCTGAAATCCCGCCTCATTCTGCTTGATGTTTGTATATTTTTTTTCATTTTTATACCACAGTTACACTTCACATCTGGTCAAGTCGTGTTACATCTACAATCCCAAGTATTCCTACTTGTAAATACGACCTCCCTGACAGATCTAATGTCATTTAAACTTACTAAATAACGACAAATCCATTATTAAGAAGCCTATCAAAATACGATGACCAAACGGAGCGAAAAAAGCGTATAAAAGACGCCATTTTTGTCTCAGTTATTATTATAATTATTTTTTATTAATTTTCGAATGTGTTTTCCATCACATCTGAAACTGTAACTATTCCAGTAGCTTGGTTTTAAATTGTCTTTTGTTAAGTACTCCTTGTCGCTCTCTTCCGGGTCCCTTTTAACTATTTACACTTCAATACCTTCTCGCTGAGTTCCAGTCTCATTCTGCTTGATTTATTTATATTTCATCATTTTTATACCACAGTTACACTTCACATCTGGTCAAGTCGTGTTCCATCTACATTCCCGAGTGTCCCCACTTGTAAATATGACCTTCCTGACAGATCGAATGTAAATTAAACTCCCTAAATACCGAAATATCTATTATTAAGAAGCCTATCAAAGTACGATGACCAAACGGAGCGACAAAAGCGTATAAAAGACGCAATTCTTGCCCCAATTTTTATTGTAATTATTTTTATATTAATATTCGAATGTGTTTACCACCACATCTGAAACTGGAACTATTCCAGTAGCTTGGTTTTAGGTTGTATTTTGTTAAATTCCTCCTTGTCTTTCTGCTCCAGGTCCCTTTCAACTATTTACACTTCATTACCTTCTCGCTGAGTTCCCGGCTCATTCTGCTTGATTTATTATATTTTATAATTTTTATACCAAAGTTACACTTCACATCTGGTCAAGTCGTGTTCCATCTACATTCCCAAGTATCTCCACTTGTACATATGACCCTCCTGACAGATCGAATGTAAATTAAACTTCGAAAATACCGAAATATCCATTATTAAGAAGCCTATCAACGTACGATGACCAAACGGAGCGACAAAAGCGTATAAAATACGCAATTCTTGCCCCAATTTTTATTGTAATTATTTTTATATTAATATTCGAATGTGTTTTCCACCACATCTGAAACTGTAACTATTCCAGTAGCTTGGTTTTAAGTTGTGTTTTGTTTATTACTCCTTCTCTTTCTCTTCCAGGTCCCTTTCAACTATTTACACTTCAATACCTTCTTGCTGAAATCACGCCTCATTCTGCTTGATGTATGTATATTTTTTTCATTTTTATACCACAGTTACACTTCACATCTGGTCAAGTCGTGTTACAACTACAATCCCAAGTATTCCTACTTGTAAATACGACCTCCCTGACAGATCGAATGTAATTTAAACTTACTAAATAACGACAAATCCATTATTAAGAAGCCTATCAAAATACGATGACCAAACGGAGCGAAAAAAGCGTATAAAAGACGCCATTTTTGTCTCAGTTATTATTATAATTATTTTTTATTAATTTTCGAATGTGTTTTCCATCACATCTGAAACTGTAACTATTCCAGTAGCTTGGTTTTAAATTGTTTTTTGTTAAGTAGTCCTTGTCGCTCTCTTCCGGGTCCCTTTTAACTATTTACACTTCACTACCTTCTCGCTGAGTTCCCGCCTCATTCTGCTTGATTTATTTATATTTCATCATTTTTATACCACAGTTACACTTCATATCTGGTCAAGTCGTGTTACAACTACAATCCCAAGTATTCCTACTTGTAAATACGACCTCCCTGACAGATCGAATGTAATTTAAACTTACTAAATAACGACAAATCCATTATTAAGAAGCCTATCAACGTACGATGACCAAACGGAGCAACAAAAGCGTATAAAAGACGCAATTCTTGTCCCAGTTATTATTATAATTATTTTGTATTAATTTTTGAATGTGTTTTCCATCACATCTGAAACTGTAACTATTCCAGTAGCTTGGTTTTTAATTGTTTTTTGTTAAGTACTCCTTGTCGCTCTCTTCCGGGTCCCTTTTAACTATTTACACTTCACTACCTTATCGCTGAGTTCCCGCCTCATTCTGCTTGATTTCTTACATTTTATCATTTTTATACCACAGTTACACTTCACATCTGGTCAAGTCGTGTTACATCTACATTCCCGAGTGTCCCCACTTGTAAATATGACCTTCCTGACAGATCGAATGTAAATTAAACTTCCTAAATACCGAAATATCTATTATTAAGAAGCCTATCAAAGTACGATGACCAAAGGGAGCGACAAAAGCGTATAAAAGACGCCATTTTTGTCCTAATTATTATTATAATTATTTTTTATTAATATTCGAATGTGTTTTCCATCACATCTGAAACTGTAACTATTCCAGTAGCTTGGTTTTTAGTTGTGTTTTGTTTATTACTCCTTCTCTTTCTCTTCCAGGTCCCTTTCAACTATTTACACTTCAATACCTTCTCACTAAGTTCCAGTCTCATTCTGCTTGATTTATTTATATTTCATCATTTTTATACCACAGTTACACTTCACATCTGGTCAAGTCGTGTTCCATCTACATTCCAAAGTATCTCCACTTGTACATATGACCCTCCTGACAGATCGAATGTAAATTAAACTTCGAAAATACCGAAATATCCATTATTAAGAAGCCTATCAAAGTACGATGACCAAACGGAGCGACAAAAGCGTATAAAAGACGCAATTCTTGCCCCAATTTTTATTGTAATTATTTTTATATTAATATTCGAATGTGTTTTCCACCACATCTGAAACTGGAACTATTCCAGTAGCTTGGTTTTAGGTTGTATTTTGTTAAATTCCTCCTTGTCTTTCTGCTCCAGGTCCCTTTCAACTATTTACACTTCATTACCTTCTCGCTGAGTTCCCAGCTCATTCTGCTTGATTTATTATATTTTATCATTTTTATAGCAAAGTTACACTTCACATCTGGTCAAGTCGTGTTCCATCTACATTCCCAAGTATCTCCACTTGTACATATGACCCTCCTGACAGATCGAATGTAAATTAAACTTCGAAAATACCGAAATATCCATTATTAAGAAGCCTATCAACGTACGATGACCAAACGGAGCGACAAAAGCGTATAAAAGACGCAATTCTTGCCCCAATTTTTATTGTAATTATTTTTATATTAATATTCGAATGTGTTTTCCACCACATCTGAAACTGTAACTATTCCAGTAGCTTGGTTTTAAGTTGTGTTTTGTTTATTACTCCTTCTCTTTCTCTTCCAGGTCTCTTTCAACTATTTACACTTCAATACCTTCTTGCTGAAATCCCGCCTCATTCTGCTTGATGTATGTATATTTTTTTCATTTTTATACCACAGTTACACTTCACATCTGGTCAAGTCGTGTTACATCTACAATCCCAAGTATTCCTACTTGTAAATACGACCTCCCTGACAGATCTAATGTCATTTATACTTACTAAATAACGACAAATCCATTATTAAGAAACCTATCAAAATACGATGACCAAACGGAGCGAAAAAAGCGTATAAAAGACGCCATTTTTGTCTCAGTTATTATTATAATTATTTTTTATTAATTTTCGAATGTGTTTTCCATCACATCTGAAACTGTAACTATTCCAGTAGCTTGGTTTTAAATTGTCTTTTGTTAAGTACTCCTTGTCGCTCTCTTCCGGGTCCCTTTTAACTATTTACACTTCAATACCTTCTCGCTGAGTTCCAGTCTCATTCTGCTTGATTTATTTATATTTCATCATTTTTATACCACAGTTACACTTCACATCTGGTCAAGTCGTGTTCCATCTACATTGCCGAGTGTCCCCACTTGTAAATATGACCTTCCTGACAGATCGAATGTAAATTAAACTTCCTAAATACCGAAATATCTATTATTAAGAAGCCTATCAAAGTACGATGACCAAACGGAGCGACAAAAGCGTATAAAAGACGCAATTCTTGCCCCAATTTTTATTGTAATTATTTTTATATTAATATTCGAATGTGTTTTCCACCACATCTGAAACTGGAACTATACCAGTAGCTTGGTTTTAGGTTGTATTTTGTTAAATACCTCCTTGTCTTTCTGCTCCAGGTCCCTTTCAACTATTTACACTTCATTACCTTCTCGCTGAGTTCCCGGCTCATTCTGCTTGATTTATTATATTTTATCATTTTTATACCAAAGTGACACTTCACATCTGGTCAAGTCGTGTTACATCTACATTCCCAAGTATCTGCACTTGTACATATGACCCTCCTGACAGATCGAATGTAAATTAAACTTCGAAAATACCAAAATATCCATTATTAAGAAGCCTATCAACGTACGATGACCAAACGGAGCGACAAAAGCGCATAAAAGACGCAATTCTTGCCCCAATTTTTATTGTAATTATTTTTATATTAATATTCGAATGTGTTTTCCACCACATCTGAAACTGTAACTATTCCAGTAGCTTGGTTTTAAGTTGTGTTTTGTTTATTACTCCTTCTCTTTCTCTTCCAGGTCCCTTTCAACTATTTACACTTCAATACCTTCTTGCTGAAATCACGCCTCATTCTGCTTGATGTATGTATATTTTTTTCATTTTTATACCACAGTTACACTTCACATCTGGTCAAGTCGTGTTACATCTACAATCCCAAGTATTCCTACTTGTAAATACGACCTCCCTGACAGATCGAATGTAATTTAAACTTACTAAATAACGACAAATCCATTCTTAAGAAGCCTATCAAAATACGATGACCAAACGGAGCGAAAAAAGCGTATAAAAGACGCCATTTTTGTCTCAGTTATTATTATAATTATTTTTTATTAATTTTCGAATGTGTTTTCCATCACATCTGAAACTGTAACTATTCCAGTAGCTTGGTTTTAAATTGTTTTTTGTTAAGTACTCCTTGTCGCTCTCTTCCGGGTCCCTTTTAACTATTTACACTTCACTACCTTCTCGCTGAGTTCCAGTCTCATTCTGCTTGATTTATTTATATTTCATCATTTTTATACCACAGTTACACTTCACATCTGGTCAAGTCGTGTTCCATCTACATTCCCAAGTATCCCCACTTGTACATATAACCCTCCTGACAGATCGAATGTAAATTAAACTTCGTAAATACCGAAATATCCATTACTAAGAAGCCTATCAAAGTACGATGACCAAACGGAGCGAAAAAAGCGTATAAAAGACGCCATTTTTGTCCCAGTTATTATTATAATTATTTTATATTAATATTCGAATGTGTTTTCCATCACATCTGAAACTGTAACTATTCCAGTAGCTTGGTTTTAAATTGTGTTTTGTTAAGTACTCCTTGTCGCTCTCTTCCGGGTCACTTTTAACTATTTACACTTCACTACCTTCTCGCTGAGTTCCCGCCTCATTCTGCTTGATTTCTTACATTTCATTCAAGGTGTGTTTCATCTACATTCCCAAGTATCCCCACTTCTAAATATGACCTTCCTGACAGGTCGAATGTAAATTAAACTTCCTAAATACCGAAATATCTATTATTAAGAAGCCTATCAAAGTACGATTACCAAACGGAGCGACAAAAGCGTATAAAAGACGCAATTCTTGCCCCAATTTTTATTGTAATTATTTTTATATTAATATTCGAATGTGTTTTCCACCACATCTGAAACTGGAACTATACCAGTAGCTTGGTTTTAGGTTGTATTTTGTTAAACTCCTCCTTGTCTTTCTGCTCCAGGTCCCTTTCAACTATTTACACTTCATTACCTTCTCGCTGAGTTCCCGGCTCATTCTGCTTGATTTATTATATTTTATCATTTTTATACCAAAGTGACACTTCACATCTGGTCAAGTCGTGTTCCATCTACATTCCCAAGTATCTGCACTTGTACATATGACCCTCCTGACAGATCGAATGTAAATTAAACTTCGAAAATACCGAAATATCCATTATTAAGAAGCCTATCAACGTACGATGACCAAACGGAGCGACAAAAGCGTATAAAAGACGCAATTCTTGCCCCAATTTTTATTGTAATTATTTTTATATTAATATTCGAATGTGTTTTCCACCACATCTGAAACTGTAACTATTCCAGTAGCTTGGTTTTAAGTTGTGTTTTGTTTATTACTCCTCCTCTTTCTCTTCCAGGTCCCTTTCAACTATTTACACTTCAATACCTTCTTGCTGAAATCACGCCTCATTCTGCTTGATGTATGTATATTTTTTTCATTTTTATACCACAGTTACACTTCACATCTGGTCAAGTCGTGTTACAACTACAATCCCAAGTTTTCATACTTGTAAATACGACCTCCCTGACAGATCGAATGTAATTTAAACTTACTAAATAACGACAAATCCATTATTAGGAAGCCTATCAAAGTACGATGACCAAACTGAGCGAAAAAAGCGTATAAAAGATGCCCTTTTTGTCCCATTTATTATTATAATTATTTTTTATTAATATTCGAATATGTTTTCCATCACATCTGAAACTCTAACTATTCCAGTAGCTTGGTTTTAAGTTGTGTTTTGTTTATTACTCCTTCACTTTCTCTTCCAGGTCCCTTTCAACTATTTACACTTCAATACCTTCTTGCTGAAATTCCGCCTCATTCTGCTTGATGTATGTATTTTTTTTCATTTTTATACCACAGTTACACTTCACATCTGGTCAAGTCGTGTTACATCTACAAACCCAAGTATTCCTACTTGTAAATACGACCTCCCTGACAGATCGAATGTAATTTAAACTTACTAAATAACGACAAATCCATTATTAAGAAGCCTATCAAAGTACGATGACAGAACGGAGCGAAAAAATCGTATAAAAGACGCAATTTTTGTCCCAATTAATAATCTAATTATTTTACATTATTATTCGAATGTGTTTTCCACCACGTCTGAAACTGTAACTATTCCAGTAGCTTGGTTTTACGTTGTGTTTTGTTAAGTACTCCTTGTCGCTCTCTTCCGGGTCCCTTTTAACTATTTACACTTCACTACCTTCTCGCTGAGTTCCCGCCTCATTCTGCTTGATTTCTTACATTTTATCATTTCTATACCACAGTTACACTTCACATCTGGTCAAGTCGTGTTTCATCTACATTCCCGAGTGTCCCAACTTGTAAATATGACCTTCCTGACAGATCGAATGTAAATTAAACTTCCTAAATACCGAAATATCCATTATTAAGAAGCCTATCAAAGTACGATGACCAAACGGAGCGACAAAAGCTTATAAAAGACGCAATTCTTGCCCCAATTATTATTATAAGTATTTTTTATTAATTTTCGAGTGTGTTTTCCACCACATCTGAAACTGTAACTATTCCAGTAGCTTGGTTTTAAATTGTGTTTTGTTAAGTACTCCTTGTCGCTCTCTTCCGGGTCCCTTTTAACTATTTAAACTTCACTACCTAATCGCTGAGTTCCAGTCTCATTCTGCTTGATTTATTTATATTTCATCATTTTTATACCACAGTTAC